>NC_136058.1:81954431-82691931 GCF_964261635.1 Lissotriton helveticus
AAGTGTATTGGTCCTCTCAAACAGGCGATTACCAATTGTAAACCATTGTAAACCATTGGAACACATGTTTGTTTTTACAGACATCTGATATGGAAGTTGAAAGGTTTTAAAATTGCTGTGTGCTTTTTAAAGAAAAACTGCATTTGTACTGATCCACATTTTATGTATGTGTGCATTAATCATTTACTGAACTGTTTTCAGATCATTATTGTAATAAGGTTCATTCTTATTTTTTTAAGGGTCCTGTTTACAGAATTGTATGGTCTCCATTTTGCCCTGACATATTTTTAAGCTGTTCAGCTGACTGGAGCATTAGTCTATGGCGGCAAGATTTGCTGAAACCAGTTTTGAGCTTTTCTTCTACCACTACTGCGGTCTATGACATCATGTGGTCTCCATACTCAGCTGTAGTTTTTGGAGCAGTAAATGAAAACCGAGTGGAAATTTGGGACCTTAACATCAGCACGTAAGTACTTCACAAATCAAATGGTGAAACTTGTTGTCCCCCTTTGATAAAACCCTGCCCAAAAAAGAGACAATTGGCACAGGTTTAGGGGGTCTACAAGATGGCTGGTGATGGAGAGAGAATAAATACCCAAGCCTTCATGCTAGTCAAAAGCATCTGCTGGGACTTGCATGTAAACATGGAGCGACCTTACAGGGCTATGTATGGATCTTCAACTTCTTACTTCAGAGTATCCCAAAGTACAGCACCTCAGAGAAATCCTTAAGAAGGAAATGATCTGCCAACAATAAATATACATGATGCAAAGTCATCTCTGCCATGATCTTAACCAGGTTTCAGGTTAATGTGATGGTCAGCAGAAAGACCTCAACGAAGGCAAAAAATCCACATTGATACTTCTCATCCTTTTGTTCTTGTACTATCATTCGTGCTTTGCCTTGCTTGAGTCCTATGGTGTAGTTAACCTTGCCAGCGGATCCTTCTCTCCTCTGGTGTTCTCTGCATGTTTCTTGTCCTGTTATCTTTTTCTGATGATGTTGCAACATATTACCCAGTTCCAACCCATCCCATATATCTCCTGGCTGGGAAATACATTGTGACTTGTCATCGTGGATAGCAGGCGTTTTCTGGAAACAGTATTTTAATTTTCATGGTGCTGGCTTTTTGTTTTACAAAGTGTAAGGATTTCCTGAGCTTTTGAACTTTTTGAGTGTAGTCCAAAAAAATACTGATAATCTGCTCTTTCCTTCTCCTACCTCCCTGGAATGTTGAAGGATAGTGTCTCTAGCTTGATATTTAAGTGTTTTTGCTAAGATGGCCTGAACAAGGGGCACCCCAAGGGCAGTGGGGGTTATGGGGTCAGTGGTCTATGTGCCCTCTCCACATTAAAGCAAGCAGAGAGACACTCTGGCTTCAAAGACTTTGAGATCCACCATTCCAGAAAACATTCTGACATCAGACCTCTGCCTGCTATGGAAACCCAACAAATTAGATTTTATTCCAACATGATCTGCTTTCAGCAACCTCCCGTCTTTCATCTAAAAGGTGAGTACGTTCTGTGAGGGTTCTCATTGTTGTTTTAAAGTTGTATACTCTTGTTTTCAGGTCTTCAACCTATTCTAGGGACTTTTCACTAACTTTGCATAGATCCACTCTTAAGGAGAGTTACCTCTATCAATATAGATTCCATTTTGTAGTCTAGAATAGTTAGGTACTAAAGTGCGACTAACTATGACTGGAGGCCATCACAGGCATGGTAACCTGCTGGGGTCAGCAGACCACCATGACTGTGACTGCTTTTTAATAAAGCTAACTTTTTATTTAATGCAACCAGTTTTAGTTAAAGAAACAGGATTTTCATGAAAAAAGAAAATTTGACTTTTTTGTTGACAATAGTCCCCTACACCATTGCCTTCTGTTCAACATACTTTAATTTATATTCACAAAGGGGAAGGGTCAATGGGACGAATTCATTTTTGCAAATGCATTACTATATCCTTTGAGGTTTCTGTAAAATATCAATGTTTTGGGACTGGCTTTAAGTTGGCAAACATTGATACTTTAGATACCGATTCGGTATGCAGAAGGGAGCCTAACAACACGCCCCTTCAGGACACCGAATTGGTATCCATTCAGAATCCCATTTTAGGAGTCTGAAAAGGTTTTACAACTCCTAAAGTAGGATTATACAGTAAAAAAAGCATTTTAACTGTCACAAATACTGAATTGAAGAGTTTGCTACCATAATTGCAAATACCAATTGTACCTTTACTACCTCAACCTCCTAAAACTGAAAAACTGTAACGTGAATTGCTCCGATTCCCTCGTGGATCATTCTTTGTTGACTACTAGTCAACTAAGCTATCTTTTTACTATTACCTACCTCTTTTGTATTATGGCGAGCACTGAATGTATGTTCACCACTTCAACCATCTAATGTTCAATTATGTTATATTGTAAAGCGCTCTGATACCCTCGTGGGTCATGTTCGCTTTATATAAAACTTTATAAATTAATTAATTCATTAAAAAGCTTGGTATATCTAACCTTAGTTATAAAGACAAATCATTTGGTCTGTCTTTTTTTCATGGGAGAATGTAATTTGTCCTGGGGATAATACCAAGCATACTTCATGGACTTTTTAACAAATCCTCTTATAGATGTGGATAACTGTGGGTTGCTTAGAATTGTTGGTGAAGGGAGAGGGTCCTAAAAGTGCACTCACTGTGAACAGCAGAGGATGAGGTTCATATGATGAACCAGGCGCCAGTGAGCATGGTAAGAGACATTATTCGATATATTGTTTCATCCTACAAAAATAAAGCTTTATTAAAATATTGTTTATATTTTTGTGCATAGGTTGGATCCTGTGATTGTGAATGTACCCAACCCAGGAGTCGTGTTCACAACTATATTATTTGCAAAGACAACAAACTGTGTTCTTATTGGTGACAGTGATGGGCATGTCAGCGTGTACGAGATGAGAAATATTTGTGTGACTAAAACATCTCAGGTATGTAATTAATGGCATGAAGTTTGTAGCTGTAAAAGCAGTTTCCCCGAAGTAAATGTCAGAAAGCACTAACTATGTACTCTGGATCAAATGGGAGAAATGCATTTTTCTACAAGTCTCCATATCCACAGCCACCCACACACAAACATCATTGATCTGGGGAAAGGGATGTGATGGAAAACATTTTGACCCGGCATTCTGACATATGACTCTGATATTTACGCAGTGGATATCTAAAGACAAGATGAATATCTTTAGTACCACCATCTATCACTTTTTAACACAGTGCTATACCTTTGGAGTCTCTCTGTCTCAAACCCTTGAATAGGAATGTTGATATTCCTGAAACTAGAGGACAAACGTTTATATGTATAACTGTTATTCAACCTTTTCACTCTCTCTTTGCGGGCAAGGTAACTATCCTCTGTTTTATGCTTGGTGGTGGTAATATAGGTGCAAGACTATCTATTTTTTCGCAAATTGCAACATAAACATGAATCACAATTACATCAAAATCATATAGCTCACACTGATACCTCTTAAACACTTCACCGACCCTCATCAGTACCTTCACTATGGCATGTGCATTGTGTATAATGCAAATAGAAGGGGGAAAGGATCTTGTCCATTTCCTCGTGCACTTAAGATCTGAAAACATGGAACAAAAAGTATGGGAAAAATCTGAACACAAATTAGTTTTCTGAATGCACAAATCCCATTTTAGGAGTTGGTAAACCTTGTTTTAACAACTCCTAATGCATGTCGGGTCTGCCAGATGTTGGAAAGTCTTGATTCTGAGGAAAAGACGATCCCTTTTCAGTAGCCACAACTCCTGTTAATGACTGCTATTTCCACCTGAAATTGTGTCCTAAAAAAGAAACCGCTGTCAAGGAGGAAAAAGCTCTTGGAGTGGGAAACATCCTTACTGAAAGGTGAACGTAGATATCATGCTTGGGGAGGCTGGGAATCGTAAGGCCTTAATAGAGGATTTTTTCAAAAAAACCTTGCAATTGGGAACCAACAAGTCTGTAACGAACCAAGACTATCATTACAGAGTGCCAATATGATGGTGTAGAGCGAAAATCCAGCCGAAACAGGACAAATCCCGGGACGGGAGTGAAGCTCCTCCATCCTATTCCTTGAATGCTTTTTATAGAGAGCAGGACAGGAATGGGCTGTGGCCAGGAAATGGAATATCCACAATAATTAACTGGGTAAAATCTTAATAGGATTATCCAATCAGACTGTCTTTTCAACAGAATCTAAGGAAAAAAGGTGCGCCATAACTCTGCCCCCATCATCATCCAAGTCAGCATCTCTTTCCACTTGGTGCCTGCAATTTGCATGCTGTCAGCCAACGAAAGAACGCCAAGCCTTCCATCCCATGCTGAAAAGCACAGTGCTGCAGCGAACCACAAATGGAGATACTCCGCATGCACTTAAGAAAATGCGGCTACATTACCCCACGGCCTATATCCTTGTTGTATGTTAGTCAGGACTGCAAGGTTTGTAACACTGCAGAAAGGGAAGTATTCTAGGGAATGAGGGAATGGAAGGATAGATTGCAAGGGAACCTGCACGATGTTGCGTGGTTGGCCCCTTTGGATTGAAAAATCCAGAAGATAGTGTCTCGCTTATTTTTTTAACAAGCACTTGCAAAGCAAATAGGTCTTTTTTTTAAAATAAAAGTGAAAGGCAGCCCTATCAGCTTTGTTTATGCTTGTTCAAGTTACACGATTGGTCCCACTCATTGCCGTTTTCGTACTCTGTACCCGCCAAAAACGCAAGATTTAAGTAGACCGAGAATACACAAACAATCCCTAAGCCAAATGTTGAATTTGCATGCCATCAGAGTTCAGTTAAGTTGCATTTGGTTCTTGCCTTGTGTAAGCTACAGTACTTTAGGCCATTACCAAAGATCCCTCATGCAGTGATAGTTTGTCAGCAGGGGTATTTGGATAGTGTCCTACACCCTCTAAGCTATCACATACTGCCCTTAACCACTGTACAACTATTTATTCAATTAAGCACTATTTATGAAAACAGGACTTTCTGTTTTATGGAACACTGCCATAATGCAGATCAACAGCCTGGTCCTCTCCAGGCTCCTGGTGACAGGAGGAGAAGGAGGAGGAGGTGGAAGGGGATGAGGCAGTGTCCATTTACAGTGTGCTGTCTAAAAACACAGCATTGTGTAGGCAGGTGACTGGATGTGATTCCAACCCTTGCAGAAGCTGGTCTAGCATTTGAGATGGGGCTTCTCATTGTGAATCTGACCATGCTGCTTAGCAGCATAGGAATCATATCTTGCTGGCGCCTATGTCCAGCGCTCAATTCCTGCCCTTTAGCTGGGATGGAGGAGTCCCCAACAGAGAAAGCAAGGTAAGTTTTAAAAAGACATGTGCTGCTGCTCTGTTTGTGTGAGTGACAGTGTGTGTGAGTGTGTGTGTTCGTGAGTGAATGAGAATGAATACAAATCAGTGGGTATCAGTGTGTGTCTGAGTGATTGAGTTGAGTCTTTGTGATTGCGTGTGTCTAAGTGTGAGAGGAGTGAGTGAGATTATGAGGAAGGTGGGTTGAGTGATGGTGAGTATGAGTGAGTGAGAGTCTGTGAGAGTGTGTGTTGTATGTGAGTAAGAGTGGGAATCACGGAGTCAGAGTGAGTGGGGAATGTGAGAGAGTGACTGTGATCGAGTTATAATGAGTAAAGGGGAGTTAAAGCGGATTAGTATGAGTGGAAAAGAGGGGGAAATCAGTGTGAGTGAGGTAGAAAGAGTGAATGAGGAGCACCCATGGCAACATTATGTAGCTGGCATATTAGAGGCAATTCTTGGTGTAGGTGGGCATCCATGGCAAAACGCAGACCCTGGCATTCTTTAGGCATTTCTTGGTACATATGGTACCTATGACAACATTCTGGTGATGGCACATTGGATATAATTGTTAGCCTCAAGGAGTGTAACCATGGCCTATTTGAGTGGGGGTGAGAGGAGGATACCTTGAGAAAATGGTGGCATTGTCATACTATAGGCAATTTTTGACGTATTGTCGCCCATGGCATAACGCAGCATCATAAGCAAAATTCGGATACTAGCTTATTTTACATAATTCTTGGCATAAGAGGGTACTCATAGAATGGCATATGCATGGCATTCAAAGGACAACGCTTGCAATGTCACACTGAAAGCAACTCTTATCATATTGGGTCGGGAGTCCCAAAATGATAAGCACATTTTGAAACAATGGGTCAGCTTGTGCTAATCATTGTTCTTCATTGACACACCATGATAGTACTGGAATGTTTTATAAGTGCCCTCAGTTTTGTAACACTTTTATATGAAAACAGTGGTATAAAATTCACTGTTTGGCCCACTTTTTTCAAAGATGTTATTGGAGAATATCCCAAGACTCCCATCCCTCTCTGAAGACGTGAGGCTCACTTCACTAGCTCACAGTAATTTGGGGCAAGTATTGTGCCCCAACCCTTTCAAAGGTCACCATCCACCGGCTGCCACATCCCGCGAACCAGGCGCACTTTCTTTCTGTAGCAGGCTGCAGTTCCTTAGGCTGTTACTGGTGCTACCTCGAATCAGACACAAGCCCTTTCCACAGCAGGTTGCTCTGCTAAAGTACTTTTACTAGAGGTCGATCCGGTCAGAAACAAGTCCTTTCTGAAAGCATTCTACAGCACCATAGGCAATTGCTAGAGGACACACAGGCGTCCATCACTACACACTCAATATCAGGATATCAGAGATGCCCTTCAGTGTCTCCTTTTGTTGAAAGTAAAAAAAAAAATTGGCAAAAACTGTGCTTTTGATTTGAACATGCCAGGTCATAAATACCTTCAACCTATAAATTTACTTTTGCAAGACTAATGATCTTTGCTTGTTTTCTGCGTCCTCCATATATACTCTAATAGTGGGTTATGATGGGCATACTCATTATCATAGCTTTAAGTGCTCTGGAAGAAGTCACCTAAATATTCATTGCTGTAAACAGTTTACCTCTATAATACCGAATTAGCTGTTTTATCGAAGGTATTTGTCGAAGTATAGAGTCGTACTAGCAACTTATTAGTAGATAGTCACCAGTATGTAGCGATAGGAAGCAAGCAATGGAAGGAAGCAAGGTATAAGGGAGTGGAAAGTAGTTCAAAGATGAGGTTGGGGCGAGGGAAGTAAGTATGGTTCAAATCTCTTTATTTCAATCAATGCCAATGACAGTAGTATATGCATCATATCTTATGTCCTGGGTAAAGGCTAATTCTTATTATTGTGGCATTGATTAATATAGACAGGAAAAAGGAAAACGTACCCAACACCAGTGCCTCCCCCACCTTCCCAGACTCAGTTCACTTGTGCTCTAGTAGGTGCAAGACGACAATCAAACGCAGTACTAAAGTGTGTCCAGTTAGATACTGGGGTTAATTTCTGACAATCGCAGGAGACGAAGATACTGTGGACATGTTAATTCCCTGAAATCTTGTGAGAGAAGGAACAGATAAGGGCGCCAAAATGTCCCAAAGGATGTGGCTTGATTAGTGAGTTTCAGAGAAATCCTTTGCATGCCCCTAGAACTAGGCATATCTGTCTGCCATGACTAGACTTTAAGGGGTATGTGAGAGGGTTAGGTAAGCCTAACAAAATATAGGAGGGGAATCTGGGTATTTGCGTTTTAAAGAAGGGTGTCGATTTCATCGACTACTTGTGTCCAGCATGACTGGAGCCGAGGGCAGTCCCACCATATATGAATTAGGGTTGCTTGGTCTCCACAGCCCTTCCAACACTCACGTCTAGTTACATTCTATGTCATCAGACAGGTGTGAAATACCAATATGAAGTGATTTGTAAGAATGTTCCGGTGAGAGAGGTGATGCTAGTGGTGTGTCACGCCCTGTAGTATATGTCCCCCTATTCCCTTTCACCCAACTGCCAGCCTAAGTCTTGTTACCACCTGTTTTGGTTGGCCTAATAAGTGAGTCTGTTGCGCTGGTTCAGGAATGTGTATATCTCAGAGATGAGCCGTTTCCCTGAAGAATCGGTGATCAGCCATTTCTCGTATGGCGCATGGTGCCTCTGAATGTTGGGTCTGTTGCTTAGGTGTAACAGCCAGTGACAGAGTTGAAGGTAATGGAGTCTTTCTGATTCTGGGAGCTAAAGTCTGTGCTTAGTTGGTCAGAAGGGAATCGGCCCTTCTTTATCTAGCATAGGCCCCATTGAGCGGCATTCAGTTCGCATCCACAACATACACGATCTTGGATGAGCCCAGTGGTAAAATCTGGATTATCAAACAATTGTGTTATAGGAGAGGGGAAGGAAGTCAGTCCACATTTGATAATCATTTGATCCCATGCTTCCATTGTCACCTGTGTGATAGAGGAGAGATATAGATTTCCCGGTCTGTGTGCTTTTTCAAGGAAGGGGACCTTCCAAAGAGAGGAGCCCACTACCGCCATATCTTTGAAAAAACAATGTTTCTCAGACTCAGGTTGGTGCAATTCCACCTGGTACCACCTCTGAGCTGCCTTATAGTTTGAGTGGAGATCCAGTATGCCAAATCCCCCTTCTCCGGGTGGGAGGTAGCTTACCTCTTTCCTCATCCAGAGAAATTGGAGTAACATCGTCTGTAGTTTAGTAAGCATTCCGTTTGGTCGGGCATGCAGTAGTGTTTGAAATAGAGTTTCTTGGGGAGTAAGGTTATTTTGGCTGCCGCTATCTGGCCCAGCTTAGATATTTGGTGATGTCTTCAGAGAGCTAGTTCACTTCTGACCTGTCGATAGACGGATTGATAGATTGTAGAGGAAGTCAACTGGAGTGTGGGCGCCAATTTGATCCCCTGGTACCGGAGTGCAGTGGTTTTCCACTGAATGGGGTGTTGCGTAATTTGGTGGGTCACTAATGCTGGGGGTATAGAAAGACCTAATGCTTGTGATTTTTCTACATGAACCCAGAAGCCCGATGCCAGGCCTAACACCTCCAGTTCCATCAAGAATGGTGGCAAGGCTGTGGCCAGTTTATCCAGGGTCACTAACACATCATCGGCATACAGGCTTAATGTATGTTTCTCCCTTCCAAAGACAGCTCCTGTGATTTGAGGGTATATTCTTACCCTCTGGGATAGGGGCTCCATATAGAGAGCAGATACAAGGAGTGACAGCGATTAAGAAGGAGTCAGAGGTCTGGCCGTCAACCTGTACCCTCATGGTGGGTAAGTGATAGCAATTCAGGAATCACGTCCTAAATATTTCGCCCTGTCTGAAGTGAATCAGGACTTGCTCTAAGAAAGGCCAGTGCACTCTGTCGAAGGCCTTCTTAGCATCGATCCCTAGAAGCATGAGCTCGCTCGGGGTATGCACTGCCTTCTCTATGAGGTGTTAAATGTGTTTGGTGTTGTAAGTCTGTTTAATCATTCACTTGAAAAGATTTGTTGCTAGAGTGTTACTAAAGAGAGACCATATAGGCTCACGTCAATAAGAATTAGCCTGTGGAGAATAAACCTAGCCTGGTCCAGATCTATAATCGAGGGCATATGCGAGCCTAGTCTGCCAGCCAAAATGCCAGTGAACAGTTGGGGGTCCATGCTTAACAAAGAAATAGGCCAGTAGGAACTACACTGTTGCATGTCCTTGCCCGCATTGAGGTGGTAACCGGGCTGGGAGAGGCAAAGGAGTTGAAAAACCTGGTGAGGATGGGAGCTAGAGGGTGGCAGAAAGTTTTATAGAAGAAGGAGGTTATCCGTCCGGGCCTGGCGATTTTGCTAGTTTTAAGTGGGTTATAGCTGATATGACATCCTTGGGTGTATTTCGTCATTTAGAGCCTCTGCTTGATCTAGTGTCAGGCAAGATGTGTTTGCGTTTTGAAGATAGGCAATGCTATCTGCGGGATCCAGGAGTTGACTAGAATATAACTGCTCCTTGACATTTTTAAAAGAGTCTGCTATGTCCTTATCATTAGTGATCAGTCCTTTATCATGTCTATGTAAAGAGCGTATTCCCGAAGATTGCTGTTGGGCACACAGTTTGTCCCCTCCGACATAATAGGAGTGGACAGAAGTAGAGTGCTGCATACTCCACACGGTCAAGATCTAGACTACCTAATTGGGAGCACAATGCGGCTAGTTGGCACCAGATTCTCAGTGCACCAGTGCGTTGGTTTATGTGTTCCAGATCTTTGACCTGGGCAGAAAGGCTGTTTCTTTTCTCCTTACACTGTTTGTTGTTGGCAGCCGAGATAGCTGTTAGTTCACCCGTTTTAAGCACTCCCCACAGGGTCACAATGGAGACCTTGGGTGTTTCGTTAAGAGTGAGATAAACAGTGATAGCCTTTTGGATCTGGGACACCACTTCAGGGTGATGTAACATTGTTTGACATAGGCACCATGATCGGTGTGGGAGAGAGTGTAACTGCTAAATTTTCGGAGAGAGCCCCTGGGAGAATCTAGGTCCCTGTGACCAGGCTTTGTAAGTCTGTTGAGCCAAGGAGGTAGTCTAATTTAGCATATGTCTTATGTGCATGGGAGAAAAAGGTGAACTCACATGCCTCAGGGTGGAAGTCTCTCCATAGATCCCGGAGCCCCAGTTCCCTCTACCACCCTTCGGAAATAACCCAGTCTGCCCGTGTCGCAGTGCTGACTTATCTAAGTTACTAACAACAATAGGGGTTAAGCCCAAAGGACCGTTACCAGGTAGGGCTATTCAAAATTCAAATTACAACACAAACACCTGGCTCCGTACTAGCCTACACTCTTACTATTTATGGATTAACAGACAGACTATTCTTTTATCTGTCCTAATTGAATTTTTATTAAGTAGTCTTTAAACTGATCAAAAACAATTTTTTTCAAAAGCCTGAAAAAGACAGCATATTTCATCACATATAAATAACACATTTCACAGTCAAAAACAAATTGAACATATGTCAAAATAAGAATTATATGCAACAAATTACAGCAAACAACAAGATCACTGAATGATTACAAACATGAAACAAATACAAAAAACATTTAAAGCTTGCATCATCTATGATAAACACAAAAGTATTTGTGAAAAGTGTCCAATTTTATGGACTAAACTTGTTATTTCAGCAAGATTATCACAAAAGTGTTAGAAATAATGAATTAATCTTTAATACATCCAACACTAAACGCATTTAGATTTAACTTAATGCCTCTCGAAATGCCAACGCATTTCAAGACCCAGGCTGGATAGTACTGGGACTCTTGTCAGGGCTTCGAACAAATGATCGGGATATTCTAAAACAACAAAAAAAGAAAAACATCATGCAGCAACAGCATCAACCCCAAGCTACCTTTCTCTCTCATATCTATGGCTGATTTATTGTGTACCTGAATCTTGGAGTAGGAGCAGCCGCTCCAGTTTGTTGATTCTATATGTCAGTGGACTTGTTCTACCGTAGCTTTAAAGCGCCACGTGCACACTTTTAACTGTGTGTAATTCTGCAAGAGAAGATCATTCATAAAATGTAAACATCTACTCTATTCTCTACTTGCCTCTAAACCTTTAAATGCCGGTAAAAATAATTTCTGTAAATGTACCTGGCACAAAGGCTGCGGAGCATGGACCGGAACTATTCAAAGGGGGACTCACAAATTTACAAAAAGGGGAAAAGATGTTGTATTCATTAAAAGAAATGTTTATCAACAGGCTGTACTGTACGATTTAAAATCAGTTGTCATGTGGACTTACTATACAAGAGTTAGTCGGATAATAGACTCTGCAAAAGGCAGGCTTTTCTTCTGCTCAAAAGCAAGCAAGCTCACATTCACCGGAAATGTTTCTTGAAAAGCAAGCGTGAACGCATTAGGCTTGCCATCATATATTAAATTAATATTCATGGATTAGCTTGTGGTCAAAGAATTGCAGGTAAGTAGCAAACAAACGTACTTGTCTTAGTTGTTTGAACCCATTACGAGAGTCCCAGTACTATCCAGCCTGGATCTTGAAACACGTTGGCATTTCGAGAGGCATTTCGAGAGGCATTTAGTTAAATCTAAATGCGTTTAGCGTTGGATGTATTAAAGATTAATTCATTATTTCTAACACTTTTGTGATATTCTTGCTGAAATAACAAGTTCAGTCCATAAAATTGGACACTTTTCACAAATACTTTTGTGTTTTCTCATAGATGATGCAAGCTTTAAATGTTTTTTGTGTTTGTTTCATGTTTGTATTTATTCAGTGATCTTGTCGTTTGTTATAATTTGTTGAAATAATTCTTATTTTGACATATGTTCAATTTGTTTTTGACTGTGAAATATGTTATTTATATGTGATGGTTTCTGTGTCAATTTGAGAAATATGTGTTTCTTTTTCAGTCTTTTGAAAAAATAGTTTTTGATCAGTTTGAAGACTACTTAATAAAAATTCTCTTTTGACAGATAAAAGAATAGTCTGCTCGTTACTCCATAAATAGTAGGAGTGTAGGCTTGTACGGAGCCAGGTGTTCGTGTTATATTTTGACTTATCTAAGTTAGCGTTCAAAAACTAGATTAGGGTTCCCCCCTAACAGAGCTCCTCTCTCCACAATAGAGAGTGCCGCAGCTAACGTTGTGCGCAAGATAGTCTCCTGGACTTCATTAGGTGTGTATATAGAAGCTACTATAAAAGGCCGATCCCCAAGTGTGCTAGCAGGAAAGGAACTAAATAGCAAACTAATTATAGTTGTACCGCCCTAATACTTAAACTCATAATGTCAAGCGACCTTAAATTGTTTACATAGATTACATTCAATTGCATACATTACAAATATTCACATAACAACATAAATAGGGAAAATAAACAGTGCTATACAATATATTCGGTCGATGGAAGTTTTGAAGAAGGCAATGCGGTGGAATTGAACACAATTCCACCGCATTGCCTTCTTCAAAACTTCCATGAATGTAATCTATGTAAACAATATATTTTCATTACAAAAAATAGTCAAAAAAAGAGAAAAAATATAGAAGGAGAAATAATTATAAATAAAATGGTCTCCAGATTTTGATACATCATTTTGTCTCAGCCAATACTTATTTAAGGTCGCTTGACATTATGAGTTTAAGTATTAGGGCGGTACAACTATAATTAGTTTGCTATTTAGTTCCTTTCCTACTAGTTCATGTACTCCCTACGAATAGCAAACGGAACAGTATGTAGGGGTCCCCTTTTTCCCAAAAAACGATCCCCAAGTGTGAACTGATAGGTGAGCAGTCTGCCCTTCAGCTCCACCTCTTTGTGTCCCACTTTCCCCTAGATGGATTGCGCCACTAGTATGGCCACCCCACATCTTGAAAGAAGTGGAGAAGAAGAACTGATGAGGAAATACCCGAGTGCAGAGACTGTGGCAATCTCTCAAAAGGAGATGTGTCTCTTGTAGTAGCATGTGTCCGCCCCATAATTCTCTAGGTATGACAGAATTGCTTTGTGTTTCACTGGGCTATTGAGACCCTTTACATTCAGGGTGAGTACCTTAAGAGTGGTAACCAGCATTTGATGGGTGTATTGTGAATAGCTATAGAGTGAGGTAGTTCATAGCTAACGCATGGCCTGGTGTCAAGTATCCAGGCCCTGGGAGGTGTCGTGCAGATAGCAAGGTGCATCCATTGTAAACATGAGTGCAAACCCCAACCTAAAAACCCCATCAAGACATAAACAAGAATAGAACATATTCGGAACATGAGGTGGACTACAGTATCTCGGTTTCGAAGAGTCAGAGATGAAGGATCCAAAATGTGGCCACTGATTCCAACCTCCACCCTATCCTGCCCAGCAAGCATGCTACTCAGATACCAATCATTGCCAGTTACCCTACGGGTCATCCGTCTTGGCCAGGACCTCGGAGATTGACTGCAGTGCTGCTTGTGGTCCCTCTGCTATCTCCACAGGGTCCGGCCATGCCACCCCTCTCCCCAACCCGTGGCCCCGTCTATGGGGTCTGCGATTCCGTGAGTGGGGTAGGGAGGACACCAGCACAAACCCCTCTGTGTTGAGGTCGATGGGAGGATCTGGCAAGTTTCTGTCAAGGACCGCAATTGGTAAAGTCTCCTTTCCAAGTGAAAACTGATGCGAAAGGGGTGTCCCCAGTAGTAGGTCACCCCCTCATCCCGTAGATGCTATTTGATTGGTTTGAACTCACACTGTCGCTGCAGTGTAATTGCTGCCAGGTCTTGAAAGAGCATTGCTGTCTGGTCAACATCGTGAAGGAACTTGCCAAGCCCAGCTCCAGCTCCAACGACATCCTGCCGTCGCACGACCTCTGCGATTCCCTAGCCAACTTCTTTCACCGCAGGATCACAGACATCCACAACAGCTTCAATACCCAGACCCCCCCGACAGCCACCGACACCTCTAACTCACCGCCCCCCAGCAACACCGGCCTCCTGCTCTCTTGGAACCACGTCAACGACGACAATACCATCAAATCATGAACACCATCCGCTCCGGCTCACCATCCAACCCCTGCCCTGACTACATCTTCAACAAAGCAAGCTCCATCATCGCACCCCAACTCTGGAAGATCCTCAACAGCTCCTTTGAGAGCGCCACCTTCCCGGAGAACTGGAAACACACCGAGATCAACGCCCTACTCAAGAAACCCAAGGCAGACCCAAAGGACCTCAATAACTTCTGGCCCATCTCCCTGCTCCCATTCCTGGCAAAAGTCATTGAGAAGATTGTCAACAGGCAACTGACCCACTTCCTCGAGGAGAACAACACTCTGCACTCATCCGAATCCAGATTCCGCAGCAACCACAGCACCGAAAACGCCCTCATCGCCACCACCCACGACATCAGGACCCTGCTGGACAACGGCGAAACTGTGGCCCTCATCCTCCTGGACCTCTCAGCAGCCTTCAACACTGTGTGCCACCACACCCTACGCACACTCCTCCACGACGCGGGGATCCATGACAAAGCCCTGGACTGGATCACCTCCTTCCTCACTGGCAGAACCCAGAGAGTCCGCCTCCTTCTATTCTGATCCGAAGCCACCAAGATCACTTGCGGCGTACCCCAAGGATCCTCCCTCAGCCCGACACTCTTCAACATCTACATGGCACCGCTAGCCACCATCGCACAACCTCAACGTCATCTCATACACTGATGACACCCAGCTGATTCTATCCCTCACCAAGGACCCCGCCATTGCCAAAACTAACCTCCAGGAAGGAATAAAGGACGTTGCAGAATGGATGAAGAAGAGTCACCTGAAAATAAACTCAGACAAGACAGAGGTCCTCATCCTCGGCTCCATCTCATCCGCCTGGGACGACTCCTGGTGGCTGGCAGCGCTGGGAGTTGCACCGATTCCCACCGACCACGCACGCAACCTGGGGTTCATCCTGGATACATTACTCTCAAAGACCTAGCAAGTCAATGCCGTCTCCTCCTCCTGCTTCAATACCCTCTGCATGCTTTGCAAGATCTACAGATGAATCCCCACCGGAATCAGAAGGACGGTCACCCAGGCCCTCGTCAGGAGCTGGCTGGACTACGGCAATGCCCTCTACGCGAGAACCATGGCCAAACTCCAGAAAAGACTTCAACGCATACAGAACGCCTCCGCACGCCTCATCCTCGACATCCCCCACCACAGCCACATCACTGCCCACCTGAGAGACCTGCATTGGCTCCCCATCAACAAGAGGATCACCTTCAAGCTCCTCATCCACGCTCAAAAAGCACTCCACAACGCCGGACCAGCATACCTCAACAAACGACTCACCTTCTACACCCCGAACCATCAGCTTCGCTCTGCTGACCTTGCCCTCGCCACTGTTCCACCCATCCACCGATCGACCACCGGCAGCAGATCATTCTCCCACCTTGACGCCGAGATATGGCACACCCTCCCCATCCGCCTGCGACAGACCCAGGACCTGCTGACCTTCATGAGACTTCTCAAGCCCTGGCTGTTCGAGCAGTATCAGCTCTTACCCCCTCCCCCTTAGTGCCTTGAGACCCTCATGGGTGAGTAGTGCACTTTACAAATGCATTGATTGATTGCTTGATTGGTCCTTGGAGTGGAGAGGGTGTTTCTCCCGGGCCTTGCGCAGTATTTCTTCCTTCACCTGGCAGTCATAAATGCAAACTAAAATGTCTGCCTATGAGCCCAGTCTGGCCGCGCTCCCCCGACCCATTGGGCGTGGTAAATTTTAACGACTATCTTGGGAGATGCCCCCAGAATGTGGCGGAAGAGGTACCCAACACAGGTGAAGATGTTTTTGCCCTCTGCTTTGGATGCCACGCCTTCTATACATATATTATTCCAATGAGATCTGTTCTCTAGGTCCTCAGCATGGGCCTGAAGATCCACTTGTTGTTCAAGGAGGCGAATGAACTCCTATTGTAGGGACTCCACTCCCTTCTCTTGGTCATTCCCCTGTTCCTCCAGGGTTGCAACGCGATCTCCCAGGGACTCCAATTCCCTTCTAACTTCCCTGATGTCCTGGGATAAGTCCCGGTTGACCGAATGTAGATCTTCTCTGAGGGACATAAAAAAGGATTCAAGGAAGAAGCAGGTCACAGACTTCTCCGCTATAGCTTCCTCTTGGGTCCGCGATGGTTCAGGGGGAGCAGTGCGGTCTCCCGAAGGGGCCTGATGTGCCCAGAGAGCATTTCCTTGATAGTGCAGGCCATCGCCATCTTCCCCTCTTAGCTGGTCAGGTCCTCAAAGCTCCAGATCACACCTCGTGGGGATTCATAGGTGTGTATCTCTACCTGCCTGGTGTCCCCCAGTCAATCCGCAGTGTGTGGGACTAGTGCGAATCTGCAGTGTGTGGGACTAGTGCGTAACCAGGGTATCTAGTCTCAGGTGGCACCACTCCACATTCCTGGTGTTGTTCAAGCAGGCTTCAGCCAAGCCCAGGGTCTAGCCCCGGGGGCGAGGCAGCTGGCCTAGCTTCTTCGTGTTACTTGTGGGCTCATGGGTAATCAGGTTGCGCTGGTGGGTAGAGTACTTTTGACGGCATCAGGATCCCAGCAGGCAGCAGGGCAGCGGCTTAACGTCTCTCCAGGTTGGGCTTAGTGCAATGTTCGGGGGTATGCTGTCTCTATGGGTGTCAGCCCCCATGATCAGCAGCTGCATGCAGTGTGAGCCTGAGATGGGGGCCGCTCCCTCCAATCCCGTGGGGGGTGTGGGCACGCCAAGGGGTGCTATAGGCCTTACCTAGGTCGCTGGAACGTCACGCCTCTCGCTGCAGGCATCACTATGGCCCGTGTCACAGCGTCATCCAGTGTTGGAGAAGGCCCACTTGTCCTGGCTCTCCCCTGCCCCTATCGCTCACTTCCTTAGGAGCACGCCCCCCACCCCCATTAAAAAGGGAACCAGAGCCACTGGGTAGTGATTCTCGTGGTTGTCAGCAGCAACAACTTGGTGGAACACATTAGGGACTACCTGCTTTGAAGTAAGCCCGGGCGGAGCCAGCATAGTTGCTCTACGCTGGTGCTCCACGAAGTTGGGAAAAAACTCTGTGGACCTCTGCGCCTCCACTCCCCTCAATAAATATTTTTAAAAGAAATATAATAAATGTAGGTAAATTAAACACACTAACCTTGATCTTGACGTCTCCAGCTGCCCTCCTCCTCCTTGCCGTGTTCCTGCAGAATCCCCTACGTCAGACTACGTCGTGGGTAGGACTGCGCCTGCATGCGTACGTCCTACCATGACGTACGTCTGACGTAGGATATTCTGAAGGACTACAGCGAGGAGGAGGACGGCAGCCCAGAGACACCGTGATAAAGATAAATGTGTTTAATTTACCTTAATTTTTATTTTTATTTTAAAAATATTAATTGAGGGGGTGGAGGCGAGGAGGGTTCGGTTCTGAACTCTGCTCCGCTGCGGCGTCAGAGTTTTGCATAAACTTTGCATTCTCAGCTGAACGCTATGCAAAAATCTGCATGCTCCGCTAGCGGAGCAGAGTTTTCTGCCCACGGGTACTCTGAAGACACCAGATGACACTTGATGGTTTTCATGCTAGATCCTGTGTCGCTCAGAGTCTCCACCCTCTGCCCATTGATGATGACCCACTGACTGTACTTTCTATAATTTTCAGGCATGTGGGTTCTCTACAACGCCTCTCTGTCACACAGGGACACTAGGGTAACCTCTACACTATTCTCCCAAACTATCTAGGACAGTCTCCTCCTCAAGCGCTACATTAATCAACCCCACTGATTTCCCACTGGTGGGGGGGCTGTGCATGCCTGGGAAACTTGAAATGCCCTTCCTGCTGACAATCAAAGTACGTCCCATCAGACCTACTGTCAGGGACCATTTCTTCTTCTCAGTAAGGGTATG
Organism: Lissotriton helveticus; assembly: GCF_964261635.1. Lineage (NCBI taxonomy): Eukaryota > Metazoa > Chordata > Amphibia > Caudata > Salamandridae > Lissotriton > Lissotriton helveticus. The sequence continues at coordinate 81,972,715 of NC_136058.1, forward strand.
GGAGCCCTGGCCCCCAGTTTGTGGCCCTTTATACAACTTGTTTTATTTTTGCCCCACTTCTCCTTCTTCTTCTGGTGAGGACCCTGCCCACCCTTGTTGTGATGTCCCCCAGATACCTTCTTGTGGACCCTGGTAATGACCCAGCAGTCCCCCTCCTTAGCAAGCTCCCTGGTGTCAGGGAGCCTACTATCAAGGAGATGGTGATGCAGATCGGCAAAGCAAGGGATGAACATGGGCTCTGGTGCAATCAAATTATACAGCCCCTGGTAATCATGTATCCACTGTCCTTCACCCAACCATCAAGTGCCTGGTAAAATATTTCTACACAATCAACCCAGGTCTGTTGGGGTAGCTTCTGACTGTCCCTCATCATCTGTTCGTACTTCTCTGAAGTCAGATCAAACTTCCTGATTAGGGCCTCCTTCATGGGGGATACGTCACCCCGTCACTCCCCTCTAGGGCCAGTAGGGTGTCCTTCCCCTCACTAGTGATGTGCCTCCACAGACTAGCTCCCCAATCCTCCTCAGTGACTGTGTGCATCTGTAAAGCACTCCCATAAGCCTCAAACCATCTGTTTATGTTGTCTCCCACCACAAAGTCAGACACTGACCCCTTGGGTATGTGGACCCTCCTTTCAGAGGACACTGAGGAAATGCTGCCACCATCACTGCTGGCTCTGCCTGCCTGGCCATAAGGGCCTGGTCCTTAAGGCTCCTCTCAAGAGCCAAACGCTCCAAAGCAATGCACTCCTCCATTGCCAACTTTCTCTGCACTGTTTCCAGAGCCAAACTCTTTTGCTCTGCTTCTATTTTTAACTTGGCAAGCTCCAATTTTAGCTTCCTTTCTTCTAGGGGTGGGCGGAAGTCGCGTAATGGACTTTCGCAGAGAGACACGGAAAATGAACCAATTTCCGTGCCTCTCTGCAAATTTCCGTTATGTGACACCCTCCCGCCCACAATAAAAAACAGATTAAAGCCTGAAATAAGATTTTAAAAACTTACCTTATTGCGGGGACATCTCTTCCTGGTCTATCGCGCCTTCTTGAAACTGCACATGTGCAGGAGCCTGCTCATGCGCATTCCTCGCATGCGCACCTTCTTTCTTCCCTCCTGCCCTCCAGACCCTCTGGGGACAGGCCTCTGGATGTCGCCCTGATTTCTGCCCAGGGTGGAATCACCAATCCTGGAAGGATATTGCCCCTCCTCCACAGGCAGCAATCCCATACCCTTCTCTGGGTCCTTGTCCAAATCATCTTCCTCATCCTGCTCCTCTTTCAGATCCTCATCCTCCGCTGGGGTCACTTTTAATGCAGTATGGGCTTCTGACCAGACTCTCAGTGCCTTTTGCAGCCCCACCTTTTGAAGCCCAAAGTCATTGCATTAATCCTTGAGCTGCATCACAGTGCACCCCTTAAATTTGGCCAGCTCAAAATCAATTTTTGCAGGTGAAGATGTAGAACCTCCAGATAGAGACATGGTTTTAGGAAGAAGCAACAATGCCAATCAAGAAGAATAGAAAAATAAAAAAATGCCAGTCAGAAAGAACCAAAACAAAAATGCCAATCAGGAGGAAATGACTTGAATTGGTCATAGATATGGGTGGTAGTGTACATCAAATTACTGTAAGGCACTGCACAAACACAAGTCCTATCCTCACCGCTGATCACCAATGTTAAAAATTGGGTACCTTGCTGGCGGAGGTGTTCATCCTATCCAAGTATAAACCACAATCCTAGTCCGGGTGAGTCAGATACACATCATAAATTAACCTGTGCTCCCCATCTACTAGCTTGGCACAGAGAAGGCAGGCTTAATTTTGGAGGCAATGTCTAAAGTATTTGTGCATTAATTAAAACAGTGAAACAGTGGAAACACCACTCAAAAGTATTTCACAGAAAAATAGAGCGTAACTTATTGAACAAAACCAGACAAAAATACAATAAGTAGAACCTGAGTTATGAATTTTTAAAGAATATCTTGAAATATAGTGCTTAAAAGCATAAAGCGGTAACCGGGGACATCTGGTCGCACTTGACCGGAATAAATACAAAAGTTCAGGTCATTTTTCAGGCCCATCTTGACATCTTATCAAGAGAACCGTGTGCTATTTTCAGACTATGATGTTTGGGTTTAAACCCTGCAGAACTTGTGATAGACAGACATCAATCATGGATCTGCATAACCTATTTTTATGGTACCTCAGAGAACTCCATGACTCTGAGGAATGTGGTTCCTGACAGCGTTTTCGATTAAAGGCATTGAAGGAGCACCGTATGAAACTCCTGATGGTGCACTTTTCTGATAAAGCACGGCAACGCCACTCCAAATGCAGTCCAGGACCCACTTGAGGAGTCCTTCGGGTGAGGGGTCGCCTCCATTGACGTCAGTGAAGGTTCAGAGAACCCAATGGTCAAACTATAAGTCTGATGCCTTCTCCCAACCGTTAGTTGAGGAGCACTTACAAGAGTCTTCCCTGTGCCTCCCTAAGTATTCCTTAGCCGAGGGGACTCTAGCCTAAATGCGGGAATACTATTTTACCCTGCATAGGATTTTTGTGCATCAGTCTCCCTCTGTTGCGCACTCAGGCCCCAAGAAGGCAGGAGGTACCCTGGCTGGTTCATCACAGGCGGGTTTGCCTTTGACAGCCGAGGTCTCTGAATCTGGATTCGAGATGGCACTGGTGCACAAGCCTTTGGGCTTCACACCTTCAGCGTCCATTCAGCCGCAGAAGTCAGCGACATGGGTTGACGCCGACCCTGGCGTTATGGTGCCCAGTTAGCTGGCGATGTTGGCGGCGCCGGTAGACTTCGATCCCATTCCTATTTCTGATGTCGAAACAACGCTGCAGCGGGGTCAGATGGTGTCAGGCGAGGTGCTGACAGTGCTGGCTTCTTTGGGCTGTCCTTTTGGTGTTTTTCAGCCCTTGTCTGTTTTTCCTGCGGGAATACACAGTTTAGAAAAAGAAGGGGAGAATATTGGGAGGCAAATCTTTTCCATGATGTGGTCCAGCCTCCTGTTGTTTGCAAATGGCTGGCTGAACTGGATGAGGTTAGTTCCTTAGAGGCCTCCCCAGTTTCAGATTTACTTTCCCCACCTAGTATGCCAACAGAGGAAAGTGCCTCGTTGGCTGACGTATTGAAGAGGGCAGCTGTAGTGTTGGATTGTCAATTACACATAGGGGAATCATCCACGGATCCCTTGGTGAATATTTTTGATCAAGGTGAGACGGGGGTGGAACCTGTACTCTCTTTTGATGAGTCTCTGTTTGATATACTTTTGGGAGCTTGGGCAAAGCCTGTGTCAGGAGCTCCAGTTGGCTGAGCTGTGGGCCATAGGATTTCTCAACACCGAAGTCGTATCAGGTGTAAAACACCCAACGCCCCCTTGGTAGAACATTTCTTGGAGAAAGGACATTCGGAGAATGACATCCGCTGGACTGTGATCTCACAAAATCATCATCTCACCCAGGGGTGGTGATCTTACACGCCTCTTGAACAGGGAGGAACTCAAATGGATCTTGAAGACTGATAGTCTTAACTCTGGGCTAAACCTTCAAGATGAATGGACTGCCCTTATCTGAAACTTGGTGCTGGTTGGAGTCAGACCTATCTTTCTGTTGTAAATATGTATCGTTGTTGCACTATCTGTATGCTTTTTCTTAAGCGTGTCACTTATCAAGAACTTGGTGCTGTCTGCAGTCAGACTTGTATTCTATTTTAAAAATGTATTTTACATGCTTTCTTTTAAGCACGTCACTGTCCTTTCTTTAAAGCACGTCACTGTCCTTTCACGTCACCGTGTACTCTTCACCCTCACTGTCCCAAGATGGCGCTTATGGGAGTCCGTCATCTATTATCATGCCCCACCTCTGGACCAATCAGAAGCTAATTTATTGCTTGCTGCAGTACTCTGCTCTGAGCACCAGTCAAAGGGGAATCCCTGGGTAAACACTCACACCTGTAACTCCAGGCCAGTCACTCATGAAGAATTAATTAATGCTAAATTTCCACACTAAAAATGAACGTTCACAATCTTTTTAATGAAACTTGAAATTTACACAAAAATGATTTAAAAATTCAAAGGAACTTTGAATAAGTACAGTGCAAAAGAAACAATTAATCATAAAAATTCATAAAACATCATAAAACATCATAAAAAATTCATAATAGACATCAAAACAAATACCATTTCATTTATAGTAGCTAAATATATCACAAACAATTGGAAAAGCAATTTCAACAATCAACAAAATTTAATACGGAAAAAAAAACCTTTATGTTGTGGTCTATAGATCCCTTTGCCACAATTTTAGTTAGATCCAATGGTCCTTATGTATATACACGGTACAGTCAATAGTGTCGCCAACATGTGGATATCTATTGCCCCCTAGACCCTACTTGGATTCTACAAGGAAATATAAATGCGTCGACGCGTTTCGGTGCTGTGGACACTTGATTCTGTAGCACCTTCTTCAGGACTGCCGTTTCTTTGGGGTCACCGGCATCAAAAATTATTGATTAACACCCTCATTCTGTATATAAGGGGAGAAAAACAAGGTATCACTATTCTATAATAGGACGTGGCATAGTTTTTATTCTACTTTTTCTCATCCCCGTTTCCCTTTAGTGCCTTGGAACTTTTATTTAACTCAATATCGGCATTTCAGTATGTCTCTAACATCTGCTTCCAATTATTTTTGCAGATCAAGGGCTATGGTGTTTTTATCGTCTTTCATGATGCTGACACCCTTATTACATCCAGGCATGTGATTACCAACAATGCAGGTCATATATCTAGTACATGCATCATACAAGGAAGAAATTTAGGACATTTTTTCACATTTTTCTATCCCTCCATTCCTTCCTTACTCAGGAAAAATAGACTAACACTCTGCTCTGAGCACGCCAGGAAATGCATCTCCAGACCGACTAACCCGGTAAGCAGTTTCGCCCCACCCTCCCTATCCGTGCTAAACCGCGGTGGTGATTCAAATTGGTAACTCCTTCCCCTTCTACCAGGTATCCTGGCAGCCGACGGACTCCATTGAATTCCGCGGCTCCCGTCACCCGATTGTGGTAAGTTAGACACTCTCGCCCTGTTTTCTCCCGCGCACTTGTGATAATTGGTATGGAATTGTTCTCATTATTTTCTTTCGCCTGTCCAGGGTGAACGCGTGCAATTCCGCTACCCGAGGATTGAGCCTCTATACCTTGAGGTGTCCCGGTGAGCGTTTGGTCCCGCTTTTTTGACTCCCCACGCCTACTTCGTGTAAACCTACACTATCACGCATCTCGTTTTGGTTAGCGCTTGGACTCTTGTTACCAGCCGTCACTCCCTCATTGCGAGATATTCCCTTTTCAGTCAGTACGGTATTATTCGGAGCCACGTCGGGCTTCTTTGCATTGACTGCTTCACTGGACACTTTCACTACCGTATTTACTGTACCGCCGCCCTCATCACGGCTGCACATTAGGTTTACCTTATAAATATTCATGCACCGATCACCATAGCTCACTTGACACTAATGACTGGTATTGCGCCGTCCACTGGTCACACTTAAATCACTGTCTCCTTACAATGCTCTCTATCATGCAAACGCTGTTCTTGTACTTAAATGTAAATATTTCCTTTTCCCCCCTTTTAGGCATTAAGAGGCTTAATTACCCTAAGGCTTTTCATTGTATCTGTCCTGATGATGGACCCTGAGATTTAATAGGGGTCCGAAACGCCGTCGACCTTTAATGCACTGAAACCGAATTGTGATTACTACTGAATGTCAAGTGCATGACTGTAATACTCTGTACAATTGTATTGTTGATAGAGTAACGTGTTTTCGCCTTACAAAGCCCTTCTTTGCTGTCTACATCAACCCTTTTTGTACCTGCTCTGTTAGTACTGGACACAGGCTTGTGGTCCACACTGGTTGATTGTTGGAAGGTATCTCTATGTGATTTGAATACGTGTATTCTGAGTAAAATCTCTGAAAGACCACTGTCCGGCTGGACATGCCTTTCTAAAAATATAGATTGACTCTGTCTATATTTTATCCTTGTGTTGAAATTTTTCAATGTTGGGGACCGATGTTGTTGTAAAAAAAGTATGCTCCCCATGGTCCCTGCTGACTTATTTTGGGGTCCCTTGTTGTCGTTAAATGAGCTGTGGGCCATAGGCATCATTCTTCCCCGGGAGACCCTCATTGTCTCCTGCGACATTCCACTACAAAAGAACTGGTGGCTAAAGCAGATACACCTTCTTCTGACCCTAATGCCCTTCCTTTAGTCCCATCAGGAAAGGAATCCAGGTGGTTAGAACGTTGTGGGAGGAATATATTTTCTGCTGTAAGCTCGGCTTTGAGATCTCTTAACACTACATGTGTTATAGGTAGGTTTTCACATGCTTTATGGGATTCCGTGGTGCAGAAGCTGCCTACTCTACCAGAGGTAGCCAGGAATGAGTTATTGCAAGTGGTGCAAGATGGCTGGGAGGCAGCAAGAATCACTATCAATTGTAGTGTAGACCCCACGGATTCTGTGGGTAGAGCCATGGCTCAGTCAGTTGCTCTGCACAGGCATGCGTGGCTGTGTCTGTCTGGGTTTTCAGAGCCTGTGCAGGACAGCCTTAAAGGTACGCTATTTGATGGTGTCCACTTATTTGGGGAACAGGCTGATTCAGCCTTAAGGAGATTCAGAGATGGCCGATTTGACAAGTGCACTTGAGTTATTTTGTAAGCTTGGGTTTATTGTTGATCTTGTGTAGAGAGGTATCCACACCACAGAGTTATGATGTATTTCAACTGGTACGTCCAGGGTGGTGGTCTGCTTGTTTCAAAGATTATTGATACCTAGTGTTTTTTAATCCCGGGCAGTTGGGAGAACAGAAGTTATATTCAGCAATACATGGTTTTCCTTGGTTATTCTGCTAGTTGCAGTAGAGCTGGGCTCTGACAGCTTTTCAGTGTTTAATTTATGCTATATTGTTTATCTGAGCTCGGTTATACAGGTCGTACAGTTTGGAATTACTCTGAAGATGAGTTTAGGTTCAAGAGTGATACACTTATGGTATATACTATACCCATTATCAAGTATTGTTTTTATGCTGTTGTGAGCATTTTCAAATGGGCATTTATTTATATATATATACATTTATATATCTTTATATATGGGCTGAGAGGGGTCTGCTCAGCTTATGCACCGTTTGTCCCATGTTGGGTACTCTGAGTTTTACTCTATGTGTAGGGTAGTTCTCAGTGGTATTTTTGAATTTGTATCCCATGTAGTGTACAATTTGGCCCTTTAATGAGCTTAGGTGCAAAGACCCTCTATATTTGTACAGTATGGCACCAGGGTGTCTATCCTAAGATTCCTTCTGAAATTTTCACAGAAAGTACCTTTAGCCTACACTGTTATTATGTAGCTTCGGCTTTTACCCTGGTTCAGGCCTTGTGTTTGCATGATAGATGAGGTTCTCTACGTCTGTTGGAGGTAGAACATTATTAGCAAACACTTGTCTTGTGTAGTTTTATGTCATTATGTTGCTGTTTAGGTTCTGTATTATGGCCAGTGTTGTTGAGCATGTTCATGTTCTCTCAGCATTATTGGTTGCTGACTTTCCTGATATGATATCAGGTTATTGTAGGCCTTCAGGCAGATATAGTATCTTGAGTGGTTCTGTTACTTCTATTGAAAAGATTGTTTGAGAACATTTCCCTTGATGGTGTACCATTTCTTCTCTACCTAGAATTAATGTAGGCTGATCCTTGAGAGGATAGGGGTGGGGCTCGTAGTTCTACCTTTTCTATAAGACTGTTAATACTGATATTTATACTTCAGGATATTCAGGATTATTACTCTCTCACATGGTGATTCCCTTCATGATCTACCTGTCTGTAGTTGCAGAAAGACAACTCTTTGTCTTATTTTCTGCCTTTACGGGCGTAACATGGGTTCTCATTTGGAGAAGTGTGACCCCTGGAGGGTTAAGCAAATCAATATTTTTCTTTTTCAACTTTTACCAGGCCATCTATGATGGTCTCTTTTTATAAGGCAAGGTCTTGTTCAGACCTTCATGTTGGTTAGGCTTTCAAGATTTCTTTTACTTCTCAATATCTTATTTGAGTTTATGGCACTATGATATAATGGTGGTCTTTGAGGCTACTTACATTACTCTGCTGGGTTGGATGCGCTGCGTTTCTAAGGGTATGATTCCGCTAAGGTCACATACCTCTATCACTGTTTCCTTCAGGTTATTTCTCTTTCAGCTATCTTTTAAAATAAACTTTATTTTCTTGATACATAGGCATTTGAGTATTTAACTCTTTTGTCTGCATTTATAGCTGTATTTTTGTATATATAGGATGGTCTAGAGGTCCTTGTACTTCTGTAGTTCTTTTTTGCTATGGAAGGACTGCTTCTATGCCAATAGGGAGCTAGGTTTGTCTTTGCCTTTTCTATTATAAGAATTTTTGTTTTCTCCATAGAGGATGATTTTTCTGTGTGTTCTTTACAGAGCAGTCCGGCCCATAGGTGGTTTACAGGTGTGGGTCGGTGGCACGGCTGGCTATTCTGGGTTCATAGGTTTGAACACGCTGTCTGGATTTGAATATATAACCATGTGGTTGATGGCAAATTCTTATTGCATGGGTGATATCTTTCTCATGTGTTTATTGCCTTGTAAGTTTTGTTACTGTGGTTCTGTCCACAGTTATTGTGAAAAGAGATCTTAAAATGGTCTTGTCTTTCTGAAAAGGGTATGTTATTTCCATGGTTTAAGAGTCTTGCAACTTTATTTACCTACGATCCCTTCTTGGGAACTCTATAGGGTAAGGTGCGTATCTGTGCGTCTGCATTAACATACATTTCCGGTCCTTTCCCTCTGTTTTAATATTGGCCGGGTTGCTCTTATTAAGAGACTTTTCATGTTTATTGTTCACAGACCCTCCAACGGGGATGGTATGGCTTTGGCATTTAAATCTAAAGTAAGGAATCTGCAGCTAGATGTCTCTAACAGATGAGCAAGTTACTTGCCTTCGGGTAGCACATTATCTGGTAGAGACAGGATCTAGCCGCAAATTCCTGAACAACCTGCCCATCCTCCAGGAACTCGGTTTTTATTACATATATGCGTTCTCTTTCATCTCGAGATATTCATGTACTGAATTATGGTTACAACTTTAAAAGGTATTTGTCTTTTGTTTGTTTTTGGCACTCTGTTCAATTCACAGCTTCTATAGGTGGCTCCACGTTTCGAGTGTAGACAATAGTCACGAAAGAACCTTAAATCAGCACGTCGAGGGAGTTATATGGACTCCTTCAACAACACAGCTGGTGGATGCCGTTGGTGCTGAGTTGCGCATGGCCCTCTGCTGGCACGGAGATGTGCTGTGTTAAAAACGTGTCCGGATCCAGTCTCGTGCCTGGGGTTTCTAAAGTAAGGAATCTGCGGCTAGAACCTGTCTCTACCAGATAATGCATTACCGAAGGTAAGAAACTTGCTCGTTGACGTCGAAGACCTGACTTGAGGAGCAGAGGAGGTGATGCACAGATCCAGCTGGATGTAGAAGATGCATTGGTTCCAATCAGTGCTGTTGGTGAACTCTTTGAGAGAAAGGCGATGCATCATCATTGAGCCATGTAGCCGGCAATGCAATGTCCTTGTCTTCAGCGGTGATGCGGCGACATCAGGGAGTGAAGTGTCGTTTTCACCTGTGCAGTGGCGGCAATGTGGGGATTTTGCAGGAACCAGCCAGAAAACCCACTTCCAAGGACGAGAACTGGATTGGTACCACTTGTCAGGGCAGGACTCACTGTTCGCAGAGTCTGAAGGCTGTAGTAGGGTCATTGGATGTCACTGATAGTTCAGAACAAGAGGCAAGCCAGCAATCCCTTGGAGGCACTTTGGTTCTGGGGATGTAAGAGATGAAGGTCCAGTTCTTCTCACTCCCAGGCAAGGAGGGCAAGCAGGAGTCCAACAAAGTCCAGCAGAGTCCAGCAGAGTGACAGTCCTTTCAGCAGCACAGCAGTCCTTCTTCCTAGCAGAATGTCCTCCGGTCCAGAAGTGTACTGAGTTGGTAGTTTCTGATAGATACATCTGCCGTGTGGATTCCTCACCTTGTGAATATCCCCTTGTGCCAGCAACATTCGGAAATTCTTTTCGTAGCCTCGCGCCGATGTGGATTCGGACGTCATAGAGACACGACATCGATCGCGACTCCGCTGACGTCACCGACACCTATAATAGGCCCACGCCGGCGTGATGACATCAGTTCCCTTTTTTCCGCGTCGTCGACGCTAACGGTTATCGGGAATCTCAGTAGCCAACTGGTACTTTGTTACCTTTTTGTTTCTATTTTCTACTTCTTTGTATCCTGTCTCTTCGACGATGGCAACAAAGAAGACCGGCTTCAAGCCCTGCAGAGAATGCGGGAAAATGATGTCTATTACCGACCCGCACGATGACTGCATCTGGTGCTTAAGCTCCAACCACGACGTCGATAGTTGTTCCTCTTGTCGAAAGATGAACCCGAAAGCCCTGAGGAAAAGAGAGGCCAAACTCCTTGTGGCAAAATTGAAAGCTGGTAAAGGAAAATCATCGAGGTCTCGTTCTCGAAAGGCAAGGTCGAGGTCGAAGTCGAGGTCTAGATCTCGAGAGGAGTCATCTTTGAGGTCTGCTTCGGATCATACTTCGAAGTCGAAGAAGAAGCACAAGAAGAGGAGACATGAATCCCGACGTCGTTCCGGTAGGGAGTCGGACTCGAGGTCGAGGTCACCGAAGAAGGTACGTTCTAAGGTAGTTACTCTGGATGTCTCTGAACCGGAAGGTGAGGCCTCACCTTCGGAGTCACGTGTTCAGTCACCGACGCCGGCTCCGAATCCGTCTCCGGCGCCGTCCTGGGCCCGAGATGAGGAAGAGGTTTAAGTGGATGTGGATTCCGCGCCTACCGAAGAGCTGAATCCGATTCCTCCACAAGACCAGCCTGAGGGTTTCCAACCACCATTTCCAACCCCAGAACAAGATCCATCAGCATTTCTTCATGCTATGTATGGTGTCTTTTCAAGGGCATGGTACCCCTCTGGCGCACCTTCGGGTCCCATGGGTCCTCTGGTTTTTAATCTAGGAGTCCCTCACTCCTATCCTCCTGCTCCATTTATGCCTTATATGCCAGTCCCGACGCCGCCTTGGCAATTTCCGGCTCCACCGAGGCCGTCGACGCCGGTTCCGACGTCACCCGCTCCAGAGCGACCTCGAGATCATCCGACTAAACCTTCGGATTCGATACCGACGTCGATCCCGACTCCGTCGGAGCCGTTGGTGGATCCGGCAGCGAGGATTGTAAAGGAGAGGTCCAGAAGGGAGGCCCAACGCCTTTTGGAAGAAAGGAGATATATAGAATCTCATCCTGATATGGAAGAAGGTCAATTGGATGAAGATAGTTTTGATGAACTGGCTGATGCTAGTAGCCTGGATTTCTCCCCGGAGTGGGAATTGCCTTCAGGCTCTGATACACCTACTAAAGATGTCCAACCTTACCATATGGTTATGAGGAAGGCGGCAGATCTTCTTCAATTACCTTTACCTACAGTGGAATTTAAATCCAATCCTCTGACTGAGGTTTTACATTCTCCTAGTTCTGTAGTAGAACCATTGCTTCCATTTAATGACGCCTTGACAGAGCCCATTTTGGAAGTGTAGAAGAAACCACTGTCAGCTCCTGCAGTTTCCAAGAGTGTGGCAAGAAGGTACAGGGTTGCACCTGAAGACCCTGCTTTTTTGACTTCTCATCCTTCACCAGAGAGCCTAGTCATTCAAGCAGCTTGCTCTAAAAAGAATGTAAGTGCCTTTCCCCAGGTTCCTTGTGAAAAGGAGGCAAAGAAACAAGATCAGGTTGCTAAAAAGACCTTCTCCTCTGCAAGCATGGCATTGAAGTCGACTAATGCCACTTGTCTGATGGGGAGATATGTGCATGCCCTTATGGATTCTTTGCGTGTTCTAACTCCTAAGGTTCCTGCTGCCAACAGGAAGGATTTTGAGGAGGTGATCTCAGATGCACAGGCAGCGGCTCGCCAAGTTATACAAAGTGGTCTGGACACTGCAGACTCTGTGGCGCGTATCATGGGTACTGCTGTCGCCACTAGAAGATCAGCTTGGCTGAAATCCTCCGACTTTTCAGTGGATGTTCAGGCGACTTTATTGGATCTTCCTTTTGATGGGTCTGGCCTTTTTGGGAAGAAGGCTGATGCAGCCCGTGAGAGATTTAAAGACAGTAGAGTAACTGCTAAATCTTTAGGTCTTCAGATAAGGAGCTCTTCGACCAACAAGAGATTCAGGGGTTTTGGTCGCTCTTCCTTTCGGAATTACCGACAAGGTCAGCAGCAGCAGCAACAACAGCAGCAGCAACAAAATTCCATGTACAGGTCATACAGGGGAAAGCAAAGAGCGCGTACTCGTGGACGTCAGGCCTCTTCCTCCAACCCCCCTGCCTCAGAAAAGCAGTCCTAGATCCGCCATTCAGGATCATGTGGGTCCGGTGGGGGGTCGACTTACCCATTTTCTACAAGATTGGGAATCGGTTACATCAGATCTTTGGGTTCTCAATCTTGTAGAAAATGGATATGCTCTTCCCTTTCGGGAGTTCCCTCCCAATTACCCGCCTTGCCAAGGTTTTTGCACCGAGGAACATCTGTTACTTCTGCAGGAGGAAGTGCAGACTCTTTTAAGAAAGGGTGCGATAGAGGTGATCCAGAGCAGGAAAAGGGTCAGGGATGCTACTCCCGGTATTTCCTGATTCCCAAGAAGGATGGCAGACTTCGTCCAATCCTGGATCTCAGGATCTTGAATCTATATCTGAAACAGGAGAAATTCAAGATGCTCACCCTTGCTCAGGTTCTTCAGGCGCTGCTAGAAAAAGACTGGATGGTGTCACTCGACTTGCAGGATGCGTATTTTCACATCCCAATCCTGAAGTCGCACAGGAAGTATCTCCGTTTTACGGTGGGATTGCAGCACTATCAGTTTGCGGTCCTTCCGTTTGGGCTTACTACTGCGCCTCGAGTCTTCACCAAGGTGATGGCAGTGGTGGGGCGCATCTCAGAAGGTCAGGGATTCCTGTATTCCCTTATTTGGACGACTGGCTGATCAAAGCAGAGTCGTCAGAGAGATGGCTTCATCATCTGCGAGAGACAACCCAGTTGTTGTACAGGTTGGGTTTTTCGATAAATGTACCCAAGTCTCACCTGGTGCCCTCCCAGCGCAACCTGTTCATAGGTGCTGTACTGGACACAACTGTATGTCGTGCATTCCCTCCTCCTCAAAGGATTCGCGACATACAGGAAATTATTCCTTTATTTTACAATGGAGCGGTCGTTCCAATCCTGAAGGTCCTTCGCCTGCTCGGTCTAATGGCTTTATGCATTCTGTTGGTCAACCATGCACGCTGGCACATGAGGGCGCTGGTATCAACACAACGGAGATCTCAGGGAGTCAGTGAGTGTCTCCAGAGAAGCTGCGGCGGATCTGTCTTGGTGGGGCATGGAAGGCAACCTGTCTCAGGGGAAGCCTTTTCAGTTGCCTCCTCCGGTGGCCACAGTAATAACGGATGCATCCACTCTAGGGTGGGGTGCTCATCTGGGGGATCTGGAGGTCAAGGGTCTTTGGTCTCCAGAGGAAAGGTTGTTTCACATCAACCTTCTAGAATTGCGGGCGATACGTTTGGCGCTCAAGGCCTTCCTCCCTTACCTCCGCGGTCGTTCGGTCCAGGTCCTGACGGACAACACGACCGCGATGTGGTACATCAAAAAACAGGGAGGAGTGGGGTCACCGTGTCTCTGCAGAGAGGCTCTGCGTCTCTGGTCCTGGGTTCAGGACCATCAGATTTGTCTGACGGCAAATCATCTGGCCGGAGTTCTGAACGTTCGTGCAGACAGTCTCAGTCGGCAGTTCTCTGCCGACCACGAGTGGAGGTTTCACCCGGAGGTGGTTCATCACGTCTTTCGGACGTGGGGGACTCCTCGGGTGGACCTGTTCGCCACTCGTGAGAATGCTCAATGCCTGTCATTCTGCAGTCTCCAGTATCCGACGCAAGGAGCCTTGGGGGACACGTTTCAGTTGAGTTGGGGAAATCAACTCCTTTACGCGTTTCCTCCCATACCTTTGATTCCTCGGGTTCTGAGGAAGATTCGCCAAGACCGGGCCCAAGTTATGTTGGTCGCCCCGGACTGGCCAAGAAGGGTGTGGTATACAGATCTTCTCCACCTCTCCTCTCACCTGCCGCTCCGTCTCCCTCTCAGGGCAGACCTCCTCTCTCAGATGGAGGGGCAGGTTCTACACCCCCACCTCCAGACATTACACCTTCATGCCTGGAGATTGAACGGGGCAACCTGAATTCCTTTTCTCTCCCGCCTGACGTGGTGGATGTCATCTTGTCGGCCAGGCGTGACTCCACTAAGTCCATCTATTCTTATAGATGGTCAAAATTTGTCACTTGGTGTGGAGGAAAATCTATTGACCCTTTGAGAGCCCATTTGTCTGATGTTCTCCAGTTTGCCCTTTCTCTGGCGCAGCAAGGGCTTGCTGTTGCCACAGTTAAGGGCTATCTTTCTGCGCTGTCGGCTTTTCTCTGTTTGCCTGATCAGCCTTCTCTTTTCAAATCTCCTGTGGTTTTAAGGTTTTTAAAGGGTCTCACAAATAAGTTCCCTCCTGTTCCTTTTATTGTGCCTCAGTGGGACTTAAATCTTGTCTTGACCTTTTTGATGGGTGCTTCTTTTGAGCCTCTTCACAAATGTCCTTTGAGGCTTTTGACTCTTAAGACAGTCTTCCTCGTTGCAATAACCTCTGCAAGGAGGGTAAGTGAGCTTCAAGCTCTTAGTTCCAAGCCCCCTTTCTTGACCATTCATGCTGATCGAATGGTTCTTAGGACCAGGGCTGCTTTTCTTCCAAAGGTGGTTACTCCTTTCCACCTTGGTCAATCCATTACCCTCCCTACCTTTTATCCTCCCCCACACCCTTCCAAGGAGGAGGAGAGGTTGCACCATCTGGACCCCAAAAGGGCGGTGTCCTTTTACTTGGACAGATCTAAAGACTATCGTTGGGATGGCCAGCTCTTTATTGGGTTTGCTGGCTGCAAAAGAGGAAGAGCGGTCCTTAAAAGAACTTTGTCAAGATGGATCGTCCTCTGTATAAAGATCTGCTACTCTTTGGCTGGTAAGGAACCACCAGAGGGCATAAGGGCTCATTCTACAAGAGCTAAGTCTTCAACCTCAGCATTGGCTAGAGGTGTTCCTGTAGAGGATATTTGTAGGGCGGCAACTTGGTCTTCCCTCCAAACTTTCGCGAGGCATTACTGCTTGGATTCCGAAGTGAGGAGGGACGGCCACTTTGCGCGCTCTGTCCTCCAGGATTTCCTGGTTTAGAAGAGTGGACGCCCTCCTCCGGGAGTGGGGACTGCTGTGGGACTCTATTCACAAGGTGAGGAATCCACACGGCAGATATATCTATCAGAAGAACAAGTTACTTACCTTCGGTAACGCTTTTTCTGGTAGATACAATATCTGCCTGTGGATTCCTCACTGACCCACCCGCCTCCCCGTTGTCCACTCTTCTATACCAGAGTTTCTGTAATGTATTTATTTTATTGTCAAGGAGTTGTTTATTTCAAATGTTTTATTGCATTTGCTTCACACTGTGTGTGTTACCTTGATATTTGTACTGCGTATACTGTGTATATGTCTTCTGTCATTCGTCCGTCCGTGTGCCTCGAAGGCACGGAAAAAAGGGGCGGAACTGATGTCATCACGCCGGCGTGGGCCTATTATAGGCGTCGGTGACGTCAGCGGAGTCGCGAGCGATGTCGTGTCTCTATGACGTCCGAATCCACGTTGGCGCGAGGCTACGAAAAGAATTTCCGAATGTTGCTGGCGCAAGGGGATATTCACAAGGTGAGGAATCCACAGGCAGATATTGTATCTACCAGAAAAAGCGTTACCGAAGGTAAGTAACTTGTTCGTCAGGGGTCCAGTACTTATACACAGTTGTGCCTTTCTAGAGGGGAAGACTTTAAAAAGAGGCTTTGAAATGCACAAGGTCCCAGGCTCAACATTTGCTACAGGTTGGTATGCAGCTCTTTATGTGGGGCAGGCACAACCCTATTCAGGTGCAAGTATCAGCTCCTCCCTCCCGTCCTGCTCAGGATGGCACATCAGCCTGTTGATGCCCATCAGGATGTGAATGGCCCATTAGATGCACCTAAGCTTTCTTTGTTTGTGGCTGTCTATAGGAAATGCACAAAGCCCAGCTGTCACCCACCCCAGACGTGTATTCAGAAACCGGCAGAGGGACAGAATAGAAATAAGAAAATGCCATCTTTCTAAAAGTAAAAAGTAAACAACACAATTGCCAATACTGAACATTACTTCAACCTTTCTAATGTGACCTAAATGAACAAAGACATCCCGGTCTGTTTTATAAATTACGTCTCTAGTTTATTTATTCTTTTATTTCACTAGTCAGACTTTTTTTCTTTTTTCACTTAAAGATTTTTTGTGCATTATCCAAGAATTACAAAAACAAACAAAATATTGCAATGGCATACAAATTCTGTACAAGTTTACAAATTTACAACACATTCATTGCAAACTTTGGGCCAAGACATCCATCCCAAACTCAATTCAAACACACACATACCACATAAACAAATAAAGCCTTTTGTCAACGATATTTAGTTGTGCTAATCGATACACACAAATTGTCTTGTTTGTGAATATTATTTAACAGGGACTCTAGATTAGAAACCAATCTTTAACTCCTAACACAGTCCTTCTAGTTATTTTCATTGACAGTAGGCCAGGTCAGGTCGACGCGCTTCAAACCCCCAAATGCGGGGTTCTCATCAGGACAAAAGATTTCTAAAACAAAAACAAAACAAATACATTGATTTAAGACTGCCTAAAAATTGGGTATTCTGTCAGTACAGCCATATAACGGCTTCCGCCTACGTACCTTCTCAATTGTGGAAACAAATTCCTTTATTGTCAATTTGTGGACACAGATCACTAAACAAAAAGACAAGGAGACATCCAGACATCGTGTTAGTGAACCCTTGTGTGTTCTGTCTGAGTAAATAAACCTTTCTGTTGAAACAGGGGACTCACCTCTCAGGGCATATGGAAGAGCATGAGCACCTGGGGGATGAAAATGAGGGTACTATTACTATCGAGGTGGGAATGACTATGCGCAACTACAGAGTATGGAAAAAACAAACAGTCCACTTACCATGGCTCTATGTAGTGCAGCTGAAAAACGAGTCAGTCCGTTAGTTCGGCGGATGACCTTATCATTAGGCACTGTGAGGGCAAACAGGGGCAAATCTTATATCTTTCTAAAAGTGGCATTTTCAGACTTGCAACTTAAAATCCGACTTTTCCATAAGTTGTGATTTTAAATTGTGAGTCAATTGACATCAAACTCGAAATATCTACCTTTTCCCAACTGGAAATTACACTTATAAAATGTCATACTGTAATTCCAATCTTACCCCATGGTAGAGGTAGGCCTTGCAGTAGTGATAAACAAACATAAGAGTTCTTCACTACCTGGACATGTAAATCTTAAAAGCACACCTCCAACTTTTGAAATACACTGCACTCTGCCCTTGGGGCTTTCCAGGGCCTACCCTAGGGGTGTGTTATATATGTTTTAAAAAGGAAGGTTTGGGTCTGGCCAGAAGGTTAATTTGCCAGGTTATTATGGCAGTTTAAAACTGCACACACAGGCTCTGCAATGGCAGGCCTGAGACCGGTTTGAAAGGCTACTTCTGTGGGTCGCACAGTCAATGCTGCAGACCCACTAGTAGCATTTAATTTACAGGCTCAGGGCACATGTAGTGCACTCTACTAGAGATTTCTAAGTAAATTAAATATGGATTGTTAGACTTGGCATCTTTGGTGTGGTTTCCACTGACTTTATGCCTCCACCTCCTGTGTTTTTGATGCTGTGCTGGATTTCATTTTTTGCTGGCTTCGATGCTTTGGATACTTTGCCACTGCTGATCAGTGTCAAAGTGCAAGTGCTCCCTGTGTAAAATGTTGTTGCAATTGGTTCTCCCTGATTGGCATATTTGATTTACTGGTAAGTCCCTAGTAAAGTGCACAGAGTGTGCCAGGGCTTGTACATCAAATGCTACTAGTGGGCCTGCAGCACTGATTGTGCCACACACATGAGTTGCCCTGAAAAGGTATCTCACAATTGCCACAGCGTTGTCTGTGCGTAGTTTTAAACTGCCTTGTCGACCTGGCAAGTGCACCCACGTGGCAGGCCCTAACCTTCCCTTTTCTTACATGTAAGGCAACCCTACGGTAGACCCAAGGTACCCCCATGGGCAGGGTGCAGTGTATGTGAAAGGTAGGACATTTTCTGGTGTATGTGACATGTCCTGATAGTGAAACACTGCCAATTTTGTTTTTCACTATTGAAAAGCTATCTGTCTCATAGGATAGAATGGGAAATACTTTGTAACATCTTACAAGTATAACTTCCCATTGGGACAAGATAGAGAAATAAAGCTTAGGCTCTCCGATCTCAGAGTTTAATAATACATCTTTTATTAAAGATGTTTTTTAAAGTGTGTGTTTAAAAATGCCACTTTTAGAAAGTACACCAAAGGGAAACTTGGTATTCTGATTAATTCATGCAATTTTCTTATTGCAATAATCACACTAAATTATTTCATATGTTTGGGTTATTTATTTAACCTTTTTTCTTTTTTTAGTGGCTTTTTATCTTTTCAAAGTTATGTACATTAAGAAGAACGTAGGTGCAAAAAGACTTCTAATCCTTCTGGTCCAACACATATCAAAACAATTTCGCTATTTACACTGGTGTAAATAGCGGAATTGTTTTGATATGTGTGGCGAACGGCACCTTGCACAGCGCTAACAGTCACTTCTTTCTCTTTTCTGCCGCCCGAATAGATTTTTACTTGAGCTGCAGCTTTCTCAATGCGAACAAGCAGTTTCTCATTGCGAGCAGTCGCTGGCAAACGCAACCACTCGCAATGAGAAACCTGTCCACCTCGCGTTGAGAAATCTCGAAGGGATGTTTATTTTCCACGCTCGCGCTCCCCAACTTGGGGGCCGATTATGATTGCGGTAAATCCGCATCCTCCGGGCCGGCCTGGAGGATGCAGATTCACCGCTGTGGTGTGTGTAAAGACCCCCCGCCGGATTAGGATGGCTGGGGGGTCATCGGCGATTGGGGAGACTGTCCGCCGCGAGACCGCGGCGGAAAAGCTCAAATATGGTGGCGGTGTCTATCAGACACCGCCATCCATATTAGGATTTGCCCTGGGACATGCCTTTCCCTGGCGGCAATGCCGCCACGAAAAGGCATCCGGTCTTTTCTTTGGGGGCCCGCAACGGGCCCCCAGGGTGAAGGGGGGGTGGGGGTGAACATGGGGGGTACCTATGGTACCCCCCTGCATTTACATGCACGAAGCGGCAGGCACCGCGCAGTGCCTGCCGCTTTGTGCATGCAAATGCACTGCTTGCAGTTTTAACATTGCGGCGGGTGCTGCTTCAAGCAGCACCCGCCGCAATGCTTAATATACAGGATGTGACCGCCAGGGTGGCGGTCACATCCTAATTCGCAGGGAGGGACCGCCACTGCCCCTGCGGACGGTCCCTCCACCTCTGGGCCGTCCGCCATCCTAATAGGTCCCATAGTGTTGACGATTGCGAACGAGGAAAAAACTTGCAGAGAGGTTGATTTTACTTGTGCACGCTCTCCAACTTGACGTTGGTGAACGCGAGCGGGGAAAAGAACTCCGCTCCGTGAAGAGGAGATTTTCGTAACTCTGCGAGCTCCGCGTAACGCGGAGTGAGGGAAACTCCCCGAGCAGAGTTCACCATCCAGGCTTAGTCCCTATTTGGACAACGGCATATACCTCTGTCAACTAGAGACCCCTCATTGTTAACATGGATATGCCAATGTTACCATGTTTTAGGGAAAGAGTACATGACCTTTAGCATTGGCGAGCTGCGGTAAAGCTCCCAGAATACTGAGGCCAGCAAAAATGAAGTCAGCAAAACAGGAGGTCAGAAGGCAAAAGAGTCGGAGGAAACCACGCCAAAGATGCCAGGTCTCACACGTATCATCAATATACTGATGATAAAGAATCCCCAAGTTTCTTAGTAAGACTCCAAGGCTTTGGATGGCAATGTTGAGTAAGGTATAGATTAGGATAAATCCATGCAGGACTCCTTGAACTAGGGCAAAGAATTTGAGAAGCATACAACAATTTTTAACATCTGCGATGTGATCATGTGACTATTTGAGGACCACACCATAAATGTCCATTCACTTTTTGAGTGTGTCAAGAAGCCTGCAGTGATTTCAATATCAATATCGAAAGTTGTCGACTTAGTATGTGCCACAGAAGGTTTTTTTGAGGAGTAGGGTTACTTTTACACTTTTGAGCAAGTCAGGAATTACTCCCTAGCTGAGCAAGAAAATCACTAGTTCAGTCCAGTAGGGAAGCATTTCTGGAAAGATTGCAGGATTTGGTAGTTTCATAGTTTTTAGTAATTCCTCTTCCCCATTTAAGTTAAAGAGTTGCCAAGTGTTTTTTGTTTTTCATGTAGTGATCAGCTTGGGTTGATCATTTGGCCGTATAATCAGTGATTGTTAAATCAATCTTACTTTATACTCCTACAACTCTGCAAATTCCTTCAATTTCGTGGCTAGGTCATCAAATCTAATAGACAAGAGGTGCTACTAGCAGTTTAAAAAAAAATCATAGTTTTTCATTTTTAAAACATTAACATACAACTCATTATTGGGTACTGCGGAGGTAGCACAGTTGTATTATTAATAAAACTGCATACATTCAAGTATACAGGCATGCAATACTTCAGTTCATATTATTATTTTTATTATTATTATTATTATTTGAGTCTTACATAGCACTCGGCTACCCACACAGGGTTTCCAGGCGCTTCCAGGAAGGCCCGACTTACTCAAAATAACTAGGTCTTAAGCTGTTTACGAAAGGTGGACAGCGTGTTGCAACATTTCCTAAGGGTTCAGGTCATATCACTACATAGTATTGCACAAAGTACAAGCGTAAAGTAACATCATGGTTCATGACTCCACAGTGAGAACGATGCACAAACCCAGCCCATACCCACCTTCTATACCCAGTGGGACCTTACTGAATTATCAGTTTATCATCTAGGTAGAGTTTCCCCCCAAGTATCCAAGACAGGTTTTTAGGACAGAAAATGAAGAGGGATTACAGAAGTGGAAGGGGTCCACTCCAGTTTGGCCTATTCAGCACTTCTCTTTACAAGTCTCCAATGGAGGGGCGAGTGAGTTACACTAAAAGAGCTCACAATAAGAAGCACAACTATTCTGCATTAATTACTCAGGGTTATGAAAATACTTTAAGCTATTAAGGGAAGTCTGTTATCATTCTAAGAGAGTTCATAGAGTTCAAGTACTGATTTGTCCCACTGACTTGTTTTTGTTGTTCATCTTAGCCTAATACTTTCTTCTCTACAAAATGTAGGCCCCTCCGCAATTACTCAAGTCCTCTATTCACTGTGCAAATTGGGTAGATGGTGAGTTTGTGATGATATCCAACATCTGGTAATCACTCTCTTGGCAAGCAATAAAGACATGTCTGAGAACCTGGTTGCAACCTGGCTTTCTTGACAGTTTTCGCCAGTTGGAAATCTTGGGCAGGCTGGTACTTGGATGAGTCCATAACAGACGTAAAATAATCACTTTCCCAAAGAAATATTCCTTTTGTATAGAGATCTTGCTTTTCAGATCCATGCGAGGTTGGAGGTGGAATGCAATTGTCTCCTCTTTTTGTCCAGCAAACTCATGGACCCTTCTTTTCTCACACAGGGTCTTGTTGAACCAGTATGCCAGTGGTTTATGTATTTTCTTTATGCCAAGAAGTGGAACTAACTCATTGAGGAGATCAGTCAAAATATTGGGTAGTCGAGTGATTGATATCTGTGTCGGCACTGATGGGTGGTAGTAAATTATGTGCAGTGCTGCTAAAGGTATTGAAGTCTATTCTTGGTGTCTCAAAACCCAGTTACCTCTCTTTTTGGATGGTGCAGAGCCATGAAATGGCCAAGCAGCAGCGAAAAAAGATCAAGATAATAATCAGACCAATCTACTGGTATGGGTTCTTTCACATAAGAGCAGGTTGAGCAGGTTACCTTAGGATATTATCTAGTATATATCTTTTTACGTGAGTTGGTCTCAGGTTGTGTACATGAGATCATTTCTGTGATACCTCAATGATGATTAAAGTCTAAAATAAAACAAAATTATTTTGCACGTGTAATTCCAAAATCATGCATTGAAAAGAAGAACACAGTTGGGTAACTCTGCGCACTGTAAGAGGTCCCAGAGACTTCAATGCCTCCCCAGTCCTCCCTCAATGGTCACACCTGACAATGAACTAGTTTGGAGGGAGCAGAATTATGTTGAAGGATGTATTTTTAAATCAGGTCTCTGTAAGTACTAGTAAAGTACAGTACAGTAATAACTTTATTTCGGTCAATATGACCTTGAAAGTACAGCTAAAATGGCATACAATTCATTTTCTTTAAAATCAATTACAGTTAAAAAACAATAAAAAAGATGGAGCAAGGCTGGATAGATACAATAAACACAGTTGGATAAAACATACACAAGTATCGCCTAACACGGGTATGTAGTATAATCTATTTGACTGGTTCCACATTAGGGACAATCTAATCATGTAGAGCAATTGATTGGTCTTTAGCTAGAGACAATTCTGACAATACAAAGTGCATGTGCGACACTGCGTAGTATAAAACAGGAAACAAAACCAGGTATAGGAGATCAGAATTTAGTCTTATCCGCCAGATACAGGTTCGGGGCCAGGAAGTCTGGGTAGCAAAAGAGACCAAATGTGAATTTGGTGTATCAATGCAGGTGATCACAGTTAAAGAATGATAGTAATTGGCCCAATAAAATTCTTCATTTCATTTGTGCATAGCTGAAACCCTCGTTTGTTACTAAGATTTTGTTTTTTAAAATGCCCTACAAGTGCACCACATGGAGAATAGGAAACCTGCTACCAAATAAACTATCGGGAGGCTGGTATCAAGTTTGATTATCCTAAAATCCTCGCAACAGCGTCTGGTCCCTAGATTTCGGCAAATCTGGAACAGCCACCGTTTTTTCACTTTGTGGTAACTGGACAGCTAAAAAAAACATGAAGAACAGATTCTATTGGGCAATCACATGCTGGGCTTCCCAATGTTTGTAAGCCGCCCCAGTTGTTAGTGAAAGAGCGGAGGGGCAAGATCCCGTATCTAAACTGCAAAAAGAGCTTTCTTGCAGTTGCAGGCTTGATATCATTCAGGGCCGGCTCTAAGCTATACCTATCCTTGGTCTCTAAAAAGGTTGCAGTCAGCTTACCAGCTAAAGGGTTGCATTGGAGTTGGGCCAATTTGAATACCCCATAGCAATCCCGTAGCATTTTCCTAGAGATTGAGGCACAGACAACCTCCGGGTCATCCCAAAGGTTGCCCCGTCCCAAGATCATTAACGTAGGGCAAACATAGGAGAGCCAGGGTAGTTTGCCCGCCCCTGGTAGGCTCATCACCTCTCTTAGTTCATTCTTAGTTGATTTATAATGGACCTTATGAATCTTCCTCTACATGCTGCAAGTTCTGGGGTAACCCACAGACGCCGCCAGAGTAGGAAGGGTCTAAGATTAGATTTGTCCACTATGGGCCTTACCCCCAGGTCCAGACGTGGCGGCGTGAGTAAGTGCTAGTAGGTCAGAGTTGTAATGTGAAATAGTGTCTTCAATATACAGCTTGTGCCTCACTGCGTGTTGACAGTTATGGCACATTCAGTGTAGAACTGAAGTGACTATTTTTGTTTCAGTTGGCCAATGTCTTCATTGAGTGGGTCCTCTTGTTCTAATCTGGATTCTGTTTTGATCAGGGTTAGCTAAATGAGTGGGAATTGTGAAGGCTGAAGTGATAGAGGGGAAAGAGTCATCATAGCTTTCAAGTAAGTTGTTTATATCAGCTTGAGAGCGATATGGTTTTGAGTCTCTTCGGACAAGGTAGACAATAGCTTCTTGAGCTTGAGTGTCAGGAAAAAACAGGCATCAGATAAGGAAATAAAGAGTTTAAATAAGTAGAGAACGTAGAACATAGGTCGGACATATCATCTAGCAGGACACATTTGGAGTTGAGGAGATGCAGTTTGTGTTTGAGTTGATTCTGAACTATAAAGTAGAACCTGCTGTGATGTTCATCTAGTGCGTTCTGTGTTGTAAGGTGGTTGTCATTAAGAGTAGTTAACAGTTGCAAACCACAGAAGACTGGTAACCTACAGTGATAGGGTGATAGGCAGCATTCACAGTTAGGGATTGTTCAATTGGTTCATGTTCTGGTATTGGCTCAAGAGTTTCATTGGTAGTGATTTTGGCTATAGCTTTTGAACTGGAGACCAGGAAAGATGGTAAAAGTGAGGGTGATGGTGTGCTGAGTGTGACTGGTGTTTGGAGGTGTCAAGATAAACAAGAGATGATGGGTGATGGAACGGTTTGTGGACTTGTCATTTGTGTGTGCAGGATAACATAATTTGTAGTGGTGCAGAGTTCTCCAAGTGAGCCTTTGGTATACAGGGAAAATTCTCCCTATGTGGTTGATCCAGGGGTGGTGTGTAGGGTAGTAGGGGCAGGGGAGACATTAGCCCATATGAGCTTTGGTAGAGTGTGGCAACAGGTTGTTAGGACAGAGATATTGAGTTATCACAGGTGGCCCAGCAAGAGCTGTTTATGGATGTGGCAAGTTCTGAAACATCCTAGGTTGAACCAGGCGAGGTAAATCAGCAGTTTAGGTAGCTAGCATTTGGGCTGGCAAGCTAAGGAGCAACATCCCATTGAGGTTAGATTTTGTAGCCCCTGAATGAGTTAGTCATGGAAGGTGTAAATAGGGTTCGGGTAGTTGAGTGATGCTGAGGCTAGGATTGTGTGGTACGTAGTACTTCCTCAGTCAAGAGTTTGTATGATCCTTCGATCTGGTGAATTACAGTGTAGGGAAAGGTTATATGTAAGTGTTTCAGGGTAGGAGTGAGGGCAATTGTTTGTGGAGGTGTGCACAGATGAGGCAAGCAGTACATGTGGGGGTGTGCCAGAGGAGCCACTCTTTAAGGCTTTGAGAAGGGTTAGGAATAGGTGGTAGAAAAATTAAAGACATCTACGCATACAGTAAATCATGATCTTTCCATTATTCTGTATGTAACTGGAATTGATCCATTAAACAGAGAGGAGGGAAATATTTTTAACTTGCAGTTTTTAAAAATTTCATTATGGAAAATGTCTGTCCAAGACCTGATGGTTTGGGTGAAGAAGATTAGGTCTTTTTTGAGCTTGTCATAAAGACAGCTGTGGTATTGATTGGTGATGAAAGTGTAAGGGAATTGTTTGCCAATGCTTTGTAAGGATTTGAAGAGTAGAGTACCTTGAAGGAATTTGCTCCCGCTTTCTTAATCTTGAGCAATTTTGTTTAATAGTATGCAATGGTTTCAGGTGGTACAGTGGAGTATGAGTGTTTGGTTGCAGGAGAAGATTACGGAAGAATTCAAAGTTGCACTTGAGGGAAGCTCATCTGATTCTGCCTTATGGGTTTTCGCAACAGCACAAAGCATTGTTTGCAGGAGGAGGATGTGTAGCTAGAGAAGGTTTATTGTGAAGGATCCACAGTGCAGAATACGCCAGGCCACAGGATGCCACCTCTGTGAGTCAAGGTTTTGAGTGGAGGCGCAAGTGGGCCAGGGATCAGAAACAGAACAGTAGACAGGAATTCACCACAGCAGTGGCCAGGTGGTCAGAGTCAGGGGCAGCAAAACTATCTCAACATCACACTGGAACTTTAGAACATAAACAGAGCACAATTTATTGAGCAACACCCCTTGAAACACTTTTTCTTGTTCTGGACAAACTTTATCCAGACCTCGCGTGCTTTGATCCGTCTGATTAGATGCGATTTTCGAATTTTGATCATACTTTCCAGTGAAGGTATTTATATCTATTTTTAACACTGTTTACAAAATTCACCAACAACAGTGTTTTCTTTGGGTACTTTGATTGCTTCCTTTTTCGTCCTTTCCAACAATTTGGTGTCGCACACTATCTATGATGACTTTATTTTAACTTTAGATTGAGGGGTGTTGCACAATAAATTTCAGGAGACTCCTCTTATCGGTCGCTTTTTTGCATGATCACTAATGCAATAGGGAGAGGGACTTTGTATTGAGTACATAGGGATATTTAAAATTTAATATTTTATGAAAATTTCTTCATATCTCTCCATCAGATTGAAAAATAACAACAAAGTAATATTCTGTATGATCTTGTCAACAGCCTTGAAAAAGTTGCGAATGGCGACGAAACACATGTTGGCTGTAGCTGTATCAATGTTGTAACTATCGAACAACGGTCATGAAGATCGCTTGCTGAACAGACTTTGCGATATGATTTTTGTATTAAATATTTCTGCTGATTGGGGCTAATCAGCTGTTTATTTACTTTATGCTGTGCTCTGATTATGTTCTAAAGTTCATTAATATATACGGAGAATTCTGTTATGTATTAGGTGATACTGTGGGTGGCACGGTATGAAGACATAGAGCACGCTTTAAAAGAGAGCTACAAACTAATCTTAATGCAAACATAGCGGAGGTGCTGGCTGTTTTAAGTATTCCACTGCCACCATTTTTTTTTCTATCACACTGGAACTTGCTGATGCAGAGGTGAGAAAATAGGCTCTAGTAGATTCTATCAATGTGAGTGCATAATTACTATTTTTGTTTTTGTATATATAAATGGGAGTATAATGTCTATCTATACAGTGGGAAAAGGTGCCTCTCTGCAAATGGCAGAAGGAGAGCACTGTGTGTTGTTAAAATACCCCTCACACACTATGAATCCCATAGTGTCATTCTCCCATCATTGGGGTCTTCCCGTCCCTCTACGGGGCGGGGCGTGCTACAACCTACGTGATATGCGGGAGCACTTAGTTATTTTGACGATAGACTATGTGATTGGTGCAGACAGTTTTACGTGATAGGTAGTGTAGGGACCTATATAAGTGAGTGTTAGTGCAAAAAAGGGGGATTTAAAAATTCCCTGGCTAGTCGGAAAAATTATTTTATTGCCTTCGCCGGCTGGGAACGTTAAAATGGGGTTAGTAAGTAGAACAAAAGTGTGTAATCTACTTATGTCGACATGACATGTTTCGTAGGCAGTCCCCTCCTGCCTACTTGTCAGGACCTCTGAATGGCAGCGTGCCCTCTTGCAGGCCTGATTGATGATTTTCTCTGGGTAGCGGCGTACTTCCAGTTTCCTCTTAAGTTCTTTTGATTGGAGTTTAAAACTTTCCATCTCGGTACAATTCCGTCTAAGACGGAGGAATTGCCCATAGGGCAGGTTATCTCGAAGATGTTTCAGATGGAAACTTTGGTACATGAGCAGGCAATTCCTTGATGTACTTTTGAAACGTGTCGTTGTCATTAATCTTCCTTCTTTTGGGAAGATATTGAGGTCGAGGAAAACTAGACTGCTTCTGGAAATGGTACTCGTGAATCTCAGGAAATTGTCCTGGAGATTGAGCCATGTCAAAAATTGTTGTGATGTTTTTTCATCGCCATCCCAGATGATGAGAATATCGTCGATGTACCTTTTTCCAGAGTTTTATATATCGTCTGAACGGATTGTTAGAATTGAGTATTCTTTTGACTTCCAAATTGTACACATATAGACCAGCTATGCTGGGAGTAAATGTGCTCCCCATGCTGGTCCCGTGTTTTTGTAAGTAGAGTGTTCCGTTATACTCAAAGAAATTTTCTTTTAATGCCAGTGAGCAACATTGCATAATGATGTTTCTTGGCATCTGGTATTCCCAATCGTCCTCAAAGAGGACGTCCTCGATGATGTTGAGGGTCTCATTGTGTGGGAGGCTAGTGTACAGACTCTCCACATCACAACTGATCAATAATTGGGAGTCTGGATCGAAAGGGAGATCTTCCAAAAGATTCAATACATCTTTGGTATCACGGAGGTATGTAGATGTTCGTTGTACCATTGGTCTTAGGAAAGCGTCCGCGAATTTGGAAACCGGTTCCAGTACTGACCCAATTCCTGACACGATAGGTCGTCCAGGGGGATTGGTCAGTTGCTTGTGGATCTTTGGTAATGTGTATAGGTACGGGATTCTTGGGTTCTTTTGACACAAGAATTCCCCTTCCTTCTTGGTTATCCAACCATGGGCTAATGCCTTTTCAGAGGCCACAACAGGTCTTTTTTCAAATAAATAGCTTCGCTTGGGCCAACTCAAGCCCAGAAGCAAGACCAGACAGCCGATTTTTGCTGAAGGGTCTTAGGACAATAGGCTTATTACATTTAGTTTAAAAACTGAGTATTTTTCTGTAGGGACATTCAGAGGTCCTGACGAGTAGGCAGGAGGGGACTGCCTACGAAACATGTCCTGTCGACATAAGTAGATTACACACTTTTGTTCTACTTACTAACCCCATTTTAACGTTCCCAGCCGGCGAAGCCATTAAATTAATTTTTTCGACTAGCCAGGGAATTTTTAAATCCCCCTTTTTTGCACTAACACTCACTTATATAGGTCCCTACACTTCCTATCACGTAACACTGTCTGCACCAATCACATAGTCTATCGTCAAAATAACTAAGTGCTCCCGCATATCACGTAGGTTGTAGCACGCCCCGCCCCGTAGAGGGACGGGAAGACCCCAATGATGGGAGAATGACACTATGGGTTTCATAGTGTGTGAGGGGTATTTTAACACACAGTGCTCTCCTTCTGCCATTTGCAGAGAGGCACCTTTTCCCACTGTATAAATAGACATTATACTCACATTTATATATACAAAAACAAAAAAAGTAATTATGCACTCACATTGATAGAATCTACTTGTTTACTTATAACGTTCTGGAGGGTGATTCTATCATTGCCTCTACACTTCCTCAAGTGGTTTTTTGATGATGAGAAAATAGGCTCTCCAACCAAATCAGGCCAGCCCAATCTTCAAAAATTCACAGATGAGTGAGAACAACAAAGAAGAGTAAGAAACCTGGGTGGATGGGCATCAGGAGATGAGGATTGAGACAGATGGAATTTTAGACATTGTTTTCACCAAATGTAAATGTAAATGTAAATGTAGCCGTACTTGTAAAGCGCACTGATACTCCTGAGTGTCCTGGCGCTGTACTCATACCGCTAGGGAACCCTTCCTGGTTTTTCCCCATGAAATGTCCACTCCTGGGCATCCCCAGGGTGCAAACAGGCATCCCTAGCGCTGTAGGGGGCCGTTGTGGAGACTAAGCAAGCTATTGCCCAGAGTTGCAGCGTGGGACCCATGCTTAGAGTAGGCACCGAGGCGAGAAATCAGGTCCGAGGAATTATGAGCCCAAGATCTGCCGAGACCAGCCAAGGCAGGAATTGAACCCTGGTCCCTGGCCAGACCTCTGCATCAGGGTCTGCCACTCTAACCATTGAGCCACACTTCTCCACCAAGACTTAATTTCATCTCAAAAGGCTAAAGCTCTTATATAAGGTTAAAGTGGCACAGTATTTTTCATGCTGATTAGAAGCACAGGTAAATCCATGGGTTGATACCAGCGCTGATGGACATACCCAAAAGTCAATGCCTAAAGCCAGTTGAACCACAGTGGCCAGCAGCTAAAAGGGACTGTCCAACAACCCATTTCTGTGCCTGTATGTGTGTGATGTGTGGTTTATGTTGTGTGATGACATGAGCTCGCCACAGACAGCTAGGGCAGTGTAGGCAAGGCTTACCTTACTGCCCTATGGAGCATTTAAGGCAAGGACGGACCCGCAGGAAAGAAACGCTGATGTGGCAAGCGGAATTCTGAGAAGTCATCATCAGGACCAGGTTTAACGACGAAGGGATGCATGAACAACCACTATTTACAAGATACCGCAGTCTTTACAATGTATAAGGAAGCTTGGAAATGGATTTATTTGCTTGCACGGGAGGGTAAATATATTCATAAGTAAATGAAATGAAATGAGATTTATTTATTGTGTAGTTATTTAAAACCATAACAATTTCCCCACAAGAATCAGTTACTAATAAAAAGAATAGATTAAAATCACTCAACCAAGTTTCGTACAATATGATATAACATTCATAAGTAAATTAATTAATTTAACTCATAGTAGGACCATTTCTGGCAGTGTTGCACACAAAATACTTCTTTCTAATTTGATTTTTTGTGGTAAAAGCAGGGATATGACGCTGATATTAAGCACAGGTTGACCTGTTTTCTCTGACGAGGCTGACGAGGCTGCCTGACAACGGCTCTCTGTAGAGTGAAGATTCTTGGAAAAAACATTGAGTGGTCCTAACTGTTTCAAGCCCAAAGTTGTATTTTATGTAGACTGTACATTCTGTTAGGTGTAATGTTGAACTCAATTGCTGTTTACCCGCCATCGAAACCTTTTAAGTTATGCACCGTGTCCTAAAGTGTTCCGTAGTAAACTCTGTTTACGACAATCTGTGTTTGCTATAACCGTACTCTCTATCTCTTAGCAGTTATATGCAGTGTCTGATTTACTAATGACTTTAAAAGGCTGCTTCACACGTGAATTACCGCACTCTAACTGCGTGTTTTTCCTTGCAGGTGGATCAGTTATATGACCTAATTACTACCACGTTAGCCAGTCAGCTGTAGTTAATTGAGAAGAACACGAAACAGACGATGTTACCGGAAAGCGTTTACTATATCTGTAAATGAAATGTATTTAAATGTGTAATGAAAAAAACATTCTTAATAAATTATATTATTTTTCAAATTGTTCCAGTGTAAATGATACCATTTTGATATTTTACAGTATTTGCGCCCTTCAGGTGCTACATGCTTCTGTGGGTAGGATTCTAGGCTGGTTCTTCTCACGTGAATCTAAAGCATTTTACATTTCTAGGGTGGGCAGAAGACACACCTAGACCCATCCTTGTCCCTTCTGATGCCTCCCCAGAGCGTGTTTTTGAAACAGTGCTTCCCAACTTGGACCTAGATCATTTAAAGATCCTGTGGAAAGCTAAGGGACCGCCAGATATTTGTAAGCAAGCACCATATGGCTATATATTGCTATATGTTTACAAGCCATCTTTCAAAAGCACTTGGAACCTGACCAACCTCATGACCCAACACTACCTCAGGCTAAAAATCCCCAAAAGTGAGTCCCATCTTACATCAGGGAGTTCTTCCTCAGCGGCCTCTTTAATTCTGTCTCACCCAATTTGCTTGAGAGAGAGATGGAGTGTGACCCCAATCTCGACTGTCCAGGTGAGGACCATGGGTTTGATCATCAGCTGTGTGTGACGACAAAGTCTCAAGTCCAAGCTATTGAGAGGTTAGATATCAATTGTTTTTATTTTTAGATTCCAGCTTTTGACCTGCTCAATTTTGGACTCATCACACCTGGACTCGGGTCATACAATGCCACACCCTCGTCCCTTGCGCTGTTGCTGCATGCTGTTACTTCCCTCATTCCTGTGGAATAATGGTATAATTATTACACCACGATATATTAAAGTTTTCACTACATCCTTTTTTGTTGTTATAAGGTGACATGTTTTACTTTTAAGCATTTTCACTGTCTGCCACCACTTTAGCTAGCTCACATACTGATCACCTTGGACAAGTCTGCTGTTTATATTGGAAAAAAATAGTTTAAGAAAAAGAAAAATCCTATACCCGCAATTACATGGCTGGATAATAAGATGTGTCTGTGTTGTTGCACCTTGAGCAGGCAGTCCACTTCTTCCAGAAGGGATTGAAACTTGCTGTTTGCCACTGCTTTCTGTTGGTGGATTTCCATTTTTTTACTTTTAAATTGGTTTCGGTTTTTAGGTGTTTCGTTTTTCTTGATTTTATTACATTGTGTGTGGTGTACATCTGCAGCATTTGAATGCCTTTAGTGTCATGTAGCAAGTTGTAACAAAGAAGCAATGAGTCAGCATCTTTATTGAAAAAACCACGAGTCAGCACTCAAGAAGAGTGCTAAACAAGTAGGTCAACCAGTGTTTCCAAAAATGCGAATTTACCTCTCCAGCGCTTCATCACTCCTTGTCAAACAGACAACCACGAAAAGGGGCCCACATTGTTTCTTAGGTCTGAATTTGAGGCAGCTATTGTTTTCCCTCAAAAAAATTCATACAAAATGTACATACTGTCAGACCCCCTTCGGCTGCCATAGGGCAGGTCGGGGCACTGGATCCCACCTGATGAGGTTTAAATCATTTACCTCATTGCCTTGTCCTACTACGGATGTCCAAATTGGGCCAAGGACGAAGTGTGAATGAAAGACCTTAGACCTCAGCAGCCAACTAGCAGACATAATAAACTATTGTCTTGCCCAGTCTTTCAAGTAAAAATAGTATTTTTAATCACACAGAAGGTGGTTCAGTTACAGGGTTTTATGCCCCCCTATGGGAACTAATGAAACGCAGATATCCCAATGGTGGTCACATCCTCCCCTCTTATTTCTTGCGTCACTCAGGCGAAGGTATGGGCACAGGCAAAGACTAGGCACAGGTACAGATCACTCGTGATCACCCCAAAGATTGGCTTATATATTAGTTCTTTTGTCCTTTGGCCCAACAAGTCCATGCCAGCAAAGGTTATCTCAAGCAGCAATCATTTTCTTTGCTCACGGAAAGGCCCAGTCTCTCAGATCATTTAAACATGCTACCCCGTTATCTGCTCAGTAATGTTGGTCCTTCGACCCTGTCCTCAGGCAGGTCACCCCCCCCAGCCGCCACACGGTCCTCCTGTGTCGCCTGCCCCAGCCTCGCTCTGCCGCCGCCTGGACTGATTGTGTGAGTCCTTGCCTATTTCTGCCCGTTTTTGGTTGCACTGTTATTTTTGTCACTGTAATTTCACTCTGTGTCGCTGTTTATTTATCTTGGTCTCGCTGTTTCCCCCACTGTTGTGCCCCCCTGTGCCCCCTTTTTTTCCCCTTCCTTCTGTGACCCGTTCCACTTCCAGCCGCTGCGTCTTTGCGGCCCCTCCCCCCGCTGCCCCATTTGCCGCCCCGCTCCCGCCTCCCAGCTGCTCCTCCCTCCCACAGCCCCTCATATGGAGGCCGTGCGGCAGTGAAGGGAGCGACCTTTGACCCTGTCCTCAGGCAGGTTGCCCCCCCAGCCGTGACACGGTCCTCCTCTGTCACCTGCCACAGCCTCGCTCTGCAGCCGCCTGGACTGATTGTGTGATTGTGTGAGTCCTTGGCTATTTCTGCACGTTTTCGGTAGCACTGTTATTTTTGTCACTGTTATTTCACTCTGTGACGCTGTTTATTTATCTTGGTCTCGCTGTTTCCCCCCACTGTTGTGCCCCTCTGTGCCCCCTTTTTTCCCCTGCCCCCTGCTGCCCCATTCGCCGCCCGCTCCCGCTCCCTAGCTGCTCCTCCCTCCCACAACCCCTCATATGGAGGCCGCGCACAGCGGCCGTGCCGCTGGCATGCCAAAGACAAGCCCGTCTGCGACTGTCCACGCCTGGACCGCGCCCAGCGCCAGAACCCACTGGCCCACGCCAGAGCCAGGGCTCCCGACTGAGATACGACACCACCACCATCAACACACTCAACACCGGACGACCACCCGCCTGCTACCGAGCAACCCCGAAGCGAACCCACGGACCCTTCACCCGCCAAGCCTGCAAATTCACCTGCCTCCCAACCTACACCCCGCCCGTCGAACCCAGCAACAACAACAACAACCACCTCAAGTGCATCCTCCTCAACACCCGCTCCGTCCACAAACATGGCATCGAACTCTGTGACCTCCTCAACACAACAGCACCGGACGTCGCCTTCCTCACGGAAACCTGGATAACGCCTCCTCAGCCCCCAACATCACCACAGCCATCCCAGACGGCTACAAAATCTCCCGGAAGGACCGCGTCAACCAAACCGGAGGAGGAATCGCCATCATCTACAGGAACACCATCAGCGTCACGACCAACGCTGAAGACCCACTCTCCACCGCTGAACACCTACACTTCCAGATCCGCACCGACCCCAAAACCACAGAGGAACCCTCATCTACAGACCCCCGGGCCCGCGCACACAATTCAGCGAAACCATCGCCGACTTCGTCAGCCCGCACGCACTAACCTCACCAGAATACATCCTCCTAGGGGACCTGAACTTCCACCTAGAGAACAACAACGACAGCAACACTACCACCCTGCTCGACAACCTCGTCAACCTGGTGAGCTCCCCCACACACTACGCCGGCCACACGCTGGACCCCATCTTCTCCACCAGCAACCACGTCTCCTTCAGCCACTCCACCGGACTACACTGGACCGACCACAGATGTATCCATTTCACCTACAAGAAGACCACAACACACCACCGCACGCTACAAATCCCCCCCAGATGCTGGAGCAAAGTCACAACAGACCAGCTCACCACATCACTGAGCCAGAACCCACCAGCCGACACCAATGATGCAGCTCACAATCTCACACAGTGGATCACCAACTGCGCCGACAACCTCGCTCCGCTGAAGAACCCCCCAGGCAAGACCAGCAACAGAAAAACTACATGGTTCACCGATGCTATGATAGACTCAAAGAAATCATGCCGCACGCTCGAAAAAACCTGGCGCCTCAAACGGACGACAGAAAACATGACAGCCCTCAAGAATGCCACTCGCAAACACCACCAGCTGATCCGCACCACCAAAAGGACATCATTCAAAGAGCGGCTGGACATCAACACCCACAACAGCAAGGAACTCTTCAGCATCGTGAAAGAGCTCTCCAACCCCAATGCCAGCAACAACGACATCACACCATCACAAGACCTCTGCAACTCCTTTGCCACGTTTTTCTACAGCAAGATCGCAGACATACACAACAGCTTTGACACCCAGACTCCGCCTCCAGCCTCCAAACCAACGACCCCCACCACCACCCTAAACGACTGGACCCCCATCAGCACAGAAGACACCACCCACGTCATGAACACCATCCACTCCGGCTCTCCCTCCGACCCATGCCCCCACCACATCTACAACAAAGCAGACGCCATCATCGCACCCCACCTCCGGAACGTCATAAACAACTCCTTCGCATCATCCACCTTCCCAGAGAGCTGGAAGCACGCAGAGATCAACGCCCTTCTGAGAAAACCCACAGCGGACCCTAAAGACCTCAAGAACTTCCGCCCCATCTCTCTTCTTCCCTTCCCTGCTAAAGTCATCGAGAAGACCGTCAACAAACAGCTGACTGCATTCCTCGAGGCAAACAACTCGCTCGACCCATCCTGTTAGAAACGGGATCTCTGGCTGACCAAGGCTTGCGCCAGAGTCAGTCAGAGACCACCACTTCCAGGTCAGGGCAAGGGAGTCACACACCAAGATAACCCCTGCTCACCCTCTAGGTAACGTGACGCGAGCAGCCAGGCTAAACTTGGAGGCTATGTAGGTTAAGTGTTTGCGCGCGCACCCAGCAACAACACCCAAGGCCCACCACAAAGGAAACTCCACACAAGGTTATATAAAAATAGCCTTTATATTATACCAAAACACATTAGATAAGAACACACATGTTACAATGTGCCAACAGGCACGGGCAGAATTTACAGGGGATATGTACAAGACAGGGCCACATGGACCACTGTCAGGAATCATCACTTTTGAGGAATAGTAATTAGCACATAGAACACTTTTAGAACAAGTTAGCACACAACCAGTAATTACTGGTAAAGGGTAAGTACCTCCTACGCAACCCTAACCACCTTAGGAAAATATTGCGCAGGGAACCCAGACCTCCCCAGCAACACCTGTACTAGGAGAAAAACAACCACCTAAGTATCACCAACATTTAGGGGTATAAGCATAGGAACATTACACATGATGTATTAACATTCAGCGGTGTAGGAAAGAAAAACACATGATGCATCAAAACACATTCAGAGGTGCAAGCACAAGCAATTGCGCAAAACTCACATGAGCCACAACCTGTGGCAGTCCCTAGGCCAACTGGCCTCCCTTGGGCTAGGACGCCCTGTGTCCCAAATGTCAGGGGCCTAAACGTGGCAGTTGCCCACAAAGTGCTGGGCAACTGGTGCAAACAATGATATATATGGGGCCAGCGTTGAAGCCTCACAGGCTCTGGCGAACTGATTGCCCCCTGAGCCTCTCTGGGCTTTAAACACAATGTGGGCGGTGAGCCTCTCTGGGCTCTAAACACAACATGCCCTCAAGAGCCTCTCTGGGCTCCAAGCAAAGAAATGCGGCGGCGTTGGAGTCCCCCACTGGGGACTCTGAACTCACTATGGCCCCCGGAGCCCTCTCAGGGCTCTAAAACAAGAAATGCTGCCTGGAGCCCTCGTGGCTCTAAAAACCAATGGCCCCTTGTTGAGCCTCCGGGGCTCTGCAACCAAAATGCGCTCCGGAACGATGGAGTCCCTCTCGGGGGACTCGGAATCACTGAAATGCCCCTCAGGCTTGTAAATACAAATGCGGGGTCGTTGGAGCCTCTCAGGCTCTACAGAAAATGGTGAGGAGACCGGAGGAGCGGCCCGCTGCCAAACGGGGCCGCTCGAGTACTGCCACTGCAGCCCCTGGGTCTCGTGTGGCCTTCCCCCCGCCCCGGCCGTCTTGACTTACCGGCTCTCGGCGGGCGAAGGCTGGCTCTTCCTCGGGTGGTGGTAGTGGAGAACCCCCGATTCCCGGGAGCTCCGCCCAACAGCGCCCTTGCTCCCCCGGTCCCCCATCTTGGGACCGGGGCTCAGAGAGGAGACGGCTTCTTCCCTCAGCGTGGGGCTTCCTTCGTCGTGGCTGCGGGGCGGAACTTCCGGTCCTGGCCGCGCCGCAATTGGCTGGTCGAAAATCACTTCCAGGATGTCGCGGGCAGCGCGGCGGCCCTTCTCAGACACCGCAGGCGGGGCATGAATTAACCGAGGGGTGGGCGCCCTCGAGTTAAAATATAAAAATAACGGCCAGGTCCCTGGCAGGGTGGACACCTGCCAGGGGACAAAATAATGTCAAATAAGCGAGGTGGGCACTCGCTAGGGCAACCATAAGCAGGGTGGGCACCTGCAAAGAAAATAAAGCGCTCCCAGCGCTAATGGCAAGATAAAGCGCTCCCAAGCGCTAGAGCAAAGAAAAATAGCTTCCAGGCACTTAGGGAGGGAATCCAGGGCCCCCAGGCGCTAGAGGAGCCATCAGTCCAGCAAAGTCCTTCAGGAGTCCAGGAGCTGCGCAGGGCCCAGGGGGAGCAAGCCTTCCCCCGGGCCCAAGCAGCAGCACGCCCCTGGCAGGATTCAAGTTGGCAAACAAGAACATTTTAGAAGAGGTCACACCCTCTTTTTATACATGAAATTCCTTTGTCTAAAGGTGCAGGGTGGGGGAAAAAACAGGCGCAGCTGGTTTGGGGGCACCCTTGATGTGCTCAGCCACCCCTCCCATTCACTAGGGAGGACAGGGTCATTAGCCGCACCACAGGGGGTGGAGACAGCATTGTGTGGGGAAAACCCAGCCCCTTTCAGGACCCAGGTGCACTCCTCCCCTCATATCAGCATGCTAATCTCAACACTCACCACTGGGCAGACCCATCCAGACTTCCTGGAGCCAGGCTCCAGCCAATCACGTGTCAGCACACTCACTACACACGCTCACCCATGTCTAGAAGTGGCACTTCCACACTAGACACATTCATGCCACATACGACCTGGAACTCACTCCCGACCGACCTGCGCCTGACCCAGGACCACCTCTCCTTCAGGAAGAAGCTCAAGACCTGGCTGTTCGAGCAGTAACGGCACCCCCCCCCCCTAGCGCCTTGAGACCCTACGGGTGAGTAGTGCGCTCTATAAATGACTTGATTGATTGATTGATCATTACGCAGCATTCAATCTCACGAGTTTGCACATACCAAACTCGACCCTGCACTCCCCACACATCAGGAACTACCATGGTCACATAGATTCCCCATGCATTCCTATGGGAGGGCAGGTCACTCACCACACACTCACAGAGAGCTTGTGGTAAATAAATAATTAATTACCGGTTCTATTTTTGACTATAATTAATAAACAGTTAGCTCAATAAATAAGAGTCAAGATACGAGGTAGCTAGAGTATACAGGCTTTAATTAAGCATAAAAGGACAGGAACAGGACAGCCTGCATGGGAATGGGATGGCAGGGCCCGGCAGCTGCCGGGGCAGGATCTGGGAATGGCTAGCAAACTTTAATAACAGTGCACGATATATATAGTTAAACAAAATACATTGTATTCAATACAGTAGGCGTAGCAGTAGGCGGAGTTTGTAGCAGTCGCGAAAGATAAGGCATAAAGTGGGTGTAACAAGAGGTGTGTACAGGGCATATACATAGACATGTGATGCAAACGTAACAGAATATGTCATAAACGGGGCGGAAACATGGAGGGGGCTACCTGAGCAGCTGGGACCTCTAACCTAGTGATGCGCGCAAACTGGCAATGACGTGTTACCAGGGAGAACTGGGGGGCTATGACTTCTGCGCTAGAAGAGGAGACGAAAGTCTGGAGTGTCAGAGCGACATGTACCTAAAGCCTATCTAGTATCTAGTGTTTAGAGAACATGTTGATAGAATCCAAAAGTTATCGGGGTAAAGGCTAACAGACGTTAAGACTGGTGCATACATAATTCTACATATAGTGCGTGTGTGAGGAATATTAAATGAATATTAATACAGTATTTCTCTTACATAGAGACATAAAGGCTAGACCATGGCGGAAACTATTGATGTGATTCAGTAGCTTAGGAATGCAGAGAAGGAGGGCTGGACTGATAACTAGAAACATAACATACCCTTGGCAGACTCGGAGGCAGAGCCAGGCCGAGCCGGGCACTGCGAGGCATGAAAGCAAGTGAAGGGTCAGGGATACAGGTGGGGGCTGTATCGCTCCTCGGAGAGGGTTCAGGAAACAGGAGCTGAATCTGAGTCCGGGCCCTTTTGAGGCCTAGAAACGGGGACAATTCAATGAATTAACGTGCACACTGAAAAACGTGGCAACGT
Source organism: Lissotriton helveticus (assembly GCF_964261635.1). Lineage (NCBI taxonomy): Eukaryota > Metazoa > Chordata > Amphibia > Caudata > Salamandridae > Lissotriton > Lissotriton helveticus. Next base: position 82,011,841 of record NC_136058.1, read on the forward strand.
AGCTTTACATAGGCCTGATATTAGTTGTATTCACGATAACTGGAAACTGGCATACTAGAGATGGACACAACTGTAATTGCGTCTTTAATCGATCAGAAGGGAATACATGCATATCGATCATGCACATATAACATAAGATGGGGAACACGTAGGCACATATAACATGGCAAAATTTACTTTTCCACATTCCCTCCTTGTGCCCTACGTTTCCATCAGGAAACATCAATATTCATGATACCATCTATTATTTCATATAGCATCATTTGCTCGTCTCGAATTGTCTTGGAACGGGACTTAGGACTAGGAATACAAGAGGTAGCACAAATGCCGCAAATCGCAGGGCCACATTATATACAGAGGCAGCAACTGAATATGATCGTTACTGCAATACCTAGGAATGACAATACTTTCCATCCCCAGGCAGATATGATACTCCAGAGCCAACCGGACCATGTCCAGGTGCCTGGATAAATCTCATAGCAGATTGCTCTTCAGTTAAGTTACCTAGAGCAGAAGTAGTCTCATTCACTACTGCTTCAAGGGTTCTGGTTAGTCTACGTATTAACTTACTATTCTGGATAGGTCCTATAAAGAAGAAGAAACCTTTATTGAAATCTGTATACTGTTCTAGAGCAGTTTCAGTTTGATCGACAATTGGGGACTCGATCTCCCTTCTATGCCTGACGTGTACTAGATGTGTGTTTCTGTGATAATCAGATGGGGCTAGGAAAACTGGTGGCACTAGGAAGGCAATGTAACATGTTCCATCCCAATCGAGGGGCAGACGAACATATGCGGTCTGACCACAAACAAAATAAGAATGACGTGAAGCTTTGAAAATAGATTTCCCACTGTCACTATACTCGACAGTAGTAGTACAATCACTATGTCCTACATGTGCGGAACCATTCTTTCTGACACATAATTCGCCTTTGACTGGTAGTACTGAAATAGCAGGCAAGTCTGGAGTAGTATCAGACTGAACATTCAGGACCATAAAATTCGAAGAATAATTACCTAAATTATAAACTTCATTTTCTAGATCTAACCCTGTTCTATGGGAGAGACCTTGCTTGTCTGGAAAACATGTTCTATTCAGAAGGGACATATCATTTGAAGATGACGTTAACGTGGACCATGCTCCACACGAACCATTATGTGAAAACGGATAAGGAAAGAGTGGCAGAACTCCCTTCGGTGTCTGGAAAGGGGGGAGTCGACCACACACCCAACAATTAGTGGCATTGCTGGTCTGGTGTGAATAGTGTAACATTCGGATGAATGTATTATTTCTCATAGCAAGACGATAGGATAACTCGTGAGGAGGCAGATCACTAAATGTGTGTTCTAGTGTAGCATTAGAAAACTTATTTACATGAGAAATTGGAAAACATAAATGCAATGCATAACTTGTGCAGGTAACCATCAAACTTAAGAATAATAGAAAACTTAGAAAAATGATACATCTGATAGAGTTTTGACTAACTCTCTCACTATGGGGGTCTATCTCATACATGTCAGATACCTGTCTAACCGTTTCACCCGAGAGGGACTTAGACAATTAAACTGGCTGACTTATTTTACTAGACCGGAGTTTTAATTTATACTCCTGCTGCGGAGTTTTCTCTAACAGAGGAACTTTCAGTTCGGGATTTAGATTAATGTCTGGTTTAGAGTCTGGTTTCAGGCAGTCTTTAAAAATGGAACAGTCTTTGGAATTGTCATTAAAAGTCTTTTTCCGGACTCCATGAAATTTCTTGATATGCGACAGATGGACCCATCCCTTGCGGCCCTCCAACTTCACGGCCGTACGGGTGGTCAGAAGGACTAGTCTCGGCTCCTTCCAGCGAGGCTCCAGCGGACTTGAACGATCAAAGTTCCTTACGAGAACAAGGTCTCCTGGAATGACCTCGTGCGGTTTCACTTCAGTATTGTCTGGAAATGCGGCGGCAACCTGTGAACGACAAGAGTGTAGGGCAAACATCAAGGAAGCTAGGTAATCTGTCAACATATTACTGGAAACATCTGTAATACTGCGGGGTCTAGGTGTACCCCACATATTTGGGGGACGGCCGAATACGACCTCATAAGGGGACAGACCTGATCTGGAATGTGCGACCATGCGCATGAAGAATAAAGCAACTGGCAGGGCAACTAGCCAGTCTACACCTTTCTCTTTACATGTCTTGGCAATACGGATTTTCAAGGTCTGATTATGTCTCTCTACGAGACCGGCTGCTTCAGGATGGCGTACACAATGGAACTTCCACTGGTACCCTAACAAAAGGGAAACATGTTTCATAAGCTCAGATGAGAATGGCTGGCCGTTATCAGAATACACGACCCTAGGGAGTCCATAACGGGGGAAGAATTCACGAACCAACTGCTTGGCAGTGGTCGCTGCTGTGTAATCTGGAACTGGATATGCTTCTGTCCACCTGGACAAAGCGCATACAACTACAAGGACATACTTGAAACCTCGACATCGCTCCATCTGAATATAATCCATCTGGAGGACTTCAAAAGGGTGGTCAGGAGGCTGGAATCCACCTTGTTCCACCGGGACACTTTTACCTGGATTGAATTGGCAACATATCATACAAGTACGGACTTTCTGCTTGGCTGCAGCTCGTAAGTGCTTGTTGAACCAAAGGTTCTGTATACTATCTAACATGGCTTTTTCTCCTAGATGTGCTGGACTATGTGCGGTATTAATAATGACTTGAACCATAGAGTCGGGGAGAAACCATGTGGCTTTTCCCTTCGTCAACCATCCCTGATCTGTCTGGACCCCTCCTTGTTCGGACCATTTCTTGATTTCTTCAGGAGTAGCATGTAACTGTATGTCTATGACATCTTGTGTAGGGTCCTTAACTGTCATACAAGTAGTCTGTTCTGGAGTGGATGTCTGTGTCTTGTTAACTGGAATGTCTGGTGTCTGAGCTGTAAGCTTGGCTGTTCGATCTGCTAGATCATTACCTTGGGAAATGATGTCAGTAACTTTCGTATGTGCTTTGCACTTCATGATAGCGATAGCTGTCGGTAAATGTATTGCATCTAACAGAGCTTGAATGAGGAGACCATGCTGAATCTTGGTTCCATGAGAAGTCATGAAACCTCTCTCCTGCCAGAGCACTCCGAAGTCATGTACAACTCCGAATGCGTAACGTGAATCTGTATATATGTTCACTTTCAGGTTCTTGGCACGTATGCAGGCTTGGGTCAGAGCAACTAGCTCTGCTGCTTGAGCAGACAGGGTGTCAATACGGTGTGTCTCAATAACTTCAGTGTCAGTAGTCACTGCATACGCGGCTACTAGTTCTCCTGTAATTGTTCTCATACATGAACCATCCACATAAAGTGTCAGGTCGGGATCAGGTAATGCAATGTCTGTCAGGTCTTGTCTTGGCTTAGTCATAATGTTAATAACTTCCACGCAGTCATGTGTGGCAGGATTTGAAGTAACTGACGGTAACAGTGTAGCAGGATTTAGAACGTTGCAGCGTCTGATTTCTATGTGTGGCTGGAACAGTGTCAGTTCATAACCTGTTAAACGTGCAATGGTCAAGTGCTGAGTCTGTGTTCGGTTTAAAAGAACTTCCACGGAATGTGGAACTTGTACTGTCAATGAGTGTCCTAATACTATGGGATCACTTTGTCTGATAGCTAGAGCTGTAGCTGCAACTGACTTGAGGCACGCAGGCAGAGCCTGGGCTACTGGATCTAGTGTGCTCGAAAAATAAGCACAGGGCTTGTACTGTCCTGCTTGATCTTGTGTGAGAACAGATAATGCAGTACCATTACGTTCTGTGACAAAAAGTGTAAAAGGCTTACTGTAGTTCGGTGTAGCTAGAACAGGTGCTTGGCATAAGGCTTTCTTTAATTCATTAAAACTAAGTGTATGTTCCTGGGTCCAAGGGAGGACAGTCGATACGGCTGCCTCCTGTGTCGTTAACTGTATCAGTGGCTTGGCTAGAAATGCGTACTGAGGAATCCATTGTCTGCAGTAAGAAGTAAGGCCGATAAAAGCACGTACCTCCTTCTGTGTCTTGGGCTGTGGAAGACTCGCTATTAACTGGATACGGTCTGGTGTCAACTGCCTACCCCACTTGGACAGTAAGTGGCCTAAGTAGATCACTTGCTGGACACAGAACTGGAGCTTCGAAGGGGACACCTTGTGCCACATCTCGGCTAGGAAATACAGAACTGTAAGTGACGCTCGCTCGCAATCAAGTTCAGAACGGGCTGTGATCAGTAGATCATCGACATACTGGAGCAGGGCAGTGTCAGCTGGCATGTGAATATTGTCTAGTTGTCTTTTAAGTGCTTGACTGTAAATACTAGGACTTTCTGTGAAACCTTGAGGAGCTCGTGTGAATTTATAGCTCCTTCCATTTAAACAAAAACCGAAAAGGTACTGGCTGTCTGGATGAATGGGAACACTGAAAAATGTATTCTTGAGGTCTATTACAGTAAAAAATGTAGCTTCGGGATCAATAGCTGTCAATAAGGAAGAAATATCTGGGACTACTGGATACTGGGGTATGATACATTTATTAAGTTCTCGAAGGTCAATCACTAATCGATATACTGGAGGTGCATTTGGATCAGTACGTTTCATGACTGGAATGATAGGAGAATTACATACATTGGAGTCAGTTTCTACGACCACTCCTTGAGCAATGAGCTCATCAATAATTTTGGATAAGGCTGCTACAGCCTCAGGTGGCAATCTGTACTGTCTGATTCGTGGCAGGACTATACCTTGCTTGAGGGTCACACGATGGGGTGTGATTTGCATAAAACCTACATCAGTTGGACCTTGCGCCCATAAATGCTGTGGTACATTGGACAATCTTGGATCAAAATCGCGTAATACATAGTGACCTTTAAAGTCCCTTAAGAACAATCGTATTCCTTCTGGGGAACAGCAAATTACTGCACCTAATTCTTTCAATGTTTTAATACCTAACAAATTTTCTGGACATGATTTCGTAAGTAACAAATCAGTAGTTCGGGACAATGGACCAACTTCTAGAGTAACTGGCTTTGATATCTCGTTTACAATAGGCTTTCCTGAAAATCCAAGGGAAACATTTCTAGAGCCTGAGAGCGGAGCCCCTGGAACCTCGTCATGACTGATAGTAGTCCTACTTGCCCCTGTATCAATCAAAAACTTTCTGTCTTTCCCTAATACTTGACTATGTACATAGGGACCCTCTTGATCTACAGGAATCTCGATGAGAGGCAAGCCTACCTCCCTCTCTAGGCTGTTTCATGAATACGGTTGATACTCTGGATACTCTGTCTGGGCATACTGGTACATCTGCTGTGTAACATGTTGTGTTGCAGCAATAGGCTGCGGTGCTGGAACTGTCTGTTGTGCATTCTGTGGTGACTGAGAAGTCTGCGAAACTTGTTCTTGTCTAGGCGGACGTGGTCTTTCTTTAGTTTTACCAGTTGCTATGTTATGTTTCAGAACTGCACACTCGTTTATAAAATGACCTGGCTGTTTACAATAATTGCATGTCCCTTTAACGGGAGCTGCAGGATGACTGGCTTGATTCGGACCCCTCTTCTGACTGTCTTGTGGAACAGATTGTGCAACTAGTACCTTCATTTTCGTGTCTTTCATACGTCTCCTTTCATGTTCTTGCTCTTCCCTGATTCTATTCTGGTGATACTGGAGCATCTGGAGCATCTGTGACGGGGTACTAGCTTGCCAAGTACTTTCGACTTTCAAAACTCGATTTTTAACTTGTGGACTTGAATTCTCGACTAGTTTGGTAACAAAAAGATGAGGGTATGACTCGCTACCTGTCTTCAGACCACTGTTGATAATGAAACATTTTTCGAATCTAGAATAAAAATCACTAGTATCTTCATCCTGTTTCTGTTTGCATGCTGAGATTGCATCCCAATCTTCCTTTTTCGTGGCTAATAATCTTGGCAAAACTTGAATCAATAACTCTGGCAATTCTTTACATTTGTCCCCAAGACCGGTACCTGGTACTCGTATTTTATCTTCAGCTTCTAGAGCTGTCCAATCAATCTTTTTCTCTCCCACCTCCCATTCTTTTTCCTTGAGTTTTTCATATACCCCTGCGGGCAACAGGACCTTTAGCATTTTAATGATATCTGGATACGTGTATTCTCCCATACGGAGCATGTCTTTTAATTCTCGATGGAACCCTGCTGGATCTTTGTCGTGACAGGGAATTAACTTCTTCATCTCTAAGAGTTCCATCTTTGTGATAGGAGTGTAAACAAATACTCGTTGCATTTCACCACCCGCTGTCCTAACTGGGTGTACTTCTCGTAACGGATGCTGTCTATCTATGTAAAATGATTTACTTTCTGGAGGTGAGACGTGAACAAAATGCGGGTTCAGAAACGTTCTATATTTGTGGCGCTGTTCTAGAATGACACTAATTAAATCGGTACCTAAACCTTTCCATTTATACTGGAGTAACTCGTTCAGGACATCATGTAACGGACCTGGATCAGAATGCTGATCCTCATACCGCGTGATGAGGTGCTGGATCATATACATACCCACCAGTCGCTGCTCGGCTGGGGGCAGTTTCAGAAACATTTGTGCCACTATTTCGTCTGGAAAAGTGGTAGAATCAGTAGTCCATCGAACTGCTGATCGGGCTAGTTCTTGTTCATGCATGGTACTAAGTTCACTATAACCGATTCGTGATTTCAGAATGTGATCGGTAGCTTGAAATACTTGTTCTAGAGAACCTTGTTCTGGTGCTGGAAGATTGAAGACATTCTTGTGTTCTAGGCGTAAATGTCGGTCTGGAAATCTAGTTCTACCTACATACGCTATTCTGGCGGTATTCTCGTCTTCTACCTCTTCGGTAGAAGAGTCGTTTTCTTTCTCGCTTACTTGTGCTGCTTTGCGTTTCTCGTGTAACCTTATTATTTCCTTACGAATTTTCTTGTACATACTCTCTATACTACTGAGTGTCTTGTGTCTATCCTCGGCTATATTATCACTCCACCTTGTCAGAACTTTCATTTCGGTCGGATCTTTAGTCGGACAATCTTGTTCCCTTATTAAACAATTAATTAAAAACTTTAATAGCATGAGCTGGGTCTCAGCTTTCCTTAGAGACATGATTTCACCAATACTTTCTGAATCTTCTCCTGTACGGATGAAACGATATATTCTGTCTAGATCTTCTTTCATATTCGGTAGGGTGTCCAAATACTCGGTCACCCGTCTTACACGCAATGAATATGTAACCATATTATCATCGCCTGGGACTGGATCATAACGGCATTCGGTAAGAGCTCGCTTGATATCTGCAACGGACTGATATTTGGGCGTACGCTGTAACGCACGTTCATGTAACTCGACTAACGTTACACGTTTGTGTGGCGGCGGGGTACCAGGAGGACCTCCCCCCGCGGCCCCTAAACTGGAATCGTCGACTGATACTCTTCGTGCTGGCAGAGTGACCGATGTAGCGGGAACTTGTACTATGGGCTGGACCGGGGGTACCGTAACAGGTGCTGTAACAGGTGCCCCGGTGGCTGGAAGAACAGGAATTACATTATTTACAGGAGCTGGCGGAACAGGATTTGCATATTCTGGGACTGTGTCGTCCAAATAGGATGAGAGAACAATATCAGCTGCGGTCGGTTTGTGACGTAGCTTAATCGGAACCAATGGCGGCGGAAAATTACATGATGCTTCCGGGGTTGCTTTTGGCAAGCCCTCGGCAAGAAGAGGATACATACCCTTAATGAGGGCATTTCTCTGTCTGTCTGACTGTTCGGCTTTAACTCGTTCACCTACTTCGATTAATTCCCTTTCTTGGGCTCTTTCTGAGGATTCTCTACTTAACTCAGACTTTCTGATTTCTTTCTCTGTTCTTTTATGAGATTCTTTGCGCCATAACTCGATGGCATCTTTCTGGGACTGTCTAGATTTCTTTTTCCATAATGCTTCTTCTACTCGCATGATGCACTCGGCATCCCACGTACCTGATACGGGCCATCTATACTTTTCCTCTAATTCCTTGGTGTACTCCACCCATAAATCTAGATATAATATGGCACTTATGCCATGCTTGTGATACATGAAATGACCTGGACTGTCCCTAGGCGGGACAGGAACTGCTTCTTCGAGCAGACCTTTTCTAGTTTTTAACTGACGTAACTTAGAGAACAGAGGCATAACTAGGCTAGAGTCTGGACACAATACTATACACAATGAACACAATAATTACTTGAAAACAGATCATTCATACCACGACATTGAAAACACATGGAATAACATTTAAAATAACAGTTCGGACAGAATATTACCTGAAATACTGAGAACAGAACACATGGATTTCTCGAGAAAAAAACTGACTAGAATTACTAGATGCACTGCTGAAACAGTACGAAACTTACCGGTCTCATAAAGAGACACGTCAGGACCCGCATCCACCTAAGTGGATACTTCGTGTTGGATCTGTGTACCCAAACCCACGGACCAGAGACAAATCAATTGACCCTGTCTAGATACTACCCCAGCAACGGTACTCACCGGGCAGCAAGAACGGACGGCCTCGGACTGGACTGGACTGCTACGACGACGGACGGACGAACTTCGGACTTCAGTTACAGGTGGGCCTCCGGATACCTCGGACCTTGGACTCTCGGCTTGGGCTCTGGTCGGGACTCGCCGCGTTCCTCCACCGCCTCGTCTGGACGCTGGACCGCATCCTCCGTCTCCTCCGTGGGCCTGAGGGATACTTGAAGCAGAAATATCTGCACGTGCACGGTATGGTTCCGTCACGGCTGCAGAGGATCAGGGGGCCTGCGTGGCTTCTCCGGCGCGTGGGGAAAGGGCAAGTCCCTATTCGGGCGCCATTATGTGGTAAATAAATAATTAATTACCGGTTCTATTTTTGACTGTATACAGGCTTTAATTAAGCATAAAAGGACAGGAACAGGACAGCCTGCATGGGAATGGGATGGCCGGGCCCGGCAGCTGCCGGGGCAGGATCTGGGAATGGCTAGCAAACTTTAATAACAGTGCACGATATATATAGTTAAACAAAATACATTGTATTCAATACAGTAGGCGTAGCAGTAGGCGGAGTTTGTAGCAGTCGCGAAAGATAAGGCATAAAGTGGGTGTAACAAGAGGTGTGTACAGGGCGTATACATAGACATGTGATGCAAACGTAACAGAATATGTCATAAACGGGGCGGAAACATGGAGGGGGCTACCTGAGCAGCTGGGACCTCTAACCTAGTGATGCGCGCAAACTGGCAATGACGTGTTACCAGGGAGAACTGGGGGGCTATGACTTCTGCGCTAGAAGAGGAGACGAAAGTCTGGAGTGTCAGAGCGACATGTACCTAAAGCCTATCTAGTATCTAGTGTTTAGAGAACATGTTGATAGAATCCAAAAGTTATCGGGGTAAAGGCTAACAGACGTTAAGACTGGTGCATACATAATTCTACATATAGTGCGTGTGTGAGGAATATTAAATGAATATTAATACAGTATTTCTCTTACATAGAGACATAAAGGCCAGACCATGGCGGAAACTATTGATGTGATTCAGTAGCTTAGGAATGCAGAGAAGGAGGGCTGGACTGATAACTAGAAACATAACATACCCTTGGCAGACTCGGAGGCAGAGCCAGGCCGAGCCGGGCACTGCGAGGCATGAAAGCAAGTGAAGGGTCAGGGATACAGGTGGGGGCTGTATCGCTCCTCGGAGAGGGTTCAGGAAACAGGAGCTGAATCTGAGTCCGGGCCCTTTTGAGGCCTAGAAACGGGGACAATTCAATGAATTAACGTGCACACTGAAAAACGTGGCAACGTAGCTTTACATAGGCCTGATATTAGTTGTATTCACGATAACTGGAAACTGGCATACTAGAGATGGACACAACTGTAATTGCGTCTTTAATCGATCAGAAGGGAATACATGCATATCGATCATGCACATATAACATAAGATGGGGAACACGTAGGCACATATAACATGGCAAAATTTACTTTTCCACAAGCTCACACACTTTACACTGTACCACAGTGAAAAAGTGCGCAGAGGCCTAAAATCAGCAACACCAGGTTACAGAAATAGGCTAGGCAAAAGCAAAAAGTTGCGGGGTGAACCTGCCAAAAGGGCCAGGTCCAACACATCCCAGTCCGGATTCCGAGCCAACCACAGCCCTGAGACAGCCCTCATCGCAGCCACCGACGACATCAGGACCCTGTTGGACAACGGGGAGACAACCGCCCTCATCCTCCTAGACCTCTCAGCCACCTTTTTTATACCGTCTGCCACCGCACCCTAACAACCCGCCTCTACAACACTGGGATCCAAGGAAAAGCACTGGACTGGATCACCTCATTCCTCTCCAATAGAACCCAGAGAGTCCGCCTCCCGCCGCTCTGCTCCGCGGCCACCAAGATCATCTGCGGCGTACCCCAAGGCTCCTCGCTCAGCCCAACCCAAATCAATATCTACATGAGCCCCCTCGCCGCCATCGCACTCAAACACAACCTCAATATCATCTCCTACACCGACGACACCCAGCTGATACTCTCCCTCACCAAAGACCCAACCACCGACAAAACCAACCTCCAGGAAGGAATGAAGGAAGTCGCGGAATGGATGAAGCTCAGTCGGTTGAAACAAAATGGAGGTCCTCATCCTCGGACAATCCCCATCCGCCTGGGATGACTCCTGGTGGCCCACCGCGCTGGGCACCGCACCGTCACCCACGGACCACACACGCAACCTGGGATTCATCCTGGACTCCTCGCTCACGATGACCAAACAAGTCAACGCCATCTCATCCTTCTGCTTCAACACCCTGCGCATGCTCCAAAAGATCTTCCGGTGGATCCCCACAGAAACCAGAAAAACTGTCCCGCAGGCCCTCGTCACCAGCCGACTGGACTACGGGAACGCCCTTTACGCAGGAACCACAGCCAAACTTCAGAAACGACTGCAGCGAATACAGAACGCCTCCGCACGACTCACCCTCGACGTCCTTCGCCACAGCCACATATCAGCCCACCTGAAAAAACCTGCACTGGCTCCCCGTTAGCAAGAGGATCACGTTCAGGCTCCTCACGCACGCACACAAAGCACTCCACGACATGGGCCCCAAATACCTCAACAACCGCCTCTCGTTCTACTCTCCCACCCGCCAACTCTGCTCCGCCAGCCTCGCCCTCGCAACCGTCCCACGGATCCGCAGAGCCACCACCGGAGGACGGTCATTCTCCTACCTGGCCGCCAAGACATGGAACTCCCTCCCAGCTCACCTACGACTGACCCAGGACCATCTCACCTTCAGAAAACACCCCAAGACCTGGCTATTCGAGCTGTAGTGCCCCTCCTCCTCCCTCAGCACCTCAAGACCCTCGCGGGTGAGTAGCGCGCTCTATAAATATATTGATTGATTGATTGATTGGTGACACCCGGGTGCAAGCCACAGCAATCAGCATTTTCACACTCTCGATCTTTGACGTTTCTATGGGAAACCAATGACAGCAGTCTAGCCCCCTTCAGCATCGCTGCCAGTAAGCAACATGTTTGGCAGGTTTGTTGATGACCACTTCCTTGGGGCCCACACAAGCTATTGTTCATCTTGGGGCCAGGTGAATTCTCATCTTCAGCACTTGTAGCCTTGAAGACTGATGCACTTTGGCAGTGCGACATGGGATGGCAATGTAGGTGGATACTCATCTTTGGCAGTTGTGGTCTTGGCAACAGCAGTTCCTCTTGAGTGGGCACCTCAAATAGCAGCGGAAGAATTAGGCCCTTTGGGTTGATGTTAGGAATGGCGGGCCACATGGAGATAACAGTGGGAGTTACAACTGAAGAAAGGGGGACCCTACAAACCTCGGATCAGGACTGGCTCTACTTTCTCCAAGTAGTCAGCTATTTCTGGGCACCTCATACTCTGTACATACATGGGGTGTCTCCTTCTGGACAGTCTTTCCTGCTGCAGGCCAGGCACCTTTGTCTATGCTGTTAGGCAGACCTTCAGCTTCTCCGGCAGGTTGAAAACTTCATGTGATGTCACCTCACGTCTGGGAGACTGTGTGTCATGCTGACACCACCCATCGTCAGCAGTTCTCAGAGTACTTTGGAGAACACTTCCTTCGTTGGTCATTAAGGACTTAGAACTAGAAAGAAGTGAGTTGGTTCTCTTCTAAATGCCATTAACAGAAATGTCTTAGCAATGTTCATCTATTTTACAGGAAGGAAATATTACATGTGAAAAGGTTAGAGGGTAAGCTTTATAAAATATGGAAATAGGGTCTGCATATTACAAACTTGAGGGCTTAATCTTGTGCTTCGATATAGGGCTAATTCAATTAATCTAATTATTAATGTAATTATTGACTTTTTCTTTTTTTTTTTAACAACAAATTTTATTTGGTCATTTGGCAATATATCGGGCAAAAGCCCTAGAGTGACACGTGTGATCATTTGGACAATATGTGCATCAGTAACCATTTCCATGAGTATAAACAAACCCTGCCAAACATGCAGGTAAACCAATAATATAAACAATTTGCAGACAGTGGTCAAGTTCCGAGGCAGACTTTTTCAGTTTTTTAATTAATATTGATTATCTAACTCAGATTGAAATTGAGAATTATCATATGTAAATACTTGTCAGAATGGTGAAGCAAGTGAGTAAGCCCAATTTTTTTTCTTTCTTTTTTAACATTTTTTCAAAAACCTTTATTTATAGAGTTGTATAGACAAATTACATTCTTGCACCGAATCAAAGCACCATGTAGATGAGCACAATTGAAAATCGCAAAGAGGACCAATAGCTCAAAACATCACAAAACGACAGCATAGCAAATGTTATATAGGCACGTTTGGACAATAAACAGTCATTGGTATGAGGCGCTCAAGTCACGGGGGGAGGGACGGGCCCTGCTGAGAAGAAGGACAGGGGGGGAGGGCCGCGAACCCGATGCCCCTCTGGGTGTGGTGTTGTTGGAGTCTAGCCCCCAGTGGTTCCATCGCCATAGCGAATAGCATGATTAAGCCCAACAAACAAAAGATTTTACAAGCAGCTTCAAAGGGGCACGCAAACAATGCCAGTCCTCCCTAAAAGTTGGGAGCATTTGCCACACGATTTCTTAGAAAGATAAAACCAAAAAGTGTATTTTTCACCCAAGTTCTCCCCAAATGATTTAAAAAAAATAAAGTGTAAATACTCTAGAAGTTTATTTAGATATAGAGTATCATATTTCCATCTATAGTTTTCCACTTCTCCTTCACTACCTTTCACGTTTCCTATCCTGTCACCTCTGACAAGATTCTTAGTCATCTATTATTATTGAGAATCTGTTTGAAACTGGCAAAGTGGAATGATCAAAATTTACACTTATCTCTTAAACTGCAGACATATGAATATCAGAGAATTCAGGTATAGGGCTACCATCTCTGCATGTTCGGACTGCAGATGTGTAGCATCCCTTAGATGACACACTTTGTACAAGCTCTGTACTTAGGAAACCATAGTTATACATTTTTTTTAAATAGAAAAGTATCAATGTAGATAGTAAAATGGCTTTACCACTTGTCAGTCTCTATCTTTCCATCCTTCAATCTCTCCATCTCGGGTTTCTCAGTCACGTGTTCTTTCCTGGATGGTCCAAAGTGCCTTACCTGACCCCTATTAAACCAGCATTGATGCCCTCCAAGCAAAGCTAAAGTGTTCTATGGCTTTTACGTCTACTCTCGCAAAAGTGTGGGTTAATCTGTCTGAGATGTAGACATTAGAATAAAAAATATGCTTGTCTTTTTGGATTTAATTGCTGCATTTAACTAAGTGGATTGGCAACTTCATATGCTAAGGAATGTTCTTCAATAGTAGCTGTCTAATGTTTCAGGCACAATAGTCAAAACACTGTTTAACGCATGACTAATTTACTGCAATTTTCTTCTAGCTTAATTCAACTAGATACAGGTAATGCAGAACACAACTGTTGGGATGGCCCATGGACTAAGAAAATTGATTTTTGACCTTACTTAGAGTTTGATGTATGGGATACTCCATTACAAACGTGACAGATGTCCTGTCTTCCATATTACAAATGCATTATTTCCTATGGTTCTTGTAATGATGGAACCTGAATATCCGCCACATTTGACTATTTATCCCATTTGCTAAACACAAAATAAGGCCATATGTGTCCCCAGTTTGAGAAGTTCTTCACCGGTGTCAAGTTAGGATTTAGTAAATGCTCAGTGTGGCCTGAAAATATTAAAACCATGCAGCATCGATGTTGTCCTTAAAAATAGAAAAATCTACGTCTTTTAAAATGATGAATTCTGCTAATCTGAAACCTCCTGTCTGTGCTGCATAGCAAAGGGGGATAGACAAAGTTTATCCAGCCCAAAAAGAACCTCGTGCATTGTAAATAAGGCTCCCTGTTTTCCGTTTTTACAGATAAATACAGACAGAAAACAATGTGTTTTCTGCAGTGGCGTCACAAGGGGGGTGCGGGGGGTGCTGACCGCACCGGGTGACACCTTCAGATGGGGTGACACCGTGGTCCCTCGGAGGTGCGATGGGCGAGCTGCAGGGGTTTATTTATGTCTCTGCCACCCGCTCCGAGACGGCTGACTGACCCTCCTGCTGTCTCTGCCCCCCTCCCTGGGGAGAGAGAGCGTGTTGTGAAAGCACTGGCCCTACACCCTGGAGGCACCGTGGAAAGGGCTGAGCGGCTGGAAGCTCCGTGCTGGAGGTGAAGCGCAGAGTGTAGAACGTGGGGAGGGAGGGGTGCGAAGGGAACAGCCAAGTGGGGGGAGAGAGACAGACTACACAGGGCGAGATGGCAAGATACAGTGGCGTCACAAGGGGAGTGCGGGGGGTGCGGACCGCACCGGGTGACACCTTCAGATGGGGTGACACCATGGTCCCTCGGAGGTGCGATGGGCGAGCTGCAGGGGTTTATTTATGTCTCTGCCACCCTCTCCGAGACGGCTGACTGACCCTCCTGCTGTCTCTGCCCCCCTCCCTGGGGAGAGAGAGCGTGTTGTGAAAGCACTGGCCCTACACCCTGGAGGCACCGTGGAAAGGGCTGAGCGGCTGGAAGCTCCGTGCTGGAGGTGAAGCGCAGAGTGTAGAACGTGGGGAGGGAGGGGTGCGAAGGGAACAGCCAAGTGGGGGGAGAGAGACAGACTACACAGGGCGAGATGGCAAGATAAGAGATCTAGAAATATCAGCTCACAGGAGACGGCGAAAAGTTAAACTAAATTATGCATTTGTAATGAGAGAAGTCACTTCTTGGCGCAAAGCCTTCATCCACGCGCACAGGCAAGGAGGGGTGAGGGTCAAAAATGTATTTTAAAAAAGTGTTGATGCCAACAAACTATAGAGGTGAGGGGAAGGGGAAAACATCGATGAGGGAGAGAAGGAAAGGAAAGGGGAATGCAGAAAGGAGAAAGGAAAAAGGAAAAGGAAAGAAAGGAAAGGAAGACCCAGCGATGAGATGGAAAAGAAAGGGGAAAGGAGAAAGGGGAAATAAAAAAAGCAGAAGGGAAAAAAGAGAAAGGAAAAACGAAAAAGGAAAGATGAAAGAGGGAAGAGGAAGGGGAAAGGGAAAGAAAAGGAAAGGAAGACCCAGCGATGAGGAAGACTGGAAGAGAAGGGTTCGAAAGAAACTAAACTGAACATAGGAGAGGGTAGATGGCAAAGCAAGTAAAAGAGACCTGGAGTGAAAAGGCAAAATAAATGAAATGGAGAAGTAGCAGGGCTCGAGTCGGGGTACCACGTGGGTGGACGGCGTCCCCCCACTTATTTTTACCAGGGGGACACCGTCCCCCCTACCAAACAGCTAGACTTCACTCTTTGGCCTCTCTGGGACGAGGAGTCGGCACCGTTCGTGACATCACTTCCTGTCGTGACGTCACTTCCGGTGACAGCGTCCCCCCACTTCTTTTATACGACTTGTGCCCTGAGAAGTAGGGAGAGCGAAGGGAGAAAGATTTAGTGGAGTAGAAAGAAGGAGAGTAGAGGGAAGCAATTGGTAATGAAAGAAGGAGACGGGAGGGGAAGAGTGTTTGGTGCTAGAGATTTGGCAAGATAGCCCCTGCGAGTGGGTGCTAGAGGGCCTCCCTGGGCCCATCGAAGGTCCCTGGGGTGACCATCGCCTCCTTCTAACGCACCCCCTCAGACGCAGGGAGACGCGCCAGGGCCTTGGAAAAATGGAACCAGGGGCTGGCCTGGTGACCCCAGGGGAACGTCGAGGCTTCCCAGCAGCCGGGTTTCCCCGGCAGCCCGCCATAGACGGGGCAGAAGAGGTTGCATGCCATGCCTGACATGGCTGGCACTGCCCCAGCCCCGGCTGCCTGTCGTGAAATCTCCTCTGTCCCCATAGGAACACCGATAGAATTATGCGGCAAGAAAAGGAACATTTGGCCTAATAGTGGCCTAGAGCCACACACACTGTGCGGCCACGTATGCGGCTCACCTCAAAATTACCAGTTTAGCACATCATGAACAGAGCAATTTGCAACTAAAAGGAGACCAGTGCGCCTTTGTATGCAGCCCCCACTGTGTAGCAGCATGTGTGTTGGTCTCCTGTAGTGACGTTTGATCCATGTGAACTAGAAGCACATTTTTTGGTGAACTATGCATTTAATGCATCCGGCAGTGAATTATGTGGCAAGTGCGGTAAACCCACATTAACACAGAAATGAGATAGTTCCAGTGGCCCTGCCGTTAGTCTCTGTAACTGTAAGTTCACTTCTCCCCAGGTTACTTAGGGTGTGTACGATCTGACGCAAAAATGAGAATTCCCCAAAATCTGGGCTTTGTTTTGCATTCTTGTCCTTGCAGTCTTCTTCATTCAGTTATAAACGCGTGACTACAAGTACCAGAATGCACCTGGACTGAATGACCTCCACACACATTGAACTGGTAAACTTTAGCATTCGGCTCTGATGAGGAAGGTGTGGGGGGCTATGTAAGGGTATCTGGGGGGCATCACAGATTCATGGGGTAAGTCGAGAGGGGTGACACCATGAATTAACCGCACTGGGTGACTCCAACCCTAGTGACGCCACTGGTTTTCTGCCTGCCTTTATTTTTAAAAGTGGATAAATACAGAACATTTTGCTCTTTTTAAGTGACTCTCCGTGCTGTCTTTGATGAATTATTCACCTGCACCTGAGAATTTGGACAGCATGGGAAATTACAAAACAGGATGAATTTCTTCAAATAATGGCATATGTCAACATACATTTATGGTATAATGCTAGTATTCACGAGTGGATGTACTGGTATGTAATATTTGACAGCTTAAACAGCTAAAACACAACAGACATCAAATTATGATTGTGCGTCTATCAGGTAAATAAATATGGAAATGTACAGTTTTTCATCCTCATTTATGCACAAAAAAAGAAAATAAATATGGATAAATACATATAAAATGGGCAAAAAATAAACATGGATAAATACAGACGGAAATGTTGAAAAAATAAATACCATGAAACCAGGAGCCCTAACTGTAATTTAATTTTCATGAGAAAGTTAAGTAAAATGAACTCAAGCTCCCTTGTGATATCTGCTGTGATCCGAAGGACACAAGGTCGAGTCCAGGTAAAGTCATTTTAGGCCTCATGCTTTGAAAGTCAGTCAATTATTCTCCATTTAATTAGTTGATAGTCACACATGTTAATTTTGTAAAGAATAGCAATGTAGTGCCTTTGATTGTTTTCACGCCACTTTCATGAAAAAGTGTTTTTAAATACTCGAACATTAAGTCTAGTAATAATGGACATAAACATAAAGTGTGTTCAATTGTTTCCAAGGACATACTACACAGATGATGTTTCTAATTCACGTATACAGGATTTTACAGAGGCCTTCAAACTGTAATAATGAAATTATAGCAAACTGAATCGAAAAAAATGTTTTTTTTATCCAAGGGTCTAAATTGAAATATAAATCGACTTTTCTTCTCATTGTATACAAATTTACCATACAATTTGAATTCGTATATTTAGCTGTACAATCCTTATCAATGTAGTGGAAGTCAAATTTACTATTTCTTTTATTTCAAAGCTTCCTTGCCAACTATGTCAGGTTAGCTGGAACAGATACTGAAGGAAGTTTTCTGTTTTTTAATATTTGTAATATGTTCTTTAGCTCATCTTCTGTTGCCACAACTCTGTTTCTTGGGCGCACTTTAAATCTTCTTTTATTAGTTCCTTCAATGTTGTCAAGCTGCATTATGACAATTGCATAACAATTATTTAAATGTATTTGATTTTAAGCTTGTAAATGTTTGAGAGTCAGTTTTAATCAGATTCTGGAAAATGGTATTGATGCTGCTACATGGAAAGTTTGTTGCGTACATGTAAGGATGGTTTTATTTAAAAGGTCTATTTTCTTTTCTTTTTAATTATCACTTATCAATTCATACAGTACTGTAGGACACTGGGACATAGTTAGAACAATAGTTAGAACAGTAAGTGTTAGGACAGTTGACCCCCTTTCACATAGACGAGCAAAGCGTGCAATGACTCGAGATGTTATCATTCATCTATTTAATGATCTGTTATGTCTATAACAACCAACTTACCTTTGAATCAAATGCTAGCCCAAGATAAGGATATTGTGTTATGTGATCGATTTCTTCGTCCTACTTCATGACAGTACTTGATTTAAAAATTCAGAACAACAATGTATCAATTGTATTATAATTTATAGACAATCCATTTTTCTATTGTATTTTCCTAAACGATTTTCTTGTCTGTGGAGATTGTTCTGAGTAACGCATATCAAAACTAAATCGACAGCATAGACTATGTGAGAAATTGTCTAAACCTTGGTGTCTCGCCATCATTTTGGCTGAGAATTTGAGTAAGGTCAGCAATGTAAGGTGCACAGAAAGGAGGGGATTAAAATACATCCCTGTTTAAGACCATTATTGGAAGCAATTCTTGGAGTTAAGCCTTTGCCATTAATTAGTTTAACTTAAACACAGGTGTTTATATAAAGCTCAGTTAGAAGGTGGAATAAAGCCTAGTCAATTACCCATTCCTGTAACTTCCGCCAGAGCTTGTGCCTGATGACTTACCAAAGGCCGTGGAATAGTTAGTAAAGCTTAACAAGAGTTTACAGCTTTTATTTTCCAATGAGTGGGTGGCAGGGTGGCTAATGTGAATATGGTATGTACAATAGAAAAGGTCTGGTCTGGTTGGATGGAATTATTTCTCTTGCATCAGCCCATTTTGTCACAAGTGTCAGAATATCTTACAATAAAGAAATGAGACTCTAGCTTTGGGCCCTTTTTTATAAAGGGGTTTCATTTGAAAACCTTTTCAAGCGGGTAGTACCTGGACATAAAAGATCATAAAATTAAATACGGAGGAAAGGATATAACTCCAATTTTTTGTAGCAGGTTTAATCACAGTTATTGGGATGCCTTTAAGACTTGATGTGCAGGAATCTTTGCTGTTTTTTTTTAATAGGAGTTCTGTTCTCTTTGTAGAAATTATATATTTTTTTTAGACCATTGTCATAAGCAAGCTTATTTGAACGGTCTGTTGGTCCTCCATAAAAATCAATGATAAACGTTTTCGATTCCACATATGGAATGTGATGCTCAGTACTGTATCCATATTGCTGCTACCGCTGTACCAGGTGAAAGTTTAGCCTGACTGCGATGGAGCATGGGTTGGATATAGTCGGAGATTAGTCCCTCTGAAGTGTTGTGCCAACAGTCCCATTTGCATTAGAGAGTGACACATGGAGCAAGACGAAGGTTGCAGGCGGTGGTCAGTGTGGC
Source organism: Lissotriton helveticus (assembly GCF_964261635.1). Lineage (NCBI taxonomy): Eukaryota > Metazoa > Chordata > Amphibia > Caudata > Salamandridae > Lissotriton > Lissotriton helveticus. The sequence continues at coordinate 82,031,655 of NC_136058.1, forward strand.
ACAAAGAGCAGGTTGGGGATCGCCTATGGGCATGCTGGAGCCTTGTGATGGCGGTCCTCCTTGGGCGATCAATGCTTGCTGTTTGAAGAGACAGGCTGGTGGTGGATTGTCCTGACGTTCGGTGCAAATGCTGAGGTTCTGGTGAAAACAAGCCCATTTGTGGTCGCAAAGAGCTCATAAACTTGATTTCAAGAGCTTGTGAGCCACCCCAAGGGTCCAGAACCTGAGAGGCACCACTTGGAGGTCAGGCACTCCCGATATCTGCGTCCAGGTGCTAGTTGGGGAGCCTTTTATGGACCTGAGGCCCAGATCAGGAGGCCAAAAGACTAGCTCATTGAGTTACTCTGGGGGTTCTGGGTTCAGGATGAAGTTGCAGGTTCAGGCTATAGGGCAGTGGGCAGCAGATCAGCACAGAATGTGAGCAGTTCCTTTAGAGCAGCAGTCCAGCAGAGTGGTAATACTTGTAGCTCAGCATTCTTCTTCCTGGCAGCGTATCCACTTGTCCAGAAGTATACTGAAGAGTTGGTGTCTGAGGACCTTCTTCTCTACCATGGTGCTGTGATTCTGGAAGGTGGGAGAGGCTTCTGGACAGTGGCTCTGAAGTGCATGCAATTTCCTGCCTCACCTGCCCTGGCTCCAAGCTGGCTGAAGTGACAATGCAGGATTGTTAGGCCCCTTTGTGTGAAGGCAGATAACAAGCTATTCAGTTATAAGTGGGGCTGTGATCAGCTCCTCCCCACCCATCCTGCCAGCAGATGGCTCGTCCAATCACACATAATCCTTCTATTTATGACTGTCTGGGAGGAAATCGCAAAGTCTAACTGTCAGTTATACCTAGTCATGTGGCAAGGCAGGCTGTAGGCACAAAAGGGCTAAGGGGAGAAAAATAACAACTTTCTAAAAGTGGTATTTTTAAAATTGTGATCAAAACTGGACTTCATTACTAAACAGGGCTTTTCACCCCAATTCCAAAGACACCAAACATGAACTGGTCATCTCTTCCCATTTGGGAATTACACTTATAAAATGCAATGAGGCAACTCCAATGTTATCCTGTGGGAGAGATAGGCCATGCAGTAGTGAACATCGAATTTAAGAGTTTTTCAATGCTAGGACATGTATAACTTAAGTTTGTCTCCAAATATTTAAATACACTGCGCCCTGCCCTTGGGGCTCTCCAGGGCCTACCTTAGTGGTGACTTAAAAGTATTAAAAAGGAAGGTTTGGGCATGGCAATAGGTTTACTTTGCGAGGTCGACATGCTAATTTAAAATTGAACACACACAGGCTGCGATGGCAGGCCTGGGACTTGTTTAAAGGGCTTTAAGTACCACTTAAGTGGGTGGCCCAATCAGTGCTGTCTCATTACCAGTTGCAAACACAACAGTGATGGACAGAATGTGGATCAATGTCACACATTCACCCCAGTCCAAAGATCTGGGCCCAAATCCATCGTTTTTCCACTCCACACCACCCTGGGTTAGACAATGCCGATATGCAAATCAGCGCTGACCCTGTGGGAACAGTCCAGTCCGAACTACAAAAGCCATGTCCTTTCCAGAACGGAAACAAGCATCCGAGGACCGGCCCGGTTTCGAGGTAACACCTCTCATCAGCCCGGCTAGCTTGATTCTCTGAAAATCCTTTGTGTACAGTTATAGTTTCGTTCGAAAATTCGTGGGAGATAAATATTGTATTATTTTCGAGCATTAAGAATGGAATTTCTCTGACTGCTTTTCGAATGGCTTACAGATGATGTAATACTTTGAATATTACTTGCCTTGGCTTTGATGGATTAGGTTTATGATGCAAACGCACACAATGAACTTTATGGATTTCAAAATATTCATAGAATATTATTTTTATGAGGGAGGGCAAGAGATTTTCCAGGAAATCTCTACAGTTTTTACAAACTCAGTCAAGCAACATTTTCTTAATCGGCTGGATCATACTGACCTACGGGGTTAGCTGATAATTACTTTGGATTTAACAGGTGGTGGAGGTGCAGTCTGTTTCATTTTGTTTAAGAGATGCTGTGCAGGGTTCTTATCTCTACTAGTGCCAGATACATTATCTAGTAGTAGTGACAGCTGGCCACATAATAGGTTGGTATAAACACCCCAATTAAGTATCAAACAATATGAATGCGCCAGAATGGGACAGCCACTATCAAACCAGCAAAAAGCTTAAATTGCACCAGAAGAAAGATAAGCCTATAATATATTACTGTCAGAAGCTGAGTACACCTCAGTAAAACATATTGAAGCTGGACGTGTTAAGCACCTACAGAAGTTGTATTATTTTTCGAATGTTGCAAAAGTAAAATGTTAACTTAAGTTGCTTCTTTAAAAAATAAGGGTCTTATATTTGCAATGCTCTTTTTATAAAGTTCTAAGGAAGCCTTAGAGCCCATCGCCCTTCTTGAAAGTCAGTCTGCTCACAGAGGCTGACTGGAACAGTCACCTGACCAGAGATACAAGTCGACGTGCCTAATAGATGCAGAATTGTCATGAAAAGCAACACAATCTGAACCTCAAGCCTCCAAAGTCCCCCCAACAATTGAAATCACCAATTATGACGTAATTCGGCATAAATGTAGGTAAGAAGGAGCATCCCCTTTGGATTGCAGGCTACTCTCTCCTACCTTTGTGAATCTTAGTGATTTTGCTAAACGGGAGGCTGGGACAGCAGAGTGAGGCTGTTTCTTTTTTGTGTGCATGACTGCTCTTTGCCTGTGCTCAAAAGAAGAAGCAGCATCACTATACTAGAGGGACTCACTTGAAGTCAGAACTCATTTAAAAGAAAAGTGATCTGTGGCACGAGGCTTGCCTCGGTCATCGACTGCAAATTAGAAGGAAGTATAGATATTGTTAGAACTGGGGGTCTCTAGTTGGCAGAGGTAGGTACCACTGTCCAAATAGGGACCCTTGCTTCTAGTCAGGGTAAGGAGGAAACACTCTTTAGATAACCTCTGCTCACCGCCTTGGTAGCTTGGCTCAAGCAGTCAGGCTTATCCAAAAGCAATGTGTAAAGTATTTGTACCAACACTCACAGTAACACAGTGAAAACACCACTAACTGACTCCACAACAGTTTAGAAAAATAAAGGTATTTAATCTAAACTACACAAGACCAAAACGACAAAAATCCAACGTACACAGTTCAAGAATATGGTTGCAAAAGAGTTCTTAAGGTTGCGATAAAATAATCCACAGTTGCGTGAAAAGTTCAAAGTTGCGTCATGTTTTGCCAACAGTACCTTTTAAAAGCAACAAACTTCCAAAGCGGAAGCTGGTGCGGTGCAAAACAAGCTATGCGTTGCTCCTGAGACCCTGGGGAGGCGATGCGACAACCCCACTGCAGGAGCGGGCGTGTTGCGACGAATCCAGTCTGTATGGGGAGGAAGGTGGACTTGTATGGATTCCGGTGCGTAGGTTCCGAAGGAAGTTTTTCTCTTGTAAAGGCACGATGCGATGATCTTTGGAGTTGCGACAATCTCCGTGGTGACAATGCGCAGACCAGCAGTGATCTCTCTCTCGCAGATCCTCAATGCGATGGCTTCTGCGACGACACTCGCAGCGACGTGATGCGGTCCACAAGCAAGCGGTGCGACAATCTTACCCAGCGACGACAGGCTCTGCGACGACACTCACAACGATGATAATCTTCCCGCACCGATCTGGTGCGTCCCGCAAACGAAGGATGCGACGCCCCTGGCAGCGGCAACAGGCGCTGCGACGATCTCGACCTTCGTAGCGGTGGGAATTTCCTCGTACTGTCGAGGATGTGCTCTGCAAGTGAGCGATGCAACAAAACTTGCAAAAAGTGTTTAAAAGATTGGTTTCCAGCTTCCCAACACAGGTACAACTTCCAGAGGCACCACAACTGGCCTCTAGTAAGGACAGAACTCTCTCAGCAGAGTTCAGGGAAGCTGGGGGTGAAGTCCTTTCGTTCCTGAAACTTCTTAACAGGGAGCCAGCTCTTCTCAGGCCCTTGGAGATTCCTTTAAGACAGGGGACACAGCACCAAAAGCAAAGTCCTTCCCCTCTTCTTGGCAGCAAAACAACAGCAGGGCAGTCCAGCAGAGCAACAGCAAGACAGTCTTCCTTCTTCAGTTTCAGCTTTCACCTTGGCAGAGGTGCCTTCTTGATTCCAGGATTATCTAATTTTCTGTAGTCAGGGGTCCTGTACTTATACCCCTAAAAGTCTTTGATCCCTTTGTGGAGGAGGGCTATGAGCCCGGTCTGAACCAGTTCTGGGTGTTCCTTGAGCACTTTGTTTTCCATGCCTCTCCTTTCCTTTTAGAGAGAGGGGCAGGGTCGTCAGCTGCCCAGCAGGAGGCAGAGCCAGCATTGTGGAAGGGAGGCACAGCCCTATTCAGGCCCAGGTGCTATCCCCTCCCACTACTCTAGATGCAGATGGAGCTATTTAGCCCAGGGATGGCCCACTCAGACTCTGGGAGCCACTCAGCCCCTGTCACTCACAAACCAGACAGTCAATTCACAAACAGGCCAAGGCACACAGAAAGGTCAGACAAGAGAACAGCAACTTTCTAAAAGTGCTGTTCTTAAACACAGGATTTAAAAACAACCTTTCCTAAAAGATGTGTTATTAAATACTGAGTTCAGGGATACCAGACGTTTATGTCCCATCTTGCTCCTATGGGAAGATATGCTGGTAGCCACTGTAGCCAGAATTCCCCATGATAGCCCATGGGGCAAGATAGCCTTGCAATAGTGAAAAACGAAAATGGCTGTAATTCACTACCAGAGCATGTCACCTGCACAAGTACATGCTCTACCTTTCACATACACTGCACCCTGCCCAAGGGGGTACCTTGGGCCTTCCATAGGGGTGACCAATGTGTACAGAAAGGGACGGGTAAGGCCTGGCCAGTGGGGACACTGACCAGGAGGACATGGCAGTTCACAGACTGCACACAGGCACTGCGGTGGCAGGCCTGAGACACCATTTTAGGACTACTCATGTGTGTGGCGCAATCAGTCCGGCAGGCCCAGTAGTAGCATTTGTTATCACCAGCCCTGGCACACTCAGTGCACTTTACTAGAGACTTCTTGGTGACACAAATATGCCAATCTTGGATAACTAACCATAATAACAATTTACACAGGGAGCACTTGCACTTTGACACTGAACAGCAGTGGCAAAGTGCCCAAAGCATCTAAACCAGCAAAAACGAAATCCAGACAGGATCAAAAATACAGGAGGTGGAGGCAAAAAAGATAGGGGGAAACCACGGCAAAGTTGCCATGTCTAACGGATGTTTTTCTTCCTGATTTGAAGAATTTTGAGCGCAATATATATATATATATATATATCTTTAAAAGCAGGTGTACGGCAAATCAATTGGGAATTAGAGATTGGAGCAACGTTCAATAAGAAAATGTGAATTAAGAAGAGTTTGAAATGTAACATGGAGTTTGTGGTCTAAATGTTGACTTGTCCTTGCTCTAAAGTATGTACAGGGAGCACCATCTTACAAGTACACAAGCTAATCCTACCACACCTTAGAGTGATAAGAAATAATAATTATAGTTACATAGTGGCCAGATACTTTCAGAAATGTCACAATGAAGATGAAAAGTAATGACATATAATGTGATCGATCATGTATCTAAGTAGGCTAGCTGAGGAGACAGTGTAAGAGAGCTGCGTAACCTAGAGTCCCGCTTTTTTTGGGAAATGGCTTCAAAGAGTCCTATGGGCTTAATATAGATTCAAAAATGTATGTTCATTTGTAATTTTTCTAGCCTAGTTAAAAAGCTACAGTAGAATGTTAATGTTTTTAATATGTTTTTCAGGATGACTTCTTGGGAGGTCCGTATTGTGGACTTAGTGAACTAATTGGACCTAAAATTAGATTATATTTGGAAGAATATGGATAGATGAGACTTATGATTCACAGCAAATTAAGTGTGATCATACAATTGAATAATTGTGATTTTGAGTATGTAACTGTATGCCCTTATTGAGATTAATGGATGTTTCTGTTTCTTTGATTCATATAGAGAAACCCATTAGGGTGGAATGACATATTTATATGATTTTTCTTATTGTAAATTGGAGCAATACATTTCATTCTAAGCAATTACTGGTTTGTTAACGGCAGGAGTGCTACAATGATTGTGAGAACTCGCTATGCGCTTATAAGCTTAGACTGAATGAATTCCTGCAAGGTGTAATATGCCACACTTTTTGTAATTCTAGGAAGTGTGCTTTTATTGTTTCTATGTTTATTTCATGAGGTGTATATAAAGAGAAAATAATAAAGCTGCTGAGCTGCTGGTGTCATAACCAAGGCTAGTTTAGCTGAAATGTGTTGACAGTTTGGGATTCCCAGCACTGCATAATTAAATGCTGTTCACGTCCAAGCTTAGGAGTGCCATTGCCTTGTTTCAAGATAAAAGGGGGAGGAGTGAATAAATATATATATCTGTATATATATAGATGGATAGACCTATTCAACATTTATAGTTTACTGAGCTATTGCACTGCTTATGACCTGACATATTGCATCACTCATGAATAAATAGGGAGAGACCCCTATTAAAGTCTATGAAGACATTTTGTTTGCCATCTAGGCAAATACCAATGAAAAGACCAAATGTGGAATATTTGAAATGCATGCTATATGTCCAGCTTGTTGTCAAGCCCACAAACCCTATTCAACGCTGTTAAAATGACTGGATGATGTCATTGGTCATGCCATCAATGATGTTTTTTGATGTGTCATCAGTGATATCATTCAACATTTTAGTGTTTTCTAAATATTAGTTTGTGTGTTATTTCAACACCTAACTATAATATCAGTCTATTTTTGAGTGTTTTCTAGGGTTTTCAGTGCTTAATTTGAGCTAGTGGTTTCCGGTGCTCAGCACTGGCACAGTATCATCAAAAACGGCGCTTTTCATGAGCATCAGTTAAGAACACATTCATTTAAAGGGAGATTAAGTGATTTGAATCACAGGATGTTGAGCCGATGCCGAGACTCGAACCTGGTTCCCCAGCTCCGAAATCGGCAGCTATGGTCATTTTGCCACATCCTCTCCCAACTCCCATGGTTAGTAGTTGGTTCTGATTTTGGCAGTACTAATAGGAGACATGGGCTGGTGCAAGCTGCCTCCTGGCAAGAGCCCTGGCACTAAACTTTTAACAAATTAACCACTGAGGGATTTCATCATATTTTATTATATTTTTTATTATATTCAGTCAACACCTCCATTACGCATGGCTTCAACCATGCATAGAAGGGGGTTGGCCTGGGCCCACATACTGCGGGTGACCACTCAGATCATCCTGTTCTCTATGGTAAGCTTGCTGCCCCTGCCCCCTCCTACTTGCCCTCCATTCTCTGAGTCCATGTCCCTTCCCCCTTTGATTTGCCCTGCATGGTCCGTAGTGCTGCCACTACCCCCCCCCCACTTGTCTTCTGTGGTTATCTTGCTGCCCCTGCCCCACCTCAGTCTTGCTCCTCCCCGCCTTCTGATGTCAGAGTCCATGCCTCTGACCCCTCCCTCCTGTCCTGTGTGGCTCTTTGTGATGCCACTTTCCTCCCACTTACCCTGCCTCGTTAGCTTGTGCTCCCTCCCCCAACCCCTGTCCTCTGTTGCCTGAGTCCGTGCCTTAACCCTCCCGCCTGCCCTGCATGTTCCATTGGGCTGCCCCTTCCGCTTGCCCTTCGTGGCTAGCTTGCTGCCCCTGTCACTGACCTGTGTGAACCGATGTGCTACCACCACACCTCCTGCTTGTCCACCCTGGTTAGCTTGTTGCCCCTGCCCCCTCCACTCTGCCCTCTGGTGTTCGAGTCTGTCCTCCTTGGAGGATATCGTCCGCGCAGCGGGCGCGCCGACGGCGCGCCAAAGGCAAGCCCGTCTGGGCCCGTCCGGGCCACGCCGGGTCCAGGGGCCACTCCCCCTGCTCCTCAGCCTGCTAACTTACCTCTGACTTCATATGACAGGAATCAACTCCTGCAACTAAGAAGTAAGGTCGGACTGAAATGTACTCTGTTAAATACTTACAAGGATCATGAGTCCTGCACAGGCTGTCAATATCATTTCACTCCAGATATAATGGCCCCTGAGCAACACCCTTTTTCACTTGCTCTGCTCAACTGCCGTTCTCTACCTAAACATGCCTAGAGATTTCGATGTTACTGGAGGAATCGGACTTTGAGGTTCTTTTCCTCACAGAAACGTGGACTAACGACGGTTCCGACCCTTATATTGTCCGGGCCCTCCCCTCGAATTATGCTATTTTAAGGCAAGATCGGACGGATGGACGAGGAGGAGGGATTGCCTAGTGCATAAAAATTCTACAAGCTGTAGAGTAGAGAAAGTCTTAATCCCTGGGGCGGAGTGTATGATGTTCTCAGCTTCTCTTTCCCCTATATGCTCGCTTTTGGGGCTTTTGGTATAATGGCTTCCAGGGGCGACCGGACAGTTTTGCGAAAAACTGTTAAGTACAGTTATTAATCTGTCCTGTAACGCCCCCAATTTTACGGTATTGGGAGACTTCAATATCCAGTTAGATAAATCCGACACCCCGATTTGTCAGAGTCTGTTGACGGCGTTAAACACGATTCAACTTAGACAAACTGTCAAAGGCCCTACACTTAGAGCAGGACGTACACTGGATCATTGCTACACTAATTTAAGCCCGCTTGAGTTTACAAGTTCTACTTTAATCCCTTGGTCGGATCATTCCCTTCTATCCTTTTCCCTTACCCGCCAGGAACAGACAGGCCAGGCCTGTTTTTAAAAAAAAAAACTAGGAGAGCATGGTCTAAATTATCAATTGAGAAATGGACACCCAAACTTTTAGAAACTCTTCCTGAAATTAGTAATGACCCCTCAGAAGCCAACGATCGTTATAACCATTGGCTAGAGGAATCACAGGACTTGATTCTACCGAAGGTTGAACTCTCCCATCTGTTGGGGCAAACAAAAAAGCCTGGTATACTCCAGAGCTTAGAACCCTTAAACAACTTTGTAAACAGAAAGAGAGGCTCTGGAGAAAAGACTATCTTAAAGCCAGTAAAGATATCTATAGGACTGCTTTACGTAATTATAAAAAGGCTATAAAAACTACTCAGTCCAATTATTATCAAGAAAAAATTACCTCTGCCTCCAGCTCCTCCAGGGAAATCTTTAAAATATTTAAGTCCTTAGTTACTCCTCCTACCCCCATCACTGACCCTTGTCGTGCTGACACACGCTGTAGGGGACTAGCACATTTTTTTGTATCAAAAATAGCAGATATTTACTCCACTTTTCGGGGTACTCTGTTGGCACCATCCCCCCCCCCTAGTTCAGAACTTACTCTCCTTGAGGCATTTCCCCCTCTTGACTGCCTTAAGGTTCAATCACTTCTGAGTAACCTTAAATCAGGTTCACCGGCTGATGTAGCACCTCCCACCATTCTCAATCTGGTCTCAGATATTGTGGCCCGGTGATTCAGGAGGTGATTAATACCTCTCTCTCAGCTGGGGCAGTCCCTCTCCATTGGAAACAGGCAAGAGTAAAGGCGCTACTGAAGAAGCCCAATCTCAACCCTGATGATTGGGCTAACTATCGCCCTATCTCTTTGCTGCCTACAATTAGTAAACTTACTGAAAAGTATGTAAATTCTCTGATTTCCAGCCATCTAGAAACCCAGAAGTTATTACATCCAGCCCAGACCGGATTCAGGTGCAAACAAGGCACGGAAACGGCCTTAGTGGCAGTTATTGAGGAAGCAAGAAGGATTGTGGATGGAGGTAGATGTGCAGCCATACTGTTATTAGATCTCAGTGCAGCCTTTGACACCGTTAATCATTCTATTCTGATTCAAAGGATGGGTGATGTGGGGGTCACTGGGACCACACTAAAATGGCTGCAATCCTTCCTCTCCGAACGGACTTTCTCAGTATTTGAGGACGACATCAACTCCCCACCTCTACATCTTCACTGTAGCGTTCCCCAGGGGTCGTCCCTCAGCCCGACTTTATTTAATATTTATATGAGGCCTCTGGCTGAGGTGGTGCTACCTTGGGGGGTGCAACTAGTGACGTATGCTGATGATACACAGCTTATTATCACCCTCTCTGGCCAGATGTCAACCTATGACAAACTTACCTCCTGCCTTAGCAAGGTTCGTGAGTGGATGGATGATTCCTTCCTGAAACTTAACGGAACTAAGACAGAGATCATGATGCTTGGGCATGATGCTCCCTCCACGGTGGATGGATGGTGGCCTACTACTTTGGGTCATCCTCCTTCCTCCAAAGAGAAAATTAAAAGTCTAGGGGTGTGGTTGGACCCAGCACTTAATTTTTTGGTGGAAGCTCAGAAGGTAGCAGCGACCTGTTACGCCCTGATGAGATCTCTTAGAAAAATTATTGGACTGCTTTTGTTTGAAGCAAGGCGGATATTAGTCAAGGACCTGATTTTAACGCGCCTGGACTATTCAAACGAAGTATATTTAGGGGCACCACTAGGGACACTCAGGGTTCTACAGACTGTACAGAATTGTGCAGTCCGGATGCTTTTACAGACATCACGTAGAACTTCTGCCAAACCAGCTCTCCGGCAACTTCATTGGCTGCCGATACAACAAAGGGTCGAATTCAAGGCAATGACTATTGTCCATAAAGCCTTAACTAAGACAGGACCTGATCTAATTCAACCTCTGTTCCACCCTTACCTAACCAATAGGACCCTGAGATCTAGCAGTAAGAACTTCCTGGCAGTCCCACGAATAAGGAGAAGCCGCATGGGTGGCAGACGTTTTTCTGTTCAGTCAGCCAGACTTTGGAACAACCTGCCGGACCCTATTCGGATGGAGGAGAACCATCTTAGGTTTAGGAATATGCTAAAAACCTTCTTATTTCCGTAGTCTCTCTGGGATGAATGGGACCACTGCAGCGCTGGGATGCCTACGGGTAACCATGCGCTATATAAATAAGTAGTCATTCATTCATTCATTGTTCTTGCCCTATATGGTACGTTGTGCTGCCATTGGCCCTCCAACTTGTTCCCTGTGATTAGTTTGCTGCTCCTGCCATTTTCTTCCCTGCCCTCCATCGTCAGAGTCCAAGTTCCTGCACCTCTCTCCTGCCCTGTGTGGCCATTGTCATGGAGGGTAGATATCCAGACACTGAAATCAATGAAGACTTTGTTAGCAAGGGGCTACTGATAAGATGCCCTGGATCACTGCCCTTTGGTGGATGGAAGTGGCGAGGAATGAAATTGCAGATTCTGTTGTGAAAGGTGAAAGGGGCTTATTAGGTGAGGCCTTTTGTCTCTCCTTGATCACACTTTCAGTTGGGCTGATGTTGGTCTGTGCAAAGCGTCACACCTCTTTGTGCCTCTGTTGTGAGTGCTCAAGGCTGGAGACTACCCTGCTGTGAGGGGTATCATTACATAAAGGCTGTGTCTGGGAACAATCTCGGAAAGGAATTCGAAAGCAGAACCAACCCAATCTGACTCTGCAGCATGTACACTTCAGACACATGTATTACCATTGTTTTAAAGCTCTCCCAGGCTGTGTTAAATCAGTAGTAGTAAAACTGAACACTTGGTTAAAAGATTTTAATTGACGGATGGCCTGACATTTGAATATTTTTATTAGAAGGGGCTATATCTACATATTGTAAATTTCCAAGAACATTTGTTAGTGGAGTTGATGTCCAAACTTGTGTCTTTTCGTCGTGTAAAAGCTGTGCTACTTCGCTGCAAAATAAGCATCAGTAAAGTACACTGTACGCCACAGATTTAAAACTCTAAGTCTCTGATGATAATGGAATTAACACAATTGATAAACGTGAACAAATGGCATTTACATATCGCTTTCTACCACATTTCTGTCTTTTCTTGGCACTGTAAATGCTCATTTGTTACTTTTGTCTAACACAACCATACTCGTTTTATCAACCGTACACGACTGAAAGTCTGAGCCTACCTGGCCTGGTAGCAAACCTGTAACATATCTATACTACTATTATAAAGGAAGAACTTTGAACCTTTGAGGCGGGTAAACTCGGGAACCACAGCACCAATCCACACACCCGATACATCGTTGTAATCGTCAGGGTGTACATATGGACATAGGCTGTATAAACTTAATAAATATACGTAATTTCAAAAATGTACCCAAAAAAAAAGTAGTCCCTTGGAAGAAGCGCCGGCCGCGACGTACGTGCTGACGTTAGGAGCGCGGGGAGTAGCGGCGTACAGGAGCGCGAAGAGGACCGGTGGACAGGAGCGCGGGGAGGAGCGGCGCACAGGCGGGGAGGAGCGGCGCACAGGCGGGGAGGAGCGGTGAGGAGCGGCGGACAGGCGGTGAGGAGCGGTGGACAGGTGGTGAGGAGCGGCGGACAGGCGGTGAGGAGCGGCGGACAGGAGGTGAGAAGCGGCGGACAGGAGGTGAGGAGTGGCGGACAGGCGGTGAGGAGCGGCAGACAGGCGGTGAGGAGCGGCGGACAGGCGGTGAGGGGCGGCGGACAGGCGGGGAGGAGCGGTGAGCGGCAAATCAGGTAGGTTATTTATTTATTTATTTAGGAGCGGTGAGCGGCGGCAAAATACAAAAGCAAATGTTACAGTAAATGAAGCAAAAATGACAATCGTGAGGCAACAAAATACAAGAGGAAGCAAACGGTGCATTACAAAAGTGAGCCAAACGGTGCATTACAGGAGGAAAAAGTGATGTGTGCAGGTTACAAAAGCGTACAAAGTAAGCAAACGTTACATTAAATCAAACAAAAATGACAATCGTGAGCCAACAAAATACAAGAGGATGCAAACGGTGCATTACAAATGTGAGCCAAACGGTGCATTACAGGAGGAAAAAGTGACGTGTGCAGGTTACAAAAGCGTACAAAGTAAACCGAGGTATAATACTGCATTACAGAAGGAAAAAGTGACGTGTGCAGGTTACAAAAGCGTACAAAGTAAACATAGAGGTATAATACTGCAATATATGGAGGAAGGCTCCGGGGGAACCACGGTCAACGTCGGCCGGGTGGGGGCCCTGAAGCCTAATTGCTCCCGGACAACGTCGGGACGGGCTGCTAGTAGGTATAACTCCCTCAGATAATTAACACATGATATTAAACCTAGTCGTGCATTTGATAGGGTTGGTACCTGATAACGGGCTAGGTGCTTTTTCATTTAACACCAAAATGCATTCTGGAAGATGTAGTCTGAATTTCACTTTGATCGTGATCCGAACCACTACACAAAAACCCCTCCCTTTTGGGTACACTGTAGAGGGTTTACCTGTTCCTTTGGAAGAGACTCAGGTGGGAAAAAATATGCCTGGGGAAGGGGAGAAACAACAGCTTCAGAAGCATGGAACAGAAGATACCAGCCAGGGACAGAAGGTGGGCACATGCAACCTTCACTGCTCTATTGATACATGAGGGGCCAGAAAGCATGTTTCGCAGGCTGCATCCTGAGTATTGGCACCTTTTCTGATTTTCGAGATCCAGTTCCTCCTTTTTGGAAAAATACTAATATTGTCTTTTCTTTGCTCTGCTCGGCCCTTCCATTTGCTCATCCCAACATGTACATCACAATAATACTTCAAACAGGACCCCCAAAGAATGCAGCAGAGGGCATATCCCCTGTAAATAAACCGATTGGGTCATTGCTCCCCTGAAGAGAAAAGGCAAGCAGGGTACACACTCATTGCTGTCTTCTTGTGAAGACAGTCCAGCTTCTCCAGGTCTGTTAATATCTTTCACTTTGTATGCCCCAGACACAGGCAGGTATGGAGTGCCAAACCTGTTTGCAGCATAACATTCGATGATAAGTTCCATCTTAACTGTCTGCCAAACAGCATGATAGACCACATGGAACATTCTGCACTGGGAGGGATACTGAGTCATGTTTCAACTGAAAACCACAGTTGAAGGCTTTTGGTGAGTGTCAGTCCTGTTTGGAGTACTGCCAAATGGAGGCTTTTGTTGATTGTTAACGCATGACACTATGCTTCTCCTTTCATACGTTTCAAAAGACAATGGTCCCTAGGCAGTATGAGATACTGTGAAGCAATAAATAAAGAGCAAGAATCGGTTCTGTATTGTCTGTCCAGCCGGACAGTGTTTAATAACAAGTATAGATGTATAGTCCGTAATCTTTGTAGTATCAAGTGGGACACAGCCTGTGTCCAACAACCACATAAACACAAGTGTGACATACAAATGAGGTGGGGATTTAAGCAAGAGGAAGCAGTCTGCATACAGTTCACACTTGGCAGACTAATAATTCATGAGTACACTATTGTGACTTTTTATATAGTATAGTCTAACATATAGTGTAAGGTGTCCACGGCGTTTCGATCCCTATTTACAATAGTAGGATCATCTTCAGGACATTGTAATTCATGTCTTATGTACAATTCTAACATTAAATCATAAAATCAAGCCCAACAATGTGAGGTAAAACTATACATTGGGGAAGGAAAAGTTATTGGAAAAAATGGGGGGGTAGGAGGGAGAGAAGAGAATATATACATCGGGTTGGTGTCATATTTAAATTACATATATTGAAGGCATGTCTAACCATTAAGTTATACCTAATAATTGTTAATTTAATGAGAAGTTTGAGCACATAGTGATATTCCGCGCTGTGGTCCATGCAAAAGGGAGGATGCATGTCATATTCAGGGCGGTTTAAGTGGAGAAGTGGGCTGGTGTTAACGCGGTAGAACAACAATTTAAGGTTCAATAGTCGTGGACCGGTGGTATGTAGGCGAAGCAATCAGATCGAGAGTAGTCTATGCTAGTGCGCGAAGTAATGACGGTTCCGTGAAGCCGAGAGACTGCGTTAATAACATGCGATTACAAGGATACGAGTAGCCAGAGGCTGTGAAGTGATTGTGGGAGGGCAGACACGGGGGAGCGGAGTTTCGAACCTCCATGCTAACAGGGAATGAGATATGACTTGCTTACCTCACCCAAGGTATGGGAGGCGTCAGCCATAATGGAGACCGGAGATTAGAAATTGTGGAAGCCTAGTGAGTATCATATTACGCGTGCCGTAGGACACGAAGGGGCGATGGAGTGATAGATAATTGGCACCATACCGCAGTCAGATGCCGGCAGCTTGAGCGAAAACCTGGGAAGGGAAGAAGGGAGCCGGTTAGGCTGTGGATAGGGGATAGTACAGAAAGCATAACCCGGAGCCGGCGCATATGCTTACCAAGGTTGGTGATAGAGGAGAACTCCGCGATGGGGGTCCAATGCTTACTTCGAGACGGTGCTTGTGGCGATTGTGAGTCGGTTAGTGGTGAGACAGCCATATCTGTTAAGGATGATCATGTGACGGGGCACACGTGACCTGGCGGGGCTAGCCGGGGTGTTTGAAGAAATTGAAGCGGTGTGGCGGCCATATTGGAAAGTGCACTAACATACAGTTAGAGCGTTCAAGGGCGATCATATTGCATGCATAAGGGTGGGGAAGAGCGCAGGCCGGGAGAGAATTATGTCGCATTGGTCAGTGTATTGTTAAAAAAGTATTAACGCATTATTAAACATGTAGTGAAAACTTTACAGACATAACTGTTAAAATCACGAATATCGCAGAGCTTGGAATTGCAAAAGGTTGGCGGTCATTTCTAAAAAAATGAACATACGGAAACACAATTGCGGTATTCGCGTCTAGTGCGATCTTGCGAATATTTGGTAATCACATTATAAAACATTTTAAGAATTACATCTCGGGCGGCATTGTGTGGGAATGGTCACTATGGAACAAACAATTGGAGAAAAAGCGTTTGTAAGAGTCAGTTTCAATTCAATAGCAGCAGTTCGTATACAACATTCATATCAAAGAGGTCCAATCCTCGAGGCGATTTAGACCAGTATGGATACTTTTTGTCCTTAGTATCCATTATAGTTCTTCTTTTATTAGGAGTGTACTGAAATCGCCACCCCTAGGTGGAATTTTGATTATGTCGATGATTGTCCACTGCAGGTCAAGTTCACTGTGGTCTTTTTCCGTGAAGTGGTCCACCAAGGGTGCATTAGGTGTCCTGCAACGGATCCTGCTCTTGTGCTGGCAGATCCTCAAGCATGCCTTTTGCGTTGTTTGTCCTATATATATTTGACGGCATGGGCACAAAATTGCATATATAACATTTGTACTATTGCAATTGGTGAAATGCTTTCTGTGGAATGTCGTTTGCTAAAAGACAAAGTCCTTTCCCTCAATTGTACAATTGCAAACGCTGCATGAGCCACATTTTACATGCCCTGTCAGTGGTGGGAGCCCCCACAATTCATTTATAGTTCCTCTTGTGCTGTCAGAGGGCAAGGCCGCTCTTCCTAGGTGGTCTTTCACGTTCTTGGATTTTTTGAAGGCGAACAGTGGTTGCTCCAAGTCAAGTGTGCCTTCATTGAGGGTAGCCCAATGGTTTTTAATACTTCTTTTGATGGCATTGGAGAAAGGTGAGAACGTGGTCACACATACTAGCCGATTCTGGGTTTTTTTCTCTTTGGGTTCTAGTAGTGTGTCCCTCGGGCAGTACCAGGCTCTTTTAAGAGAGCTACAAACTAACTTTCTTGGGTATCCTCGTGGTCATAGTTTATTACTTATAGGTACTTGCCTCCTTAAAGTAGTCATTTTTGAGGCAACAATTTCTCCGGATACTGAGAAACTGCGAGTAGGGAAGTGAGTCTCGTAGTGCCCTTGGGTGATGGCTATGGTAGCTAAGTAACGTGTTCCTTTCTGTGGGCTTCCTGTACAGGCTTGTTAGTAATTTCCCATCACTATGGAGGATGTTAAGGTCAAGCAAAGGAATTGTTTGTATGTTAGTGGAGAGTGTGAAGTTGAGTCCACTACAATTGTTATTAAGCCAGTGTTGAAATTGCAGGAGAAGTTCATGGGATTCCTGACAGATAAGTAAGATACCGTCTATGTATCTCTTCCACAGGGCAATGCCACTGTGGAAGGGATTCATAGAGGGCAGGATGGGATTACATTCTAAGTCGTCCATATACAGGATAGCCAGGTTGGGAGCAAAAATAACTCCCATTGATGTGCCCCTGACTTGGCCGTAGTATTGGCCATTGAAAAGGAAAATGTTTTTGGTAAGGCATATTTCCAGTAGTTGCAGAATGAACACTGTCGGGACTGCGTGAGGGCGAGGACGTGTATCCAAGATTTTTTCTATGACCAGCAGTGAGTCATTTTGAGGGATATTGGTGTAGAGTGACTCCACATCCAAGGTACATAATGTCTTGGATGTGGGGTCAAATGGGTACTCCTCTATCATGTTGATCATTGCCATGCTATCCCTTATGTAACATTCTGTTCTTGGCACAAAGTCCTTTATGAAATAATCAACATATTGACCCAGGGGCTCCAATACGGAGCCACACACGGAGACAATCGGTCTGCCTGGGGGATTCTCAGTGTTTTTATGGACTTTTGGTAACGTATATATTACCGGCGTCCTGGGCGACTTGGTGTTAAGAAATTGGAATTCTTTTTTGCTAAGATAGCCAGCATTGAGACCCACAGTAATAACCTGGGTTATACGACTTTGTATCTCTAGTCAGATTCATGGTTAACCTGAAGCAATGGGCCGTATTGCTGAGTTGACGTAGGATTTCAGTTTCCTATTTGTCTTTCTGCTGTAAAACTATCCCTCCCCCTTTGTCAGCCGGCTTAATAACTATACAGGTATTAACTTTCAGGTCAGCCAGTGCTTGTTTCTCTGCCAAAGAGATGTTATAGGGGATGAATGTTTTAGTGTTTTCCAATTTGGTCAGGTCTTTTAGTACCAAGTAACAATTTAGAGTGTCCCTCAGGCAGTACCAGACTCTTTTAAGAGCGCTACAAACTAACTTTCTTGGGTATCCTTGAGCTCGTAGTTTGTTACTTAGGGTACGTGCCTCCTTAAAGTAGTCACTTTTGAGTACAATTTCTCCGGATACGGAGAAACTGCGAGTAGGGAAGTTAGTCTCGTAGTGCCCTTGGGTGATGGCTATGGTAGCTAAGTAACGTGTTCCTTTCTGTAGGCTTCCTGTACAGGCTTGTTAGTAATTTCCCATCACTATGGAGGATGTTAATGTCAAGGAACGGAATTGTTTGTTTGTTAGTGGAGAGTGTGAAGTTGAGTCCGCTACAATTGTTATTAAGCCAGTGTTGAAATTGCAGGAGAAGTTCATGGGATTCCTGCCAGATAAGGAAGATACCGTCTATGTATCTCTTCCACAGGGCAATGCCACTGTGGAAGGGATTCATAGAGGACAGGATGCGATTACATTCTAAGTCGTCCATATACAGGATAGCCAGGTTGGGAGCAAAAATAGCTCCCATTGATGTGCCCCTGACTTGGCCGTAGTATTTGCCATTGAAAAGGAAAAGATTTTTGGTAAAGCATATTTCCAGTAGTTGCAGAATGAACACTGTCGGGACTGTGTGGGGGCGAGGACGTGTATCCAAGATTTTTTCTACGACCAGCAGTGAGTCATTTTCAGGGATATTGGTGTAGAGTGACTCCACATCCAAGGTACATAATGTCTTGGATGTGGGGTCAAATGGGTACTCCTCTATCATGTTGATCATTGCTATGCTATCCCTTATGTAACATTCTGTTCTTGGCACAAAGTCCTTTATGAAATAATCAACATATTGACCCAGGGGCTCCAATACGGAGCCACACACGGAGACAATCGGTCTGCCTGGGGGATTCTCAGTGTTTTTATGGACTTTTGGTAACGTATATATTACCGGCGTCCTGGGCGACTTGGTGTTAAGAAATTGGAATTCTTTTTTGCTAAGATAGCCAGCATTGAGACCCACAGTAATAACCTGGGTTATATGATTTTGTATCTCTTTAGTCGGATTCATGGTTAACCTGAAGTAATGGGCCGTATTGCTGAGTTGACGTAGGATTTCAGTTTCATATTTGTCTTTCTGCTGTAAGACTATCCCTCCCCCTTTGTCAGCCGGCTTAATAACTATACAGGTATTAACTTTCAGGTAAGCCAGTGCTTGTTTCTCTGCCAGAGAGATGTTATAGGGGATGAATGTTTTAGTGTTTTCCAATTTGGTCAGGTCTTTTAGTACCAATTTTTCAAATGTTAAGATTTCACTAGGTACCATACCTCCCTTTGGGGAGAATGTGGATGGTGGGCGGAACAGAGTGTTCGCAGTATTTGGAGTCAGAGGATTGAGAAGAAAGAAGCTATGTAGTCTTATCTTCCTAAAGAATCTTAGGAGCTCGGTCTGAAGGTCAAGTAAGTTTGGCCGAATAGTAGGAACAAATGATAGTCCTTTGTTGAGAATAGACTGTTCGTAAGTCAAGAGACAATGTTTAGTTAGGTTGAAAATAGGAAGCATGTTATCTGGTCGCTCAGTGTTGGCAGTGACCATGGTAGCTAGGGTGTTGTCAGGGGATATAGTTACCACTGGTAGTGCTGTCTGCGCGTGTTCCGTTCTCCCGGTGGGTTTGGCCAACATTGGGGTTGCTTCCCTCTGCCCCTTTTGGGCTGTTCGGTCTGGCCTCTGCCTAAAAAAGGGATTCTGTGCGGGGTGTCTTGTCCGTCACTATGTTCTGGATTTTCTGAGGAATCTGCCAAGGTATCGGAGAACCCAACAATATTTTGTCTTCTGTTGAAGCGCCCTCACGGTCGTTGTTTTTGTGGGCCGCTATAAGATCTATTGGTGTAATAGTCTTTTAAAAGGTAGGGGTAAGCCCTTTCCTGGGTGAATGCTTTTATGTCTTTCTTCACCTTGTTGTTTTTTTTATTTTGTTCAATTCTATAGAATTCGTCAATTGTTTTTTGCACTTCCTCTAGGAGTTTCTTACATTCACTATTGGGGCCCTGGTCTTTTATTTGCTTTTCCAGTTCCTGTATTTCTAAAGTGACCATTTTAAGTTCTTCTGTGGCTATATCTATTCCAAGCACCATCCAGTGCCTGGAAAATGAGATACTGATGTAACTGAATCCTGTGGTGTATTTGGGGTTGTCGGTAAAGACCCCTGGGATATTGCGGACCTGTATTCCTACTGGGATTATTTTGGCTCTTAGATACTCTGTTAGTAACTGTATCATTTTTAGAAAAAAAAATCTTTTTATTAACAATTGACAAAACAGGTGGCAATAATCACAGTATAGCATTAAATCGGTTACCTTTGTAGCGCAAGGAGTCTCTGGACTTATACAGTAATCACAGTGCATAGGGCTAAATAAATAAAAAACAAAAAACAAAAAAACAATGTAGTAACTATCATTAATTCAAGACGTACAGATTTCTTTTTACTTTTTTCCAATTCTTCTCCTAGTGAGCTATTCTGTTGGCCCCGGGGTGTCTGTGGTTTCAGAGAGTAAAGACAGGCTCTCTACAATTTTTGGGATATAATCCTCGGAATATAAGGATGTGTGGTCGGACATGCCAAGGGAGGGAGTGAGTGGGGAAAGGACAACAGTTCAGTGGGGGTAGAAGAGTAAGGGGTGAACCCACTTGAGAGTAAGTGGTAGGGGTGCTAGACCCTTGCCATCCAGCGATTGCGCAACATACTATTATAAAGTACAAGGGAAACCCAAAGAGCAGTTGGTCAGGGACCTTGGGTGCGTATACTGTTTCAAAAGACAATGGTCCCTAGGCAGTATGAGATACTGTGAAGCAATAAATATAGAGCAAGCATCGGTTCTATATTGTCTGTCCAGCCGGACAGTGTTTAATAACAAGTATAGTTGTATAGTCAGTAATCTTTGTAGTATCAAGTGGGACACGGCCTGTGTCCAACTACCACATAAAGACAAGTGTGACAAACAAAGTAGGTGGGGATTTAGGCAAGAGGAAGCAGTCTGCATGCAGTTCACATTTGGCAGACTAATAATTCATGAGTACACTATTGTGACTTTTTATATAGTACAGTCTAACATATAATGTAAGTTGTTGACGGCGTTTCGATCCCCATTTACAATAGTAGGATCATCTTCAGGACATTGTAATTCATGCCTTATGTACAATTCTAACGTCAAATCATAAAATCAAGCCCAACAATGTGAGGTAAAACAATACATTGGGGAAGGAAAAGTTATTGGGAAAAACGGGGGGTAGGAGGGAGAGAAAGGAATATATACATGGGGTGAGTGTCATATTTAAATTACATATATTGAAGGCATGTCTAACCATTAAGTTATACCCAATAATTGTTAATTTAATGAGAAGTTTGAGCACATAGTGATATTCTGCGCTGTGATCCGTGCAAAAGGGGGGATGCATGTCATATTAAGGGCAGTTTAAGTGGAGAAGTGTGCTGGTGTTAACGCGGTAGAACAACAATTTATAAATGTGGGATACCTGTAAAGCGCACTGTTACTCTACCCGAGTGTCCTGGCGCTGTAGACCGCTGGGGAACCCGTCCTGGTTTTCCCTGTGAGATGCTCCCTTTCTGGGTATCTCCAGGGTGAAACCAGGCATCCCCGGCATCTGTGGGGGGCCGTTGTAGAGATGAGGCAAGCTTAATGCCCAGAGTTACCGAGTGTGTTCCCTGGTTAGAGTAGGCACTGAGGCGAGAATTATCGAGTCCGTTGACCCTGGTCCAAGACCCTGCCGCGTCGGGAATTGAACCCTGGTCCCGAGCCGTTCTCTGCTTACAGGTCTGCCGCCTCTAATTAGTGAGCCACACCTCTCCACATTGGTATTATGGTTCAATAGTCGTGGACCGGTGGTATGTAGGCGAAGCAATCAGATCGAGAGTAGTCAATGCTAGTGTGCGAAATAATGACGGTTCCGTGAAGCCGAGAGACTGAGTTAATAACATGCGATTACAAGGATCCGAGTAGCCAGAAGCTGTGAAGTGATTGTGGGAGGGCAGACACGGGGGAGCGGCGTTTCGAACCTCCATGCTAACAGGGAAGGAGATATGACTTGCTTACCTCATCCAAGGTATGGGAGGCGTCAGGAATATTTCGCCTCTTTAAGATGGCCACCGGAGTTGATCGATATTAGTAGACGCGTTGATTGAGGGACATCGTCTCTCTCTATAGTATATATAAGCCACCAAGATGGCGACCGTTCACCATGCCAAATTTGGGCCACATGCACTCAGTGGACCAACTATTCGCTCTACATACATGCAAAATTTACAGTAAGTAGTAGCGCTAGTGATTATGTGTGGGCTGGTTTAGCTTTATGGGATAGAATTGATGGTTGTATTGTTGCTGGTGACTCGTTTCAAATCATACCCTTGACTTAGAAATCCGATATTGATTTGGCTACCAATTATGTTTATGGGTTTCTCCTTACCAATCTCACTCTAATAGTGTTAACAACTGACTTGGATAAAGGTTCACGATAGTAGCTTGTCTTCATACTAATCACTGGTCCCGCTCCAAATGAAATTGTCGTCTGAAGCTCCACATCAGCTGGCTATACTACAGTCAGGCAGTCCGTATTCAGAATTAATGATATCATTACATTCTTCACAACGACTGACACTCGATGAAACTTGAGTCTCGGTGAGACCTGCTTTCTTACATTCCTTCTTCACAATGTTGGACACTCAGTGAGACCTACATTCTTACATTCCTTCTTCACAATGACTGACACTCGGTGAGACCTGAGTCTCGGTGAGACCTGCATTAATACATTTCTTCTTCTCAATGACTGACACTCAGTTAGACCTGAGTCTCGGTGAGACCTGCTTTCTTACATTCCTTCTTCACAGTGATTGACACTCGCTGAGACCTACATGCTTACATTCCTTCTTCACAATGACTGACAGTCGGTGAGAACTGAGTCTCGGTGAGACCTGCATTAATACATTTCTTCTTCTCAATGACTGACACTCAGTGAGACCTGAGTCTCAGTGAGACCTGCTTTCTTACATTCCTTCTTCACAATCACTGACACTCGGTGAGATCTAAATTCTTACATTCCTTCTTCACAATGATTGACACTCCGTGAGACCTGAGTCTCGGTGAGACCTGCTTTCTTCCATTCCTTCTTCACAATGATTGACACTCTGTGAGACCTACATTCTTCCATTCCTTCTTCACAATGACTGACACTCGGTGAGACCTGAGTCTCAGTGAGACCTGCATTCTTAAATTCCTTCTTCACAATGACTGGCAGTCGGAGAGACCTGAGTCTCGGTGAGACCTGCATTAATACAGTCCTTCTTCCCAATGACTGACACTCTGTGAGACCTGCATTCTTACATCCTTTCTTCACAATGACTCACACTCTGAGAGACCTGAGACTTGATGAGGCCTGCATTCTTGCATTCCTCCTTCACAATGACCGACACTTGGTGAGACCTGTATCCTTACATTCCCTCTTCACAATGACTGACACTCAATGAGACCTGCATTCTCACATTCCTTCTTCACAATGACTGACACTCGGTAAGACCTGCGTTCTTACATTCCTTCTTCACAATGAATGACACTTGTTGAGACGTGAGTCTCAGTGAGACCTGCATTCTTACATTCCTTCTTCACAATAACTGACACTCGGTGAGTCCTGCGTTTTTACAATTTCTTCTTCACAACGACTGACACTCGATGAAACTTGAGTCTCGGTGAGACCTGCATTCTTCCATTTCTTCTTCACAATGACTGACACTCTGTGAGACCTGCGTTCTTACATCCCTTCTTCCCAATGACTGACACTCTGGGAGACCTGAGTCTCGGTGAGACCTGCATTCTTAAATTTCTTCTTCACAATGATTGACACTCGGTGAAACCTGCACTCTTACATTCCTTCTTCACAATGACTGACACTCGTTGAGACTTGAGCCTCGGTGAGACCTGCATTCTTACCTTCCTTCTTCACAATGACTGACACTCAGTGAGTCCTGCATTTTTACATTCCTTCTTCACAATGACTGACACTCGATGAGACTTGAGTCTCGGTGAAACCTGCATTCTTACATTCCTTCTTCACAATGACTGACACTCGGTGAGACCTGAATTTTTACATCCCTTGTTCACAATGACTGACACTCTGGGAGACCTGAGACTTGGTGAGGCCTGCATTCTTGCATTCCTTCTTCACAATGACTGACACTCAGTGAGACCTGCGTTCTTACATTCCTTCTTCACAATGACTGACACTCGGTGAGACCTGCATTCTCACAATCCTTCTTCACAGTGACTGACACTCAGTGAGACCAGCATTCTTACATTCGTTCTTCACACTGAGTGACACTCGGTGAGACATGCGTTCTTACATTTCTTCTTCACAATGACTGACACTCAGTGAGACCTGCGTTCTTACATTCCTTCTTCACAATGACTGACACTCGGTGAGACCTGCATTTTCACAATCCTTCTTCACAGTGACTGACACTCGGTGAGACCAGCATTCTCACATTCCTTCTTCACAATGACTGACACTCGGTGAGACCTGCGTTCTTACATTCCTTCTTCACAATGAAAGACACTTGTTGAGACGTGAGTCTCGGTGAGACCTGTATTCTTACATTCCTTCTTCACAATAACTGACACTCGGTGAGTCCTGCGTTTTTTCAATTTCTTCTTCACAACGACTGACACTCGATGAAACTTGAGTCTCGGTGAGACCTGCATTCTTCCATTTCTTCTTGACAATGACTGACACTCTGTGAGTCCTACATTCTTACATTCCTTCTTCTCAATGACTGACACTCGGTGAAACCTGAGTCTCAGTGAGACCTGCATTCTTAAATTCCTTCTTCACAATGACTGGCAGTCAGAGAGACCTGAGTCTCGGTGAGACCTGCATTATAACAGTCCTTCTTCACAATGACTGACACTCGGTGAGACCTGCATTCTTACATCCTTTCTTCACAATGACTCACACTCTGAGAGACCTGAGACTTGATGAGGCCTGCATTTTTGCATTCCTCCTTCACAATGACCGACACTCGGTGAGACCTGTATCCTTACATTCCTTCTTCACAATGACTGACACTCAGTGAGACCTGCATTCTCACATTCCTTCTTCACAATGACTGACACTCGGTGAGACCTGCATTCTTACATTCCTTCTTCACAATGAATGACACTTCTTGAGACTTGAGTCTCGGTGAGACCTGCATTCTTACATTCCTTCTTCACAATAACTGACACTCGGTGAGTCCTGCGTTTTTACAATTTCTTCTTCACAACGACTGACACTCGATGAAACTTGAGTCTCGGTGAGACCTGCATTCTTCCATTTCTTCTTCACACCGACTGACACTCTGTGAGACCTGCATTCTTACATCCCTTCTTCACAATGACTGACACTCTGGGAGACCTGAGTCTCGGTGAGACCTGCATTCTTAAATTCCTTCTTCACTATGATTGACACTCGGTGAGACCTGCGCTCTTACATTCCTTCTTCACAATGACTGACACTCGTTGAGACTTGAGTCTCGGTGAGACCTGCATTCTTACATTCCTTCTTCACAATGACTGACACTCGGTGAGACCTGAATTTTTACATCCCTTGTTCACAATGACTGACACTCTGGGAGACCTGAGACTTGGTGAGGCCTGCATTCTTGCATTCCTTCTTCAAATGACTGACACTCAGTGAGACCTGCGTTCTTACATTCCTTCTTCACAATGACTGACACTCGGTGAGACATGCATTCTCACAATCCTTCTTCACAGTGACTGACACTCGGTGAGACCAGCATTCTTACATTCCTTCTTCACAATGACTGACACTCGGTGAGACATGCGTTCTTACATTCCTTCTTCACAATGATTGACACTCGGTGAGACCTGCATTCTCACATTCCTTCTTCACAATGACTGACACTCGGTGAGACCTGCATTCTTACATTCCTTCTTCACAATGACTGACACTCATTGAGACTTGAGTCTCGGTGAGACCTGCATTCTCACATTCCTTCTTCACAAAGACTGACACTCGGTGAGACCTACATTCTCACATTCCTTCTTGACAATGACTGACACTAGGTGAGACCTGCGTTCTTACATTCCTTCTTCACAATGACTGATGCCTGTTGAGACTTGAGTCTCGGTGAGACCTGCATTCTTACATTCCTTCTTCACAATGACTGACACTTGTTAAGACCTGCATTCTTACATTCCTTCTTCCCAATGACTGACACTCGGTGAGACCTGCACTGGCACAATCCTGTATCACAGAGCTTTGACGCTCATTATATCATTACACAGCTGGCCTGACACCGTACCATGCCTCACAAAAACTACTGGAACTCTCATTACAGTGATCTGGCACTCAGTGTGGCATTTAGTGACAGAATCACATGCCTCAATGCCTTGACACTTCTATAATACAGCATAGTGAAATGACACTCAGTGTGACCTGCACTGACACAATTCCTTATCACAGTGACTTGATGCTCGGTTTAACTAAGGTTGTTCAGTGGTCTGGCTTACATTCAGTATGTCCTGCAGTGGACTAACTGATATTCAGGATGTCCTGCCCTGGCACCAACCCCTATCACAGCGGTTCGACATTGTAAAGTGTACTGACAGTCAATGTGACCTGCACTGACACATTCTCCCATCACAGTAATTTTGCTCCCAGTACAACTAGTTGTGTTATAAGCACACAAATGGGTTAATTTCCTCCAAAGCTCTTTCCGTCCTCGGTGACCTGGTTTAGAGCTGTATATAGCACCGGCCATACAAGGCCTGCAATTTAATTTCATTAGTTATCACAGTGCATCCTCTGCTGGGTTATCCACTGCAGACGTTCACCATATTCATACTGCATCTCTCTGGGAAGTAAGCGTGTGGTTAATAATAATTCTGGTTTGTGTTGCACTTTTAATTGTCTTATGTAAATGATGTGTTGTGAAATGTTACAGAGGAGATTTCCCTGTAGCCCTGTTTAAATGTACCTCATTTTTGTTTTGTACCCCTGGCATGGTTGCCCCTTGTGAATGAGCATGGAGAGAAGCCATCTGCAGACTGTTTCTGAATATCCAGTGGTTGGCATCTAACAATTGCAATAGATGGAGTGAGGCCATGTCTGACAGCGGTTCTCCTAGTTGCTCCACAATAGTGTTTCATGCTGCCAGACCCCTGATGTAGCATGCAACTCTCCTATACACCGACTCCTGGAGTTTTCTGCCAAACAGGCGATATTGATAGCCATGCATAATTGCAGCATCTGCAGAAACTAGCAATAACTGTTTTTTCAGATGCAGCATCCTCTGCTCCCCCTTCTGCAACCTTTCATGCAGCCATCTAGGTCTGTATATTTATCCCAGAAGAGTCCACAGTTTCATAAGAAAGGTAACTAGGTTGGTACTGTGGTGCCACATGGAGGTCTGCCGTGGGTACCGTGGCAACAACTGTTTGGTACCGTGGTACACGCTGCCTGAATTTTTTGTTTTCTTTTTTAGGGTACTGGGACGAGAGGTCCCTTTACGACCCACCCACAGCTCCCAGGTGATTAGAGTCGACACACCCTGTCCCCTTCTATGTGTTTTCAACCCAAGACCTGCAGTGCCCGCTGCATCATTTTGGTTGCGTCCAGCCAATCAAATCTATTGATACCATGGTACCAGCCTAAGCACAGTGGTACCACAGTGGTACCAATATGGTCTTAGGGAGAAAAGGCCCCCTCGGGCTTATAGAGGGCTCTGTTTTTTATAAAGCCTCCCATGGGACCAACCATCTAAATATCACTGTCTTTTCAACCTCTTTATGACCACTTTGAGCACTTCTTTATACATACATTTCTCAAAAATGGCAAACTAATTTACGCCAAATAATGAAAAGTATACTTTTTTGAGAAAAAAGTTTTTGCCAAATTTGCTGTAATACCATTCAGCCGTATTTTCAATATCGCTTCTCAACACTTTCCATGAGGATTAACAAGAGAAATTGCCAGTTTTGGGAGCCCCCTTTTTCTTGACCCAGCTTTGACAGATCATCCCAAATCTTTCCAGAGAGAAGCTGAAGTGAGTAAACTTTTTTTATTGAAAATGTTTCTGAAGATTTGTCAAAGTTATTAGCAAAACAAAAAACACTATTCCTATGAAACCTCTTGCTTAACTATAACTACATATACACATACTATACATTATATATATATATATATATATATATATATATATATATATATATATATATATATTATTGCTACTACAAACAATGTGTGGTAAAGCTCTATGATGTAATACAATGCCTTGTAAAGATCAAAGTATTGTATTACATATGTGGTAAAGGCATGTGAGAGATGTATGCAAGGTAGCAACTGATATTCATCCTCTATCATGTAGTTAGAGGTACAATATGACAGACATTGTTTATTATGTTTGTGATGTGTGCAGAGGGGGCTGTGGTTAGAGTCCTCCGTCTCATTAGGCAGAATGTGGATCTTCAGGTGCTGAGTGACAGCAGGTGCTTCTAATATTCAGTTGCAAGGCACATCTAAAGGTATGGATGGTGTAGTTATCACAGTCTGTCAGTGTGACCAGGACATTCTGAGGCTTTGTTGGCAGGAGGTCCCCCGATTAGGTAGGGTTTCTATTTTCTCGGCATTGTGTGCTGGATGGGATTGTTCCATAGCTCTGGAGAATATTTTACTGATAGGATGGTTTTATTGTGTGGGTTCTATCTCACGGTTAATGGTTGATGTAATTATTTTCGTTTCTCTGCTGAGCTTTAAATGATTTTAGAATATTACCTAATGTAGTGCTAACCAATATTAAACAGAAGTCTGCATTACATTTTCCTGAGAGAAAACTCACCCACTCCCAACAAACCAATGCCACAGTTTCAGCCGCATTCTACCTGATAAGGAAACTGAAGAAGATAATACCTTATATCCCCCAAGACCTCAGGAGGATGGTGGTAACTACTCTAGTGCTATCAAAATTAGACTATTGTAATGGCCTCTACCTTGGGTTACAGAAACAACATTTGACAAAACGTCAAATGGTGCAGAATGCAGCTGCTAGGTTTTTTACTGAACTTACCAAAGTATCAATCAGTTTTAGAAGACATCTGGAAACTCCACTGGCTGCCAGTGGCACAACACATTACGTTTAAGGCACTTTGCCTAGCTTACAAGGCATTGAATAATATAGGACTGGCATCCATAAAAAGCCTTTATTCCTGGTACCACCCAGGCAGACAGCTAAGTTCTACTAATGCCGGGTTAATGCTGGTACCAAGGATTCGAACCTCGAGTTGAGGAAGTCCAAGTATTGGCTACTGCACAGCCAAACTATGGAATATACTCCCGGCAAATATGAGAGCTGATAACTCTCTTGTCTCTTTTAGAAAAGATCTGACAACCTGGCTATTTTTAAACTAATATCATCTCCCCACCTTTCTGTCAGGGCTTACGTTTCAGGTTTAGCGCCAAGGTCCCTTCGGGTATTCGTGCTCTCTAAATATCATATTAACATAACATAATTTAACAAGACAGAAGAGCTAGATCCCTTGAGCAAGACTCCGAGGATGACAATGCTAAAGCTAAATCATCTTTGGGCTGGCCACAGTACCAAGGGTTCTGTGGCCAGGGAAGGCCTCTAAGGGCTGCAGCACTTACTGTGCCACCCTTAGAAGCCCTGTACCTTTACACACACACACTGCCTTTGCAGGCTGCATGTTTTGGTGCCATGCCAACATGGAAAACCTTAATTGACAGCTCTTTCTCGATTCTGTGGGTGGTGGTGCATGGCCGTTCTTAGTTGGTGACGCCATTTGCCTGGTTAATTCTGATAACAAATGAGACTCCTCCATGCTAACTAGTTACGTGTCCCCCAGCAAGACAACATCTTGGCACGACAGATAAATGACAAAGCTAACACTACATTCCGAAAAGAACTAACACTTAAAGTAATGATCAATCCTAGTTACACAGGTACCATCAGACCACGAAGTTACTGGTTAACAAAACACAACAGTGGTCCCTTCAACTGCGGACACTGCTCAATATGCAGACTAGCAATAGAGACAATGAATTTCAGTTGCAACAACAGTCACATATTTGATATCACTAACAACATCAGGTGCACCACGTCATATGTCGTTTACATACTGATATGTAAATGTGGCAAAATATACGTGGGCCGCACAATAAGGATGCTGAAGATAAGGATAATGCGTAGTGAAACAGGGAGACCCCAAGTATCCTTTCACTTTCCACACACTCACTTATGAGAAACAATCACAATATAGAACATTTGACTTTTATGGATTAGAAGTGGTCCCCCGTAGTGAACGGGTTGATAATCGCGAGTTTCAGTTAAGACGCCAAGAAGCAATATGGATCTTACGCTTGAAGGTGGTAGACCAGTGACTCAATATTGATCGTGAGCTACACCACTTTTTGGGTAGCTGATGAACAGGAAACACATACTGGCATTGATTATATTGCTTTCCCTTTCAGGAATTACTAACCAAATGTGAGAAAAATGATGTTTCACCATGTCAAATGTATAACATATGTAAATTTCATTTCAAGTACACTGTATTGATATATGGAAATAGAGAATCATATCCGTTGGCAACATAAATGTATGATTTGTAGGTAAAGATGGTAAAATATCTGATAATTACTGTGAATATTGTAATAATGCTTGTTGCATTAGGCCAATGTAAATATGTATTACAATGTGAAATTCAGAGTGGTATATATATATATATATATATATATATATATATATATATATATATATATATATATATATAACAGACTTCTTAACATTGAGATATGAGCATACAATATATTAATCGCCTTCTCTCCCTCCGACCTCATCTCACTATGCACCTACTTGCAAACACTAGTTAGAGTTGGCAACAAACCTAATCACAAACACAAAATATTTGCTCTAATGATCTTAGATGACTAGATATAGCCTAACTTCATTCACAAGAGGTTATAATATTTGGACTACCCAATCGTTTGTACATGTTCTTGGGAATACCAAAATGGCTGAAATAGTTTTGTGCTATACTTTATCTGTCCAGCGTTATATTCACCTAGAACTTTTTTAACCGATATGTATCAAGAGTTAAGGTGGCATCATGCGGGCTAGATAGATATATATATTTATAAGAGGAACCCCAATAGTTTATGATTTTGCTTAACAGCATACCAGCAGATAACGTACTTCGAGAAAGGAACATTTCACCTCTTTAAGATGGCCGCCGGAGTTGATCGATATTAGTAGACGCGTTGATTGAGGGACATGGTCTCTCTCTATAGCATATATAAGCCACCAATATGGCGACCATTCACCATGCCAAATTTGGGCCACATGCAGTCAGCGGACCAACTATTCGCTCTACATATATGCAAAATTTACAGTAAGTTTAGCTCTATGGGATAGAATTGATGGTTGTATTGTTGGTGGTGACTGGTTTCAAATCATACCCTTGACTTAGAAGTCCGATATTGATTTGGCTACCAATTATGTTTATGGGTTTCTCCTTACCAATCTCACTCTAATAGTGTTAACAACTGACTTGGATAAAGGTTCACGATAGTAGCTTGTCTTCAGACTAATCACTGGTCCCGCTCCAAATGAAATTGTCGACTGAAGCTCCACATCAGCTGGCTATACTACAGTCAGGCAGTCCGTACTCAGAAATAATGATATCATTACATTTTGATGGTGCTGACAATTACATTCGATAGCGGTTGAGGTCCTCAGATATTTACGGGGTATAAGAATTTACTTTGAAGGATAAGATAGTAATATTAATACTTTTGTTGGTTACTGGTTGCGAATGCAATCGTGAAATTTAGTTGAGTGAAGATGGAACCCTCCATATTTGTGTCAACTTATAGCTATTCAGAGATACTATTGGGTTTACAATTTTACTTTTAGGGATAAGTTAGCAATACAATGATTTGATATGTGACTAGTTCTTTATATGATCGTGACATTTATCTGATTGATGATTTAACCCTCCATATATTTTTTCGACTTATAGATACTCCTTATCTGGATACAAGGTATTAGACTCCAGACATAAGTTAAAAGCCAGCCCCCCATCCGGTTTATGCACGGTGTAAAGACCATTCTTTGGGTAGTCCTTTTCACAATGTGCAAAATTATTTTTACAGATTTTCTACTAGATACTGTCAAGCCTTACTTGGATGATGTATTATTGTTCTTGATAGACCCAGTGAGTATGGGCGCTACACTCCCCCACAACCTAATATGCATTAGTTTTAGATGACACTGCATGTGAATTCACTTGCATGCTTAAATTCTTGCATTTCGTAGGACCTAGTATAACTGGACCTGAACACTATGGTAACTGATAACACTATGAAGCAGTCTAAAAAAGCTAAGAAGCATGGATCATTCTATCACAACTGAAATCACTACTTGTGAGGTAACGTAGTGACAAAACTTGGGTGACAGGAACTGTGCCTTGACAGGAGATAACTCCTCCTGATTTTCTGATAGGCTTATATTGTAGATGCATTTGCTCTGATGAAGTGTGCTGTGACTCAAACAGTTGTAGACGAAACACATGTTGGCATATGGGCAGGAACAAAGGTAACAGAATGAAGAACATCTGCAACTGCGACCTCAGCCTACTCTCTGTGTGTTTGGAGAAAATTGCTTCATAAGTTGTGGACTCTGGCCTTATTGGGAGGGATGGCTGGCTTCCTCTCCTCCTGAAGCACCAGATGGAGTGTATGCTGGAATGAACAGCTAATTTACAGATAACTTTGAAATAAGGGGTAGAGTGTGCTATGCATACCCAGCCAGGGTCTCTTTTCTGTAAAGTCAGGAAAAGGTGACAGCGCATGAAGACTTCCTAAGTAGTACACTCACGTTGTATGGGTCAGGTAGCCAAAGGCTACAGACCTCGTTCTAAGATGCTCCTTCCTTTGCTATCGATCTCCTCTCTTCTCCTGACTCAACCCCCAGGGCACTGTCCCTAATTCAAAACACCAATTCATAAAAATGCCCATTAGGTATCGTCCGATGGTCTCATCCCGCTGGGCACCTCCTCACAGGTAGTTTTCCATTTAGTTTTGATACTCCCAGGTCCTGGCTCGATTGCCTTGATTCTCCAGTGAGAAAGAACACTGTCTCACATTATCAACACTCCTTGTACATATGTATCCTCTCCTCTCCGAGCCTAACTCCCAAAATAAAGTCATTATTCTAACCAACAAAGATGAATTTCTCCACCTGCAACAGAAACGTGAGAAAGAAAAGGTTTAACATGCACTTAATATCACAAAGGAACCCCTTTCTATGCGAGCCAGGGAAAATGCATTTCAGCCCTACAGAAATCGGCCAAGATAAGACTGAGGCACATAGGCTTTATGAAAATCCGCACAAATGAACATTTTACTAAGCATTTCTAAATCAACATGGTACATAATTACAGCAAGTACGTACATTTTGTGAGCCTCATACACAAATTCTACACATTAATGGTTCCGGCAATGCATGTATATATTATAACATTAATTTCTTCACGTTTACATGAAAAATGTACCTAGCACATAACCTTTCACATTATTCCAGTACACATTCTACTGTCTCATGTGTATACGACAAAAGAGTAAATGCAGGTGCGAACTACTCATGATTATGATGCACCCCTACAAATGAAAGAGCACAGTCGCGCTCTATCAGTTCTTTAGGGGAATTTGCAGCGATGTTCATCTTTTCCGCAATAAATTTGGCCTGAGCATTTTTCATTTCATTGTGGTACAACCTAATTGTCGATTTATATCTAACTTTTAAATATGGATCATAATCCTTCCTCCTTTTTTTTTTTACAGTTTCTTACAATCCTTCATTAGGGAAACTAGATGAGTGTTGTACCAAGGGGCTCTTTTTTTGTTCATTTTAGTCTTTGTCCCTCCCTTTTTTTTTTTTACAGTTTCTTACAATCCTTCACTAGGGAAATTAGATGAGTGTTGAACCAATGGGCTCTTTTTGTGTTCAATTTAGACTTTGTCATAGTTTTTGGGATACATTCATCTAATGACTTAGTGACCCAGGTTTCCCATTGAGTATAGACCTCATCCAGCTTAGCTTTTAAATTTGGAGAGGAGAATTCCAGCATTTTCATTCATACTTCTGGGACAAGTTTATATCAATTCTACTACTTGATTAGAGGGAGTATTAAGTTGTCTTTGGGTGGTTGTAATAGCCAATGTAAACAAATAAAATGGTGATCTGACCACAGCACTGCGTCTGGGGTGGAAACTCATATCTTATGGTCTTTAGAGAATATGGGATCAAGTGTCTGCCCTTTCACATGGGTGGGGGCAGTTACGTGTTGTATTAGTTGTACCGCCTCTAATTCCTGCGACAACCTATTATTAGACGAAATATAAAATTTGTGGGGTTGCCCAAGATGGTAATGTGCATTTTCCTCACTGCTAGACTAGTTAGAGTGTCTGTCAGGTTGTCTTTGAAATTTGCACTAGCTCACGAAGGTCTATAAATTAAGGCTCCAGAGAAAGTGTAAAAAGTGGAGAATGCAATAGCAAATTGCAGGCTTTCACAGTCTAATATTGGGAGGGGAGTAATAATACATTTAAATTCCTCCTTTAATATAATGGCTAACGCACCCCCTACCTTTCCTATACGGTCTTGTCTATGTTTTTGGAACCCAGGAGGAAGGGCTATTAAAATACCCGTGGTGATGCTTTTGTTAAGCCAACGTTCCATGAGAAACAGAACATCCAGGCCTCCCTCTTCCAACAAGAGTCCTTATTTCCATTGTATGCATTGGGAGAGAACAACTATTTATTAGACCTAGCTTCCATGTTTTAGATTTTATTTGTGAATGTTGTTTTGAAGTAGTCTGTCTTTTCTGTCCACCTAAAGCATAATTGCACTGTGCACCTACCTCCATTCCCTCTTCCAGGTTATCCACTCTAAGCGGGACGTCACATCATAGCTCAGGAGGTGGCCTGAGAGACATCAACTGTTCCGTTGTATATTTTAGTTATTTGAAGCAGATTTGGGCAGGATTCCTTGTCCTGTTTGGGCGCAGACGTGCGTAGACAGGCTTGCCAGCAGGGCACCCACACCCCAGCCACCATTCGAAGACGTAGGCGGCTAACAACTAGAGTGCCGACCTCCAGCTGCTCTACCGTGCTCGATGATAGAGAGGGGTAACATTACCTCTCTATGGATGTTACCGTCCTAGTGGAATCCTGTCTCCCCAGCAATCGCAGCAGTATAAGGATTAAGATAGAATAAAAATCATTCTTCCGCAATTTTTAAATTATAAATCAACAGTTTAAAAATAACCAACATGGTTTTACCTAAGAAAACCAGTGTTTCCCCAGTGCAGTGCTCTCACCTTCATATTCAGCCTTAACCGGGCCGTCATAACTTTTTTTTTTTTCGGGAGAACAATGGCTTGTTTTCATTTCAGAGGAACTTTGCCACAGAGGAAGAAGAGATCTAGCAGATGTTGTACATAGGGCAGGACAGCATCAAACCCTTGCCTTAAGATTTTGGGCGAGGCTGGGTCCGATGGAGAGCCGGATTTGATGCTCAAGGCCAGACCTTTAAGATCTTCCAACATAGGTGATTTAATTCCGAGAGAGCGATACTCTCAAACGGGGTATTATTGGGGGAATTGGGACAGGTGCAATTATGAGCATCAGGTGGAAAGGGATCATAGATTTTAGCTACTTTCATAGCAATCTTGTTACAATTCTCCAAAGAGCTGGGAGCGGGGGCCACAGTTTGCTTCAGTGAGGATAAGGATTTTAGAATATTAAAGAGTTCTTTAGAGTTTCCTAATAAGATTATGATATATAGCTCATTATTATATACAGTTTTATTAATGCCGGAAAAATACTTCCTCCATTGGCGCGCCAAGCACTTACAAGATTTTTTGGCTGTTATCAGGTCTTCATTAAACCAAGGCGCTGAGTTAGTCCGCCTTTGAGTAGTGTTGGTCGTCCATGGGGCAATTGCATCCAAAACTTCTAAGATTCACTTTTCAACAGATGAATTGGCTGAGTTAATATCATCTCCCAGTTGGAAATGGGTCTGCTAGAGAGTTTGAGTGAAACTATCCGGGTTGAACCTAGACTTTTTCCTGCAAATGACTTTCTGGCAGGTCCTGGAGAGAGGGGGTGGTCTGGCCAAAGGGGTGGAATAGGCCACCAGATGGTGGTCCGATCAAGGAACCGCAAGCGGGGTCTCAACTTCGATCTCAAGACAGTTGGAGAAGATAGGGTCTAATATATGGCCCAGCTGATGTGTGGGAAGATTGGTTTTCAGATTTAACTTCATAGTAGTTAATTCCTGACATAAGGACTGCGCTTCCACGTTCGTTTTAGAGTCAAAATGTCGGCTAAGATCACCTAAAATAATCAAAGTGTTTTGGTGCAAAGCTCATTATAAAGTTGGCCGCCGGACCAGGAGGCCAGTAGATCAAAAAAACGGCTATCGCATAGTCGTCTACAGCAGCAATAGTGAAGGCGATAGCTTCACAGTTATCAATATTGGCTGCTTTAACAGTGCATTTAAGGGAGAATTTATGAATAAAAGCTGTCCCTCCGCCTCGCTTTAGTGGGCGGTCATACCTTAATATGCCATAATATTGGGTTACAGCTATTAGAATCTCTGGGGTTGAGGACTCATTCAGCCAACTTTCAGTAAGAAACAAGGCATCTGGTAGTTTGTCGACAAGACATTCATAGATTTCATATTTATGTTTACTTAGCGACCTGCAGTTGTTGAGTAGGAACTTAAGTTTATGCTTACTAATAGAGAATTTCTTAGGCAGGGTCTAATTGAATGAGCGGTGTGTACATAAGAGCTAGTCTGTCCCAACAGTCAATTTATAGCGGCAAGCTTCCAGGGCTATCGGCGATAGCTTCTTTAGTTGTTCAGCCGAGTATCTAAAAGGCAGACTGCTGGTGAAATTGACAGGGGTTCTGGCCCCTGGTCCCGGCCTGTTGTGGGCAGACGGACTTGTCTTTGGCGCGCCTTCTGAGAGTCCACTGCGTATCCACGCTGCGGCCATAGAGAAATAGACCACCTCCGGTGGTCTGGCCAGAACGAGCCAATCCCAAGGCAGCAGGGCGTGAAGTGAGACAACTCGCTGCGCCCGGCACTCAGTGTCAGGTGAGATCGCAGTCAGAGGCAGAGGCCTAGATGCAGCAGGTAAAGTATGGAGAGTGAAGCTAGGCAACTCTGGCACACAAGGAAAATAAATACTAAACTAAGGGGGCCAGGCACCTCCCAGCAATATGTGCTACTAGGTAATGAAAGTTATTTAAAAACAGTGCAGTAAAATACAAAACACTACTTCCCGAGTGATAACGCACTCAAGGGAGTGGGAGCACATAAACCGAATGGCGCTCCTAGCAGAGGTGCGGTATCTTTAAAAGAACAATGTCTTAACAACAGAATCAAGAAACAGCAGGCTCCAATTCACATACTCCATCAGCAGAGGTTCAAGATGATGATGAGGTTGAAATATCAATACTTCAAGAGAAGTTTATCATGCATTCAAAGAGTCCCAGACATGGAAATGTTTTACTAACTCAAGAGGAGAGAAGTATGTGAATACAAGAAATGTCACCTTCACTTTGTGCAACCAAATTTTGCAGCAGTGCCACTGTTGTTTTTATTTATTTGGCGCCACAGGGAAGATAAAGCATCTGTGAGCATTTCATTACAATTACTTTTCGGTGGCTGGAGAATAGTGGAAGAGACAAGAAGAAAAAAAGGAGGAAGAAATTGTGCCTACTTAAATCCTGCAAGCTCATGAAAAAAAAACTTCTCCTAGACTGAAAGGGGCTTATTTATGAGCCATTGCGTCACTTTTCCGC
Organism: Lissotriton helveticus; assembly: GCF_964261635.1. NCBI lineage: Eukaryota > Metazoa > Chordata > Amphibia > Caudata > Salamandridae > Lissotriton > Lissotriton helveticus. The sequence continues at coordinate 82,069,396 of NC_136058.1, forward strand.
CGCCGGTGCGTCACTTTTATTGACACACCAGTGGCGTAAAAAAATGCACCTGTTGCACCATATTTACAAGGTGACGCATCTAGGTAGATGCGTCACTTTGTAAACACCTGTGCCACATTGTACCTGCGCCAGGTATAATGTATTGCAGGGGGGCCGTTCCGACGCAAGAAAGGGTTGTAGAAGTGATGCAGTGAAATCTATAAGATTTCACTGCCCCACTTCGAGGACGCAAATGTTTCAGTATCTTGCATCTTCCTCATGGCAGGCGTAAGACTGACGCAGGCACTTTACACATGAGACTTGCCCATGTGTAATGACTCATTGCTGGAATTGCGTCACTTTTGTGACACACCCCAGCAATGCGTCATTTTTCCACCCACAGATACGTCAGAATTACTGACGTAGCGACGCATTATTAGAGTTGCAAGGAGGGTGCAATGAAAAGTGACGCATCGCTGTTTTCTCGCACCGATGCGTCACTTTTCCTAAATGAGGCTCATAATGTTTGCATCCTACTTCACAAAGAGCAAAACAATATATACTTCGTTGAAGAAAAGCAGAGGAATCTCTTCTCTTTGGACTGTCACCTGAAAAAATATTACAAGAGCTTCTGTATCAGCCTTATGGAGTAATATCAATGTACAAAACAACGTTACCAAAAAAGTTAATCTGATACAAAAACAATAAAAAGGGTGTAATATTAGATATAACTTTTTTTTTTAAAAGGCTCATTTTAAGAGCCTAGAAAAAATAACAATGGTTTGATATTTAAGAACTTTAAATAAACAAACATATAAATAAATTCTACCAATGTGCATGATGGTTAGGCTGCAACAGCAAATTGAGCACAGGATATGTTTGGAGGTTGGGCCCTGTGGCCAACCCCCATGGTGCACAGTCAGAGGCTGTGTGAGGTAAGGCGTCACTATCCACGGTGGGTGGGAGCAGAGCTTAGCAGGATGCCAGGCCCTACAACCATCTCATGCGGCACACGACTGAAGGCCATGTGCAGTGTGTGTTGCCCACCCTCAGGTAGTTGGGCATACAGTGGGACCTTAGATCAGGCTCTTCAGTAAGTCCCCGGCGTGCTAGGCGAAAAGCTGTTTGCTGGGGGCGGGGGGGTTCGGGCCAGGGGCGGGGGAGTGACAGCCTGCGGTGGGTAGGCGTGGGGTCTGGCCGCAGCTCAGGCCTTGCTACCAACCCCATTCAGCTTGCCTTCAGCATTGCATAAAAGAGATTGGCCCTCCATGTCAGGTTGGGTGCGACTGGTCAAAGAACAGGCTGTGCAGATACAGGCCTTCAGCCGAGTGCAGCAGGGTTTGGCGACCCATGCCAGGTTGACCATAAGGAATGGCTTTTGGACGGACCTGCAGCCAAACTCTTCCGGGCATGACCTTTTGACATGCTCGGTGGAGATTGGCTGCCTGCAGCGGTTTGGGCACAGGAACTGACCGCTGTGAAGTTTGGCCATAAATATCAGGATAGTTGCAAGGAGCAGCTGAATGAGGCATATGATCAAAAACACAGAAATTCACTGAAAATAATAAAGGTTAATGTTAAGGTTAGCTTTGCTTATAAGACAGTAAAGTATATTTAAAAAATATTTTGAAATTTACTGGACCAAATGCACTACAGGTATGCTTGCAAAACAAGACTTAAAACCTTTGAAAAATGCCTGCTATGTGTAGGTAAACTAACCTCCTGTATTGTGCAGTGATTATGACCTCATATACAATACTACTTATGACATGTCAAATGCATCACTCATGGCATAGGAAATCAAATTTTTATATTTGATTTATTCAGTGCTATTATAGCGCGAACATGACCCAAATAAATGAGTGTCAGAGCGCTTTACAGTTAGATCGCTCTACATTTTCAGATAAAATCCCTTTTTTACACCTACCACCAGGAATATGAGACTTAACCCCAATGCATGTTCTAATAGTCACAATAACACACATTTGGTAGTAATAGACAACCGGAATACAAATTGCATAACCCTTATTTACAAACGAAAACCAATACTGAGCTTTACTAGGAATACACAATGGTGATGTGATGTATGACAAGTACAGTAGAAGACCAGAATGACAATGGATCTGTCAAGGAGCCTGACGTAAATCTATGAATTGACCTTATACCACTCCATTGTTGTAGAAGGAATTTACTCAACAGAAAGGACTTAGTCTCCTTCTTGAATCGAGCAGCTGGGTAATCCTTCTGATATTCAGCTGGAGTGAGTTTCAAATCCCAGATGATATCACTGATGAAAGCATGCCTTCAGTCTTGTGGTTAATGATGTCACCAGGATCCATTGACAGTATTATTGGACCATATTACAGTTATCTTTCTCTCATTCTGTTTCTCTCTCTCTCTCTTCATCTTGCTCACTCTGTCTTAATGTATAGCGTCCCCACTGTTTAGTTATAGACATATTTTCCATTGGAAGAGTGTATTTTGTTTTGCTAATAACCTTGTTGCAGTTTCATGAATCTCAGAAAACCTTCCCAAAAACAAGTCCATCCACCTCAACTCCGTCCTGGAAAGTTCGAGGGTGATCCATGAAGCATTGGCTGAGACACAGGGAGGGTCCCAAAACGCAATTTCCCCATGCAATTTAAATAGGGAAAGTTAAACAGCTCTACGGCCAAAACGGTGGAACGGAAATACAGCAAATCTGGCACAAAGATCTTTACCCAGGAAGCTTGCATTTTGTGATTTGGCTAACTAGTTAAAAAAAACACATAACCTTTAAAATGTATAGATATAGTGACAGTTCGGCTTGAACTAAAAATTCTAGAGTTCTGATTGGCTGGACGCAAAATGAACAGAAATGTTGTGGCCACCACTACGGAACTCGGGGACTCCATCCTGAAAATGTTTTTTAAAATTATATAAGTTGGCAGGGTAGTGATACCTTATCCCCTTGCTCTTTTGATGCCAAATATACTTTTTTGTGTCACGATTCCACGGGAGTCTTTGGTTAAAAAAAGTTTTCAAAAACAGGACACTGCATTATTTTAATACTCCTGGGGTAGGCCTAAAACTGTGGGTGGCCCAGGTGGGACAGGGCCACTCATAATATAAAAATAAAACATAAACAGAGTTGTGTCCTCGCTGCTTGGGTATACAAAGCAGCAATGTGTGACATCCTGATGCTGTTGCTAGGAGCTCTGGAATGTCATGTGAACCAGCTGAGAATGTTATGTTTGGAAAGACTTCAGTTGGAGTATGCTGGATGCACTGTGAAGAGCTTACCTGTGGATGGGATCCTTTCTACTTGAATAAATCCTTCTTATTTCATCTTATTGTCCTGCACTTCTTTACATTTGGTGACGAGAATGGGATTCGAACCCACGCGTGCATACAGCATACTCCAACTGAAGTCTTTCCAAACATAACATTCTCAGCTGGTGCACATGACATTCCAGAGCTCCTAGCAACAGCATCAGGATGCCACAACTTTCTCATTAAAAATTCACTACACTCCGGCTGGAGTGCCCCATAATGCCCTGTCTGGGCTTTATTTTAACTATTTAACTTCTGGTGGTCCCCCAAGGAGGGGCTGCTGCATCACTAACGTTTGATTTAAGTGTTATGAGGGACTGAATGAAAGCTCCCCAGGACTATTTTATAAAAAAAAAAATACACTTTGACTCCTGGGTCATTGAATTTCTGAACCCAGTAGAGGTTTCACATTATATTCAATCACTTTCATGGTTCAAAGTTTTGTTCTTGGGTTCTGGAGTACAATTACCCATAGTGGTTTATCGTATGGCTACATTATTTGACCAGGAGAGTATAAGAAAAGACTCTAACACATATTGATGATTATTCTCAATATTAATGCTGTATAGAGAATTTAATTGACAAACATTTGAGTGTTTATATTGATAATTAATACATTTTTCATTGATTTAAATGATCAATCCTAACTTGTAGGTACTGTTGGTAATATTATAGTGATTCCCGGCCTTCTAGATTAATGTGGTGACCCCTTGACAAAGCCAGTTAGCCCGCCTTATATAAAATTAATCCCCTTTATATTGTGCTGTTATAACTGACATTGGTGGGGGGTATTGTGATTATGAAGTTCAGGACCTACTGGGATATAATGTGATTGAAGGGTGTCACCAAAGGTATTTCTATCCACCATATTGTGTAGTATTTTCTAGCATGTGTTTGTAATAAAGGTAATTTCCCTTGTTTTAAGAAAGAGCACTGACTGCTCACTTATTCCAGCAGGATGGCAAAATCAATCAAAGAAATGAGGCGGGTGTCCACTGGGGCTGGCTGCCCGTGGGTGCAGGGCCTGAACACAGGTGATAGGGAGGGTTGGCATAGTTAGGAATGTTAATAAAGTCTTACTTTGGGTTAATAAAACGGTAGAAATTCTCTGAACAAACAGGCTAAAGTATCATTATACTTAGGTGAGAATGTAAGTTAAAAACAATATTTTAAATGAAATGAAAATGAAATTAAATGAAAAAGAAATGTATAAAGCGCTAGACATTCACCCGAAGGTTTCAAGGTGCTAGCTGAGCAGGCAAGATATACCGGACCATTTTAAAACCACATCAGAGATTAAAAAGACTTGAACACCTTACTGAAGGTCAACAGGTGCGTTTCTTCTTTTATGAGTATCAAATCCTAGGCAATCAACACAGCAGTAAATGGAACAAGTATGCACGGCAAAACACTAAGGTCACACAGTAATATAAAATCGATATCTTTTTAATGAGACAGTATAATAAAAAATCTTTTAAAAATCATACATCAAATTGAAACACAGTACATACAAGATTAAATACACAAATAACAAACAACCGTTGCTCTTAATAAAGAACAGTAAAAGAAATCAAATTAAAAAGCAATATTATGACGAAAAGTGGCAATTAATGTAATCTAGACGCGCGTTTCGGCGTATAAAGAACGCCTTCTTCAGGAGCCACACAATTTTTTAAAAGCAGGTTTTCCAAAAACTCTCGTAGACAGTCTCACGATGAAGAAGGATACAATTTGAAGACTTCTTCGTGATAGATATAATTAGTCTTAAAATCAACCATAGGGCGGCCTCGCTAAAAGCGGGTCGTGCTCTCCTATTTTGTAATTGCTCCAGGTGTAGCAATGGCAAATAACGTCCTGGAAGTTTTCTGGAAACAAGCGGATAAATGTGCCACGCGGATTGTATCTACAAACTCGTTTGGGTCCCCGACATATCTATTCAAATATTAAAATTAAAAATAAGGTGGAATCCCCGTCAAATGCCGCTATCGGAAAAAGTATTTCCATGCTGGCGATACAGATTCGGGTTGCGGAGACTCAGAGGATGTGAGTCGAGATATTGATGGCTTGTAAACCTGGAAGAGCTCAGGCAGAAGATGGCTGCTGGCGTCTCTCGTCCGTTGAAAGAGATGTGTTTCTTCTTTTAACCTCAGTGGAAGCGAGTTTCAAAGTCTGGTTGTGCCGTCCAGAATGCTCCTTCCACCCCAAGAACACTTTTTGAACCTGGAGACTACCAGGTTATGGGCGTGAAGTGATCGGAGATGGCGGGCTGGGATGTATGGCTGCAAATCCTGTTTACAAAAGGTAGGCTTGGTACCATGAATAGCTTTAAAAGCTATACAGAGAGCCTTAAACTCAATCCATCTTTTTACTGGTAGCCAATGTAACTCTTTGAGCACCGAGGAGGCAGATTTATATTTTGGAATGTTTATCAATAGATGAGCAGCAGCATTTTGCACAATCTGCAACTTGGTCAAGCATTTCTTGTGAGGGTTCATGAATAAACCGTTACAGTAGTCGACTCTAGATAAAACAAGAACTGAGATCACTAACTTGCGCAGGTCCACCAGAATAAATGGAAGAATCCTTCTAAGTAATTTTAGTGTATAGAAGGAAATGGATGTAACTTGGTTTACATGGCCTTCAAAGGAAAGCATGGAGTCAAATGTTACTCCCAGGTTCTTTACCTTATTTGTAGGATTAGGTAACAAGCCAACTCCGAAGGCCAAAGAGCAGGGGATCAGAAATTAGTGTGGCTGCCAAAGAGTAGACTTCAGTGTTACTAGAGTTCAGTTTCAGACAATTAGTTGCCATCCAGTCTCCTACCTGGCAAAGACAGGTAGGGAACTGTGCCGCGGTGTCTGCTAGTGAACCTGTCACTGAAACCACAATCTGGATATCATCTGCGTAAGAAATAGCAGAGAAGCCAAGAGATCTGATTAGCCTCGCCAGTGGGGCAACATAGATATTAAAAAGAGTGGGGCTCAACGAAGAGCCCTGTAGTATTGCACATGGCAGAGTGAAGTTCGGTGACTTAAATTCTGATAGAGCCACAAACTGTTCCCGGCCAGATAGGAATGATTTAAGTAAAGCAAGCACTTTCCCTTTAATGCCAATCCCATCCAGGACTTCCAATAGTTTATGGTGATTCACAGTATCAAAAGCGGCAGAGAGGTCAAGCAGCACAAGTGCTGCAATGTCTCCTGCATCGACTGTCTGCCTAATCAGTTTGGACGTCGAAATCAGTGCCAGTTCGTTACGGTGGTGCTTTCTAAAGCCAAACTAAGTGGCGTCTGGAAAGGAATGCCTCTCAATATAGTCTGATATAACACTATTCATGGCTTTTTCCAACATTTTTGCAGGCAAAGGGTGTCTGGAGATAGGGCGGTACTTATTAGGATCTGCCTCATCTAAGTTTGCTTTCTTTAGGAGAGGGAGGGCAGACGCCAGTTTCCAGTTGGTGGGGAACATACCAGCAGAAAACATTTGATTGAAAATCGGAGACAGATGAGAGGCAAATACTTCTGGTGGAAGATTCTAGGGGGACATGGATCCAGCGGGGAGCCAGATTTAGTGGACAGCAGGAGAATGGTGACCTCATCAGTAGTTAAAGAAGGAAAAGAGGATAATTCAAGGGGTTTACTGATGTCTGAAGTGCCTGGGTTACTTTCCCTTTCCTCACTGAAAAAAGCTGGAGTCCTGAAGAGGGTGACGTCCCTTGAGAAAAACATCGGGAGAAGCAACTATAAACCGCAATAACTTTGTCTTGAAAGAACGTGGGCAATGAATTGCAAAAGGTCTGGTTTATTGGTGAGTCAGTCTCTTCGGGGCATTTGGCTAACTTTTTCACTATGGAAAAAAGTTCTTTTGAGGACTTTTTTGCCGTTATTATAGCTGTAGTAAAATAACACGATTTCTTCATATGCACAGATTTTTTATAATTAAGCAAAGGTTGTTTATAGACTCAAAGAACCACTGACATTTATCAGTTACAGCTTACTGACCTATCTAGAACTTGCAACTCTACCAAGCACTGGTTATGACCTCATATTTTCCATCACTCATGACATTACTCATGACATCTCAAATGACATAATTCATGAGAACACTGTGATTGATATCCCGAGTTTTGGTGAGGGACGGTGTTGATTCCCCAGGCTTTGAAGATGCGGTGCTCGGCTAATACTTTCTGGGCGATTGTGGTCATTCTCCACGTGGCCCTGGTGACCTCAATCATCGAGGTGGCTTCAGGATGGATGAACTGTATTGGTAGTAAATCAATTGAGTTTAAATCTGCAAGATTTGGGGTGTCCCAAAATAGCTTCAGGATGTTCCCCTTGTTCAGAATGTCATGGTTCCCTTTTGAGGTGTACTCAGGTTTGAGCAATATGGTGAAGTATCCCTCTATTGTACTGCGCGGCTACGGGTTGGCATTTGAGTTAGGTTTGCTCATTGAGTTGGAATTGCTCCAGATCTCTTAGGTGTCCGTGTCTTACGTTCTCGACCTTTGATTTGCTTGGGATTGTTCCTGTTGATGGCTGGTTGGGAAGGTGCGAGTTGCCTGGTTGATACTGGGCTGAGTGCTGCCAGCTGCACCCTCCAATATTGGATCCAGCCATGTTTGGGCCGGTGTGCCCCACACTTTTGCTCAGCCAGCCAGACTGACCGTTTGTGTACAGGCCCATTACTTGTATCATCTGCTGCCTTATGCCCCTACTGACCTCTATCACTGATCCTGTTTGGTACTCCTCCTTTGCTATGACTGGGCAAGTCCAGGCTGGGGAGGCTGTGAAGAGATGTCTTGCGTGATATCATGGCCCTGATGCCTGGGGCAATTCTGCGCCTGACATTTTGGAGTGGAGACGAGCCTCCTGGGCTGGTTTGGTTATTAGATGATTGTGAATCCCAGTTTTGATGGCTTAAATCACAAGGAGTTTGGGCCCTTTGTTGGCTGAAGATGGGGTGAAAGGCTGTTTGGTTTGGGAACGATTTCTGGTTCCGGCCTTTGCATCTTTGCTGATGTTGTCGCTTGGCGTTGGGCTTTGGATTGTGTGTTTAAGCTTGATACACCGCTGATGGTTCCTTAGGGGTTCCTACGAGCCAATTGCTGGTTGGGGTGCCTGAACACTCCAGTTGATGATTTTGGAGCAGTTCTAAGTTATTTGGGTTATCGTGCCCTCCCCGCTCTGGGCCTGATTCAGTGTTCTTGCCTGTGGGGGAGCGTGCATAATGAAGCTGTGAATACGTTCCTCAGGTCCTTGAGCACAGTGTTTAGCATTGAGGGGAAAGTGGATATTTTGTCCACGATATGGCTGCAGCCACATGTTAATCACATGTCAGATTAGTCTCTCCTTATTAAACAGTTGAGATCCCCCAATTTCTTATTAATACCGCCAATGAACAGCAACAGGGTGTTCAATAGGGACAGCGGAATGTCCATCTTGTCGGACTGGTATTGGAGTGCTTCCACATACAGTTTCATGGTTTTCAGGAGGGAGCCCCATGCAGTGCCAGGTTGTGTTTCGCTGCTTGCGTCCCCCTTGATTCCCTCCTTGGGGTCATTGCAGTGTCCAGCTGTGTTGTCCTGGAGCCCCTTGAAAGGGGGTGCACCATTTTGGAGATCTAGCAGGTAGGAGGCTAACATGTCCTCCCATTCTTGCGTGTTCAGGTAAGAGAGGGCCACCCACCCCACTTCTTGGTGTGTTGGGTCACCTGGCCCACCTGAACCTGCAGGAAGTGGATCAGTGCAGGTAGCTGCCTAGGCCACCACTGGAGTAACTTTCAGTCGAGGTTCTGGCTGATGATTCTGTGTGCTCCTCTCACTGTTTGAGGATCCTGTGAGGGATTTGTTATAGTGAGTTGCTCCTTGTGGGCACTGCCAGAGACCTACTGCTTTTAATTTGGTTGCTAGCTGCACGGGCCCCTCATCTGGGGCCGAGGGTGAAGCTGATGCGAGTGCTGGGGTTACTGAGGTTTCTGCTTCTTTTTGTTCTTGTGCTACTTGGTATGTGTCTGGTTTCGAGGTTACTGATTGCCTGATTGTAGACGAATTTTGATCCTTTGTAATAGGTATGGTGTGTGTTGTCAAGAGTTTTTTGGCAAGGAGACGAGAATGGGTGGGCTGATCCGTTGTGATCGATGTTGTAACAGATGTTGTTGCAGTTGATTGGTTGTGAGAGAGTGGGCAGGCCAGGTCTTCCTTAGGTTGAATTTCCTCCTCTTGGGGCTGTGTAAGATGTAAGGACAGCTGTAACTGTAGAGGTTGCAGGAGGGACTGCAGGCCTTTGAGGGCGGCGTTGTTTGAGAAGAGAGTGGAGCCTGTGTCTTTTAGAAAGCAACATTTCATATAGAATTTCTGTTGGGCTAGATATGCTCGATGTTTCAGACCAGCCCCCTCACTACTTGGCATTGCTGTGTCCTTTGATTCTTGCTCAGTTGCGAACAATGGAGCCTGGGAGCTGATTTGTATGGTGGGAAATGGCTTTTGTTTATTCCCCGCTGGCCTTGGGGGGATGGCCACCCTGGTCCTCTCTGACCTCGTTAGATATCTGGTGGCTACGCTGAGCTCCATGTTCTATGCCCACTGGTTAGTGCCCGGTAAACTCCAATTCTTGGTGCCCTAAGCCAGAGCTAATGCCCCACTGCTCCCCATTGTTTCTTGGCCCCAGAAGGTGAGTGCAAGGGGGGAGGAGGTATACCTCTTGCACTTTGCAGTGATGCTTGACCTTCCCAGGTGTTCCAATAATCTCAGTAGGGACTCAGCTGGACGCAGCAGGGAATCTGTAGGTTCTCTTGGATGAGTGGATTTGGGTGGTTAAATTATTCTCCTGGATCGGTCCAGGCCTGTAGCCTGAATGATACGGCTAGGAGGTTCAATAGCTCTGTAGCACTTGCAGTAGTCCTGGTTGCTCGCTCCTTCCTTTTTCCTGCCTTTTCCCTCGTTAGGCATCCTCGCGACCCTGTTGCTACCTCCTTGTGTCCTTTAGTTTCTGGGGGCCGGTGTGATGAGGGTCTGTGGAGAAGTAGTAGTGGCTGGATGGGTTGGAGGGGCTGTTCAGTTGACCTGCCCCTTACAATACCCTCCTCTCAGGAGCCAGTGCCACAGAGGTGTTTGGGTGTGCAGGGGACTGTGGAACTGGGAGACTGGTTTGTCTTCAGAGGTGGGGCTGGCTCCCTAGCCTAGCTCCGCAGTTTCGTGGGCTCCAGACCACTGTTCTTTGGCTGTGGGCAGGAATGACAAGAGATGTCCTTCAGCGGTGGTAGCTGAGGCTGGGGCACTGACAATGGCAAGTGGGGATCACCGGTCATGCAGCAGGCTGTACTCTGTAGTGTACAGACCGCCTACACAGATGCCTGGGGCTCACTCTCTATGGCAGCTGACTACAGCTGCCACACTCGCACGGCTGCTGCCACTGTGCCACAAGTGCTGCTGCCACCTCACCCAACCCATGCTGCAGTAGAGTGGTAGGGAAGTGCCTGCACCCCCCGTTCCTGGACATCCCTGACTTCCAAGTCTCCCCCGCCTGAGCACCAAATTCCGGCCACTGCTTGTTCCCTGCAATGTAGTCAGTGATCCACGAAGTCAGGGCAGGTTGAGTCGGGTCAGGCAGGCTGGCAGGCGGCTAGGGGTACAGTGGCACCTCAGTACCTCAGCGATCCTTGCCGGTTTCGCACCCACCACACCACGTTCGAGAATGCGTGCTATCAGGTGCTCCAAAACTCCAACTGCCCCTCACCAAAACCCAGAATATTCATCACCAATGCTAGCCCCTAACCCGAAGTCTGTAGCAAACAACCCTTCCAGGCGCACCAACTCAGTTCTCAGAGGGGCCTTGGGGCAATCACCACAATGGAGGCCAACCTCAATGGATAACCAACAAGTCAGCCCTCTGCAGCACCAGCTCCCCGAAGTAGGTATCCAGCCCATGGGATGATTACAAGAACTATAACCACCCTCTCAGGCACCCAATGACAATACACACAAAAGGAAGTAGGCACCAGGGCCAACAAAACCGTCTTCTGCCTCTGCTCATGGAATGTCAATTGACTGGCAACCAACATTTCGGATCTGGAATTCATGCAGTACCTCAAAGTATTTGACATAATTATGCTGAATGAAACTTGGCTCGCAGACCCGATACTTTTGGAAGGTTTTATGTGCTTCGCAACACCAGCCGTAAAGGGTGGGAGACTTGGACATTCATCAGGTGGACTGGCACCTTATGTATCCATGACCTGTACAACGTCAGCAGAGACCGTCAGCCCTGCCTCACCAGCCATTACAGCAGTCAAGATCAATCTCTCCCTTTTGGGAGCACAAGACGAGGCACTTACATCCACCCAAAACGCAAAGCAAAAGACTTGGAAAACCTAATCGACTAACTCTTAAGCTACATATGCTAGTCAGAAACATCAAACTTTATTCTCTTGGGGACCTGAACCAGCACTTCCTAGTCACACCAAGGGGGTACGAAGTGCATATCTAATCCCTACTTTGGAACATACAGACTCAAAGCGGGACCTCCCACAAGAAGAGGAACAGCAAAAACAGACGCCTTCTAGCTGATGCCCTGAAGACTCTCTACCATTGGCCACCCACTATTCTCCCTCAACATGCTCAATACTAGATTACACTTTTGTGAGACTCTCATTGGTCTACAGCATACTCGGCTTTTAATTTGGGAAAAGGGGGACAGCGACCACTGACCATAAGAAACTTTCCTTTCAACAACTGCGCCTCCTTGCATCCACCCAGAGGTGGCTACAGGTTCTATTTACGCGACAAACTACAAGAGAATCAAATTTGTGGCAGCAAACATAGAGTCCTTGTCAGCAATAGCAATCGATCTCTTACATTCTCAAACAATAGCGCCAAAGTGTCATATAACCAACTGGGAATGCTTCACTGCTAAACTAGCAGAACTTCACGCCTTGTCACCCAAAAGGAAACTCTGCCAGGACTCCATGCTGGGAAGCAGGATCACGAAATCCCTAAGGGATCATATAAAGCACTTCAAAAGATCCATAAATAGCACCTTAAGATCTTTTCAATACCATCTGGGGAATCACACTCTGCGCATACTCCTGCAACAACCAAAAAACTCGGTCAAAAACCTGAAGTCGGAAGCTAATAGAGAATGGGAAGACCCGAGCTGAGCAAAACCTCTCAATGACATAAACCACAATGACAGCGCTACCTTCTGGGGAACAGTTAACATGATAATGTGCCAGCAGCATGGGAGAATTACTTTTCACATCCCAGTGGAAACCTGGGCAACCATTCCAAGCGAGCAATTTAACCATCCAACTGTGGGGAAACGGAGAATTCAGACAACCAAGGAGACACCAGGGGAATGCTTCACAGGAGATCCACAATAGGGGGCGAACACAACAAAAATGCCGGATATAGCTGACGCGCCTACATACGAGCAAAGGGCCTCAAGCACACACTTAATAAAGCAACAGATCCCAAAAGGGAGAAGGGAAGGGGCCCCAGGCACAAATGGCATACTATCGGCACTGTTGAAACAGAGGGTGGCTGAATGGGTAAGAGCCCTCCATCCCTTATTCTCGGAAGTCAGATTACTTGGCAGGATTCCAGATTCATGGAAAGGCTCTAGGATTGCACCAATCCACAAAAGCAGAGACAATGCCTCAATGGGGAATTACCGCCTGGAGGCATTGATTGACACCGTGCTACCGGAACTCACAGCTTGGGAAGATGAAAACACGATAATACCACTAAATCAGACAGGATTTTGCAAAATGTCAGGCACAACAACAAACATCCTGCAAATTCTCTGCTCATTGATGCAGCAAAGGCCTCAAACCTTCCATTACACCTGTTTTTATTGATTTTGCGTTGCTTTCAACAATGTTGACAGGGCAAGGCTGTGGGGGAAGTTGGTTCGATGGGGCATTCCACATACTTTTTTGAATATGCTGATAGTTCTCCATACAGACCCTTGGGTGCAGGTGAAATTGGGAGCAGTGACTCACCTCTCCAGGCAAGTACTAACAAACTAAGGCCTGAAGCAGAGCTGTGTGCTTGCTCCCACTTTGTTCAATATATTCTCGGTAGACTAGCTACAAGAACTTAACACCTGCAATGTACATGTGCCCAGACTGGCAGGCAAAACACTAACTAGCCTCCTGTACTCTGATGATACAGCCCTGCTTAACCACTCCCAGTTTGGCCTGCAACATAATGCAGAACTATGCCACAGAGAAGAACTTAAAAGTCAACTATAGGAAAACAATATCAATGGCCATCAACAACAAGAGGAAACAGCAGAGGCTCTGGCACTTAGGTGGCACACAAATACAACTAGCAGCTGACTACAAGTATCTAGGCATCAGCATAAACAAAGAAGGCTATTTCACTCGACAGAAAAACAGAAATAAGAAGGAAAGGGCTGGCATTAGCAATCACATGAAAAAACCTCACACCAAAACTGACTGGGTCCACACTAAGCCTTCTCCTGAAGGTGGCCCAAGCCAAAATTCTTCCAACAATAACCTACGGCATTGAATCAATGTGTGACAGAGACGCCAAATTATGGGACAGCATCTGAGTAAAGGCATACAGAATCATGTTCATCCTCCCAAACTCCACCTCACCAGCCCAGATAAGGCTGGAGTTCGGCCTATTAAAACAATCCTTGGCCCGGCACTACCCTTACACCATCCTCTGGTTTAAGATCAGGATCGGGACCACCACTCCAAATTTCGTTGTGTGCACTGCATCCCCAAATGAGATGCAGTGCATGCAACGAAATTCGTTTTATTTATTTAAATGTTTACTTACCTGTAAAGCTCCGTAATCCATAGATTATTACCCCCCACACTGCCCCTCCCCCTCCCCACGTCACCGCCCTGCAGGTACACCCATTACCGACCGCGGCTGCTAGCTGAACAGAAAATGCCACCGGCCTCCGACCGGAAAAGGTGCCAGGTCGCAAGCTGAAGACACACAAGGTCAGCTATTGTGGGGACATTGGAAACTGCACCTACTCAAGCACTGACCCAAGGCCCAATAGTAGCACACATATACTTGTGAACTTAGCATCCATCACCTAACAAAGAAGAAGACGCCCCAACTGTTATTTTAAACATGTACATTTTAAACTTATGCAGTCTCATGGTTTTTAATTTGCTTGTTTTTAATGCACTGGTTTTTATTAATCATGCAACAAATTTACTTTACTTAATTTACTTACTGAAAAGCTTGCACTTTAGTGGGTGGAAGCCCCAAACATTATACCCAGTCCTGATTGACTATACTTGGCTGAGCAAATCATGCTGGGAAGGAAACCTGAGATTTAGCACTTTAAACACACTTGAAGCACTTTTTGCACAGTGAGCACCTTATGATCGACTTTGCACTAGGCCCAATGCGAAGAGTCTGGCTCTTAACTGATTATGCTGCTGCTTTTAATTACATCTAGGCAACCACAAAATGTTTTATGATGATCTATTTTTTAGCTGCTTCACGTCTGTAAGGTGCTACTATCAGTTATGCATGCCTAATACTGTATGTTAATGTGTGTATTCATGGTTTTTATTGGATGTTTTACTGTAATGCAATGGTTTTCAGTAACTATGCAAGTAAAAATACACTTGAAACCTGTGCATGGTGGGGATGCAAGTTCCTGTTGGGTCAGTGAACTATAACTGTAGAATTTCAGTGGTTTTTCGAAGTGTTTGGGGGTTAGGTTTCCTCGTGAAGGGGGCAGATGGCTGTTTTAAACATGATAATAAAGAATGTCTGAGACTACAGGCATGCAATGGGACCACTCAGTGTCTTCCTGAACTAAATAGTGCATAGGCCAAACGAGAGTTAGATCACCTCAAGGAAGTGCCGGGTTTAAGATGTTTAACTACAATGAAAGAATGGCTCAGGTTGGGGCTATCCTCACCAGGCAGAGTCACCATGCAACTTATCTGTATTTCAAGATGTTGGTTTCTTCGGGTATCCGTCTTCTGGTCTCTGATGAGGAGAAGAGAGGATTTTAGCTCTTGTAAACAAACTGAAGAATTTTAAAACAAGTCTCTACATTGCTACGCATGTAAAGTAATAGGCAATCGACAGTCAGTTAAATCTGTACAACAGACTAGGACAAAAACACTGGATGCAAGGCATGGAGCTCATTATAAGAACACCAGTTTGCTCATAATTGTTTAATCATTTTATAGTAAATTTTCTAATTTCTCTAAACTAAAGATGTCCCTAAAACCCAGTCCTCTAGAAAGGAACTTTTAACAAATTTCTATTCTCATAGGACCTGTTGCTAAGCACATTTAAAGGGCAAACCACTGAAAATGCCTATCTACACCTAGCTGACTATTTACTAAAATATAATGCACTAGGACCAAGATTTATCAAACTTTCAAGCAGCGCAACCCAGCATGACACCTTGCTGCACTGCATGAAAGGGAGTGAGCAGGAATGTGCAATATTTATTATCATATAGTGCATACCTGTCCTCTCTTTGCGCTGCCGCAGAATGTGCTACCATGCTCCAATTTATTTATTCATTTATTTATTTTTTATATTTCTAAAGCGCAAACAAAGGCCCATGGGCGTCTCGGCGCTAAGTATCTGTATTATTTAACCTGAGAGTAGGGAGCGGGATCTACTGATTAAAAAGCCAGGTCTTCAATTGCTTCCGAAAAGACCAGAGAGAGGGGCTGGCTTTGATCAAGTGGGGCAAAGTATTCCACAGCTTTGGAGCTGACACCAGAAATCTTCTGTCACCCCATGAAACAATTTTAGTGCGGGGAACCACAAGATCGATTAAACTTGAGGAACGTAGTGTTCTGGACGGACAATAGGGAATCAGATTGTGAACGAGATAGGCTGGTCCTAAATTATGCAAGGCCTTATACACAATGCATAGAGTCTTAAACTTTATTCTGTTTCTGATGGATAGCCAGTGTAACTCGCTGATGGTATTCGAGGCAGATTGATGTTTGGGGATTTTACCCAGAAGCCTGGCAGCCGAATTCTGGATTATCTGCAATTTATTTAAGACTCCCTCTTGTGCATTGAGAAACAAAGCATTGCAGTAGTCCAAGGTGGACAGCACAAGGGAAGTAACCAACGTTTTACCAGCTGTGTCTGGAAGAAAAGGGAGGATTTTTTTAATGAGTCTCAATTTGTAGAAGGCTGAGGAAGTAATCTGGTTGGCGTGTGGGTGAAAAGTGAGGCGGTCATCAAAAATGACACCCAAATTCCTCACCTTACTAACATGCTCGGGAGGGGGGCCTAGTGACGATGGCCACCAATTGGACGACCACTCAGGGGTTAGCGATCCGAAGATGATTACCTCCGTCTTATCGGAGTTTAACTTTAAACAGTTGGAGGCCATCCAACTCCCAATTGCTACCATGCCTGATTTGAGATCTTCCGCTATTTTATGGCCGTTGTTCTTAATGGCTAGGACCAACTGTGTGTCATCTGCATAGGAGGTGAGGCTCATCCCATAAGCCTGAATGACATTGGCTAAGTCCGACACATAGATGTTAAAAAGTGTCGGACTTAGGGATGAGCCTTGAGGTACTCCACATGGCAGAGACAAGGTGGACGAGTGAAAGGGTCCCATTGTGACCACCTGGGTTCTATCGGCCAAGAAAGAAGCCAGAAGTTTGCTAGCATTCCCTTGAACACCCACATTTTCGACACGGTCGATCAAAGTAACATGATCGACCGTGTCGAAGGCTGCTGATAAATCAAGCAGTATCAAAACTGCTGTGCCCCCAGCGTCTCGGATGGATCTGATCTCATCCGCTGCTTTAATCAGAGCCGTCTCCGTCCCATGGAATTGGCGGAAGCCAAACTGGGATTCATCAAGTAAATGATGTTGCTCCAAAAAGGCGGAGAGCTGTTTATTCAGAGCCTTTTCTACAATTTTAGCCAGAACTGGTAGGCTGGCGATGGGCCGGTAGCTTTTAGGTTCGTCCATTTCAAGGTGTGGTTTCTTTAGGAGTGGTTTAATGAGAGTTTTTTTTAAGCTATCAGGGTAAATACCTGTGCTAAACATGGCATTGCAGATGGAGGAAATAGCAGGAAGAACCACTTCAATAACCGGTAGTAGTACCTTGAATGGACAGGGGTCAAGTGCTGAACCTGATCTAATGGTGGATAATATATCCATGATCTGAGAGCTGGAAACTTCTGCGAATTGAGAGAGAATAGGTCCGGTATGGATGGTGGTCGACATATTAGAGGGACATTTGGCATTTTTAGCAAAGGCAGAATAGATATCGTTGACTTTACTAAAGAAGAAGCTCGCTAAAGCGTCGCAAAGAGGTTGTGAGGGAGGTGGAGTCAGATTGGAAGAGTAGCCAGCTAACTGCTTAGCGGTTTCGTACAGGGCTTTATTGGAATTTTTGGCTATCTCGATTCTATGACAAAAATTTTTTTTCTTGGCCTGGTCAATCATCGATTTATATTTGGCGACCGTTTCTTTATAATTACTTTTTGCCTCCTCTGAGTAGTCTTTCCGCCAGTGCCTCTCCCTATTCCTACACTGTTGTTTTTGTTTTCTTAAGGCTGCGGAATACCAAGGGGCCGATGGAATAGATCTATTACGCGACCAATGTTTAACCGGAACCAAAGAAGATGCCGCCGAACCCACCCACTCATAAAATTGAGTAGTGGCGGTATTAGGGTCGGTTGATAGAGAAGGGGTAGAAGTGATTAAGGAAATTTCCAGGCTGGTGCTATCAATGTCGTTCCACGCCTGGAATGCCTGATGGGAGTTGGAGGGAAGTGTGGAGGCACCAATGTCATGAATAGTTAGTGACGCCATGATAACATGGTGGTCTCACCAGGTGACAGGGAGAATTTGAGAGACATGTATATTTTGTGAGTTGGTGAAGATACCGTCCAGTGTGTGGCCTCCATCATGCGTGGATGAATTAACCAGTAGTGGTAGACCAAAAGTGGTCATGTCCCCTAGAATGTAGGTACCCTTGCACTGCTGTGTCGTCAGGATGTTTTTTATGCAGGAAGGTATGCTTTCCTGCACAAACATAATCCTCAGGCTTTTTCCTCTTTCTACATGTGCTGCTGAATTCAGCATACGTAGAAAGAGGGAAAAACTAGGAGAAATAAACATATTTCGCCTTGTTACGCCACTCCTGGGATGGCATAGCATTTTGACATATTCACAGGTCTACCATTCATGCTAAATCTAGGAATGCACCAAAATCCATTCGTGGATGCATGGGAGCACCTGTGCGCCACCCATGGAATGCCTCCCTGGTGCAGGCAGCAGTTTTCGCTGAGTTGCGTTCCTCTAGGTTCCCCAAGCACTGCAGAGCCACACAAGGTGGTCTGGCACTGTTGGGTAAATTTGACTTTGGGTGTTGCGTCACCGCGTGTGCCACAGGACTGTGCAACACTATGATAAAGTGTTACTGATAGCTTGAAGTCAAGTAATCTGCTCCTTTTGATTCAGCCCTTCACGCCAAAGAGTTGATTTTACAACAACTACAAAGCATACCACTAGGGGACTTATTTACAAGCCTCTTGCGCCGCCAATGCATCCCCTTTAATATGGTAAAAAGTGAGGTACTGGTGGCACAAAGGGCCTGTATATAAGCCCCTAGGTGTCAATAACCTCGGAAACAAACTCGACACCGCCATTTTGACAGGTGCCCAGTAAACTGGTAGAGTGAACTCCACTATCTGTAAAAGATGTTAAGATTAGCAGCGCACTCAGAATGAAATATGAGTTGTCTCTTTATTTTCCCTCTTCGTGCTGTCACATGTTGTGTCTGAAATAATGTTGTTTATTACATTTACCTGAACAGTGAGTGGCACGTTAAAAGCTCGTGGTCCTGAGTAACCTTTCTGAAATAAAATGATGCGCATAAAAGAAGATGCGTATCAGCAAGACGGCACAACATAAAGCGGAATGGAAAATGGCCACTGTCGAGTGTTTGCACTTTGCTCGTAATGCCATGTTTACATCATTTGTGTAAGCATAATTCTCCTAAATAGTGTTCTAATGGGTGTTTTACTGGACTGATGTGTAGACGGAAATGCTAAACCGTGTAATTGGTTACCAGAAGCACACAACGCGCCGCCTACCACGTAAGAGGTTGTGTCATCAGGACATCTGTCATCAGCCTATGGCCGGATGGGAAAATCAGTATAAAATGGGCGCAGCTCCTTACCACGTTAGATCGTTATCTTGCTTGCTTCCTCCTGCACCAAATCAAGCAACGACACTTTGCAACTTCCGAAGGCAAGATGAGGGCCTCACTTCTGTGTCTCTTTCTAGTCTCCCTGCTCGTGGCCAACTCTGAGGTAAAAGCCGAGGGCCCCTCGGTGAAGCTGTGCGGCAGAGAGTTCATCCGAGCAGTTATCTACACCTGTGGAGGGTCCCGGTGGAGACGACACCTGGCAGGACCGCCTCAAGCTCTTCCAGGTGGGGCGCAAGTATTTGAATGCTTGGACTCGTGTTTGTTTTGATACTTTCAGCCCTGCAGTCCCTGAAAATGTCCCTATGCATGTCAGTAGCGCAATATTGAAACTGTGGGTGATACTAATCAACATAAGATTGCTGTTGGCTGAAGGATTGTCTAAGGGCCTATAGTAAATAGATCTATGGGGAGCATCCTCATTGGCTCATCTACCCTTTATTGAAAAACAGGGATCAGAGAACTCTCATCTACCTGATCAATAAAAAACAGGTTGACAGAGTTTTTTTCTTGATCAGAATAGCATGTCCAGGGACATACTGGCACATGCATCAATATTGCATTTTGTGATTCCTTAATTGCGAAAAATAAGGAATCGCAATTAAGGAATTGCAAACTGCAATGCATCAAGAAATCGCTAAAAAAATACGATTTTCTTAAAATTCCTTAATTGCGATTCTCTAATTGAGAATCGCAATTAAGGAATACCTCCCCATCCATTCTTATGGGCCTAGAGGCCCATAGGAATGAATGAAAAGACATTCTTAATTTGCAATTCACCATTAGAAATTGCAATTTCAAGGGTGCAGGGGTGTCCAAAGGACACCCTGTTGCACCCCTGAAATATAATATAAAGTACATTTTGCACACTCACATGCCCCAAGGGCATGTGTGTGTGTAAAATGGCACTTTGAAAAATGCACTTAAGTGCATTTTTCAAAATTTTTGCAAATTACCATGAAGGTCGACTTCATGGTAATTTGCTCCTCTTATTTGCGAATTCGCAAATTTTAAAAGTTTGATGCATTGCATTTAAGGAATCTCAAATTGAGATTCCTTAAATGCAATGGCAATTTAAGAAATCGCAATTTTGCGATTTCTTAAATTGCGAAAATTACAAAAATGATAATGCATCTCAAAAACGGGAATTGCATTCGCAAACGGACACATTTTGCGATTCGCACCATTTGCAAATGCAATTTCCTTTGATGCATGTGCCCAATAATGTAGTGTTTTGGTGTTCGTTTTACACAGGCTCCCAAGGAGACCCCCCAAAAAAGTCTCTACCCAACACCCGGGTATTTCCGATGCTATTGACTCTAACATTTACCACCTTGTATCCGTGCATGTGGTTGATGGACTCTTGCAGTTCATTACATACTCCTGTGGCTTGACTGCTGGTTATCAACCTTGGATTCAATCTTTCCTCTCCCATCTATATAACTCAAAGCAATCTGAGACTACAGGATGGGCGTTTGTGCTGCTTTACAAAAAATTCAAATACATTAACAAATAAATAGAATTTATTATTAATACAGGTACTTTGTTCACTGGCCCTTTGAACAGTGGCTCCCAGTCCAGACAATTCTCCTGGTTCTACTGGTGGAACACCATACTTGATTCCATTTTTGCAGCCTTTGTTTTCATACATTTATTTAATTTTAGATATTTGAATTAGCACGGTTATCTCCAAATAGCAAAAGCTGCACCAACACGAGGTGTTGTTTCCAGAACGTTATGGTGTGTGGTATCGCCTGCAACAAGGTTATTAAATAACAACACAGCACACTGCACAGTTATTACATTTTACGATATTTGCACTAAATGTGTTTACAATGCTATGTTATGCAGATTTGTACAGCACTGTCGCTCGGGAGGGTACAGTGGCGCTGAACAGGAGTGAATCTAGGTACACCTATGGCCAAGAGGCACTACTCGAAAAGCCAGGTCTTTCAGCTTCTTGCAGAATTCAAGAAGGGGAGAGTTGTGGCGCAACTGCCAGGATGGCTGACTCCAGAGCACGCGCATTCCCAGGGCTGGTGGCAGCTCAGCCCAGCACCATGTGACTCTGGGCAATAGCTCCCTTATACTCCCCGAAGGACCCCAGCGCCTTGAGACCTTAGGGGGGATTAGTTTGAGCTTTCCATAAACCTGGTTATTATTAATATTATTATTAATATTTTGTATAGCGGCCGGTCGTTCCACGCTGTAAGAGCAATGTTGGAGAAGGCTTGACCGCCGGATCTGGTTTGGGATTTACATTCACAATAGGAAGTCCCAGGGCATCAAACAATATGCTTAGAATTACATCACCCCAGGTATCCAGGTTCCATATGCAGCAGCTTAGTCACTAGAACAGGAATTAAATATCAAACTCTTGTTATAGGCAATACCACCGATGCTACAGCCACATATCACTTGGTAAATTGTGCATGATTGATTGATTTGCATCCGGTCAAAATGTTCATAGTAGAATTGGAAGAGAATGATTTGTGGTTTACAGAGGAGACTTACACTGAGTCTAGTAACTACAACTGATTGAATAGATGTGAAATGTCACCCATTGCAAGTGTTGATAGGTTTACTCACCGGAAGTATAAAATGGGAGGCAGCTGGTGAGTAACAAACAGTGGAGGTTATGGGGGTTCTCATTCCTCGGGTCTTCAAAAAGTCAACATAGAGCGGAATTCAGTAGGGAAATCTAGCGGTATTCTGCTGAGAATAGAAAGAAAAGCAACCTGCAGGAAATGAAGTTCACAACATGATTTCCAATGTGAATCATTGCTTTGAAACCACTTCATTTCTTCTGTATGATAGAGTGGATGCAATCAGTGGTGGCTGCTACAAAGGGGCATTTGGGGTGGAGACCTGTCAGCAGCCTCTGATGCACTGTGTGTGTTTGTGCGAGGCAGAATAGAGGGCTGGGAACCCTTGGCGAGACTAGCAGGTTTGTCGGTGTGAAAATGGCTTGCCCTGAGCTTGGACAGGAGCTCAGTCAGCCAACATCTCTCTAAATCTTTATTTCATAGAAAGAACACGGTTCAGCCAATGAGAGAGGGCATGAAAGTGGGGCGGACAATAAGTGTGTGTGGTCCCATTGCTGCCTGCCTCTAGCAGTCCTCTTGCCTCTGCTTGCTCAGCTGCCTCACCACATCTCCTGCTTCCTGCCTGTCCAGATGCTAGCGCCCAGGACTCTCTTGGGGCCAAGGGGCAGAGACTGGCAGGCTGCCACTGGACACTATTTTTACAGTAGACGCACGTGGCTCAATGACATTAACATGCTTTACATGAGAGCCAGACTATCTTCTACATCTTTTGGGCACAGGGAGATTAAGTGATTTACCCAGAACCACAGGATGCTGAGCTCAGGCTGGGACTCAATCCTGGTTCCCCAGTTGCATAGTCAGCAGCTCGAGCTGGTTGGAGTCATCTCCTCCTGTCCCTGTCTTTCACTGCTCACATGGACTTGGTACATTACATTATATACACTGAAACAAGTCTCAATGATGTTGCTGTATGAGACAAATACCTTTTAGATCACTGTAACCTAAGGCATATGTCTGATGTCTAATCCAAGCAGGATTCAGTAACTTGACTGGTAGTCCTGCTATCTGAGCCTATGAGATCTATCACACAAAATAGATTCATAGTCATAATATGCAACTGAGAATCTACTTGGAAGGGGCATAATGAGAGAATGAAAGGACCTGAAAGTCGTGAGTGCAGATAGAGATGCTACATATGCTTGGAAAAATCATGTGAACCGTTTGTAAAACCTATAGCTTTTGAGTCTCAGAATGACGCCCAAGTTACAGGCAGAACCTATTCATTTAAGCATATGTGGATGATAATATATGCTTAAGAGTGGTTAGCAGTGGGAGTAACTCTTGCAAGCGCCGAATGTTTTCCTTTCTGGTGAAAGGAGGTCCCTAATGTTACATCAGCGTAAAGGAGTATGCTGACCTCACTGCTGGCTGCCTCTCCCTGACCCCCTTCTGTTTGACTTAGATGTAAAGAATATCCATTGCACACCACATTAGAGGAGAGATACATGAATCAGCCCCAATAGAAATGCAGTGGAGAATGTAGATATGTATGTGGGTTAATTTACGAGCACTGCAAAATATTGCGTAACGACTCAGAAAGGTGTGAGTCATAATGGCACCATCAATATGCTGTTTGGTGCAATAAAATGTAAGGCTTTTTCTTGGAGTGAGTTTTGGCCTCCAAAGGTTGGCTGGTTGGATGAGGATGGGTGTGCATACTTGATTCAGTGTATGTTGCAACCCTATACTTTGCTGGTGAACCATCAGGGCCGCCGGGCACCCTCCCCTGCCAGCCTGTACTGCTGCCTCTCTGTCCACCTTCAAATGGTGAATTACAAATCCTAGTCGCACAAAACAGAGGGCCCGTGACACTTTGACAATATCAGGGTCTTTTACTTACTTTACAAATATTAGGCCATCAACTATCAATCCCTGCGGCTCATACATAAATAGGTAGGTCACAATATATGAATGTTTTTGTGTGTTCTTCATGTACAACAGAGAGTAAGGCCCATTTTCCTATTCCTATGTTGTATTCTTAATTGGTTCTCTCCCTTTAAGTCTGTTATTCTATTTAGAACTGTATTGTAGGGGTGTTCTTTGTCCTAGCTTCGAAGGGCAGTTGCCTGCTAGCTTGGAAAGGGACACCAGCTTATCTCTGTACAAGATAATAAATATCCTTTATTTATACCTTTATTGATTGTGGACAATCAAGCTTCCCCTACAACAGTTTGACTCAGCATCGTGCGACAATTCCATGTTTTTGATAAACGTAGTACTTTTTATTTATACAACGTTTAACTTTCATACACACATCACGTAGGATCTCAAAAGCCTGTACGCTTCCCTGTCCCACTTTCCGCATTACTTAGAACCGATCTATTTGGGTGCTCATGTAAGTGTAGGAGGTGCATGCCTTAAAGGTTGCTAAAGCCCAAAATGTAACTACTTTGTGAGTTGGAACAACATTTGCATTTCTAATTGCACTGCAGGGCCAGGCAAGGCTCAAGCACACAGCTTTGCAGCCAAGTGTGGCTCGTGGTACATAGTAAGAGGACTTTTGTAACACACACCCACACCACAGCCTGGTTTATCTATAGTACCACCCTTACTCTCAGCAACTCTCCTGAACATATTGAGAGTGGGGTTCCCGGAACCGATTTTCTCTGCCTTCAATCACTATGCATCTCCTAGCAGACCCAGGCAGAACGTGGATTGCCTTCCAAAAGCAGGGAGTAAACTCCCTGCGCGTCAAGGCTAACATTTTGTTGGGCGCTCTAAATAGGGACTCCACAAAGCAAATTGCAGTGCAGTAAGGGAATTTAAAGAGGCGCATAGGCCCAGGTGTACAAAGCCATTTAGCATTTCTTAACGGGACGAACCGCTATTTCGACCCATTAAGAAATGCGAAATGGCCTTTAGATATGTACAAAGGGCCAAAACTGGTGTGCATGATAGAAATCACAAATTGCGACTGCTGGTTAGGAATTGTAAAAAGGGATGACCTATTTGCGATTCTTAAAGCACATGTACAAAGCATTTCTTAAATGTGAATCGGGCATTTAGGAAATGCAATTGGTGGGTCATTGGTAACCATGTACAAAACAAAAAAATACATTAACAATTAATTTTTTATTGTGACATGAAGCACACATATCCGCCTAGGGCAAATGTTCACTAACATGTGCTCTAGGAAATTCGGATTGCCCTTAAGCCCAACAACACCCTTGGCTCTGCATTTCTTAAATTGCATTTTCGTATTAGGAAATCGCAGTTTGGGAAATGCAAACCATTTCCTATATCGCCCATAGGCAGGAATGCAATGGCAATTCATATTAGCGATTCCTAATCTGTAGGAATCACTATTAGGAAATCACACAAAGGCCCACATGCATCAAGCATTTTTGTAGTCGCAAACGGTGCGATTCCTTAAAATCGGCCGTTTGCGAATGCAAAAGTGCTTTTTGGGATGCATGAAGCAATTTTAGAATTCGTAATATTTTTGCGAGTTCTAAAATTGCGGGTGCTTTTAAGAAGTCGCAGATGTGCGACTTCTTAAAAGCAATGCATCATTACTTTGACAAGTGGAAATTCGCAATTAGGGTGCCAAATTTACCGAGTGGTTGAACCACTCGGTAAATTTGGAAAAAGTGTTTTAAATGGTGAAAAAGTATTTTTTTCAACATTCATGTTTAACACACACATGTCTTTAGGACATGTGTGTGTGAAACATGATGCGAAAAATACATTTCAGGGGTGCAGGGGGGGGTCCTTTGGACCCCCCCCTGCACCCATGAAATTTTCTAAGTGCCACTCGCAATTTGCATTGACTCCTATGGGCCTTTTGGCCCATAGGAATCAATGGGAATTGCGAAAATTTACTTAAGAATTCGGTATTCATTTGGGATTTGGTAAAAATTGCGATTTTTACCGAATCCCAAATGAATACCGAAAATAATGATGCATAGCATTTTGCACTTCTTAATTTGCGATTCCTTATTTTTCGCAAATTAGGAAGTGCAAAATGTAACAATGATGCATGTGGGCCTTTGTACATATTATTTTGCGTTTCTTAAACAGAAATTCCTATGCAGTCACTATTTAGGAAATAGGAACCTTATTAGTACATCTGGCCCCAAATCTCTTCACAACACTTTGGGCCTGATGTACAAAGGCATTTTGCATTGAGAAATGCAAAATGGCCTTTTCCTATGTACAGAAGCCCTTAGGGAATTACAAAATGCGATTTCTACCTAGTTGAAATCGAATTTTGCGATTCCCTAAATAGCAAATCACAAATAGGTATTTCCTATTTGCGATTTCTTAGCACATGTACAAAGCAGTTCCTAAATGTAAAATTAGCATTTAGGAAATGCATTTACCATCGACTCAAAGATGTTAACCATGTGCAAATTAAAAAAAGCACCCAAGATGTTTTTTTAAAGTGCAATAGAGTGCACACATGCCCCGGGGTCATTAATGTGCTTGAAAGGGCGAGATTTTGATCGATACCTTATATCTATTGATCTAAACCTCGATCTGGTCGACTGAACCTTTGTTGCCTGTCTTGGAGGAAACCAGTACACCCATCTGCAAGTTAGTTCACCCAATAAAGGACTCTACTCCCAAAGATCACAGACAACTTCTAGCTTTCAAAAGTTTATTGTAAGGAAATGATAAGCTGCAAATACAGGCATCTCAGAATGAGATTCACGAGATACACAGGTCCAATTACATACATGTGCTCTCGAAAAGCCCTCAGACGAGCAACAGAAATCACTAACACAAGTTCTAAGAATAATAAAGCTATCAGCATAGACGCATATCTCTCCTTCATTTAGGTTGGAGGAAAACACACAGGTTAGGCGTCCCTACCCTGTTCTAGATGGTATCCCTACTTAACCAAATCCCAACCTAACAAAGGTGTCAGCAGTGAATGACCCCTAAGGGAAGTCACCCACTCTAAGTCTCTTGGTGAAAACCTATAGTTCTCCAGTCATGACCCCTCTCTGCCTACCCATCCGCTCTCTAAAGGGTCCTCAGGTATCTGCTCTAACTCCACCCAGGGGTGCTGTCCCTAATACAAAACAGTCAACAACATTTGAGACGCCCCTTGCGAAACGCCTCTCACGTGGTGTAGCTTCAGGCTTTTTCCATGATGCTTTGTATTGGGCCTCAGACGTTAGAGTTGACCTTGCTTCTCAGGCTCTTCTCCGGCCCGCTGATACCCCTTAAACATTCCAAAACCCTCCTCCATGTCTGGGCCGTCTACTGAACAGACCTCTATTCATTCATTTATAATTGGATCCCCCCTTTCCTGTTGCAGACAGATATCTGCCGCCAAGAACCCAACTCTCATAGACTTCTAAAAAGGCTTGCAACATTTCTCAGCCCAGACATGTACGTGTAAATCAATGCTAAAACATTTCAGGCCTACAATATTTCTCATTATGATTATAGCATTCAACTTCTTCATTTAATTAAAGCATGTTAATACTCTTATTCTATTATTCAGTAAACATTTTATAAATCATGGCCCATTTAATGCAATGACCAAACGTTAATGCAATCTGTGTCGTGAAAAGAACCACCTTCCCTTTTAGCTCCAGCTCTGGCCCTGAGGCCTACCACATTCTGCGTTTAACCGCAGACCATCTTACATTTTAACAGCTACACGACATAGATTCAAAAGTAATCACATCTAATAAAATCATATAGAGTCACACATTTCTGTATTAGTTCCACTTCTACTTAAATCTCTACATTAGCTATACATTTAGAATATAATTGCAGGTACTATTAGCACTCATGGCATTTCTCCTCATGATTTGTGCTTCTTACAGGTAAGTGTGGTGCACTCATACATTTAAGTCAGTTTGCGCTCTCTCAGTTCCCCCCTTTGATGACCTCTCGGGGTCATCACTAACATTTAAACTGCAGTTATTGCTGGCATTCTCTGCGCTTCCAGAGCCCTCAGACTCCTGTACTGATTATCTTGTATGGCAGCCAATCTCTGCAGCTGTTCTCTTTGGGCCCTTTCTGACCTTCTCGCTCTGTACCATTTGAATACCCTCACCAATCCCCACAATATTATCCCACAGATCAATATTATGATGATAGGCTTTAGAATATACCAAACAAAGCTTTTGCCTAAGGTGGAAAACCACCCTCCAACTGTACTCATTCCGTGGCCCACCTTTTCCCAGACATTTTCTCTACTCAAGTCTTCGATCTCCTTGTGAATACTAGTTATGTTCCTAATAACCTTCTCAAGGGGCTTCGAATTGTCTGGAATGTAAGTGCAACATTCCTGGACCTTCAAAGCCTTACAGACTCCGCCCTCTTTTGCTAATAGGACATCTAATGCAAGACGATTTTGAAGAACCATAGCCCTTATCGATTGCATCTCTCCTTCTACCAGCATTAAGGACTGAGCAGTGCTGGCAGACAACCTGTCGACAACTGTTGCCAGTCGTCTAATTTTAACATCATTAAGGATTATTCCCAAAAGAGGGAACATAGCTCCAAAGACATCTCCAACCATTTCGGCATCACCTACATCTCTCCTTCCCCTCGATGATGTCTGACCCTCAATGATCACTAAGTCTTGTGCATGATATATTTTGGGGAAGACAATTGCCAAATAACATGATCCATACCAGTTGTCAGGTAGTCTCACATAAGCATTTCTTCCACATACAAAATACACATTTGGAATCACTTGCATTCCCTTCAGGAAATCCTTAGTGTAGTACTCTAAATTAAAAGCATGTTCACAGTCAACTTCTCCAACGTATACATTTTCATAATACGTTTTGGCTCTATGAAGACATAACTTTCCTCTCTGCGCTTTATCTAAAGCTATTGGACCACTACTACCCTTCCTCTTGTGTGACTTCTCTTCCTCGGTCCAATCTATTTTCCCCTGTCCTGATTTTTTCAAAATCTTTTGTCTCCTGTAACGATCATCCACCTGCCCTATGAACTTCTTCTCGACTTCTGACACCTTACATGTCAGGTTATTTCTACGGGCATGTGAAGTATCTAAGGTAATCCAAGGAATGAAGAACTTGGCCAATCTGTCTTCACTCTTCCAGTAGTCCCATTTGTTCATCTGCTTATAATTTGGGACTTCTGGCAACACTGAATCATAATTTGAGAAATAGTATTCAAAACTATCTCTCTCATAAAATATACTAAGCAATAAGCTACATGTAATGCCATATGTCAGAGGGAGGTGATGGTATCTAATACCCTCATCTACAGACGCCGGCAACTGCATGCAGACGTAGCAATCCTTAACCTCCATGGCATCCACGTATTCATATAAAAGTTTAGCATAAGCATTTGACCTAAAGTCTCCTTGGGACTCGTCTACGTGTAACCTGCGGGCTTCTGCAGCTAATAACGCTTTCTCTTGAGTGTTTTCCCTTTTCTCACCAGCAACAGTAGGTGTAAGCGTTTCTACAGATTTCACATCAGTTACCTTTGCCTCTTCCTCATGTCCCTTTACATAAGAAATTGTTACCACTAAAGCTATTAATATTATCACTCCTACTATTAGTGTACCTATTATACATTTAGCTCTGCGGTTCGGGGTGCCGGCCTCCATTTCGTCAGACAATATAGCTCTCTCTTATCTTTAGCAAAAAGTTCTTTTCCTCTCGTTCCTTTACAGTCTCTTTTCAATCCTTTTGTCTTTAGAATCCACACAGCTGGAGGCTGACAGCCTTCTTCGCAAAAAGTCCTTTAACAGTTCAAAAAGACAACCCTAGCCCTTCTCCATCAACTCAAGGGAAGTTCCCTAAAATTCTCTGCTTCCTGGGCGCTAGGTAATCTTCTTTTTCCTGTTTGCTTTATTTACAAAGTCCTTTAACAGTCTACTATCAGATTTGTGGTTGCGGCTTCAATAGCATAGTTCAATATTTCCAAGCGAAGATTGTGCTCTTCATGTGCTGTTATCGTTGTACCAAAGTCGGGGAATTGCAATTCTGTAAGAAACATGTGTTTTAACTTGCTGAGGCGGGGAGGTCTGGGGAGCATGAATGTTAGTGACCCTTCTTGTTCGACACCGGGTACCAACAGTCGTATTTCCACGGTGATAATGGGCTCAGAACTGGACACCACCACCGCTCGGATCCTCCCTGTCTCCGGTTTCACAGACATTTGTCGCCAGATATGTCCACTCAGGTGTGGAGTATCTTCTGTTAGGCACACGCACTCTTCTTGACCTTCTTCGGTCGGGTGCTTCAGCGCCCTGAGCACCTTCTTCGGGGTCTGAGTCTTCTGATATCGGAGGAAGGGTTGCTTCTGGAGTTGACCTCAGGCTAGAACTCCTTCTTTGCGGCCAATTTGCTTCTCCACGTGCCCTTCTACTCCTTCTTCTTCTTGTCTGTTCCCGCTCTCTCTCAGACCTGTCAGGGTCTGACTCGTACTCCCAGCTACTTTCTCCTTCTGTAGCGTCTTCAGTTTCGCTGTTGTACTGACCGTCCTCAGCTTGGTCAGACTCGTTCCCTGCTTCCGCTGGCACCTCTACAGCTTGGCTAGCCCCCTCTATGGCTTCTCGGTCCTCTGCTGGACGTCTATCCGAGAGAGGAGCTGTTTCCAGAGGTGCTGGAACCCTTTTCGTATGTGACGCGTGGATCCAATTGGGCAGGCCTCCCACCTTTACAGCTGTGTTTGTGATCAGGATGACCTGGAAGGGCCCACGCCAACGAATATCCAGACAGCTTCTTCTCACGTGTTTTCTTACCAGGACCCAGTCCCCAGGGTACAGGTCATGGCACGGGCCCTGGCACGCTGGAACCTCTGCAGCCTGCACCTGAAGGGACACAGAACGCATGGCGTCAGACAGCCCCTTACAATAGTCCAGGATCATATCATCTGTGATATTTAACAGTGCAGTAGCTGGGATAGATGGCAGCCTCATTGCTCTCCCCATTAACACCTCATGTGGTGACAACCCTGTTCTTCTGTCTGGGGTACTACGAAGGCTCATAAGAACCAATGGCAGGGCATCAGGCCAACTCAGGGTCGTTGAGGAGCACACTTTTGCTATCCTGCTCTTGATCGTGCCATTGATCTGCTCCACAATCCCTGAGGCTTCTGGTCGGTAACTGCAATGTAACTTTTGGTCAATATTTAGCGCAACACAAATCATCTTCACAAGCTCGCTGTTAAAATGTGTTCCCCTATCTGATTCCAAAAAGGCCGGCACCCCGAAGCGAGGAATGAGTTCCCTGAGCAGTAACTTGGCCACTGTGAGGGTGTCGCACCTACGTGTAGGGTATGCCTCAACCCATCTGGAGAACACACAAACAACCACCAGGACATAGCGGAGGCGGTTGCACCTTGGCATTTCAATGAAATCTATCTGCATTCGATTGAATGGACCTCCAGACCTTCCTATGTGACTTAGTGCAACTGGTGTTCTTTTTCCTACGTTCAGCTGCTGACAGGTCACACAACGCTGGCACACTGCTTCTGCTGCTATTCTAAACTTAGGATTGTACCAAGTCTGTCTAAACACTCTCAGCATAGCATCTCTCCCTAAGTGTACGGGACCATGTATGAGTCTAGCCATTGGACTCACCATCTCATTGGGCAACACTGCTCTGCCGTCTGCTGAGACCCAAAAATGGGTCTCACCCATTACACATCCTGCCTTTTCCCATGTTTCTTTTTCAGAATCAGGAGCATTTTCTTGCATGGTTGACAGTTCATCCCAAGTATCAACAGTTTCCAGTATCATGGCTAATTCAGTTCTTACATTTATTCCACCCACATCCACCTCTGTGAAAGAGTATCCTTGCTCCGCGCAATACCGTGCAACTTCATCAGCATATCTATTGCCTTTCGAAACGAAGTCCTCATTTCTGGTATGTGCGGTGCACTTTACAACTGCGATACTTGCTGGGCATTGCAATGCTTCTAACAACAGGCGCACAAACTCTCCATTGCGAATGGGAGAGCCTGAAGAGGTCATGAACCCTCTTTGAGACCATAACTGCCCGTAATCATGAACTACCCCATACCCATACTGGCTGTCGGTGTATATGGTAACTCGAATTTGATTGCCTGCTAAGCAAGCACGTGTCAGGGCAATAATCTCGGCTACCTGAGCGGAGTGTACTCCTTCCAGGCACCCAGCTTCCACAACTCCTTCAATTGTACAAACAGCATAAGCTGCTCTCAACTGCCCAACTTCGTCTCTTACACATGAGCCATCGACAAAGAAAACTTCGTCTGGGTCAGTCAGTGGCTCATCTACGATATCGGGTCTGGGTTTGGTGCATAGTTCAGTCACATCGAGGCAGTCATGGTCTGTACATTCATCATCATCATCGATATCATTTGGAAGTGGCATTAAGGTGGCAGGGTTCAAAACAGAGCATCTCTTGAGGGTCACGTTCTCTGCAGCAAGAATAACTTGCTCATAGCGCGTGAGCCTGCTGTTGGTCAGATGCTGTGTTTTGGTCCTGGTCATCAACAGTTCAACAGAATGGGGCACGCACACCTCTAACGGGTGCCCCATGACGATATTTTCACATCTCTCAATGCTGACACCCGTTGCAGCAACGGATTTGAGACATCCGGGCAACGCTGCGGCTACTGGGTCTAAAGTAGCCGAGAAATAAGCAACTGGTCTACGGGCATTCCCATGGATTTGGACCAACACAGACAACGCACAACCTTCCCTCTCACAACAGTAAAGAAAAAATTGTTTATTGTAATCAGGCATTCCCAATGCCGGAGCACGACACAGGTCCTCTCGCAGCTGTAAGAATGCCATCAAACAGTCTTTGTCCCATGGTACCGGATCACTCACCTCCTTGTGCGTCAGTTTTTGCAAGGGTTTTGCTTTCAGTGAAAAGTTTACGATCCACTGTCGGCAATAACCCACCATCCCTAGGAACATCCTGACCTCTCTCTGTGTCCTAGGCGCATTCATTTTCATGATCGCCTCTATCCTGTCTGGTGACACTTTTCGTTTGCCTTTCTCTATTCTGTGTCCCAAGTACTGCACCTCTGTCAGGCAGTACTGCAATTTTCCCGGGGACACCTTGTGCCCATTGGCAGCTAGGTGATTTAACAAAGCAATGGAGTCTTCCCTGCAAGCTTCTTCTGTTTCTGACGCCACAAGAAGGTCGTCTATGTACTGGACCAGAACTGACTTCTGGGGCAGCACTAGACTTTCAAGATTTTTCTTTAAAAGCTGGTTAAAGATCGATGGGCTCTCTGTATACCCCTGAGGGATACGACACCATGTTAGGACGCGATTTTCCAGCTTAAATGCGAAAAGAAAATGGCTTTCTTCGTCCAGAGGGATCGAAAAGAAAGCCTGACAAAGATCGATCACTGTGAACCACTCTGCTTGGAATGGAATCTGAAACAGTATCACTGATGGATTCGGTACCACTGGACAACACGAAACGACTATGTTATTAATCTTTCGAAGGTCCTGCACTATCCGAAATTTCCCATTTGGTTTCTGCAGACCCATAATCGGGGAGTTGCATGGACTACCCACGATTTCTTTCAGTATCCCCTGTTTAATCATGGACTCGATCACGGGTTTTATACCTGCAATCGTTTCTGGAGTCAATTTATATTGGGGTGTTCTTGGGAACTCAGCATGCGGTTTTACTACAATTTTCACTGGGTCCACCCCTTTGACCAATCCAATCTCTTCCCCAGTGAAATCCCATACTTCTGATGCCACTGTCTCTCTCAAGTCCCAGGGGAGCTCATCTACTGTCAAAGTAGGGTACAGCTCCACGCATATTCTGGAGTTTGCAACTTTGAAATCTGCGTCATCATCATTGGTCAATACCTCCACTCCCTGGGGTGTACAATATATAGTACAATTCAATTTACACAACAGGTCTCTTCCTAGCAGACACACAGGACTTGAATCGCAAACCACAAACTGGTGCTCATCGCTGTACTTCCCTATTTTCACCTGTACCGGTTCTGTCAATTGGCTGGTTATTCTCCTATTTGCGACCCCTACCACCTGTATGGTCTCTCCAGACATGGGCAGGTCTGGAACTGCAGCTGATCTGATCGTGGATCTAGTGGCTCCTGTGTCCACCAGAAATGTCGTAGGGCACCCTGCTACTTCTGCTTCCACATAGGGTCCCCTCTGATCTACCTCCAAGGCTGCCCCGAGGGTGCAGTCTTCTCTTTCCACTCTCTGTCCGGTTAATGGGTCCACATAATAGCACTCTTCCCCTTCCACAAACAGAGGCATTTGTCTATAGGTCTTACCCATACTCCCTACTCGAGGAGGTTGCGGGAACTGGGCTCGGGGAGGAGCCCCCCCCCCTTTGAGCACCTTTCCTTGGTATGGCGTTACCCCTCTCGTAGGCGCGCTCTGAACCTCTTCCTCCTCTATCTCTTGCTCTCCTATCTCTACATTGTAAGGGCACTCGCGTTTCCAATGCCCCAGCTCATTACACTGGTGGCACCTAGTCGTTTTCTTCAAGGTAGCTATGTCTATTCTGGGTCTAAAGGTGGAACTCTCCTCATTACCCTTGTTCTGACTGTACTGCTTCTTTCCTCCTGTACCTGTTCCCTGCTGCTGTTGCTGTTGTCCCCCTTTCCCTGCTGCCTGCATCTGTACCACCATCAACTTTTCTTTTAGTTTCTTAGCCTTGGAGTCAATCTCATCACAGCAGTACCTGGCATATCTCAGTATTTCATCTAGGGGTTTAGTTTGCCAACAAATCGAGTGTTGCTGAATCATTAAACTAATATCCGGTCTCAGTCCCAGGACGAACTTGGACACAAATTGCCCTATGTCTTTTGGATCCATTACATCCAAGCCGCTATACTGTTTAAACGCCTTCAGCAATCTCTCGTAATATTCGTGGACTGTCTCTTTGGGTTCCTGTCTCGTTCGGTCTATTCTGACCCAATCTATGTCTTGCATTGGCACTTTCTCTTTCAGCCAAGTCATCACTCTCTCGAATTTTGCCATCACAATCTCGGACGGCCCATTAGTCTTGGCATCTCTCTCTGGCTCCGTTGTGGGCCACTCAGCGCTAACCTTGCATGCTGTCCACAGATCTCCTGGTACTACAATGTCAAACAGCGTGTTCAAATCTATCCAAAGGACCTTTGAGATTTTTACAAACCTCTCGACTTGCTTGTACCACTCCACAGGGTTTTCCCGTAGTTTGGGGAAGGAGGTGGTGAAAGCAGCTAAATCTCCCCTACTCCAAGGGACATGTACATAGTTCCCATTTGCGACTTCACGCAAAGGGTAAGCTTCTATTCCCTGCTGTCCTGGTGTCATACCAATCATGCTTCTCCTGCCGGTCCCTTTCTTGGACCACCTCTCTTCCCACTTATCTAGTGCTCTCCATGTCCTTATTCCAGTAATCAATTCCCTTATGTGTGTTTTCAGCCCAATCGTTCTCCTCTCATCTAGGTCTCGATCTGTATAATGTAGCCTGTGGTTACCCTGTAATGCTTTGGTTCTTGACAAGTCCACCATATATTTGCCTGCTAGTTCGACTAACTTCTCATGGACTGCTCTCGCTTTTCGAGTAATGTCCTTTGCCATATACAGTATTTCATCCTGTTCATACATTTCCATTCTTTCTAAAGGCAGGGTACCATCTACCATGTCATCCAGATCTGACCTTAAGCTGGAGACATCAAGTCTCTTGGCTTTTATCTCAGCTCGCAATATGTCTTTCGAAGGGGGCTCACTGGTCTCCCTACCATCCCAACTTCGAGCTCTGCGTTTGGGCTCGGGAGAGTTAATGGGTGCCCTCCCTTGCTCCCATCTCTCCAGGTCCCATGCTCGGCCATCCGATCTTGGAAGGTGATGGAACACGGGCCTGTTACCCCCACTCTTGCTCTGCCCATTCTCTTCTTCTTCTCTCCTCTCACTGCACACCTCTCTGTTATTTTCCCTCTGGTCGCTACTCTCCCTTTGCCTCGTATCGCTCAGTATCCGATACGATCCTTCCTGGTTCCCCATATTCCCTGGGCTGCGCTCATTTCTGTCATCACAGGGACTATGGTGCGACCTCTCACAACTCCCATTCAGTTCTCTGGTGCCAGGTACACAGTGTGGACACTTAAAGCTGTTCCTGTACTCTTGCGCTCTCCTCTCCCCTTCACTGAGTATTGGGCACGCCACCCCTCCACTCCCGGGGCCCCCGTTTTCCAGGTCTGTTCTACCTCCACTCCGGGCCCAATGGGTGACTCCCCTACTCCCTCTACAGTCCCACTCCGGGCTACTCTCCCCAGCCCCGCAGTGAGTCCGTGCTCTGCTGTCCTGACTTTCTCTTTCAGCTTCCGCAGCATTGATGCTCTTTTGAGCCTTCACTGCCTCATCCCACTGCTTCATGTACTCATTTAGCTCTTGAAAGGATTTTCGTCCAGATCCCCTCAGATCCATTGGCCATCTAGGACCCCCAGGATCTCCTCCTGGGTCCCCTTCTGTATGCATCGGGGTGCTCCACTCTCTGGGTATCGGCATCTGACTTGGGGAATTAGTGGTATCGTTCCTCCTTGCCTGCTCTGCTCTTTCTCTGTCTTTCCGTTTCCGTTCTTCCCCTCTTGCTCTTTCTTGGTCATATATCGATATTATAGGACCTATGGTAACAGGTACCTGTAGTGCATCTGGTAATGGGTAGGATGTGGCGCTTTCCGTTTCCGGCGCTCTTTGTACCACAAACCTACCGACCACCTGTTGCACCTGACTAGGCTGAGACAGCTCTTTCTTTGGCTCAGGATCCCACTCTGAACTGGGAAGCGGTCTATGCTCTCCTGCATTGCCCCCCTTTTCTCCTTCATTATGCCCGACCTCTCCCCCTGCTCTATTATACGGGGGTGGCCTGTCTGTCAATAATCTGTTTATCAGGCTGTCCTCTGTTTCGCTCTCTTCATCTTCTTCTAGGGGACTTTTATTTACTGGCGCCTCTAACACTGGGTACAGTTTATTTACTTCCATGTTATGCACTCTCCATCTTTTAGCATCCGCATCCCACCTGGCATCTTGCACTGCCCTTACCGATCGTTTCACCCTTTCTTGTCGTCTGTTCATATTCTTTTCATGCGCTGCCCTAATCCATGCATCAAGAGCTTCAAACTGGGTTGGTCTAGGCAAGGGTCTCTTTGAGGTCATGACTGATTTCAATCGATGTAACACCTCTAATCTGAACGTCCCGTACTTCGGGAACGTCAGTTCCTCATTTCCTTCAGTAATCTTACTCCACTCTGATATCCAAAGGATCGTATGCAGCCCAACATTCACTGCCATATAACGAGCTGGCGTACCCTCCGGCGGGGCTTCTTCCCCTTCATACGATCCCCGCTTCTCTTTCTTAAACATCGCTTTCAGCCATTTAAAACACTTCATAATTATGCGCACAATATCCAGCCTCGCTACTCTGTTTACTTCCTGATGACAATCCACCAATCCTGTCGCGGCTTTGCTAGCTTGGCCTATCGCAGCGCGGTCTTTCTCCGGTCGGCCAATCACGTCGCGACACTACCTGACGTCACTTTTCTCCGCTTCGCAGCAGCACCCCTCCTTTCTCAACTCGTCTCCCGGTTATGCATGCGTCCCATTCATACACCGAAAAATGACTACTTCCGACCAAGCGGTCACTTCTCTCGACTGTACGTCCACAGTCTATCTGTAATTGTCAACACAACTGACGAGATGTCTATCGTCTTTCTGATAGGTTGCTTACACACACAGTAACTTCCGACCAGCGTCCGTTACTCACGCACTCACTCTTACGTTCCCCCTATCTCGGTCTTTCGGGTGATCAATGGTACCTCATGACCCCCTTCACACTAGTTGACAATTACTCTGGGTGTCCGATACACCCGAACCACTTAAGCTCTCCTTGAACTTAAGATTTCCACCGGTTGCGCGCGCTCACAACCTGTTCCACAGTCACTCTACAGACATTCAACTCCGCCAAACATTACAACATAGATGCAATACAAAACACCGCAATCTAACACGCATAACCCTTTATACTCACTCTCGACCGATACTGCTGCTTTTTCTGTCTCACGTCATCCGGATCTTCTTCAGCGGGCTGTTCTTCCAATCATCGAATTCTAGGGGCCTTGGGGTAAGCTAACCTGGCCTAGGTCACCGTCCTCAAGAAGGCAACCATCCTCTATAGCTACCAACTGAAAGGGCGAGATTTTGATCGATACCTTATATCTATTGATCTAAACCTCGATCTGGTCGACTGAACCTTTGTTGCCTGTCTTGGAGGAAACCAGTACACCCATCTGCAAGTTAGTTCACCCAATAAAGGACTCTACTCCCAAAGATCACAGACAACTTCTAGCTTTCAAAAGTTTATTGTAAGGAAATGATAAGCTGCAAATACAGGCATCTCAGAATGAGATTCACGAGATACACAGGTCCAATTACATACATGTGCTCTCGAAAAGCCCTCAGACGAGCAACAGAAATCACTAACACAAGTTCTAAGAATAATAAAGCTATCAGCATAGACGCATATCTCTCCTTCATTTAGGTTGGAGGAAAACACACAGGTTAGGCGTCCCTACCCTGTTCTAGATGGTATCCCTACTTAACCAAATCCCAACCTAACAAAGGTGTCAGCAGTGAATGACCCCTAAGGGAAGTCACCCACTCTAAGTCTCTTGGTGAAAACCTATAGTTCTCCAGTCATGACCCCTCTCTGCCTACCCATCCGCTCTCTAAAGGGTCCTCAGGTATCTGCTCTAACTCCACCCAGGGGTGCTGTCCCTAATACAAAACAGTCAACAACATTTGAGACGCCCCTTGCGAAACGCCTCTCACGTGGTGTAGCTTCAGGCTTTTTCCATGATGCTTTGTATTGGGCCTCAGACGTTAGAGTTGACCTTGCTTCTCAGGCTCTTCTCCGGCCCGCTGATACCCCTTAAACATTCCAAAACCCTCCTCCATGTCTGGGCCGTCTACTGAACAGACCTCTATTCATTCATTTATAATTGGATCCCCCCTTTCCTGTTGCAGACAGATATCTGCCGCCAAGAACCCAACTCTCATAGACTTCTAAAAAGGCTTGCAACATTTCTCAGCCCAGACATGTACGTGTAAATCAATGCTAAAACATTTCAGGCCTACAATATTTCTCATTATGATTATAGCATTCAACTTCTTCATTTAATTAAAGCATGTTAATACTCTTATTCTATTATTCAGTAAACATTTTATAAATCATGGCCCATTTAATGCAATGACCAAACGTTAATGCAATCTGTGTCGTGAAAAGAACCACCTTCCCTTTTAGCTCCAGCTCTGGCCCTGAGGCCTACCACATTCTGCGTTTAACCGCAGACCATCTTACATTTTAACAGCTACACGACATAGATTCAAAAGTAATCACATCTAATAAAATCATATAGAGTCACACATTTCTGTATTAGTTCCACTTCTACTTAAATCTCTACATTAGCTATACATTTAGAATATAATTGCAGGTACTATTAGCACTCATGGCATTTCTCCTCATGATTTGTGCTTCTTACAGGTAAGTGTGGTGCACTCATACATTTAAGTCAGTTTGCGCTCTCTCATGCTCTACCTGTGCACCACAATTTTTGGGGTGCACGATGGGAAACCTTATGCCTATAGCCATCATCAGTTTACATTTCCAAAATAGAGATTTCCCGAAAGGAAATGGCTATTTCAGAAATACCAAACCGGTCCATGGGGTTAATGGCATGGAATTTCCTAATTACCGGTTTCTACTCTGTTCTAATATATCATTTTGCATTTCCTCAAGTTTGACTCCTATGGAGTCGCAATTGAGAAAATGCAAAATGGCATTTGTGTACATCGGGTGATCCCGCTGAACAGATGAGATCTCTAAATCGGGCAGACGTTCCACCACTACAGAGGTGGATGATATTGGCCTTTGCCCCCTTCTGAACTGGCGAATTGCCTACCAGGGTATAAATGACCCCCTACCCCTATTAATTTCTTCCCCTAATAAAGATGCTGAGTTATAACATGTAAAAAAAAATGCTCAAATGGGGCATGACAGGTGTACTTGGATATGGAGGGCTATTTTCCTCCATATGTACTTTTGCCATGGTGTACATAATCTTCACATGTGGTCAGGGGAGGTTATTTCGAAACTGTTTCAGGTAAAGGAAGATGCATGCCTTTGTAAATGAGGGATAAACCCGCCACGCCTCTGACACACCCCTCATGCAAATATTGTGCTTTACCCTTTTCCCTACAATTGCACAGCATAAGTTTCAATCTCGCACAACGAGATTTGCGAAAATTCACTTTGTGTAATAATAGCAATGCACAACATGTTTTTATTTTTTATTAAAGTGTGTATTTTCCAACCAAAGGATTCACTAAATCTTTTAGAATTCTGACCTAATGACTGCAACGAAAGAGAATATTGAATAGAGGAATGTTACTTGTTCTATGTTTTCCCCAACTAAAAGAATACTTTTAGGAAATGGAGAATGTTATGGCAAAATAATGGAGACAAGTGTAAAATCAAAATATGGGTGGGAAAAGACAGCTGCATATAATTACATGCCATTTATATATTTTCTTCCAGAAAGAAGTCCCTTCTACGTCTCAGCTGGAAACCAGGATTCAACAGAATCCCTTGAGATTGCTTTGCAGAGGGTGGAAATCCAAAGGGGAGAATCTAAGAACGCAGAGCCTGAGTCTGTTGGTGAACTGTGGCTGAGCCAAGGGAACTCAGTTCACGAAAAGCGGGACCTCAATCAGCTGCTGACCACCGCCTGCTGCATAAGTGGCTGCAATAAAAAAGACTTAAGCTCACTCTGCTAGGCAATGTCCAATCATTTGGATGGGCCGCGCCTTCATTCAAGTGTCAGAGCATGTCTATCACAAAGTCACACTTATTTAAGAACATCTCGGTCTGCCATGCCACATTAAATTAGTTTCTACTAAATCCTTTAAAACTCAGAAGTTTTTTTTGCAAAAAAACAGGTATGTCTTTTAAATGTGGATCGTGCTTCTTGTGAAAACCATTTCTTTATTTTTGTATGTTCTGCTCGATGTTTTAACAGGCTGTAAAAATAAACAATTTACCGTTTCAATATTTTCCTGTCTTGTATAGCCATTTGCACAAGTGGGAAAAGCTTGTCTCCTTAATCAGACATGCTACCAAAAATACACGAGGAGAGGAGATGGAGGGGGTAATTGAAGACGAGATGGGAGGGTAGAGAAGTGCATTGCCCTACTCAGAAGATCAGATCATTATATTCAGCACACACTCTTATGGGTCACAGTTCTGCTCTGTGTGGGCTCATGGAAAGAGGGAACTAGTTGAGGGCAGTTGTACTTAGCACTTGGTTTACTTGTTATTGTGCATCCGTCTTGGGCAGGGACCCTTTGCCCAAGGGCTTTTTCTCTTCCATAGGAACATTTGTACAGTCTATCCTTCAGCCTCACCCCAGTAAAGTTTTTTTCAATACTTAGAAAGCCTGGTTACACATCGTAATGAAAACAAATTGTTACTAATAAACACAAGGACTAAAATAACATGTATTTATTGTAGGGCAGATTTACAAGCCCCTTGCAACACTTTTACGCCGCCATTGTGTCACTTTTGTGACGCAGCGGTGGCGTAAACCATGCGCCACGTTGCGACTTATTTACAACGTGACGTATCTGGGCAGATGCGTCACGTTGTAAAGCCCTGCGCCACATGAAACCTGCTTCAGATTTCATGTGGGTGTTCTGTCGCAGGGTGGGAATACCATCGCAGGAAAGCCCCGTAAAACTGACGCAGTGAAATCTACAAGATTTCACGGAGTCAGTTTTACGACGCTGCTGCGTCAAATCCTTACGCCTGCTTAAAGCAGGCTTAAGGAGTGACGCACCACGTTAAGTATGGTCAGCCCCGGTGCAATGCAGAAGTTGCTTCACGCTTGCGAAGCGACTCCAGCAATGCGCTGCCAGTACGCCACAAGATGCGTCACGTATCTGCCCCTCCTTGCACCATGGTGCACTGCATTGTAAATGTGACGCATTCGTGGTGGCGCAAGGGGGGGGATAATGTGACGCATCTGTTCTTTCGCATCTCTCCTGATTTGCAGAGATGCGCCAAAAGTTGTAAATCTGCCCCACTATATTTAGATTGTAACATGGTAAATCAGTATGAATAGCTGTATTATGTGTCATAATGTCCACACAAAATATAAGGAGGTCATGGTAACTTAATTCTTAAGAACAGAACATTAAAACCATGTATAATGGGAAGGAAATGATGAAGAGCGAGTGGTGGAGCAATATGGAAGAACAACCAATCAATAATTTATAGAGCATGATAAATCACCTGTGAGGATCTCAAGGCTTGCTAGCTGTTAGGTGGTGATCTCTTCATTCAAACAGCCAGGTCTTGAGCCCTTTCCTCAACTTTTGGATCAATGAGATGGTTCTGAGATGCATGGGAAGGTTGTTCCAAGCATTAGCTGCTATGTGAGAGAAAGAGTGTTCCCCCGCTGTTGCTTCTGCGGATCCAGGGAGTGTCTG
Organism: Lissotriton helveticus; assembly: GCF_964261635.1. Lineage (NCBI taxonomy): Eukaryota > Metazoa > Chordata > Amphibia > Caudata > Salamandridae > Lissotriton > Lissotriton helveticus. Next base: position 82,111,972 of record NC_136058.1, read on the forward strand.
CGAGGAAGAGGGAGGCAGAACATAAATCTCTGGTCGGTTGATGGAAGGTGATGTGTTTGTTGATGTACGGTGGCCCTTCGTTGGCAGGGATTTCTATGCATGGGTCAGCATCTTGAACGAGCACCTCTTCTGGATTGGGAGCCAGTGTAGTTTTTTGAGGTGTGGTGTGAAGTGGGTCCGTCAGGGGAGGTTGAGGATGATTCTTGGCACTGAGTTTTGTATTCTCTGTAGTCTCTTCAGGGGGCATGCTTGATTCTTACTTATAGTGTGTTTCCATAGTCCAACCTGCTGGTGATGAGAGCCTGCGTGGCGGTCCTCCTTGTGTTGACCGGGAGCTACTTCAAAATTTTATGAAGTATGAATAGAGTGTGAAAAGAGGTGGAGATGACCGCTTTTATCTGTTTCTTCATGAATAGATTGCTGTTCGGGATGATGGTGAGATTGTGTGTGTGTGATCCATGGGGGCAGAAGGTGGGTCGAGATCAGCGGTCCGCCTTGCGTCATTTCATGGCGAGGTGTGGTTTCCAAAGATGAGGACTTCTGTCTTGTACGAGTTATGTTGAGGCCGTTATTCTTCATCCCATCTGTGAATTTCATCATACATCTGTGGAAATTGGCTCTGTTGGTTGATGACTTCTGATAGTGAGGAAGAGCTGGGTGTCGTCAGTGTAGGACATGATGTTGAGTCGGTGTGATTTGACCAAGTTGGGTAGGGTGGTTATGTAAGTTTAGAGGAGAGTGGGGCTGAGGAACAATCCCTGGGAACAACACAGATGATTATCTTGGGTTCTGAGGTGAAAAGCAGGAGAGGGATACTCTGGGATCTACTGCTGAGGTATGAGGTGACTCATTTGAGGGTGTCTCACTGGGTTCCGATGTGGTGAAGTATGTTTATGATGTTCTAGTGCATATAAATACACTGAGGTATAAATAAATATATCCACTTATAAATACCTGTATAAAACCTTATTTATCAAAATAAATAAAACCAACATATCATTAGGGAAAAAGACTTATAATACTAGAAAAAATAAAAACTCAAGGTGTCTTGAAAACTTCGATGTTTTGCGTCCTATGTACATAATAGAGTTAAAAAACTTAACATAAAGTGATGTTAAGAAGTACCATAACCTACCTTGCCAGGAAGTTATGAGCCAAATCAGGAATTACATAGAATGCAGGAATACTGCATAACTGTTTGGAGATATCACCAGATAAACGTTAGAAAAAGCTAAAATTTGGTAAATACCACAGGAATTGAGAGCGATAGTTCAAATTCCCGCAGTAATTATCACTGCATTTCCGCGCCCCAAAATGGCGGATTCTAAACTATTAGTAATGTGAGGAACTGAAATACATCATTGATAGTCACGATCCTCTTGAAATGAGGTCCTCAGAGTCAAAAGCCTTTCATTATAGTTAAAGAAATTAATTTAATTAAGGTTTACGGTTCTCTTTGTTGAATCTTTGACCAAATACAATTTCAAGTTTGAATACACCAAGTAACATTTGTGTAATTTTTCCAGAGTAGCTCAAACTAGATTTTTACCGGTTTCCTCTTTTGAGTCTCAATCAATATGAATACAGGAAGTTTTATGGATTTCATCAAACTTATCACAATTATCAGAGTCTTTTTATCATTACCTAAAGTAACATCTGGAAGGTTAAGTGAATACTTAAGCAATAAACATAAATTTAAGCTTCAGCCTTGAAATGATAACTTAAAATCTTCTTAGAAGATAGCACCGGATCTAATTAAATCATACTGCCTCATTCACACGATTTTTTTACTCCATTTATTAAAAAATTTAACTCTACATTTAAATTTAATTTTACAATTATGCCAAATATTTAAATCTAAGATTTTTTGCTTTTCTTAAAGGAACTTAAGGCGCTTCTATAAAACCGCGCCAGTAAATACCAATTATCTTTAAAAAATAGGTAACCAAAGAAATGTTGGTCTGCACAACATTTAAAGGTGGGGGATATCAAAGCTTTCTTTCCTACGGTTTTCTACATACAGATGGTTCATAATCAAAAACATGTTTGCCTCAGGCAAGAGGCAGAGTGATAATAATTAAAGTCAGGAAAATTAACTTCACCTTTCAATCTGCCATGTTTTAACCTGGCTAAAAAAATACATTCTAGTCTTTTAATTATCTCAAAGAAATGTGCATAAAAATATCTATTTCTTTAAAAATGGCTCCAAGTAAATTAATTTACAACACAGATAAGGGACATAAATGAATAGGTAACCACATGATTGTTATTGTATATAGTCTACCCCACAAAGACAAACATAGTGGGGACCTTTTGTAAATTAAGCTATCATCTTTTTCATTAATGCTCTATAGGTTGAAGCTATCACTATCACCTATTATCTTTGAAAGCCATATAACAAGGTACATAAAAACTAAACAACAGTGAAGAATAGCACACCGCATTTCCAATTGTTCGTGGTAAAAACAGCAACACAAAAAATCCAGAATTTCATTAAGTGAAATACACAAACAGCCCATCTGCAAAAGTAAATTGAATACATAAAGTTAATCTTAAAAAATAATTTAAACAAGTTAAAATATTTAAACTGTATAAATAGACAAAGAACACAGCAACATGAAGAAACACTGTATTTTAATGTATAATTCAACCATTACTAGATGTTAAAGTATCCATTAATTCTCCTCTACAATTATAAACAAACTAGTTTAGTTTACCGTGCTCTTCAAAAGTAGTACTCTTAGCCTTAAATGTACCCTTAAATGAACTAGGATGTACAAGACCATAGTGAGCGATCATTAGTTTCTAAGATGATCTCAGTGTCAAAATACCTTTCAACTGCTTTTAATGACCTTAGATACCTACTAAATAAAGAAACGTTTACGAGAAGCAATGTGTATTATTTTTTCCTTTTTAGCAGCTGTAATCATGTTAATGAAGCAAGTTTATTCAAGATAAGGATAATAATTCAGCAATCTTTCGAGTCTTTACAAAATGAAAATATTTGTGGACACAGATGTAGTTCTCTCTGGAGTGTTCACTGTATATTTAGACTAGACACTAGGAATATTTTTAAAGAAATCCTTCTGGGGTTCCAACAATACCTTTATATTGTCTAATGAAAAACATATATTTACACATCACAAAACAATAGATTAAAAAGATTCCCATACATATGAACCAATAACCCTTTTCAGGGGCGCAATATTACCCCGTATTCTCCTGTTTCACATTGTATCCCATCTTATCTTGAATTACCTCTTCCATAAAACCAGGTATTTAGTGCAAATGTGACAGTGCAAAATATGCGAAAAGTGTAACGGTAGCATACAAGAGAAACAAAGAAAAGGTAAACTCAGTTCCTGGACAGCAGTATATCGCCATATTCTCTTGTTCCACATTGATACCTATCGTCTTACACTGTCTCTTCCATAAAACAAAATATAAAGTGCAGGTGTGACAGTATAAAATTTGATAAAAAGGGGAAAAAAAGACATCAAGCTAAAATATATTTCTCAACCCCACAGTGCATTTAGCATTTTGTCTGACAATGGCCTGTCCACATTTTCCAATAGGTGCAAAATTCTCTATAAAGTGCAAAATATGATATTAAGCAACGTCAGATCAGAAAATGTTCTCCTCATTTTCCCTTGGCCATTGTTGTTCCACATCATGTCCTGTAATGCCGCTTCCATTATGCCTAGTATAAAGTGCAAGAAGAACTGCAAAACCACTATCAAATGCAGCGGTGACAATGGAAACATTTAACAGTGTTAATCTGAAGCTTTGTCTGACAGCAGCCTGTCCGCTATTGCAATACATTTTGTGAAAGCCGCAATCACTCAAGGGCATTCACCCTTTAGACAAAAGAATACGGCGTGACAGCACCTTCTGATGCTTTTCTGATTTAGAAGGTTACAGAATAAAGCCTTACGTTCAGTCAATAGCTTGGGTTAAATTGATACGATGTGAGTCAAACTTTCCGAATATAGATGGCAAAGCCTGCATTTAGAACACAGAGGTATCCTTGACCATTTTAGAAGCCAACTGGTAATTTTTTTTAAGTTTAAAAAGCTTTATTGAATAAAAGTATACAACGTAAAACATCATTACATAAGAAACATGACTACTAAATGAGAGTAGAAAAGGCACACAGCTCGTCAGGCTCCCCCCCGCCACATCCCACCCCCCACGCCCATCCATCCACCACCAACAGGAAACGCAACTCTCACCCCCTTCCCCCCCTTACCTCCCCACCCCCCACAGCTACCGCCCACCCCCGAGGACAATCACCCCCCGGTCAACAGGCAGTCCACAGCCAACGAGCCTCCCCTCCAATCTCCCCCATACTCTCAAACATCCCCCGCCCTATCCTCCCCCCGACCCTCTCCCCTTCCCTCCCAGGTCCAATCTCCCACCTAGCCCTCTTCCCACACCACCCCCTTCCTCTACCCCGATCCCTATCTCTCAACCCACTCTCCCTAACCACAACACGCTCGGCCCCACTGCAGATGCCCACAACACCCCCATTGATTCCATAACCAAACGGCTCTCAGCCTTGGAAAAACAGGTCGACTCCATCACCCAAGGCCTCATAGAAACCCTCCTCAACCTCGGTTTTGCCTGTTTTCCCCCTAAACCCCCTCCCCGAACACCCCTCCTCGCCAACCCCAACATCACCCAGGGTCCCATAGTACCCCTCAGTGCTCAATATAATCCCCCCAAACCTTCCAATACCCCTCCCCAACGCCCCTCCTCGCCAATGCCATCATCACCTAGGGACCCACAGAAGCACTCAACACTCACCCGACCGATCCCTATCCCAAGGTCCTGGCTTCCAGTCCCAAAAAAACTGAACTCCCCAGAACATCATGGACCAAGCCTCCGACGACTAACCCATCTCACACCCTAGCAGGCTCAAAACTCCTGACCACCAGACCACTCAGATCAGAAGCCCCCATGTCAGACAGTGAAGCAGCATTACTAGCCACGACCTACGACTCTCCCATCTCAGTCTCACCTAAATCTAAAATCCAAGTAATCACTGGTTACCGGAAAGATCAACCCACCTTCAAACGACAAAGATTACCAGTCCTCACCGCCATACCCAGAGAAGTTAAAGACAAAACCACCAGCACTCAGGAGAGAATCACCAATTGCCTCCTAATGAACTGCAGATCGGCCTCATTACATGCAACGGACATAGCTGAAGCCATCCTCACACACGACATAGACGTTGCGTTCCTCACTGAGACCTGGCTTAATAAGTCATCTCCCCCCTGCCTAGACATGCTGGTCCCACCGGGATTCTCCCTCATCTCCAAAGACAGGATAGAACAACGAGGAGGTGGAGTTTCTATCATCCACAGGGACAGCAGGAACATCACAGAAACCTCCCCCTTTGAATACAACTCATTTGAATGCCTATCCGCTTCCATCAAAACCAAAGACAATGACTCTCTACTCTGCCATCTTCTTTATCACCCCCCGGGGAGAAACAATGAGTTTGGAGACCAACTATCCAACCTGATCGCTCAAGACGCTCTCGACGATTCCAAAAACATAATTCTTGGTGACCTGAATCTCCGATGGAATGAATCCCATAACCCTCTAATTAGATCACTATCCAACCTCCTCACCGATAACAACCTCAACATTGCACCGAGGGGCACATTACAAAGGAGCCACACTGGACGCCATCATTGCACAAAACAATTCAATCACGATCAACCACATACTCCCTGTTGACTGGTCAGATCACCATATGATCCTATTTCACATTAATCACCCCATCATCCCGCTTAAACCTCCCCAAGACCCACCCAAATGGTCAAGAAACCTCTCCCAAGTCCCCATAAACATTCTAGAAGGGCAGCTAAGTTCACTTCTTCTAGACAACTCCCCACACCTTTCGACCAACGAACTCATTGACCACTACAACTCAGAGCTAGTCTCCATTCTCGATAATCTAGCTCCTCCAAAGCTCAAAAGAAGCCGCGCCACCCCATCTAGAACGTGGTTCAATGTGGACCTCAACGCAGAGAGAAGATCATTGAGAGCCAAAGAAAGAAAGTGGAGAAACAACCCAACAGCCACCCTTCGCCTACAACTAAAAACAGCCCGCAAGAAGTATAACAACGATATCAAAAACAAGAAATCCAGCTTCTTCCGAGAGGCTCTAGCCAACTCCACAAACAGACCTAAGGAGCTCTTCAACATAATCAGACATCAAACATCCAAGCCTCTGCCCTCACCCCTGCAAGCGTCCAAAGAACTTTGCGACAACTTCGCCAGCTTCTTCAACGACAAGGTCCTAAAAATTGAACTATCTCTAGACATCAGTAACGCGGCCATTCCTCAGACCCTCCTCTCTGGCCCCTCCCCCCCGTGGCTAAGCTTTCGCCACGTGCAGGAAACTGAGATAATCTCGCTGATCTCGACCTCCAAACCATCAGCTCACATCTCAGACCCCATTCCTCCCTCACTAGTCAAAAAAATGAAGCTCACTTTAGCACCTATCTGGGGCAAAATCATAAACAGCTCCCTACAAAGCGGAGTGGTCCCTGACTGTCTAAAAATGGGACAAGTCACTCCTTTGCTGAAAAAACCCGGTCTTGACTCTGCAGACTTGAACAATTTCAGACCGATATCTAACCTCCCTGTACTCGCCAAAACACTGGAACGCTGTGTTCTCCTGCAACTGACTCATCATCTGGATAACATCAATCTCCTCGACCCCCTCCAATCTGGCTTCAGACAAGGCCGCAGCACAGAAACCGCAATGCTGAACATCATAGATGACATTCACGGTTCTCTTGACGCTGACAAGTGCTGCCTTCTCATACTCCTTGATCTATCCGCAGCTTTCGACACGGTAGACCATAAGCTCCTCATCAAAACTCTGCAAGCAAGAGCTGGCCTCGGCGAAGTAGTTCTTGATTGGTTTTCTTCCTTTCTCCACAACCGTTCGCAAATAATAAAACTGAAGAACTTCACCTCCGAAACGCAGCAAGTCAACAAGGGTGTCCCCCAAGGATCAGTACTTTCACCTCAGCTCTTCAACATCTATATGGAACCGCTCGCCAAACTACTCAGGAATGCCAATATCCTCTTCCACCTCTACGCGGATGACACGCAGATTTACCAGGAAACCTCTTCACTTAATGACATCCACAGACTAAATGCTGTCTTAAAAGATGTTCAAGACTGGCTGACAAAAAACCATCTGAAACTCAATCCCGACAAGACCGAAACTCTTCTCATCTCAAACAAAGAAGACAATCCTCAAATCACTGAATGGCTGAAGTCGATCGATGCTCTTAAAGGTTCTCTCACGCCAACTGATTCCGTCAAATCTCTGGGTTTCACCCATGACCCCAAATTAACCTTGACAAACCACATTAATAACCCGGCAAAAAGTGCTTTCTTCAACCTCAGACTGCTGAACAAAATAAAACCTTTCATTCCAAACAAAGACCTTAAACTAGCCACTCAATCTCTAGTTCTATCTAGACTGGACTATGGGAACTCAATCCTTACAGGTATACCCAAATCACACTTGGCTCCATTAAAAACAACACTACATGCGGCAGCAAGAATGATCACAGGATGCAAAAAATTTGACCACATCTCCCCAGCACTCAAAGCACTTGAATGGCTCCCGGTGGAAATGCGTAGCTCCTTCAGAACGGCCTGCCTAACACACAAGGCCCTCCACACCGGTAAACCAGAATACTTGGCAAACAAGCTCACAAAAGCAGGCCAAAGCAGATATTTGAGAAGCTCCAACTCCCTGTTGCTCATCCCACCAAAAACCAGAAAGAAGAAAACTGCGGACTGCTCCTTCACTGGAAATGCCCCCAAAATATGGAACTCTATCCCCCCTCATATCAGAACTCTACCTTCCTATCCGGACTTCAAGATCCAACTCAAATCCTTGTTCCTCACCCGTTCCCTAGGTCCTAGATAATTAGGATCTCCCTCTGAACTATGTGTTATCTCTGTATCCTTCTACCAAAAGTCCTACTGTTACGAACTTCTCCTCCCCCAATATTGTCTTTGAGGACTGCCTTTATTTGTTACGTATCTTTTTGCTCACCATGCCTTTCCTTTTACTGTAAAGCGCTCTGCTACCTTCGGGTCTTGTTAGCGCTATAGAAAACTCTTAAATAAATAAATACCAAGACAACATAGATTTTAAAGGTTTTTTGTCAAAAGGGAGGGAGAAGAGAGAAAGAGAGAGAAGGAAAAGAAAAGATAAAGAGAAGGGAAGATAATTAAAACATCTATGGGGTATGTCTAGATAAGTAATCTGTCAAAGGTAGCCATAACAAATCTTTCTTAATTAATAATGGTACAGTATTAGCAAAAGCGCGATCAAGTCTGTGGTGGTTGCATAATAAATTCCACCAACCATTATATGAAAGGTTGGAAGTGTCTTACCAATTGGTACTAATAACCTGAAAAGAAATGGCAATGAAAAGATCGATAAATTGACGTACATTACAAGTAACATTCCAAACAGGAGATGACCCACCCAAGAAAATGTGTGTAATCTCAAAGGGGACATTTGTAGATAGAATCTTGTTAAGTGTAGACCAGATACGAGACCAACGTGATTTGACCAAAGGACATTGGAAAAACATATGGAGAAAATCACTATTATCGTGAGAGCAAGACCAGCATTTTTTGGAGTAGAGTAATTTGAATTTGTGTAAGTCAGAAGGGGTAAAAAAAAAAAGCCTATTGTAAAAAAAAAAAGAAAAGTTTGAGTGGTGCTTGCAGAGTGGGAAACCGAATGTATTTTAGTCCAGATGGTGTCCCAGACTTGTGGGGGAAATTCCTGGTGTAGGTCAGCTTCCCATAGTAGTTCAAGTTTAGATTTAATCCTTTCAGCAGTGGTGCGGGATAGTAGTTTATAAATGGCAGAGGCACTGAAGGGGATGGTAAAGTCAGGTGGAATCATGTGGGAAGGGTCAGTGGTAGAAGTGGGATCGGTCGTAGAAAGAAGAGAAGAGAGAGGCTGAGAGAGTAAAAGAAATTGAGGTAGGTGTGTGTTAGAAAGATTGAAGGATTCGCACAATTCCTGAAAAGTTCTTAAGGAGTGATCTTGAAGAAGGTGTTCGTAAGTAATGATACCTTTGTCAATCCACTCCTTCCAGAAAAGCGCCCTATTATTGATCTTGAGGAATTTGTTATACCAGATCGGAGTAGACAAATGAAACTGTGGATGAGAAGGAGGAGCGAAACAATGAAAGCGCTAATACCTTGGAATGTTTAAAGATGGGAGGAAGAAATCTCTTTGGAGGATGGGATAGGCGAGTAGCAGTAAGGAATGTAAAGGGAGTGAGTTGCGCAAGTTCAATAGAACTCCAAGCAGTCAAGGGAGGAGAAGATGAATCAGTAAGAAAAGGCCAAATTTGTTCAAGTGTAAATGCAGAATGAAAACGAGAAATATTGGGAAAGTTAACCCCTCCCAAATCTTTAGGTTGTTGAAGGCGAGAGAGAGAAACCCTAGATTTGCGATTATTCCATAAAAACTTGGTTAGAAGGGTATTAATGGATTAAAAAAAATAATGTAGGAGAGAAATAGGAAGCATAGAAAGATAAAAAATGGTAATGGGAAGTAACATCATTTTGACAGTAGCAAGTCTTCCCCACCAAGACAAGAAAAGAGGAGACCAACTGTCAGTAAGTGAAGACATTTTTTTGAGAATATCTTTATGATTGACTTTGATGGTTTCCCTAATGGTGTTGGCATACAAGATACCTAAGCATTTAACATACCCTGGAGACCATGTAACACCAGATCCCTCAAACATATGAGAAAGACAAAACCTATTAAGAGGAAGGACTTCAGATTTATCAATGTTCAGTTTATAACCAGAAACCAAAGAATAATCTTGGAGTAGCGAACAAAGAGCGGGTAAGGAAACAGCTGGATTGGAGATATAAAGTAAAATATCATCCGCATAAGCTGTGAATTTTATTTCAACTTTCTGACATATGAAGACAGAATAGGATGGAGAAAGTCTTATCTTTTTCCAAGAAGGGCTCAAGGGCCAGAATAAAAAGGAGGGGGGAAAGAGGGCAACCCTGTCTGGTTCCTCTATGAAGAGGAAAGTATCAAGACTGAGTTCCATTTACCCAAATAGAAGTTTGGGGGGAAGAGTATAGTAATTGGATAAACTTTAAAATGGGGGACTGAAACCATGCCATCTGAGCGCTCCAAACATAAAATCCCAATATACCCGATCAAATGCTTTTTCGGCATCCAATGTAATTGGTGCGACGGGGGAATTCATTTTTGCGCAAGATGTATGATATTAAGGAGCGTTCTTGAATTATTGGTGATAGACCTACCCTTGACAAAACCAGATTGATATATGTTAACTAGATCAGGGATCACTTTATTAATACGAATAGCTAGAAGTTTTGCATAAAAGTTGCAATCTGTGTTAATGAGAGAAATGGGTTGGTAGTTCTTACATAGAGAAGGATCTTTATCCTTCTTAGGAAGCAAACAAAGCATCGCCTGAGTAAAAGAACGCTTTGATTCACCCACAGCTAGAAAGTGTTGAAGTAAAGTAAGGAGGTGAGGTACTAAAACATTCTTAAAGTGGAGGTAGAAACGTACCGTGAAGCCGTCCAGGCCAGGTGTTTTATCCTTTGGAAGACGAGTAATAGCTTTGACCAATTCTGTTTCTGTAGTAGGAGCATCAAGAGAAGAAAATTCTACAGAATTATCAGAGGTCTTAGGAAGAGAGTGAAAAAAGGAATCAATTTGCTCAGAAGAGGGGTTAGATTCTGGGGTATACAGCGAAGAATAGTATTGAACAAAACAATCGAGAATTTTGGCATCAGTGGACTGAGGAACCCCATGAGAGTCTTTGATGGTAACAATCTTGGATTTTTGTTTTTTATCTTAAGATAGTTCGCAAGTGATTTGCCTGCTTTGTTACGTTCACCATGCATTTTGGCGTTAAATTTAAGAAGATGATTAGAGGTGGAATCCCAGGAATGTTTGTTAAATTGCATTTTTGCTTTGATAAGGGAGGAGAGTGTATCATGGGAGTTAATAGTAAAGTAAAGGTGTTCGAGATCTTTAATTTGTCGGAGGATTTGAGGTGATTTGCTGAGGGCATTCTTCTTCTGACGGGACACAAAATCTATAATGCAGCCTCTAGCAGCGGCTTTGAAAGAGTCACAGAGAAAATGAAATTCGGAGACAGTATTGAGGTTGTTTCGAAAGAATTCCTCCATAAAAAGAACAAAATGATCATTGAATTGAGGGTCAAGTAGTAGTGAGTTATTGAATCGACAATGGCGAGAGAGAGGAGTAGGTGAAGGAGAGTCCATATCTAAGATAACAGGGGCAGGGTCTGAAATAAGAATAGACCCTATTTCAGAGTTAGTCATACTATTGAAGGGCATGATGCGTGAGAAAAATATAATCAATATGGGAGTGTGAAGCATGAACTGGGGAAAAAAAAGAAAATTCGAGGGAGTCAGGATGGGAAGTTCTCCAGGAATCAATAAGGCCTCTAGAGGAAATGGATTTGTAAAATGATTTTTGCATTAGAAAATATCGAATATTCGAATATATCGTACTTGTGACTTGCGATCCAGAAAAGGATCCATGAGTTCATTACAATCACCACCCACAATCAGGCTTTCAGCCACATGAGAAGAAAGGAGCGAGGAAAAGTCATTCCAAAAGGTTAAATCAATGCCATTAGGGCCATTAACATTGCAAAAGGAAAAATGAACATTGTTAACAATACTATTAAGAAACAACCATCTACCATTAGAATCATGAAATTCATTTTGAATCTGAACAGACAATGACTTATGAAATAAAATAACAACACCATTTTTGTTATTAACTGCAGGAGAGCAAAAAACCTCTCCCACCCATTGTTTACGTAGTGAAGACACATCTTGAGAGGAAATATGCGTTTCCTGTAAGAGAGCTATATGACATTTCAATCGAGCTAGATGAGACAAGACACGTTGCTTTTTAATGGGGTTTCGAAGACCCTTAACATTCCATGAAATGATACGAAGACCATTCATAGTTGAGAGTAAAGGAAAAATAAGAAGAAAAGAATAGACCAGTTAAGAGAGAAGAGATGAAACTGGATAGAAATTGAATAAATGAATAGGATGAAAGGAATGAAAAGGATATCAAATGAAAAAGGAAATGGCAATCACAACTGGCACAGCTGTAAGACACAATATAGCACCGGAAAAAGGATAAAATTAAGAGGGCAGAATACAGAGAGTAGAATAGAATATACTAAGAGGTAAGTAAGACAAATGTTGCTAAAAAAGAAGGTACAAGGAGGTGAAACTACAACAGGAAAACGATGTGAGGAGGGAAAAGGAAGGAAAGAGAAAACCGCATACTAGGAGGAGAAGAAAAAAGGATACAGCATAAAAAGAGAAGAAACAGAGTGAGAGGTAAGGGGGAAAGATACAGGGAAAGAGAGGAAGGGGGAATTCCCCCCAAAATAGACATCAGAAGGAGGATGGCGGAAAGCCAAAAAGCTTTAGCCAATAAAAACAATGGAACAAAAAACATTAATGTGGAAGGGGGGCAGCGAAGAGCAAGACAACCGCGTGAGAACGAGACTACATAAAAGACAAGTCGCAAAATATCATTAAAAAAAAGTAAAAATAACAAGGGGTAGAGGCGACCTTATAAAACAAAACAAGGGAACTTACCAAGAACACGGAGGGAAAGCAGCAGCGGGAAAAAGTGGAATCCTAAGTACAGACATCAGGAGAATACAGAAGGGATTCATCAAAAACACATCAAACAAATACCTGAAAAACATGAGGAAGGATGAATATTCGGATACAGATAGACAACATATTACATACTACATAGAATATTCAAGATAAACAAGTCATAACAAAAATACATTAACAGAGTAATCAGGGTTTGCTCAATTCCATAAGTTCTTCTTTGTGGGTATGAATAAACTTTCGTAGATCAGCAGGATCGTCTAAACTGAAGGTTCTGGCTTTATAAGTCACCTTGAAGAAACGGGGGTGAATTAAACCATAGCGGGCGTTCATAGCTCTCAACGTAGGTCTGAGATCAAGAAATTCCTTCCGACGAGAAGCGGTGACTTTAGAAACATCTTGAGTGAAGAAGATTTTATCACCAGACCAAAGTAATTGTTTGTGCTGTTTGGCTGCATGAAGAATTGTCATAAGGTCTGAGTACAAAAGAAAGTAAGCAATGATACCTCTGGGCTTAGATGTAGAAGATGATGTCGTCTTTAATCCCAAGCGATGAGCTCGTTGAATATTAAAGTCCGAAGACTTTGGAAGGTCAACAATCTGAAGAACTTGAGTTTTCAAGAATTGGATCATGTCCGACCCCTCCGAATTTTCTGCAATACCATAAATACGAAGGTTATTGCGCCTGTTGTGATTTTCCAAATCCTCTGTGCCTTTTTTGAGCTGACAAACTTCTTTGGTAAGTGAGTCAACTTTGGTAACAACATCTTGAGCATCACTGATCTTATGTTCCACATCAGAAAGTCTTGTGTTGAGGTTCGACCATTTATCATCTAGCTTTTGAAGAGTAGTGGCAGTGTCTGACATAAAAGGACGGATGAGACAGAGCTCCTCCATAATGTCCTCCAGAGTAACACGCAAAGGCGATTTGAACGGAGAAGGTGGGTCTTGTTTGAGGCATTTGCCTGTAGAAGCAGAAGAGTCTTTGCGACTGCCAGTAGAATTCCCATGAGATTTGGTAGAGTGTGAGGGCTCCATTGTGAAACCAACAGTATGAGAAGATGAAGGTGAGGACCAAAGGAAAGTGGCCAGAGGTATCAAAGAGTAAAAAAATTAAATAAAAAAAAGATGATGAAAAAACTAAGCAAGCGTGGAAATCCAAACCACCAAGAAATTGCGGCAAGAAAAAAGCGTTGGAGCTGAAGTACTGGAGATAAGTATCACAGAACCAGTGGAGTGTCCAAGGAAACAGTAGAGCAACAGTGATATTAAGGCAGGCAGCCAATAAAAACAAAGTTAAAAGAACTGCACCACTGAGGACATCGTAGGGAAACAGCGCCCATAAAAATGTCCCATCAAAATTGCATAAGCCTCAAGTAAAAAGAAGGGAAGAATCCTCAAAGAAGTACAGGCTGTGCACATATATGAGGAAAAAATAAATGCAGCGCGAAAACGAAAACAAAATGGCGGCCGCTAGCTGAGGCAAACACAAAAATCAGCATAACTTTGCTAAAAAGACCGAATTACGGTAGAAAAACTTGCCATTATGGGCCCCATATCTTCCGATGCACGAAACTGCCGTTTTTAAAGTGGCAGCGCTGCAGGAAAAGGTTCCCTTCATCTCGAAGCCAACTCGAGCGAACGGAGCTGTTCACATCACAGCCATCTTGCCGCGCTGCGCTGCGCCGTGCCGCGCCGCGCCGGCAATTGGTAGTTTGACACAGGCCAAAACGCACATTAAGCAACTGGCTTGTAAAAATGATTTAATTAAAGCAGTTAAGTATGATTGTGGGCGGGGATATTTATAAGAGTCAATGACTGCCAACACATGACTTCTTTTACTATTGAGTTGGGTTACCAACTACATTGCTTTTGGTTAAGCAAACATTTTTGATTGTTTCAGTGGTTCCTTTTGTCCAAATCGTTGTTCAACCTTCTCACAGTGGCTAATTGAATATTAGTCACATTGTGGGCAGTGACTCGTCGATCAATCTCAGAAACTAATTTTTACATTACAGACCATTTTAGTCCAATATGTAAGATTTCCTTATGGATTTCTTTCCTAGGACACTTCAAAACTTTTATCTCTGCCATGAGAGCATGCATGGTTCTTCCAGATGTGGGTTTAATAGCTGTTGATGGATCTTTTTTAGGTCTTTAAAGAATAGTGGAATTGTTAAGAGTGTAATCCTTATTATTGTCAAGCTGTTAGATTGAAGCAAATGTTTAGTTATACTATAAGCTTGAATGTTTTTAGGACTAGTGTGAATGGCACTGCCCAGTTTTTGTTAAAAAGAGTAATTAACTTATTCTTGCATGTCCTCTGTTAATATGATAATTAAAAATAACTCTCTGTCAACGATTTCTCTTTCTTAACCTATTCTGCCCATAAAAATAGCTTTAGCACAGCAATTACTAAAGATTGCATCAGAAAAATTAAATGCAACATAGTAAAATGACCAGAACAACATATGTATCTTATTGTTTTGTCTATATTTTTATAGGGCATCCCACAAAGTGAATTGCATCTATGTGCATCTATGTGCCTTCCAAGCAGCACAGACACTTAAAAAAAGACCAAAGAACCATGACACTAAGTTGTCTTGAATTTGAAAATCCATAGATCGGAGAACTTTTCCTAACTTTCAAGAGACTGGGTTTCAATGCATTTCAATTTTGTGGACCTGTTACAGAGAAGTGCCACTCACCTTTATAATGCAGACTACTGTTTGGTACCTTTAGCTGTCTAAGGATCTCAAAGATCAGACAGGGCAGAATTTGATGATGTTTTTTCAGAAGGTGAACCGGGGTCTACTTTTATGAATTGCTCAGTTCATTATTAGCAGTATGATATGAATAAATCCATCTCTAATATCATAATAACATATTTGTAACAAAATGTTAAAGTATCCATTCATTATTACTCTAAGTCTACAGTGGTAAAATGGTGCCTACGGGGTATACTGGTTACTACCTTTGTATATCATAGAAGGGTGAGAGTGCCTTCAAGGGAATTTGTTTAGAAAAGCTTGAATAATTTAAACCAAATTAGAGGGATGAATTAATAATCCCTGTGTGAATTCAATCTTTCTATAAATAAATAGACTCACATGACAACATGAAACAATTCAAAACTACAATTACGTTGAACACAACCACAGACAAGGTGTATAGAAAAAAGTTTTTATCAGAAAATAATTCAATCGATATATACAGTAAAAAAGGTCTGTAGGTCTATAAATGATATGTAAATATACAACACAACAGAACCTAAAAACACCTATCCAAAAAGTACAATAAATGATACAAAAGGAAGAGGTGGAGGTCGACGTTTCGGTCTCTTTAGAGGATGCTTATTGAGACCATCTTCAGGACTGGAGTCAATTAAAAAACTGTATAATGACAGAATGTACCCTGAAACAAAAATGTTTTCAGTTACATACAGTTCATAAATCAATTACTTTCATCCATATCACCTTGAACATTAGACAATTAATACTATTAACAATTAGACACACAAAACATTATTGACATAACACAAAATAATGACCACCATGGAATATTTACAAATCCTGAAGATGGTCTCAATAAGCATCCTCTTACCCTTCTATCATAATCACCCAAGCCCTCAAGGGTAGTCTGGGTTGCTCACTGTTTTTAACTTTACCTTTGTATATCAGGCATACAATTTAAAAAGCAAGGTTTATTTCTGAACCAGCAGCCAATACAGTGATCTAAAGCCTCCAGACATGCGACCCCTATTTGAGATTTTCAGAACTAGATGGGTGGCTGTATTCTATACACATAAATGGCAGGCAGTTTTCTAGTGGTTGAACACCTCACAAAATATCAGAGCAGATATTGGGGATTGTTTGTTTGAATTGTTGGAAACAAAAAGCACTAGATTTAACAACAGAGCCAATGTGAGCATTCAGATTCCTTTTCACATTCCAAATGATGTCATGGTCTTTTCCTGCTTGATAAACGATGTGGGAATGGCAAAACTTTCCTGGAAGTGTTACCATGATACTAGTTGCAATAAAAGCACATTTCTGTGGCTTCTATAACGCTATCAAAAATCAAGAGGATAAATATTAGCTATAAATCACATCGTCAGAAGTAACAGTGACATAATACTATAGACATATCTTGTTACAGGAGCAGTGGCAGACATACGTTAAAAAATAGACAAGAGCCTAAATCCAAACAGTATCAAAATATTACTCCCAAAATATAATAAAATGTACAGTAAAATTATTACAGGTATGCATATGAAAATATCATGGGTCATATGTGTAGATTTTAAGGACAGTGATTTCCTACTTGCAATTCTCAGTAAATCGCAATTAAGAAATTAGTATTTCTAATTTATATGTATTAATAATTCCGAGTGGTTTGAAAATCAACCTTCTTCATGAATAATAATGAGGTAGGTCACAGTTTACAACCCATTGGGAATAGCGGACAGCCCAGGGATGGTCTGTTGGAGCACTGCCTGCTCATAAAAAATATTTGTTTTAACATTCACAAAGGGTCAGGAGTCCTCTGGGGACTCCTTTGAGGTGCCAGTTAAAAAATGAATGTGTTGCAACAGTAATTTGGTCGCAAAACATTCATATATACCACTGCAATTCAGTATTTGGAAGAGATACCATAAACACACCCCTTCCGAATACCGAATAGCTAAACACAAACTGGGATTCAGTAACATGGAATTTCAATTTGTGTTTCTTACATACCAAAAAGCCTTTTTATGGTAAAACCTTA
Organism: Lissotriton helveticus; assembly: GCF_964261635.1. NCBI lineage: Eukaryota > Metazoa > Chordata > Amphibia > Caudata > Salamandridae > Lissotriton > Lissotriton helveticus. Next base: position 82,129,489 of record NC_136058.1, read on the forward strand.
TACCAATATATTGATTTATATTTTTTAGAATATTAAATTTATATTTATGAATAATAAATAAACCTATTTTTAATTTCAGTTCTGTTTACTTTATATATTACTTACCTTCTGTAGAGTCACCCCGATTTCCTTGCCTTTTTGCTGAACTATATCTTTGATGGCTGTTGAAGTTTCTGAGCTTTATTCCTGCTAACCATTGATAAAGTATTTGTGCTCCTCATTCAACATGGAAACATTGGTATACCCCTGATTGGCATATGCAGCTTAACCATACGTCCCTAGTATATGGTACCCACAGTGTACTCAGGGCCTGTTATTTAAATGTCACAAGTAGGCTGCAACATTCACTGTGACACTCATGTAGTGACAATGCAAACACAACTGCATGCCTGCAACCAGTCGCTTTCTTGTGCAGGTTTCAAACTGCTAATTTGACCTGTCAAAATAACCCCTTTTGGCAGGGCTAAACACTCCTTTAAAATATTTATGTCATACCTAATTAGGCCTTCCTGCCCATTAATATAAGGTGCTTGGTAGTTAAGAGCTAGGCATGTAAATATTTACTGTTAAACATGTTATTACTGTGAAAATGCCCAAACGGCTATTTTCATTGTAGCAGAGTTAGCTGTTCTGTAGAGTCACCCCGATTTCCTTGCCTTTTTGCTGAACTATATCTTTGATGGCTGTAGAAGTTTCTGAGCTTTATTCCTGCTAACCATTGATAAAGTATTTGTGCTCCTCATTCAACATGGAAACATTGGTATACTCCTGATTGGCAAATGCAGCTTAACCATACGTCCCTAGTATATGGTACCCACAGTGTACACAGGGCCTATTATTTAAATGTCACAAGTGGGCTGCAGCATTCACTGTGACACTCATATAGTGACAATGCAAACACAACTGCATGCCTGCAACCGGTAGCTTTCTTGTGCAGGTTTCAAACTGCTAATTTGACCTGTCAAAATAACCCCTTTTGGCAGGGCTAAACACTCCTTTAAAATATTTATGTCATACCTAAGTAGGCCTTCCTGCCCATTACTGCCCATTAATATAAGGTGCCTGGTAATTAAGAGTTAGGCATGTAAACATTTACTGTTAAACATGTTATTACTGTGAAAATGCCCAAACGGCTATTTTCATTGTAGCAGAGTTAGCTGTTCCTTAAGAAAGTACTGGGATACAATATCAAATGTAATATTGCTATTGCCACGTAGGAAACACATACAGAGGTTATTCTCTGACTTTTTAAAATGTTTATTAAAAAACAAATTAATTAGTAAAGTCGTATTTATGATACATTTTTTAGAACAGGTACTTTAAAAATGTTATCTGTTATCTGCCTATAGCCTCTAGAAGCTCATTTGCATGAGTTTCCAGCTGTCAACAAGAAGCTTAATAGCCCCTTTATAGCAGTGTGAACTACCTCCCAGAGCTAAAGCAAAGGCCTTGGTTGTGGGGAGGTATTTTGTTTCTCTGGTAGGCTGACCATGTGGACTGTGCCTAGGAACTCAATTAACTTCAAAGGGGCCTACCCAGACACAGGTAGATGTAGCCAACACCTGGGCCTGCCCCCTTTCTTTGTCCTCCTAGCCAGTCAGGCACCAGGCCCAGTGGGAGATAAGCTGTCCCCAGAACCGGTTTTGAGTGACCACAGAGGAGCCATTGCTCATTTTCCTGACCACACCTCTAGGGTGGGCAGAGGAGCTCTGCACAGGGAAAGAAAGGTTCTTCATGTTGATTTTGGGCAATGAGGGCCACTGTGGGATTGTTTGCAGTAAAACACACAGGAACCATTGCAAAATTGGGTAGAGTCACCCCTGCAAACCTTTACCCCATTATTCTGGTAGTTTATCCTACCCACAGGCTGGCACTGGGCATAAATGTGGCACCCACAGTACTATAGTTAGATAATCTCTGTACATGTGAAAGAACAGAAAATTGGACCTGCTGCCTGTAACCTGAGAAGAGCCCTAAAGACAGGACCCCTCTCTTATACACAGGACAAAAACATTGCCCTAAAGTATCATACGCCAGCTTTACACACTTGCCAACTCCCCTTCTTATCAATATCGCAACCCCTCTCTTTACTCCCGATTGTTTGGAACTCACTACCAGTTCCAGACCCATGTTCCTTAAATAGCCCCTATTAACCCATGCAACGTGCGTTTCCTGAAGACACAGTATATCGATATGTAATATCTGCACGATTTTAGCTAACACTTGTCGTTTCTTAGGGTCATTTAGGCCACATATGTTTAATGTACAAATTTTAATCTTCCTTTCCATAATCATTACAACTTAAGGCAAGTCTTCTTATTAGAAAACCAAAATCATTGACCATAGATACTCTATACATAGGAACTTTAAGGCTTTCTTCTGATCTGTTGTAGCACAAACACTCTTGCTTCTGCGTTGCTTGTATAAACCTCTTCCTGTCTGCCGCTGCCTTTTTACCCCCCTACCACCAAACCCCCAGTGTAAAGCTGGTGGCTGATAATTGGGGGCGTTGGGCCATCTCGGAGCTTAAGATCGGGCACAACAGGTTCACCATTTAAAATGTCTACGGGCCTAATGTGGATGATGCTGAACTTTTTAATTTCTTGAATTTAGAAGTAGCGCAGTGGACAATGCCAGTATTGATGTGTGGAGATTGTAACATTAATATTGATGCAGGAGTGAATATTAGATCTAATCAGGTTTACACAGGAAGAAAGAGGCTCGTTTTCTCTGCTTCACGGGCTTTAATCTTGGATCATGGTCTTTATGATTTATGGAATTCAAAATATTCAAATGATCCTGGTTTTACTTTTTCTTCTGCCCCTCACGTAAAGTTTGTACGATTGGATTACTTTTTTATCACTGCTGCATTCTTAGTTAAGGCCCAAATCAAGACTTATCCTAAGCTGGTGTCCGACCATAATCCGGTAGTATTAGAGTTGGGTTTAGACTCGGATGTAAAAACAGAGCCGCTACAGTGGTCGTTTGATTGGAAACTATTACTTGATGAGGAGTATTGCCAGCACATGGCTAAAATAATTCAGGAAGTTTTTGATATTAATAAAGGAACGGCCTCCCAGTAGATAGTTTGGGATACCTTTAAATCGGTAGTACAGGGGGAAACACTCAGCTTTTCTAAATTCAAACGCAAGAAGATCTGGCTTAAACATCAGCAAGACTTTGATCAGGTCTTGACGGTTGAGTCAAATCTGGCAGAGAAAATTAGGCAGGGAGCAGAAGCAGAGGTAGTACGTGTAGCTCAAAGAGACCTTATTATTAAAAGGACTATTGTATATGCGAACATTGCCGATTAAATCGCGGAAAAGTATGTGCAGCATAAAGAAGAGGCATATGAGTTTGGGGAGAATCTTGGCAAAAAGGGCAAGGGAGAAAGCGGTCTACAGCGATATTCCAAAAATTAAAGATCTACAGGGGGTCTGGCAGGAGACTAAGGAAGGGGTCTTAACTGCATTTCAGGGGTTCTATCAATCGCTATATAGTGATGATATAGGAGACCTAGGAGAAGGGGAAGTGGAAGAATATCTGACTGATTTGATCCCTGCAACATTATCAGAAAGTCAAAGAACAATATTGAAGGCTCCTCCCGATTGGGGAGAAATTGAATTAGCAATATTAGGTTTAACGCAGGGCAAGGCTATGTGTCCTGACTGCATTCCCTTGGAATTTTATCAGACTTTTAAGAATTTGATGATAAGGGAATTAATAGAAGTTTGCTACCAAGCTTTTTTGGGGAAGGCCCCGCTTTCATGGTCTATTGCCACGATTGTAGTATTTAAAAAGAAGGGTAAAAAGGACACAGAATTAGGGTCTTATAGGCCGATTTCTCTATTGAATTCGGACAGTAAAATTTATTCCAAACTTATGGCCAATAGATTAAATGACTTGATGTCTGGGTTAGTCTCTCTGAGACAACATGGTTTTATACAGCGCAGAAATACTACAGATCATATATGGCGGATCATATCGTTGCTGGATTGGGCACAGGGGATACATTCGCCGGTAGGTGTGGCCCTGTTGGATGCTGAGAAAGCGTTCGACAGGGTCTCATGGGTATTTATGTGGTCTATTATGGCGAGAAAGGGGTTCCCGGTGGAATTTATTAGGGCAATTCAGATTATGTACATTCACCCGTCAGCAGTTATCCGAATTTCTGGGAAAACCTCAGGAAAGGTGCTTATTGCAAGGGGGACTAGACAGGGTTGCCCCTGTTCCCCCTTGCTGTTCGCATTATATATCGACCCCTTTATCGTCTCCCTGGAGAAAAATACTGCAATCAAACCTGTGCAGGTAAACAATAAGGATTTTAAAGTCTGCACGTATGCAGATGATATTGCGGTTCTCACAGCGGATATGGCTTCTGCAGCAAATTAAGTTTGAAAAGGAGGCTACATATCTACATCTTAAGATTACAGCTAAGGTAGAGGACATCATTTCTATTAACTTGAACCCAGTTATAGCATCTTCTAATAGGATATTAGAAAGATTAAATAATTTAAAGCTCTCACTTTTTGGGCGTAGTAATGTTTTAAAAATGCTTATTTTTCCTAAGTTTTTGTATTTATTCCGGGCTATTCCTTTTGGTATACCTGCCCACTTCTTTTCCCGTATAGATCGAATGTGCGCTAGATTTCTCTGGGGGTATCATCGAGCACGAAGGACACTCAAAAAATGTACGTTGCCCAGAGAAAGAGGAGGGTGGGCTATTCCAAATTTCCAGGTTTATCATTGGATTGCTATTTTACAACATACGGGCATTTTAATTCTACCGAAAGATCCAACCGAGGATTTTTCCGCTCCATCTATTTATGAGATGCTTATGGATATTGAGGCTAAGCAATGTTTGAATCGCATTGTGGAGCCAAGTTATTATAAGAAAAACAGATTTAAGACTGTCTATACCGCTTACGTTATTTGGAGGACAATAAAATAGAGATTGGGAATTGGTCCTAATTTAAACTTATATACACCTCTTCAAAATTGCTCTCTCCTTCCAGAGATATTCAATGATCAGGTGATGTTGAGATGGCATAATTTGGGGATCTGTAAGCTTGGGGATTTGTTTTTGGGGAAACATTTTGTTCCTTTTAACTATTTAATAGACAAATATAAGCTGCACCGTACCGATTTTTTTAAATACCTGCAGGTACGTAGTTTTTGTGAACAAAAAATATCAAAGAATCTAATAATATTGGGGAAAATTGCGATTTTCGAAGCAATTAAAGATGGGTGCAAAATGGGCCCTTTATATCAGATACTTTTGGATAAGGTAGAAGATGATTTAGCGGGCAACCATATGGCAAAATAAATTGAACATAGAAAGAGTCAACTTGGAGAGAAGTATAAAACTGGCTAATAATGTTTTGCTGAATGGTTCTCTGATTAGTCAACACTTCATGTCAGATTTTGAATTATATTATACGCCAAGCAAATTGGCTAAATGGAAATCTGGGCTGGGGACTAATTGCAATCAGTACGGCTCTTATGCAGCAGATGCTGCTCACATGTTTTTCCTTTGTCCCAAGTTGTCCCAGTTTATTGCCGACATTGAGTATTATTTAATGAATAGCTTGCGTATTCAAGTAAAATTAACACCAGCATTGGTTATCTTTGGATGTGAAGAGAATTTGGCTCAATCGGGCACAGCAACAGAGGAAGGCTTTATCTTTATGTGCATGTCTGTGTTTCGCTCTTGTATTACGTCTCAATGGCTCGATGTGGATTCACCGAACTTCATTAAGTGGCAAACAAAATTATTATCTTTGTATCATTTAGAGATAGCAGTGTATAAAATGAAGGGTATTAGGGAGAAAATTTCCGGCTACAAACTCTGGTCCCCTCTTTCTAAATGGATGCATCTTGAATGAAAATCACTGGTGGTAATGCTCAAGGGGGGCTGTTGTGAGTCAAATCTGGCATGTAGGTGTTGTAAATTTATCTCTAAATGTCTTGTGGGGGGGTGGTTCTTGCCACAGGATAATGTTTGTACTCTTGCTATCTGTTCGCTGTCGTGAAATTTAATTTTAAAAAAATTAAAAAGTGTCATACGGCTGCCCTCTTGTTTGGGCTACAGGGTCACAAAACAGTTCAAGAGGCCTTTTTCTGCATTCCCAGATGACCAGTTCCAAATAAACCTGACCTGGACCCTGCTGATGGCCTCTGCTGGATTAGTCTTGACTACAAAGTGCTATCTTCAAGGTCCTAGACCCTTGTCAGTTGTTGAAGTGTACTCCTCCTAAGAAATCCTGAAACCTGGGACCTAGACATTTTTTGCTAACTTTTTGCTCTTAGAACCAGTGGAGGACCAAGACTAACCAGCCAAGCTGATCCAATAAAGGTGCATTGCAGTTGGGCCAAAGATTCAAGTTGCTCCCTCTACGTTCTTTTTCGCAATAACAAGTCAAATTCAAGTGGACCTCACAGAGAAGGTGTCTGGCCTTGTGGAATCTTCTTCAGCTACAGCGTGCAGCCTTGCCATGCTGGAATAATCCAAGCACCAAAACAGCTACTAAGTCTGGAGGTAGAAATCTTCACCAGATGTAGACTCGAAAAGTATCTAGCCTGCAGAGGTCCTACTCTTAGCATGAAATTCACATTTCTCTTTCTCAGAGTTTTCCCTTGAGAGTTCAACAGCTTCACCAAGTGCTCATCCCGCGGCTATCTGACAACGTGGGGCTCTATTTAGCCTCAGCCTGATCCCTTGTCACGCTGAGGTTTTTGGACAAATTTTTCAGAGACCAAGTCAAATGTTAAACTTCTGACTGGTTTCTGTATTGGGCCCACTCTCCACAGCAGTTGGTCTTAACTTTTGCCTAGTTACTGGGCAAGCACAACCAGGTGACCACAGTTGGCACTTAATGCTTTCTGGTGCTATTATGACCCATAAACTTAAAAAATTCATAACTACGCCTCTAATAATTGGATTTGGTTTGTGTCATTATATATTTTTTATTTACTCAAGTTTTCTAAATTAGTTTTGGATTTTTCTTCTATTGTGTTTTTATTTAGTTGTTGTTTAAGTACTGCATACATACTTTGTCTGCTCTGTTCCCTTTCTACCAGTCCGTTGAGCTCAGGTTAATTTGGTGACTTTGAGGGTTCACCCTGACAGGGGCGGTGATTCTTACTTGAGATGGGTACTTAGCCTCCTCAACTAATAACATAATTTAAATGTAATTGATATCACTATTGTAAGTAAAAAACCAAAACCTTTACAACATGTGCGTGAGTGTGTGTATGCACCAACATATATATGTCATGACTGATGTAATATATGAAGTCATAAGCAGTCCATGGTAGGGGCGTAGTTTATAGATAGATCACTGAAATATGACTGGTAAAGGTCAGTGTTTTTTTAGCATTAGGTTTTAACTCATTTCAACCCCTACTTTTAATGTTACTTTAACCTTTGGTTAATCATTTAATTTCTAGGGCTTTTTTATTTTAAGAGCAGATTGTATTACCAAACCTAACCATAATATAATTTTAACCATTATTTTTTACAGCAAATTTACATTTTGTTTTAAATTCTAGTAAGATCATATTAACTTACCTGAATATAACTTGTATTTAACCCATGATTTTTTCTAAAACTTGTAACGTTGTTTGAACATATTCAGTCAACACATTCACTGTGCACAGCATTCGGAAATTCGCAACAAGGTATCGACACAGGCCAATCCCCTACCAGTCACCTACCCACTGCAGTCTGCCATCCATGGTCATCTTGCTGCCATTGCCCCTGCTCCCCTCCCCCTTTTGCTCCATTTTCCATGTTTGTGCCCTTGACCCCATACCCTATTCTCCGTGATTCAATGCAAAAATCAAATGTTTAAGATTAGTTATAATTAGGTAACATAATTAATTTTTTCTATACAAAACCGGCATAAACTACACAAACATTAGATATTCAAAAGTTATAGTTATAACTTAGTTATAATTTACGCCCCTCCCAAAACTTACTATAACTTGCACCACCATACAGAGTGTTTTTAACTTGCTAGCTAGACTAAATTAACTATAACTTGGCTCTGTAATATGCCCACTCTTCTTATAAATGATGTAACTTGAGATGGCATGAGTTTTGTTATGAATGCTATGCTTTGACATGCTAAAAGTGATGTAATATGCTAGGGTGTAATCAGTGCATGCAGCCACTTACACACAAACTGGCAGACTGATACAGACATTCACACAGGTTAGTCACTCACCCATACATTCACTGAGACACGTATAATCACTCACAAATACAGTCAGACACGCACCCACTAAATCATCCATATAGGCACTCATAATTCCACTCATTCATCAATACACCTTGTTGTATATATATTTGACACTCATAAACTTTTTAAAAACACTTACAGTCACCGGATAATGTCATCAGTGATGTCATTTGAGATATGATCAGTTATGTCATCAGTGATGTCAGTGACTATGTTATGAGTGGTATAATATGTGAGGTCATTAAAGTGTATTACGGGGGCGAAAGTAACTGCTGAATTACACTGTTTTTTTACAAGTGAGACTCGAGCCTAAATATAACATCCTTGTAATCTTTGTTTTTTTAAATCCTATTTCCGAACTGTGACGTCCTTGTAACTTTAGATTTTTTTCAGTGAATTTCTAAGGTTTGTTTAAATGCTAACTGTTAACTGTAACCTTCCTGTATCCTTTATTTTTTTCAATTTCCAATGTTTTTTAAAATTATATCACTAAATTGGAACGTCCATTTTTTTTGTAAATGAACCTGTAAGATTTTCGTACTTTCTTTCTATAATTGGATATGGTGTATTACATATATATATATATATATATATATATATATATATATATATATATATATATATATATACATATATATATATTTTTTTTTCACTGAAAAATCCATAGCTTTCAGGCCTGACATAGTTAGGAATTAGCATTTAAAAAACCTTAGAAATGCACTGAAAAAAACATAGGTTTTAGGGGTGTTATTGTTAGCTGGACATTTCACTCGTACAAAACCATTGAAATTCCTCCGATCTAGTTAGTTGTACTCACTATATCTCGTGCGCCCGCAATCCACTGCTGATGATGTCACATATTACATAATTCATGACATGGTCAGTGACATCACTGATCACATCTCAAATGACATCACTGAGACATCATCCAGTGAATGTAGTTTTCTTTGTTATTTAAATATGTATTATATATATAGCAATTTGCATTGAAGAATGAGTGGATATATAAATATAAATATCGGGATGGAGGATTTAGTAGCAGTGTGATTGACTGTTTACTTGACTAATTTAAAGTGTCTCACTAAATATATTGGATAGTGACTAAACTGTGTGAACATCTGTATCACTTTGTCAGTTGTTGTGTAAACTGCTTCTCCAGTTGGTTACTAGCTATTTGAAAGTCTATATTAGTTATTGATTAGTTAACTGAGTATCTGTCTGGGAGAGTGAATGTGTGTGTGGTTCGGTGGGGGGTTTGTGACTGCCCAAAGATGTGTGAATAGTTGATTTAGTAGGTATATGAAGTTAAAACTACATGTTATAATAGTTGTTTGGGTGAGTGAATATCTTTATGGGTGTGGTGATGAGCAAATATCTATCTCAATGGTACATGTCCAACAAAGTAGAAAAATAAAAGGCAGTGTATGTGTCAGTTGTTGTTTATAAATAATTATACATAAGACTCAGTGATTGTATGTAAGTATAAGTTACTATCTATATCAATAGATACAGTGGTGTTTGTATAAGTGTATAGCTAAGTAAATGTAAGTATGATCCATTGTTTGCATAAGTGAATAGGATGACTTCATAAGTGAATAGGATGTGTGCTGGTGTGTAATGTCGAGATAGGTGTATAGGTATATTTGATAGTGTTCTATTGATCATTTACTGAATGTATGAGTGAATATATAGTTAAATGATTAGATGTGTGTATAGATCTAGGAATCACTGAGTGGGTTTTTAGAAACTTGTATTGGTGTGTCAATGGATTCAAATATGGTACTCTGTATTTTACAGTGAGTGATGAATGGTTATACTAGTGTATGATGAGGTGTATCTGATTGTCACATGGATGATGTCATCAGTGATGTCATCAGTGATGTCATTTGAGATGTCATCAGTGATGTCACTGACCATGTCATGAATGATGTAATATGTGACATCATCAACAGTGTATTGCGAGCGCGCGAGATATAGTGAGTACAACTAACTATATCAGAGGTATTTCAATGGTTTTGTACGAGTGACATGTCCAGCTAACAATAACACCCCTAAAACCTATGGTTTTTTCTGTAAATTTCTAAGGTTTTTTAAATGCTAATTCCTAACTATATCAGGCCTGAAACCTATGTTTTTTTTCAGTGAATTTCAAAGGTTTTTTAAATGCTAATTCCTAAGTATATCAGGCCTGAAACCTATGGTTTTTTCAGTGAATTTCGAAGGTTTTGTAAATGACAATTTTTAAATGTATTAATTGTTATATTTATTTTTTTATACTGATTTAGTACATTTTTAAACTATTTATTTTTAAATATTTTATTTTTTAAATTACATTATAATTACATTATACATTACATTAAAAAATATACTTTCTTAGAATGAATTACTTTAGTTTAAATACTTTGCAAATAAGCAATAGACTTTTAAGTAAGTAGTTACAGTTGTTGCAATGGGCAACACAATTTCAAACACAATGCAACATTGACCTCAATGTGAATTTCTAGTTAAATGCAATTAGTTACTTTATGGATTACTTTTCTAACCACAGGACTGGATCCTAGATTCAGTTCTTGGATATCTCCTGTAAACGGTTGAGTAAAAGTATTTTAGTTACAGTAGTGATTTTTAAAGAATATTATTGTATTTTAAAAGTTGACACTTAGAAACTTTTTCACATAGAATTACCAATGTTATCCAATAGCAGGTAATTCCTTAAGCAGGTAAGTAGTGCTATTGTCACTTTTTCTTACTCCGTGGTGGATCCTGGATCCAGCACTTGTGCATCTCCTGTAAACAGTTGATAGAATGAGCTTAAGTCATAGAGGTGATTTTTATGGAATATTTTTAGTTTGTGAAAATAGACAGAAACTTTTCTGGTGAAAACCAGACAATGGATTCCTATGGAAGGAAATACAAGTTACTTGTAAGTATGGTTAGAATTACTTTTCAGGGTTAGTGCCCGGCTAAAAGATGCACCACTAAGTTCTCTCCTGATAACAGGTGAGTAAATTGGAATTTGTTGTTCGGATGATTTTAGGTGAATATTTAAAAGTTCCAAAACTCCACACTTAGAATAATTTCCAAGTGAGGCCAGTCAATGTTAGCCTATGGAAGGAAATTCAAGTTACTGGTAAGTATGGTTATAATTACATTTCAAGATCAGTACTGGGCTCAAAGATGCAGCACTAAGGTCTCTCCTGATAACAGGTGAGTAAATTGGAATTCGTTGTTCGGCTGATTTTAGGTGAATATTTTAAAGTTCCAAAACTCCACACTTAGAAGAATTTCCAAGTGAAACCAGTCAATGTTACCCTATGGAAGGAAATTCACTTGTTTAAGTCATACAGGTGATTTTCCAGGAATATTTTTAGATTGTGACAATAGACAGAAACTTTTCTGCTGAAAACCAAGCAATGAATTCCTATGGAAGGAAATACAAGTAACTGGTAGGTATGGTTAAAATTACTTTTCAGGGTTAGTGCTGGGCTTAAAGATGCCACACTGGGTTCTCTCCTGATAACAGGTGAGTAAATCGGAATTCGTAGTTCAGTTGATTTTAGAGGAATATTTGTACAATGGTGAAGGAAGGGGGCGGGGCCTGAGGGGACATGTGTGCAAACACGCCCTGTGGCGCGTTTTAAGTTGCGTGATTAAGTGCCCTTGAATCTTGAGGTCCCCTGGGGGCCATCTAGCCCACCATGTACCTCCAGTATGCGCCAGGAGGCTGCATTGCAGAGAGGTGTTCAGAGGCCACGCCCCTTTTTACAACACTCTGGCTCCGTGGTGCTTACTGGAGGTAGCTGGTGGGCTAGTTGGCCCCCAGGAAAACTCAGTATTGACAAATAATTAATTCCCCAACTTAAACCGTGCCACAGGGCGTGTTTGCACACGCGTGAACTCAGGCCCCGCCCCCTCCCTTCACCACTGTGCTAACGCTCTCCGTGGCGTGTTTTAAGTTGGGGGATTAACTCCCCTTGAATACTGAGGGTTCCTGGGGTGCAGCTAGCCCACCAGCTACCTTCCATAAGCATCACAGAGCTGCGTTGCAGAGAGGTGTAAAAAGGGGCGTGGCCTCAGAACACCACTCTGCAACGCAGCTTTCTGGCGCATACTGAAGGTACCTGGTGGGCTAGTTGGCCCTTAGGGGACCTCTGGATTGAAGTGGAATTAATTCCCCAACTTAAAACGCCCCACAGGGCGTGTTTGCACACACATCACCTTAGGCCCCGCCCCCTACCTTCACCACTGTGCAAACGCGCCCCGTGGCGCATTTTAAGATGGGGGATTAAGTCCCCTTGAATCCTGCGGTCCCCTGGTGGCCAACTAGCCCACCAGGTACCTCCACTAAGCACCAGGGAGCTGCGTTGCAGAGAGGTGTAAAAAGGGGGCATGGCCTCAGAACACCTCTCTGCAACGCAGGCCCCTGGCACATACTGGAGGTTCCTGATGGGCTAGTCGACCTCAAGGGACCCCAGTATTCAAGGGGAATTCGTTGCCCCTCTGCAAACGCGCCAGGGGGCAAGTTTACAGAGTGTTGCTGGTATGGAGCGTGGCCTCCGGCCCGATCTCGTTTAAATTATTATTATTTTATTTAAAGAAAACGACGATCCCAACACCGCTGCCCGAACCCTGCACAGATGGATCCCCGACAATGCCAACACCATAGCCCCCTCAAGAAAAACAACAACACCCACGCCAAGAAAGCCAGATGGTTTACCAACAAACTTTAGGAGTCCAGACGCATTTGCCGCTGCCTCAAAAAAGCCTGGAGGAACACCAAATCCACAGAAGCCTACAGCCACCACCAACGCCCAACACCAACTCATCAGAAAAACGAGGAAAAAAGCGATTGAAGACAGAATCTCCACTCATGCACACAGCAGCAAAGAACTCTTCAACATCATCAAGGAGTTCGCCCAACCAACCAGCGAGTCCACTGACATCCCTCACCCACAAGACCTCTGCGACAACTCAGCGCCGTTTTCCACCACAAAATCAAGAGCATCTATGACAACTTTGACGAAGACAACCAACACACTGAACCCTCACCAACCACCCCCGACACCCTGAAGCCAGCGATCGACAACTGGACAGCCCTCACCACCGAAGACACACTGAAGACAATGAAGTCAATCCAATCCGGAGCCCCCACGGACCCCTGCCCCCACCACATTTTCAACAGAGCCACCAACATTATCACACCCATGCTCTGCCACACCATCAACCGCTCCCTGGCAACTGCCACGTTCCTCGACAAATGGAAACACGCAGAGGTCAACCCCCTCCTGAAGAAACCCTCAGCGGACCCCACCGACCTCAAAAACTACAGACCCATCTCCATGCTCCCTTTCCCAGCGAAAGTCATTGAGAAAGCCATCAAATGCCAACTCGCCACATTCATCGAAGAGCACAACATCCTCGACTCGTCCCAATCCAGCTTCAGAAAAAAACACAGTACAGAAATCGCCCTCCTCGCAGCAAGAGACGACATATGCACCCTACTGGACAAAAGAGAAACAGCAGCCCTCATCCTCCTCGACCTCTCAGCGCCGTTCGACACAGTCTCTCACCTCACCCTAATACGCAGACTCCACGAAGCAGGGATCCAAGACAAGTCCCTCAACTGGATCCACTCCTTCCTCTCCGGCAGAGCAGCGGGTCAGACTCACCCCTTTCCTCTCCAACGTTACACCTCCCCCAGGGGTCCTCCCTCAGCCCTACACTCTTCAACATCTACATGGCTCCTCTCGCCCCCATCGTCAGAACCTACGAACTCAACATTGTGTCATACGCAGATGACACCCAACTCATCCTCTCCGTATCCAACAAACCAAATACTGCCAGACACAACTTTAGAGAAGGCATGGAAGCCATTGCCAAATGGATGAAAAACAGTTGCCTACAACTAAACACCAACAAAACAGAAGTACTCATCATGGGCCCAAACCCTGACGCATGGCATCTTGCTGCCTTTGTCGAAAGTTCGGGATGTTTAGACTCCTCCCAGCACGGATTCAGGAAAGAATTTAGCACCGAGTCAGCCCTCACCATCGTGCTTGATAAGATCCGCACTTCAGTAGATGAGGGCCAGACCTCTCTCCTGGTCCTGCTAGATCTAACTGCGGCTTTCGACACCCTCTCCCCCTCAGTACTTACATCTCGGCTGAGGGAGGTAGGGGTGAAGAACGCAGCTCTGGATCTCTTGACCTCCTTCCTCACGGGGAGGGAACAAAGAGTCAAGCTTGGGGAGTTTCTATCTCCATCCCATCCTTTGCTATGTGGGGTTCCTCAAGGGTCGGCACTTAGCCCGACCCTTTTTAATATCTATGTTACCCCACTAGCTAAACTAATAAGATCATTTGGGATGGAGGTAGTCTCGTACGCAGACGACACTCAAATCCTCGTCTCTCTTCCCCGTTCCGATGACCTAATCGCCTCCAAGTTTAGATCTTGCATGGAGGCGGTTGGTCAATGGATGATCCGGAACTCCCTGAAACTGAATGGGGAGAAGACAGAGGTGATGGTGTTTGGAGGGAAAGAAAACATCTGGTCAGCCAACTGGTGGCCTGACTCCCTTGGAACTTGTCCTTCCCCCACTTCCTCTGCTAAAAATCTCGGGGTGTTAATAGATCCCGCCCTCGACCTAGGCAATCAGGTGAGCAGAACTGTTTCCACCTGTTGGGGCCTGATCCACACTCTGCGGCGGGTCAGGAAATATCTCTCTCTCCAGGCAAGAAAACAAATAGCTGTGGCTCTCATCGGCTCGCGTTTGGACTATTGTAATGCGCTGTATGCTGGACTTAATAAAGGTCAGCTGCAGCGCTTACAGGTAGTCCAAAACGCCATAGCTAGATTTGTCCTGGATTTACCCAGACGCTCGTCGGCCACTGCAGCAAGGAAAACATTGCACTGGCTGCCGATGGAACATCGAATCCGCTTTAAGGTCCTTTGTATGACCTATAGAGCCATCGCTAAAAAGAGTGATACTGGAATAGGATCCATCATCTCCCTCTATGCCCCCCAAAGGAACTTGCGCTCCTCTGGTAAACTGCTTCTGACAGCCCCTCGTGTAAGAAGAGCCAAGTGGGGAGGCAGAGCCTTCTCCACCCTTGCCCCTAAATGGTGGAACGAACTCCCTTTGGACCTGAGATCTCTCCCATCCCTTCAGAACTTCCGCACTGCCTTAAAAACCCTTCTCTTCAGGCAAGCCTATGTCTAAGGTCCTAAGTTTTCTTGATCTTCCTCTGATCTTCTGTTAGGCGCCTTGATACCTGCGGGTCATTGTTCTGCGCAATATAAATTATTTTTCAATTCAATTCAATTCATGGAACGGCAACTGGTGGCCCCCCACCCTTGGAAGCCCGCCCACCCCTCGGGCCACGCACGGAACCTGGGAATCATCCTGGACTCAGAGCTCAAAATGGACTGCCAGATCAACTCCATCTCATCCTCCTGCTTCCACACCCTCTGACTCCTATGTATGACATTAAAATGGATCCCCCTCGAACGCAGAAAAACTGTCACTCACGCCCTCACCAGCAGTCTTGACTACGCCATCGCACTCTATGCCGGAATAAATAAAAACCTCACACGCAACTTACAGAACATCCAGAATGCCACCACAAGACCTGCCAAGACACTGCCACATCTCCCAGCACCTGCGCACACCCCACTGGCTCCCTATCAAAGCTAGAGTCACCTTGAGTTTGAGTTTGAGTTGAGTTTAAAAAATTTATATAGCGCTCTTACACCAGCGGTTTCATGGCGCTTCAAGATGCTCACCCACGCCCACAAGGCCCTCCATGACACCGGACCAGCATACCTGAAGAGCTGACCCAAATTCCACACACCCCAGAGGACCCTACGATCAGCCCAGCTCTCCTATGCTGTGGCCCCCCGCACCAGAAAGACCAGATCAGGAGGCCGCTCCTTCTCCTTCCTTGCGGCCCGAGCCTGGCACGCACTCCTGCTCTACCTCAGACAGATAATGTCACTCCCCATCTTCGCAAGAAACCTCAAAACATGGCTCTTTGACAAACCCCTCCCCCCTTGATGGACTGGAGCCTGCTAACCCCCCAACCCTTCCCAGCTCCTTGAGACCCTTATTGGTGAGTAGTTGTGCTTAACAAACGCCGGATTGATTGATATAACTATATAGGTCAGTAAATGAAAGTGTGATTGATTCTTTTCATGACTGAAAAGGTGTGTGAGTAACTCTGGATGAGTGGTGGTGTGTGAGTGTCTGTATAGGTGTATGAGGGCTTATGATAGTGTTGTATTGATGAGTGACTACATGTATGAGTGATTGTATGGGTGAATGAGTGGATGTGTATGTAGATCTAGGAATCAGTGAGTGTGTATGTAGTAACTGGTGTGTCGATGGTTTCGAAAATGGTAGTCTTTATTTTACTGTAGGTGTATCAAAGTATATATTGGAGTTTGAGGAAGTCGATCAGATTTTCACGTGGATGATGTCATCAGTGATGTTATTTGAGATGTTATCAGTGATGCCATCAGTGATGTCACTGACCATGTCATGAATGATGTAATATGTCACGTCATCAGCAGTGCATTGCGGGGGCGTGAGTTATAGTTAGCTGAACTAACTGTAACGGGGGAATTTCTATGGTTTTGTATGAGAGAAATGTCAACTAACTATAACGTGCCTGAAACCTATGTTTTTCCAGTGAATTTCAAAGGTTTTTTAAATGCTAATTTCGAATTCTAATGTTCATTAAACCTATTTTTTTTCAGTAATTTTGAGTTTTTTGTGTGTGATATTTTGTAGCTTTATTATCTTAAAAACAGTTTTTGTAATATTTTTTGTTTGTTATTAAAATAATATAATGTCTTCTGTTTTCCTAAATATTAATATATATATTTTTTTTTGGAGAAAAAAGTGAAGCCATGCACCCATTGTGTACCTATTTCGGTGGGTGTGCGGATTCAAACCGCCATATTGGTAATTGTGTGAAGGATGCACGTTTCAGCCAGCCCACTCCACTTACGCTTAAGAGGGAGGAAACTACAATGCTACATGTCCCAGGTCTTCCCTGTAGTGATATGCTGATCACAGATCTAGCTGTCAGCATGCCACAGCCACTCCCTCACGGCTGGTTGAAACCCACAGCACATCCCGGCAAGCACAGGCATCACAGGACATGTGTCCCTGCCAATAAAAAGGTCTGGGCGCAGGTGCTCGACGCCATTTCCACTCACTATCTGGGTGTATCCGTATACTTATTATGTTGGTGGCAGCCGAGGCACTTTGGCCACACGGGCCTCCCGCAACATGCGATGACTTGAGGTGCACAGAGTTGGTGGCAGCCAAAGCACTTGCCTCCTGCCATATGGCAATGACTTGAGGTGCACAGAGTTAGTGGCAGCTAAGGCATTTTGGCCGACACGGGCCTCCCGCCATATTGCGATGACTTGAGCTGCACTGAGTTAGTGCCACCAGAGCTGAGCAGGTGTGCATCCTGGTACTCAAGACCCAATTTGAATTGTGAGCTTGGCTGGACCACATGTACGCCAAAGGCAGCTGGCTGTACAGACATGACTCCTCGTCGCGGTGCAGCTGGATGCGCTTGGGGGCTGTGCCACGGAATCCAGCGACGGCTGAGGAGGTTGCTCCGACACTTAGTGGGACCTCTTGGAGACACGCCGGTGGTGGCAGGTGAGCATTGAGGTCTGGGTGCGCAGGGTCGGGCAGTCATCGCTGGGTGGCTGACTGGTCTGGGGACCAGGGCTGGGATGCTTGCAAAAGATGTAGGAATCATGCACACTGTCTGAGAATTTTGCGACAACATTAGTGTATAGGCCCCGGTGGTCCAGTTTTGCCTGCAAATTGTTGGAATGCGTGTAGTTTCTGTTGCGGTGATTGTGTGCAGTGTCGGCAGGGGGCACAAGTAGTACATGTGTGCAGTCAATTGCCCCAACACGTGCAGGAAGCCTGCTATGGCGTGGTTGCCTTGCTTGGTCTCCAGCTGTTCCTGCGCAGTGTGGGTGAAGTGAAAATGGAGGTGTATCAAGCTGAAACGAACCATGATGCTTACAGGTATAATAAATCCTGCATAATAAGATCACAAAGGCATGTGTGTTTGTAACATTAGTTTTCTTTCCTATGAGGGTTACGACCACACAAACTTCTGTTACGGTCATTTTGTGCAGGATTGATCATACCTGTAAGCATTCCGGTTTGTCCAAGTGCAATACATTGTGCCATACTACGTTTGTGACCATACTAACGCTTGACCATTGTCTTTATTTATCCAACAGGTTTCTGAATATGGAGTTTTGGGATTTCCAGGAGGATCTACAGGTATTTCGATCCACAAGTTAATGTTCCCCGTTGGGAATGTCACTCATTGTTTGATGTTGTGTCGTTAATTTATGTTTTTCTAATAAAGTACTGTTTTTCGACTACTGTTGACTACTAGACTTCATGACCTGGCACAACCCCATTTCAGTGACTACAATCTTGGATCTGGAGCACAGAGGCGTCAAGCAACAACTGGGGTTCGGATTGGTTGTGCAGGAATACTAGGAATCGGGACGAGAGGGTGGTGCAGATACAGGGACCGTCGTTGCATTTGTGGACATGCATTCAAGACATGTGAGGAAGTTCAATAGGGCTGGTTGTGAGACTCCTCCGACTCTCGCAGTTGTTAGTTGGAAGGTACTAGAGGCCAATATGTGCAGCACAGCCAGCAGCTTTGTCTGCAGAAGGATGTTGATTGTCCACTGTGTTGGTAACGTCAGCCTGTGGGCAATGTGGCAGTGTGCACCAACTTGAGAATGGGGCGATAATTGTTTCACCGACTAAAGTGCAGATAACTTGGCTATAAGTCCCCACTGTTGGGTTACAGGGTGACTCTAAAACAAGCCCTTGTGTTTATTAGGACTTTGTTGTAGCTACATGCGAATCACAAGAAAAAAGATGAAAAACAAGAAAAGCGGGCAGGGTACAAATACTCTGACCCCCTAGGCCTGCTCAGGGGATCCCACAATAACCTCCAGGGCCCAAAAAATCATAACTATTTTTTTTTAAAGCGTCTGGGTGCAAAAGTAAAAAGAAACGATGGGGCGTATTCTCAAGGATTTTTCACTGAGTTATCGGCACTTTAGTGCCGCAAAAGTGGTGAAAGAATTATCATCCCATTCTCAACCTGGTGAAAACTGCCGATATCGCCAGTTTTCCAGTGATAGCTTCCGCAAAAAACATTGCCACGAATGAGAGCGACAACTAACGCTAATGATATGCAGAGTAGGCATTCCCGTGCAAAAAAACAAGAAAACATCACTTCCCGATATTCTCAACGACCAGCCAAATCTGCGATGCGATTTAAAAACAGGCGATAAGCCACGTTAGCAGTAAGAATTTAACATCTGCCTTTTACTGGGTAAAAGCAGGACAACTACCTACATTATGAAAGGGAGCCTAGCCCAGAGCCACATCTGAAGACCAACACATGTCATAGACCTACTGATCATGCAGTTCCGACACCCAAGAAGGCCACAACAGCCACCACCCCCAGGACCTCCCCCCCCGACTGCCCCCCCACTACCACAGAGGCAGCTCAGAATAGGAAAGTGGTCCATCACAAAATGGCATGGCCCTTCAGCCACACAATAGCAGAATGTTTGGAGAGGTGGGAACCAAGTCTGTGTGAGGGAGACAAGTCACCCATCAATAACAATGCGCACAATGCCAAGTGTAGCGGTGATATGCTGGACAGAGGTCACTATGCAGAGCACAGACCTCTCCATGTGTACATATACTGCTGGTGCTTGTAGTGTTGTGGACAGTGGATGCAACCATGTTACCTCAGTCAGTGGTGAAGATCTGAGTTATGTAGCTGTGTCATCCCCCCTGTAAGCGGAAGCGGAGTGGGCTGGTCTAATGTACGTGACTCCAGCGTAGGAGTGTGAATAAATAGGCCGGGGCTCTGGGCGTGGTTCACTTCTGGTAAGGCCAACGCATCTGCCAGAGCGTCGTCCCTCACCCTGCCAATTGGCCGCCGCCGTGGCCACCAGCCTCCTCGACACAGGCCTCCTGCGAACAAAACCGCAGAATTATGTCTGTACAGACTACTGCCTTCGATGTACACTGTGGCCAGCAGGGCTCACAATTCAGATCGAGGCCCGATTGCAGATGACGCAGGCCAGTAGGCAACAGACAATGCTACCAGTGCAGCCCTCCCAGACCATGCATCATCGTTGGCTGCACACACGCTGAGTGCTTCAGGTGCCACTAACTCAGTGCACCACAAGTCACTGCCATGTAGCCTTATTAAGGCAGAATTCATTAGGCAAAAGACATTTCTACCAGTGCGGCCCGACCAGACCACGCATTATCGCTGGCTGTGCACACGCTGGGTGCTTCAAGTGCCACTAACTCAGTGCACCACAAGTCACTGCCACGTAGCCTTATTAAGGCAGAATGCATTAGGCAAAAGACGTTGCTCCCAGTGCGGCCCACCCAGACCATGCATCATCGCAGGCTGCACACATGCTGAGTGCTTCAGGTGCCACTAACTGTGCAGCTCAACGCCACGTGGCTGTGGGCCCTTGCTGACCGCTGCCTCTGGCCTACACTGTGGACAGGAGGGCTCACAATTCAGATTGAGTCGCGATTGCAGATGATGCAATCCAGTAGGCAACAGACTTTGCTCCTAGTGCGGCATGCCCGGACCACGCATCATCGCTAGCTGTACAAACGCTGAGTGCTTCAGGTGCCACTAACTCTGTGCAGCTCAAGTGAATGCCACTTGGCTGTTGGTTCTTGCTGACCGCTGCCTCCGGCCTACACTGCAGTCAGCAGAGCTGACTCCCATCTGACTTTAAAAGAGAGCATTTGATTGGTTCATAAGGTTTCCCATTCTAACAGTTGAAGGACCCCCCTATTTTAGTCATTCTCTCTGCAGCTTCACAGGAGAGACACCTGTTGTGTGTTTTTTCAGCTAGTCTGTACATTTGTTGAGTGTTTTTGGAAATATTTGGAAATGGCTTCTTCCAATCCTCAGCAAGAACATACTTCTGATGAAGAAGAGATTTTTCACTATCCCAGATTGTGAAAACAGAGTCAACGGAAGGAAGGTCAGTTGTAGGCTCTGTCCACTGATTTTGTCTAGAAGTAGTGCCAAAAAATACTCTTGTGGCACATCGAACATGTACAAGCACCTCCAGACAATCCACCCCGGACATCTAGCACGGGAGCAGATGTGACGTGTACACTAAAATATGCAACAAGGTGACAAGGGAGCTGGTCCCAGCACTTACATGGAGCGTCAAGTACATCATCTCGAGAGCTGGACATACGCTGCTGGCCCTTGCTGAACACTGCCTCTGGCCTACACTGCGGTCAGCAGGGCTGACAATTCAGATGGGGTCCCAATTACAGATGACGCAGTCCAGTAGGCAACAGACATTGCTCTCAGTGTGGCCCTCCCGGACCACGCATCATTGCTGGCTGCGCACACACTGAGTGCTACAGGTGCCACTAACTGTGTGCAGCTCAAGTCAACACCACATGGCTGTGTGCCCTTGCTGACTTCTGCCTCTGGCCTACACTGCGGACAGCAGGGTCCACAATTCAAATTCAGTCTTGATAGATTTATTGCAGAGACCAATAGGCAACAGACATTGTATCTATTGCGGCTCGCCCAGATGATGTATCATCGCTGGCTGCGCACACGCTGAGTGCTTCAGGTGCCACTAACTGTGCAGCTCAAGTCAACGCCATGTGGTTGTGGGCCCTCGCTGACCGCTGCCTCCGGCATACACTGTGGTCAGCAGGTCTCACACATATCCAATCCAACCCTGACCTGCAAGGACACGCCATCACGGCGGCTGCGCACACGCTGAGCTCTTAAGGTGCCACTAACTCTGTGCATCACAACTCCTGAACCCTCCCTGATTGACTTTCATGCTGTAGACACCGGATGAAACAATGTCACCTCAGGCAGCAGGAATATCCCGAAGGGAGAGAAATAATTTCTTCACATGAGCACGCTCATCTCTGGTTCCCCTACCTCAGTGCACCACAAGTAATGGACCCTTTACGATACAATCTTTTGTGTGTGATTTAAGATCTGGTGCCCCTAACTTAGTGCACCGCAAGTCATGGACCCTTTATGATCTCTGTGTGTGGTCCTATGATCACTGTATAGTTGTTGATAGTGCCAACCATTCCCTGAGGGCTGGCTTACACTCACCGCACATGCATCCAGCACAGGCGTCACTGGACATGTGACCCTGGTAATAAAAAGGGGCCGGGCGCAAGTGCCCTTAGCCAGTTCCACTATCTATCTAACTGTGTCTGTGTGTTTATTATGTATGCATGTTGGCCCTGGGCCCTACCACATTACATTGTGCTGTTGACTGCACACGCAACCATGTTACCTCCGGCAGTGGGGAAGACCTCAGTTATGTAACTTTGGGTCATTCTATGAGTACATGGGTAGAGACTGGATGATTAGGGTACTGCAAGGAGGGTGTTTGGTGAATTTATAAGTGCTTGGGGATTGGCAGACTGATTGGATAAGTTCATATGTTGGCGGAGCCTAACCTCCAAGCACAAGCTTGGCTCCTATTGGCTGCCAACCCGTGGCAACCCCGGCGGAGCGTCAGGATTGCAAACCAAGCCTTGGTAGAGCCGCCGCTAAGCACGGATCGTGAGTAGGCACCGCCCCCAAAAATATGGGCCACTGGCTAGCGGGAATACCGCATAGATGCCTGGAAAACCGAGTCCAGGAGCTTGGAATTCTCATAGTGGTATACTGCATTCTCATTCAGTGGATACCCTCCCAGGTCGCTGATCTCTGGATCAAGGAATTCTAACTGTTGGATCCCCGGAGTCTCTTCTACTGGATCCCCTAAAGCAAGCTGCTTGGTCTGTGGAGCACTGGTAATAAAAGGCACAGAATTCTGTCTGCAAGATATTCCCAGCCCCACAGCTGGATCATTGACATACAGCGGATAGAATCTACTGAATTCTGTAAGCGGAATGGGCAAAGCCGACATACGACAGGCAGGAGCGCAACTGGAGCCAAATTTTGAGGGAGGCTTATAAAAACCTCCAGGGGGGGGGGCTAATTCTTCCAGTCATAAGCAGAGTGGAGATGCAGGAGCTCTAAGAAGGGGTGAAAACACAACAAAGCCTCATTAACAGGTAAATGGTCTTTTAAAGACCTGTGGAGTACTCGGGTGCTGTGCTGAAAGCCGCGCACCCAGCACATTCACACTAGGGGGCAGTGCTGAGTGCCTCGTTAGGATCACCACTCCAAACTTTCCTAAATAAAAATGGTCCACTTCCATTCATTTATATACACCCCGAGGACACCATCCCCCGGGGCATGCCCAATTCGTTAATTTTTTTAATTAATCTTTAGGAAGGGGGGCCGCGTGGTCCCCCTTCCCTTGTCCACTTCTGGCCCCGGAACCCCATGCCCCGGGGCCTGGCCTCTTCATTGGGGACCATGGGATGAGCTCCAATGCCCCCAAGGTCCTGGCGCCTCCCCGCCTCCTGCAGGAATCGGCATTGCTTTTGGGCAAGGGGAGCTGCTTACATGCAGCTCCCCTTGCCCAAAAGCAATACTGCTTTGCTTCATGGAAGCAAGATAAGGTTTTCCTCCTCTCGCTTCAACGAAGCAAACCAGGGTTTGCTATGACAGGGCTTTGACCCCGTAGGAAAGCAGCAGCCGTGGATGCCAGCAGGCTTTTTAAAGCAGTTGTTTATTAAGCAGATAAGAGCAACTCTACCCGTTTCGGGATCAGGTCCCTTGTTCACGAGTGCCGTGGCTAAACCTCCATTGCATTAAATAAACATGTGACACACTTTTCATAAAACGTGAAAACAGACTCAATCAGATGAGGAGTAAACTCACTCCTTTGACATCATGATGGCGTTGGGTGTCTTTTTCAAAATTATCGTTAAACATTGTGCATATTTAACCAAGAGCAGCGTATCTTTAAAAAACAAGTAATGGAAAATAACAACAGCCATTGACTGTGTTGACATTTCTATTTCTACTGGGGCATAGTGATAAAACATGTAAACAGATTTCACATGGACACCATTATCCAAAATTCAATGCATAAAATGACTGTCTTTCTGTTCGTTTAGGGCAAATGTTCATAATTCACTAGCATCCGATTACTACACTTCTATGACGATTTTTCCTCATCAATATCCCCTCAGTTGGTGGTGGCTTCGACTGTCTCTGCCCAAGTGAGCATATTGCCAATTGTGTACCACCAACGTAGTAAGGAGCCAGTTTCTCTTAATACAATAACCCTGCCAAACATTTTTCTTCACTTATCTTTTGCACAGATGTTTTATCACACCCTCATTTTTAAACACAGACAATTGTTAACTGACCTTGCATGTTGCGTTAAGGTATCATGCCCCTGTGGGCCGACAGACTAAAAAATATACTTTTGCTCTCTAAAATTCCTTTGTTGTGACTGCAACAACAATATCTGCAAATGAAAAAACAAAACAAAATTATGTGAATATCACATCATCATACCCTCACACTTAACAACCACAGTGACGTTAAAACACAAGCCGCTCTTCATGCATGGACAAAGGTAAACAGTTGTTCTGCAACAAAAAACAATTAAAATCTCTTCACTTTACTACTTTATATCATCTCGGGTGGAAAAAAGGACACATCACATATAAGACCATAAACCAGTGAAAGACTGTGCACCTCTAATCCTCATGTCAGACCTACCGGTAACCTAAATGCACAGCAAGTTCTCCGTCACAGTTGTGGCCTATCAGCGCTAACGTTCTGGATTGGACAATCATTTTAGATTCTAGACGTCGCAGATTCTTTACTCTATTTCCTCCTCTCTCATTAGTTTTTACTGTATCTAATACGAAGAAGCTTAAAAGGTTACTGTTTTGACCGTGATGACTTTGAAAGTGCCGCGCTACTGGGTACTGTTTGTCTCCATTTTTAAGTGTGCGGAGATGTTCTAATATCCTTTTCTTTGCCTTACGTATAGTACTTCCTATGTATGCATTCTTACAGGGGCAAAACAAGGCATATACTGCATAATCAGTGTTGCATGACGTATGTTTCGTGATTTCAAAAAGATGTATTCACGATGATCGCAGAGAAATCACGAAAAAAACGGGCATCCAAACTTATATCTAGCTACATTTTGAGAAAATGTAAATACTACACAGCAGTTTATTCCATAGTTGGAAATTAAATCTTGCCATTACTTAAATTTTGTCATCACTCCTCAACTTTTGAAAAAAATGTTCTGTCTCTTTAACACCCTTCCCTCCACCTCGAAACCCAGTGCAACCACTAGGTCACAAGTTCATAATACATTCTAGAAGGAACATGCTACTTCCAAATAAGATACAGCAGGTGTGCTTTACTCCACAGATGCAATAGCATATCAATGTCCGTATTGCATTTCTTTTCTTAAACAACAGCCAATAATAAGACTTCTTGCTAAGGCAACCGACACCTTACCTAATTTTATTCACTTTCATGCTGACAGCATCAAATGAAACATTTCTTTAAAAAAACACCTCCATTTTAACTAATGTTCTTGTGGAAAACAACCTTATACAGCTCCAGCTTCTTCTGGCTGCTATTACTCCTTCACTTCAAAATGCTTGGAGTATGGATTGTGGGCCAGAGCTATATCAATTGGGCTAAAGATGCTGCAAAAAAGAGAAGTATTGACAGAGACTTGGGTTTGCTAAATGTGCAGATTACTTGTTTTGGCCAGAGAGGGTTACAAATACATCAGTTCCTGGCTTTGGTTAAATCCATTGTGGATTCCCAAACTCCTCACTTCATTATTGTGTAATCTGGTGGCAATGACCTAGGCACATTGACTGGGGTAGGGCTGGAAAGAAACCTTTGCAGAACTGATCTCGCTTTTTGCTCACACTGTCTTGGTGTACTCTAATTTATGCCAAAGACAGAAATTGAAGTGATCAAATCAATTCTGTCCACAGATTGACAAAGCCAGGAAACAAGTTAATAAAACTGTTTCTGCATTCCTCAGAGACCATCTCATGGGCCGTATCTATACCAACAACCTGCGTTTTGACATGCATACATTTTTATAGAATTGATGTAAGGCATTTTACAGATGAAGGCAACATGGGGTTTCTAAGTAACCTGAAACTCTGCATCCAGTTTTATGTGTAGCAGCCATGTACATACTACCAACAAAACGGCTCTTGTCAGAGACACGCTAATACCTGAAATATTGTTAATTTTATTTGAAATGATCCTTTTTTTCCTACGTCACGAAAATGGAAAACAAAAGCAGGAATTTAATGGCCACCAACCCATCCAAAAATAATATGTAACAAAATCCATTCTGAACATTGGCTTACACACATTACTATATACATACTTCTTTAAAAGCATGTTTAATCTCATATTTTTGTGCTAAGTTTCGTAAAAACCATGTTGCAGACCTATTTTTCGTTTTCATGGTTATTCGGAACATATCGATGACATTGTTATATGAAACGGTTGCGCCTTTTCCATAAAGTGAAAACACATATATGCACACACATTAAAGTATTCTACACACAAGAGGTTTATTACTGTACACTTCAAACTCATGTTTTTCTAGTGTATTTCTACAACAACCATCTCTAAAACCTATTTTCCGTTTTGCTGTGTCTCTGTATATCGCGATGACATCATTCATCATGATCGCCGTGGGTACGTCGCGAAAGTGGAAAGCAGAAGCAGGATTTCAATAGCGACAACCACATTCAAAAATGATAACTATGTAATTAATTCAGACTATCACAGCAAATACCTAACTTTATAAATAACTCTATAAAAGCATTTATCATGATCTCAATGTCTTTATAAGAATGCGTGTTAATGATTCGCCAATGTTTACAACGACGTTGAAAGTTGGGATGTCACCGTAATGGTAAACGAGTGGTCACGAATACCACAAACGATAAAAAAAATCAATTTTGGACACATAACTTGTGTCACTAACACCTCCATTTCTCAACCAGGGACTCAGAGTATCTCCACCCTGACCCCTTATGTGTGCTTTCAAACACATATTTTTAGCCCCGGGAACCATTCACGATAGATAAAATGTCGGCAGCAACTTTCTATTCAGGTTGTGACCAGCCAATCAGAGCATTCCCGTTGGCACGTGCATTCGCGCGTCATCACGAAACCTCCACAAAATATCTGCGGCCAGAGATATCACTATAATTTAAAACTTACACTTCTGAAAAAACACTACTGAACGGATTTACAACAAATAAGGAAAAGGCACTTCCTTTAACCGATAGCTACCTCCCTGCCAAATCTGGTGTCAATCCATTCAGCAGTTCGGGCTGTAGAGGTGGCTAAAGGTTCCAATAGGAATTAACAATATAAACGCAACCTTATTTCGTGCCACAAATTGTCGGTCCCCACTGCACAGATCACCCCCAAACGTTCCCAATCAATAGTACCCATCGTGACACACAAAATGTCATGCAGATTGGTCGAACAACGCCAAAGTACAGCCAAGTCAAAAAATACTTTTCCTATGGAAACTAGGTCCTAACTATAACTAAATAACTACCTACTGACAATATGACAATATGATTGCAGGGATATGGCTTTATTGTCTCCCACGACCCAGCTACCAGGAGAGACGCGTTAATCTGGTAAGCATCATCTTATATACATATATATATATATATATATATATATATATATATATATATATATATATATATATATATAAAAAATACCGCCTTTGAGGCGGGTAAACTCGGGAACCACAGCGCCAATCCACACACCCCATACACCGTTGGAATCGTCAGGGTGTTTAGATGGTTTTAGGCTATATAAATAAAAAATAAAAAACGTGATTTAAAAAATGTACAGCGACGCAGTCCAGATGGCCCTACCGCACAAAGTGACTCGGACTCAAGCTGGTGAACTTTCGCTGCTTGCAGCGGATCTGCGAACTCAGGGTACTGAGAAATCCGATGTCCGCCAATTCATCTCGGGAGGCTCCGGTGGCGTGAGGTATTCATACCTCCATCAGGACGCTGTGCCGCAGTATGGCTGTCCCTGCCGGATATGCCCGCCTGATTTGTTTGGCAGCGGTGGCTCGAGGGGACCCAGGGATACCCACGCAGAGTTTGGAAGCATTCCGAGGTTCCCGCGCCACCCATCAGCAAAAGCCCTGGCACTGTGGCAACACGACTCACAACCTCCATACCACCGACCAGGATGCATCGCATATTGCATGCTGGGAGTTGGAGTTCTGGTATTCACCGCGACAGGCAACGGGTGGGAACAATCAGCAAGGGGGAGGTACCATGCCGGACTACTAATACCGAGTTGCTGAGAAGGGACTATGCTTAGCGAATGACTCTCTGCAGTATGGGGCGCTGAAGAAGACTTAAGGTCGAAATGCATTCGCCAGTACTGCAAATTGCTGCCAAATAAACGTGGTGTTTACCTGGAATCCCCCTCTGGCCTCTGATTCCTTTACTTGTGGAGGAAAGTTACTGCATATATTCTGCGGCTGCCAGCGACGCAGTCCTGATGGCCCTACCGCACAAAGTGACTCGGACTCAAGCTGGTGAACTTTCGCTGCTTGCAGCGGATCTGCGAACTCAGGGTACTGAGAAATCCGATGTCCGCCAATTCATCTCGGGAGGTTCCGGTGGCGTGAGGTATTCATACCTCCATCAGGATGCTGTGCCGCAGTATGGCTGTCCCTGCCGGATATGCTCGCCTGATTTGTTTGGCAGCGGTGGCTCGAGGGGACCCAGGGATAGCCACGCAGAGTTTGGAAGCATTCCGAGGTTCCCGCGCCACCCATCAGCAAAAGCCCTGGCACTGTGGCAACACGACTCACAACCTCCATACCACCGACCAGGATGCATCGCATATTGCATGCTGGGAGTTGGAGTTCCGGTATTCACCGCGACAGGCAACGGGTGTGAACAATCAGCAAGGGGGA
The DNA here is from genome assembly GCF_964261635.1 of Lissotriton helveticus. Classification (NCBI taxonomy): domain Eukaryota; kingdom Metazoa; phylum Chordata; class Amphibia; order Caudata; family Salamandridae; genus Lissotriton; species Lissotriton helveticus. The sequence goes on from NC_136058.1 coordinate 82,158,723, forward strand.
GGTACCATGCCGGACTACTAATACCGAGTTGCTGAGAAGGGACTATGCTTAGCGAATGACTCTCTGCAGTATGGGGCGATGAAGAAGACTTAAGGTCGAAATGCATTCGTTCGCCAGTACTGCAAATTGCAGCCAAATAAACGTGGTGTTTACCTGGAATCCCCCTCTGGCCTCTGATTCCTTTACTTGTGGAGGAAAGTTACTGCATATATATATATATATATATATATATATATATATATATATATATCATCACACAAGAGTTGCCACAAAGGGAGAGCCGCCAGGTAGGTTCGTGTTGCAACTATTTTAATGAAATGCAGCAGTCACTTTAAGGTGCAAAACAAGCTTCAAAGTCTCTTCGCCAGACGCGTTTCAGGTCATACCCCTTTCTCAATGGCGTTAGATTTGCGCAAAAGCCGAGGCAGAATGTGCTACTAGTTATACTTCTGGGTCCGCCCCCATTGGGCGTGGCCACCTCCGTGGCTTTGTGGTCCATGTAGTAGCACTGAATAAACCTCGTGTGAGGCTGCCTCGAGTTAGCTCTTTAAAAATCTGATAAACATTCCCAAGTGGGTGGAAACAGTCCTGCTCCAAAAGCGCTGCTGAATTATGCACTCCATTAGGCATTACCTCCCGTTTACATCGATGACTTTGTTTAAAATCACCTCGGGTCCGCTACTGCAGAGTGTCTCTCCCGCGGCTTGGCAAGCCGCTAAACATCATCACACAAGAGTTGCCACAAAGGGAGAGCCGCCAGGTAGGTTCGTGTTGCAACTATTTTAATGAAATGCAGCAGTCACTTTAAGGTGCAAAACAAGCTTCAAAGTCTCTTCGCCAGACGCGTTTCAGGTCATACCCCTTTCTCAATGGCGTTAGATTTGCGCAAAAGCCGAGGCAGAATGTGCTACTAGTTATACTTCTGGGTCCGCCCCCATTGGGCGTGGCCACCTCCGTGGCTTTGTGGTCCATGTAGTAGCACTGAATAAACCTCGTGTGAGGCTGCCTCGAGTTAGCTCTTTAAAAATCTGATAAACATTCCCAAGTGGGTGGAAACAGTCCTGCTCCAAAAGCGCTGCTGAATTATGCACTCCATTAGGCATTACCTCCCGTTTACATCGATGACTTTGTTTAAAATCACCTCGGGTCCGCTACTGCAGAGTGTCTCTCCCGCGGCTTGGCAAGCCGCTAAACATCATCACACAAGAGTTGCCACAAAGGGAGAGCCGCCAGGTAGGTTCGTGTTGCAACTATTTTAATGAAATGCAGCAGTCACTTTAAGGTGCAAAACAAGCTTCAAAGTCTCTTCGCCAGACGCGTTTCAGGTCATACCCCTTTCTCAATGGCGTTAGATTTGCGCAAAAGCCGAGGCAGAATGTGCTACTAGTTATACTTCTGGGTCCGCCCCCATTGGGCGTGGCCACCTCCGTGGCTTTGTGGTCCATGTAGTAGCACTGAATAAACCTCGTGTGAGGCTGCCTCGAGTTAGCTCTTTAAAAATCTGATAAACATTCCCAAGTGGGTGGAAACAGTCCTGCTCCAAAAGCGCTGCTGAATTATGCACTCCATTAGGCATTACCTCCCGTTTACATCGATGACTTTGTTTAAAATCACCTCGGGTCCGCTACTGCAGAGTGTCTCTCCCGCGGCTTGGCAAGCCGCTAAACATCATCACACAAGAGTTGCCACAAAGGGAGATATATAATATAATAAAGGAAGAACTTTCAGCCTTTGAGGCGGGTAAACTCGGGAACCACAGCACCAATCCACACACCCGATACAATGTTGGAATCATCAGGGTGTTTAGATGGTTTTAGGCTATATAAATTTAAAAAAAAACGTGATTTAAAAAATGTACAGTAAAAAAAAAATTGTCCCTCCAAAGTAGCGCCGGCCGCGACGTGTGTGCTCACGTCAGGAGCGCGGGGAGGAGCGGCATCCAGGAGCGCGACGAGGAGCGGCGGACATGGCGCGGGGGAGGAGCGGTGACGTGAGGAGCAGCAGACAGGCCAGCGGCGGTGCGAGCAGCGGACAGGCTGGAGGAGCGGCGGATGAGGTAAGGGAGCGGCGGACATGGCGCGGGGGAGGAGCAGTGACGTGAGGAGCAGCGGACAGGCCAGTGGCGGTGCGAGCAGCGGACAGGCGGGAGGAGCGGCGGCTCAGGTAAGGGGACCCATGTCGGGGCAGGCGGGGTTCAGGGCAGGCGGGGGTCGGGGCAGGCGGGGGACGGACGGGGGATGGGCCGGGCAGGGGCCCGGGCTGCTGCACAATGTCGGGGCGGGCGGGGGTCGGGGAAGCCTGTTGCACCCGGACAAGGTCGGGACGGGCTGCTAGTATATATATATATATATATATATATATATATATATGTTCAGTTTGTAAGGCCTGCAAATTTGGAGAAAGTAGACCTCAATATACAATTCCACTCAGTACCAATCCATTAACCATACAGGCCTAAGAAATGTTTTCATTGACACGGTTCCGCCACAAAGAAGAGGGGGAACCGTGAGGCTAAACTGAGGAAGCTGGAAACAAGGCACATAGTTCTGTCAGATTGTAAGGTGCCTAACGGTTTAAACACTAGTGAGGATTTGTACACCTATCTTCATTAGAATGTATGAGAAATATATAAATGACTAGAAAACACCCAGAACAGTTACCTCTTTCTCTAGAAGAAGATTTCTTGATTTTAATCTTTGTATTAGATTTTCTTCTTATTGCAATTTCACACAGGGTTAGCACAATATATATTCTTTTTTACACTTTTTTAAGTAGTCCCTGAAGTTAGATTCAATATGGTTGCAGAAATTAAGTTGGTCAGAGGACCGCATGTCCACAAATAGTGGAATTATTCAGGGACCGTCGACAATTAATTGATGGATCCCGAAGGATTATTTAAAGGCAGCTGGTTTAACCTTATGACATGAATAATGTAGAACCAATATATATATGTTTAACTGCGTTTGGCTTTTGCAACCATACAGACTTAGAACGCCTGACATTTAATGCTTTTACTTTGTGCAAGTCATATTAATGGTTGTCAATATGAACAGAGATAATGCAATTCATTTTTTAGCACATAGGTAATTTTCAAGTATGTGTATATTTAATTGTATATACAATCTTTTAAATATTGCGTAGAATATATTTATATTTAGGATATATTTAGATATTTATTTATGTATTTATTTATTTATATATTGGTGTATGTATATGTATATTTATCTCAGAATGACCAAGGTGTGTTCTGTACTTGTTGTACAAATTTATTACAACATTTTTTCAGCCAGGTTATAGATTCTCAAATATGAATTTTAGCGCATGATTTGCACAAAATATGTATTTTACAGGAAGCTTAAGCATTTATGCAGTTCTTACAACGTAGTATGTTTTTTATGTCTATTATGTAAAAAGGGAAGTACTTACTTGTACTTGCACTTTAAACCCCTCTCACATGTCATGTGATCAAGGCCCGACGCGGGCTGAAACGCGTCGTGGCGGTGGTGTTGTTAAGCACAACGGAATAAAAACAATTGCATCATCTGTCTGGGTTTGCCTCGTCTGTATATCCTTGCAGTGAGATTGGAGGACGACTTCTTGTGATATATATATATGTATATATATATATATATATATATATATATTCTCCAACAAATGCCCTGTAAGCAACGGGAGAGCACAACGGCATTCTCCTTCAGTGTTGACCTCGCTGCAACTCGCCTTCCCTGCTCCCAGTAATTACTTCACGAAGCAAACGTGTTTCGAGGCATTCCGCCTCTTCTTCTTAGGCTGACAAATTAACACTGTGAGCTCACCATTGAGAGATTGCTTTTTTTTGGCATAGCGGCTCTTAGTGGGCGTGGCACATTGTATTTGCCCAATTGTATGCTGGGACTTGTGGTCCAACAACAGTGAGTATTTTAATGTTCTCGTTTAGTAGGTACAGTGCATAAAATGTCTCTCTTTTATAATCCTCTTTGATTCCTTAGTAGGATCGGGTACAGCAAAGGTGAGCTTTCTTTGATGCATGAGAGCGCTGTGCTATATGATGTGGCAACGTTCCACTCCACAGCCTTTTTGTCATGTTTGGAAAATGGTGCTCCTCCCCACTGCAAGAGCTGCCGTGTGATTAGCTCTCATGTCTGAGTACTTTAATTTCTTCCAGCAATTGCACAGTTTGTACAGTTCCCATTTCCTATCTCATTTAGGAATCAAAAATGGGAATCAAGACACAAATAAAACACTCACAATTACCAATCCTCTAAGAATTGTGAATTACAACGAATTCCCATTAGGCGATACATAGATATACAATGCTGTACCAGAAAGTCACAAATCATAATGGCTTTAATGGTAAACTCAATAAAAACCTACAATCTTCCATAAAGTGTGTGAGTGCATACTCATTGGTCACGTGACCTGCTCATTTTTAAGGCAAAGGATAATGTAACGTTATAGTAAGATGAATATGTCTGTAACAAAACTAATATTTTGAACTAAACAAACCACAGAAATTCACCAGTTATAGTGAGAAGGGATAACTATAACATGGGCCCCCACCCTGCACTGCTTATGACATTACATATTACATCCCTCATGACATGTTCTATGAGATTATTTATGACATCACTGATGATTTGACTATACCGTTACTTAACATTGCTTTCCATAGGAAAAACGCTTATTGACTTGCCATTAGCCTTGGCTTTGTTTGGCCTAATTTTCCTAACAAAGTGCCATCCTGATTAGTGTTGCACATGGAAAGTTTTGGGGTGATCCGTCAAGCGGTAGCTGAGAAAAAGGGGGTGGGGATGTTAACTACCATAGGACCTTTAGACATAGCTTTACATCAAATTTGACAGAAGGTAGATGATGGTATAGGGAAGTCCCTTTTTGTTATTTGGTGTAAATCCATTCAGCAGTTTTGGCATTATTAACTGAGATCCAAGAATAATCCTTAGGGACAGGGTGGAACTGCGACCCCTCCCGATCTCGTATTGAGATCTGATTGGCTGCCAACACTTCAAACCAGAAAGTGTTGGCAGCCATCTTGGGACTCGGCTTGAGTCAAGTCCCATAAAAAACATTTCAAAAAAAGAAAAGGAGGGTAGAAATAACCAGACCCCATAGGACTCTTGAGGGTGTCTCACAGGGCTAAAAAGCATTCTTTATTTTTTGATTTTTAGCGGGATCTATGGACCTTGCCAAATGTTTTTACAAAATGAAGCGCGGGCTCCAGCACTTCTTTAGTTATTGCTAGCCACTGGGTGGGCCAGGAGCACTTTGGTAATAACGGAGGTGGGCGCAAGGGCCCCCCTCCAGGGGCTTAATATTGCCCCAGGGAGCACCACCTCCCCAGGACCTATTGTTTTATAACTGGGTGGGCCTCTTGCACTCCTAACAAGGCACAAGGGACCACTACCTCCCCAGGACCACATGCAAGAAAGTAATCGGGGAGACCTCCTTCACCCCCTGTTCCCTGGGGACCCGCCGATCCCCAAGGCTACTATATTTTTATGGAGGGGACCTCTCTGGCCCCAGGGACCACCAACTCCCCAGGACCAAAACTAATTGGTATTGGGGGGCTTCAGGGACCTTCCGGACCCCATACACCACCACCTCCTCATTTTAAAATAATTGGGAGGGGGACGTACACCCTTCTCCGGGGCTGTTGTTGACCCCAGGGACCGCCATTTTGCCAGGCAGGCCCTACACAGAAGAAATGAGGGGGGAAGCATAGCCCCACCCCTGAAGCCGTAGATGGCCCTGAGGAACACCAGGGCTAGTACCTGCTGCATTCAGGGGTGCCCACCCCCTGGATATAGCTGTTTGCTATGGCTTGGCGGGAGCTTCACCACTCCTGCAAAGCCACAGAAAACGCCCCTCTTCCTACAAGTGAGATCATTAAATATGCTCTCGCTTGCTGGAAGAAGAGCAGAATTGCTTTTATAGAGAGGGGGCTGCTGACCTTGCAGCTCCCTCTCTGTGAAAGCAGTGCTTGCTCCCGCCACATACAGCTCCAAAGAGGTGGTGGTTTCCACGGCTGCGGGGTGCCCCACGTTCCCCCACATTTTTTTCACTTTAGCCCCAGGGAGGTGGTGGTCCCTGGGGCTCAGGGGGCATGTGCCCCCTGGCATTAAGTTCATATTTAGCCCATGGGCTGCGAGGGCCGGAGCCCCCCGCAGTAATATTGTATTTAGCCCCGGGGAGGTGGCAGTCCCGGCGTTGCAGGGGCCACATGAACCCTGCATTTATGTCATATTTTACCCCAGGGAGATGGCAATCCCAAGAGCTGTGGGGGGCCAAGCAGGGCCCACCACATTAATACAACATTTGTCCTGGGAAGGTGGCGGTCTCCAGGGCAACCCCCATATACATTGTAAAGAATGTCCAGGGGAGGTGGCAGTCCATATGAGCCTCCCCCACATTAATTTTACACAGAGCCCCAGGGAGGTGGAGGTCCCAAGGGCTGCGGAAGGTTTTTTGGGGGCCCCCTGCCTCATTTTATTGTTAACCCTGGGGAGGTGGCAGTCCCCAGGGAGCCGGTGTGCTACGTGCCCCTCCACATAATTATTAAACACTGCACCCAGGACTTCATAACAAAAGACGCACAGATGCCCACATGTCTTTTTTTTTTTTTAATTGCCACAAATCCACTCTCAAATTTGCAGCAAAATTTAATTTAAAATATAGTTTTAACCCCTGATGGCGTTCCTTTGGGACCCCCTCGCCAAATCGGGGGGGTCAGGGTATTCCTACCCTGCACCCTTTTCTTTGTGGTTGATTGTAGCAGTTAGCATGGGTTTGGCCTTGCAGTCCAATGGTCATTACAGTGATTTGTAGGTAGGTGACTATTAGTATTTTAATGTATTATTATAATGTACAGGACAGTATGCATCGGTATTGTGAGATGGTAGTGGACAATTTATGCTCCGTTTACCACTTCTCGCTTCATTTCTTACAAAGGCTGTCTATGCTTTACTTTTTTGTGCGACTCAGCTTTAAGGCGAGTCCCAAGATGGCTGCCAACATTCCCTGGTAGAAGTGCTGGAAGCCAATCAAATGTTAGTAAGATCTGCGAGCCCACTGCAAGGACTCACGTCACCAAAAAGGGGAAGGTTTTTGAAATTTTGTGAAGATTTGTCAAGCGGTAGCAAAGTTATTGTCAAAACAAAAAACATTTTTCCAATGGAAACCTTGCTCCTAACTATAACTACCTACTGGCAACTGCCAGTGGGACGGATATATATATACATATATATATATCCAGCTCGTTGGGTAGGTGTCCAAAAACTAGCTGCACTCGAGTGTAAGTAGCTTTTCCCCACTCCACAGTAAGCACTCACTTCTCACGCACTCTGTGGCCCCCCATGGATACGGGGTGGAGCGGCTCAGCGGCAGGACGGCTGATTTAACATCCAGCTTGTTGGGGAGGTGTCCAAAAACGAGCTGCACCCGAGTGTAAGTAGCTTTTCCCCACTTGCTTTTATTAGTATAGGCAAACGTGCTTCTGAAAATTAAAAGCACCTGACATTGCCTGACGCGTTTCGATTATACATCTTCCTCATAGGCTTAAAGTCAGAAGGCAGCATTAAAGTCATCCAATCACCACTGTTTGGCATCATCGTGTGCCTCAATGTGCAAAAAAGATTATCATGTTGCCTCCTGTATGGATGCTGCCTCAATGTGTGCTAGATAGCAGACTCTCACACGAGCCCCAGAAGTAGCGGTTGCCTTCAATCCATGCTTACACCCCATAGTAAGAGCTCACTTATCACAAGTTCTGGGGCCCCCCATGGATACGGGGTGGTGCGGCTCAGCGGCACGACAGCCACTTTAACATCCAGCTCTTTGTGGAGGATGATGTATAATCGAAACGCATCAGGCCATGTCAGGTTCTTTTAATTCTCAGAAGCACGTTTGTCTATACTAATAAAAGTGAGTGTGAAAAAGCTACTTACACTTGAGTGCGACTCGTTTTTGGACACCTCCCCAATGAGCTGGATGTTAAAGCGGCCGACCTGCCGCTTAGCTGCACCACCCTGTATCCATATATATATATATCGAGACCAGTAGTAGTGAACCTGCTGCACTAGAAAGGCAGTAACACTCTACTGCAGTGTGCAAGAGTAGGAGGTCCATTCAGAGTGAGCAACGGCCAAGTGTCCATGTTTCCTTACTTTACTGCAGTGGCCTCCTTCTATGAGGCTAAGAGGATCCTGCATGAGGAGGGTATCCGCCACACACTTATTTACCCAGCAAAACTGAAGATAATGCTCGAGGGCTAAACACACTCCTACACAGAGCCAGATAACACCTGGGGTTGGCTAGAGGCATACAATGCAGAGTGGGGGTGCCCAGGGCCAAAGCTGCAGCAACAGAAAGAAATTGTTGGCCCCGGTGCCATTCCCAGTGGGGCCCCCTGCTCAAACCTCTGAGGAAACCCCCCAAGTCGCAGGTGGACATGGACTCAGTGGCGGTCCTGCTATCCATGGTAGAGATCACTGTGTCCAAATCTTCGGACTCTGAGGGTAGCACTACATTGAGGAGTCAGTCTGGGGATATGGAATCAGATGACCAGCATCCTGAGATTGACCACCTCCTGACAGCTGATGAGATACTGTAGGGTGCATGCACTGCCGGGAAAGCAGGCCTACTGCGGGGGCACCCTGCAGAGGGCATGGGCCCTGGTTCTCCTCCTTTCTCTGCTGGCTCACTGGCTCGGACGGGTGGGACTGGAGAAAATCCTCCTCCCTTGCTCAGCTTGGCCCCCCCAGATCCATTCAGGTGAAGCTCCAAGGACAATGGGTCCAATGCAGCACTGACACAGTAAGTTTGCTCCTATTCTAAGCCTACCCACATCGCTTTTCACCATGGAACTGGATAGCAAATTAATGCGCTACTTGTACTTTCAATGGTTTATGTTTGAACAGTCAACCATTGCTGTGCAGTCCCACATGGCTGATGGGGTACTACTCCTTGAAGGGGGCTTTAAATACATGGTGGACTACTCTGGACAGTTCAACTCCCCCACTGTCCGAGGCATCTGCCCATAGAACAGCTGAGAGCATGAGGTACTGGATGACACATTGGGACCTAGAGGATGTCTGGCAAATTTAACATGGTATGGAAAGAGGCTACTTGTTCTAATATAACATATACAAAGCACACTTGAGGATTAACTGCTAGGTGTGCTCTAGATGACTGTGTTACTATGCAACCCATACAGAATATCTTGGGTGCCCTGTCTCGAACCACAGCCCCCTCTTGTTCTTATTCCAAACAGTAGCTGAGCACTCTATGATCCTGATCTGGGGGCTGCAGCCAGCAGCTTTAGAAGACGCCACATATTGCGACCTACGGGGCAACAGGATAGCGCAATACTTTAAAATGAACCAGGGGATCGCATCAAGAGGTATAGTTTAATGGGAGGCCATTAATGTGGTGGTCCACATTTACTGTCTGACACAGACAGTGGGAATGTGTTGCAAGCACAATCAAGAGCTGATCAGCCTTAATGGCCTAATGGCATCCTCCACAGGTGGAATAACGAGTTGGACTTGGACCCTGATACACTGCCTAAGCTACTGGAAGCTAGGGAACAGTATAACATTGCTTTGGAGCAGCTTCACTGTCATGATTATAAGGACTATATCAACCAGGTGCATGCAGAGGAGGGCCGGCTGGCTGGCATGGCTATGGGCCTGGCGTATTCCGCCAGAGGGTAGGGGCAACCCTGTCTCCAGTTTGGGGACCTCTCAGGGGATGTTGTACTACTGCGCCACTAATATTAGTTCAGAATTTCAGGACTACTATGTGATGTTTTAGCACATAGTGGGGTATGTGCTGTGGGAGTCCTGTAGGGGCCTCTCCATGGAAGAGGCTGGAGACCTGGGAAGCTCAATCACTGTTCAGAAAATCAAAAGTGCAATCAAGGATATGGTGACTGGCATGATGCAGGGCTCGGACAGTCTCCCCACCGAGTTCTATGTGGCATACACTGACATATTGGCTGCATGGTTGGAGACGATGTGCGCTGCCGGGCTTCTTCTGGCCTCAACTAGAGAGGCGATGGTGGTCCCCCTGACTAAGATCAACACCCCAAGAGCTACAGTGGCTGCCTTTAGATCCCTTCCAATGCTTATCATGGATTTTAAGATACTCAGCAAGGACTGGCGACCAGGCTCCTACCCCACATGCAGAGGCTAATGCATCCAGACCAAAATGGGGTTATACCAACACATAATACCTCACTACACCTCTGCCGATTGTATCAGGTGATCTTTAACCATGACCTGGGGCCCAATTCACAAACTCTCATTATGTCAGTGGACCTGGAGAAGGCCTTTGGTACTGTTAGGTGGGACCTTCTCGAGGAGGTAATACTCCACATGATGCTGGGGGAGTGATAGATCTAATGAGTGCAGCTGTTGTGTGCTAACCCCATGGCATGAGTAAAAATGGTTTGCACAGTATCAGAGTCATGTGGAATCCATCGGGCCATGTGGCGAGGTGCTCATTGTCCCCTCTACTCTTCGTGATTGCTATCGAACCACTGCCAGAGGAGATCAGATTGAGAGGTGTGAGCAGAGACAGCACAGTGAAGGTAAGCAAACATGTTCTATCCCTTTAAGCAGATGACCTACAGATCTACTTATTGAATGGGGATACTGATGTGCCTACATGCTCCAGCTCCTGGAAGAATTTAGCATGTACTCAAGACTTAGGATGAACATGTCAAAGACGTGTGTTCCCAGTGGCCTGGGATGCCCCACCACCTATTCAACTCCCGGCCGGGTGTTATGGGTGCCTCACACCTTTATGTAATTAGGTATCCAGATCTTCCATGAGGTTGATGACTTACTGCAGGGGAATCTGTGAGTGGCGTAGCGGTCCCTTAAGTCCTGCGTCCCCTTCTGGAGGTTGCTTTGGCTTCCTCTCATGGCTCATATCGCAGTTTCGAAGATTGTCATGCTTCCACAGCTCTTATAATGTTTCACAAAGCTCCCGGTGAGGGTACCCGCCCCATGGATTTGACAACTCCAGGAGTTGATCTGAGGTGTGGGCCGCCATAGAGTCTCGCTCCAGACTCCCCACTGCCCACCACTGGTGGTAGTATCACATAGCTGCTGCCTCCCTGTCGTCTTTGTTGCAAGTATCAGCTTGCTTGTGTGGTCTGTGGAGACCCGGGGTAGCAACATTCTGAAAGCAGGGCACAGGAAATGCTGGTGTTGCTGCTGAAAACACTGGCATGGCCCATGTTCATTCCCTTAGATGAGTGCGTCTCTTGACCTTCTGTGGTACTCATGTACATAATGCTTTATGATACTGGTCTTACACTGTGCTGTTCTTTTAGAGGTGTGGCTGCAGGTATACCACATCACGTTATTATGTTGGGTTTGAGGTGTAGGTGAGGTTGGTTCAGGAAGTCATGGGTGGTTAAGCTGGAGTTCACTTATGCCGATCTGCATGTGATAGACAAAGACAGACATCATATTCCCTCTTTGTGCAGCACTGTCATTCCATGAAGTAATGTTGGTTATGTTTGGAATTGTGCTTTGATTTGGCATATTTTGAGTGTAGTGGTAGAGATCCTAGTTTTTCCTGGGAAGTTGTTGAATTCTCAACAGTGACTTGCTGGTCTAGTCGTCACCTTCTTCCCTTGACCTAACACTTCCTACTGACCATGATGTTAGGGCACCATTGTTCTAGGTGTGAGATTGTGGTTGATTGTAGTAGTTTGCATGGGTTTGGCCTTGCAGTCCAGTGGTCATTACAGTGAATTCCAGGTAGGTGACTATTTGTATTTCACAGTATTATTATAATGTACAGGACAGTATTCATCTGTATTGTGAGATGAGCCTTAATGTGTCACTGGTAGAGGACAATTTATGCTCTATTTACTGCTTCTAGCTTCATTTCTTACAAAGCCAGTCTATGCATCTCACGTTGGTTTTTGTGTCTCATATACTGCACTTCCACATTGTTGGACTTGGCCCGCTCTGCAGCATCACCTCCAAACCTTTTGGCTTCACCCCTTCTACTTTAGAACTGATTCACAAAGGGAATCTGAGTCAAAAGACTATCTTTACGACATTTGGTATTCACGGAGGCCATTTAAGAGTCGTATCTTTATGTCTGCAGTCGAACTTACATCTCCACCGTCAGGGAGGAATCTCTGCACCCGGACCTGAATCTCTGCAGGCAGGTGGAATCTCCTCAGTCAGGAACAATCACTGCAGTTGGGACGCAATCTCTGGCTTGGGCCGTATGAAGTGTAATCACCTCACCTGCAGTCAATTCACACCACCTGCACGACCTGCACTACAAACCAAATAGAAGCAGCACACAAACAAGGCCCAGGTTTGACCACACTGAGTTTCTGCATGCTTGCTCTGTGCCTTGCCTCAAAAAATCCTACCCCAGAGGAGAAAGAAAAACCATACGTAAGAGGAGACCACCATGATCCTGGATTACATTGTTAGGCACCACAAAAGGCTCCATGGTCTCCCTCCTTACAGCATCAGTGGCACACAGAATGCAACCCAATGGCAGCATTTAGCAACTGCAGTCGCGGCACTGGGGGAGGATGTCCACACTGTAACTGACATAAAGAAGCAGTGGCAGGATGAAAGAGGCAGGTGAAGGAGAAGAATGCCAGGATTGAGGTGGCCAGAGTTCTCCCTGGTGTACAATCTGGACCTGCCTCCACTCCTTCTCACCCCACTAGAGGAGGATGTTCTCAACACCGTTCACCCCCACACGCTCCATGGGCTGCCTGTGAGTGATATCAGCAATGTGGTGCCAGACAAATGTGATGACTTTAACATGGATATGTAATGTCTGTCTACATTACACCACAATTGTGACTAAGGAAGCTGTCCCAAGTATGTGTAAAAAGCATGGAGAGTCAGAGTCTCATGTGTGACCTTTCATACATTGCACTGCAAGTCCCAGAATTCTTTGTGTTGGAAATGGCAAACCCCATTTCCTCAATGCCAAACAGGGGCCCAGCCCTGCTGGGTTATTTACCTAACACAGGTAAATGGCAATAGAAAAAGTGTCCCTTACACTTAGGATTACTGTTAGCATGTAGATGCAGTGAGGACATTTGGGACAAGTTGCACATGACTTTTCTCTGTGTTCTATCGCCACACACAGCTAGATTACAGTCATCCACTATAGCAGAGGTCCCTGCATCTGCTGAGAGGCAACAACATCAGCCTCAGCAATCCACACCACATCACAAACTGGTAAATAAAAGTGGTCAGTAGAGGGTCCAAAAGCCTACATTGTTAGCAGACAACCCATGGACATATTACATGTATTCCACCCACATTGCCAGACCTGTGAACTGAACTCTGAAATCTAGTGCATCAGATGTGGCAACTGGAATGTTAACTGGCAAACACACATATCTTTATAGGCCCAATGATGTTTTTCAGGAATCCCGTCCCCAGAGTGACATCCACTACAAGGTCCACTGTGACGGATCACTGACAGAATATCGACGGACCGAATATCAACCTACAAGAATATCTCTACAAAGATAAGTACAAAAATATCGAAATCAACATATCGTTGTTTAAAATATTGTTTTTTAAATGTCTTAAAAATAATAAAAAATTTATTAAATATTACATGTAATTATTAAAAACATAGTTAGAATTATTTTAAAAAGTTTGAAACGATAAATAATAAAAGCAATATAAAACAATTAAACATACATATTTTTTAATATATATTTATATATATTAACTTAATATTAATAAATAATTATTTCATTTAATTATGAAATGTTAGAAAATAATGAAAATTATAAATACATATATATATATACATAAACCTGTAATATAAATATAACAATTATATATATATATATATATATGTAGATATATATTATATCTATATATCTATATATATATATATATATATATATATATATATATATATATATATATATATATATAAAGTGCAAAACGGCGTCCCAAGCGCGCACTCAGGCACAGCAATAACCACACCAACAAATCAGGTCTGCCAATTAGTAGGGTTTATTCACGCCATAAGCCCTACGTGACGCGTTTCGCACTCCGTGAGTGCTTGTTCACACAATAGTCCTCAACACATTTGCTGTATTTACCGTGTGTACACACTAGACATCAAAGATGGACTCACACGCCTAACCTTGGTGTTAAAGGCGCCATCTTTCAGTGGGTCTAACTGAATGGTGATCCCGACAGTTATACAACTTCTCACTAGTATTCATAACATAAAACAATTGTCTGTTAACTGTAACTAAATTAAAGCACTTGTGCAGAAATTCACAATATACCATCATCATACCATTGCGATATTATTCACGGTAAAAATACATTGGCCAGGACTTATATTATAACTTATGCATATAGTCCATGTATATGATGGGTGTATTGCAAAAAATACAACAATAAACCCACTCGTGCTGGCACTAAATGCGGACCTCGTGATTGGGTCATCCAATCACGTGCTTAGTCTATTAGCGCGTGATTGGCCAATGGAACATCCTGTAGTTCCCTTGGTAACTGACTCACATAATTGTAAACAATCCTAATGTAAAGTACATGTAGTCCCGTAGGTTCACTCGGTCGCCTGGGTGAAATCTCTCAGATATCACATATCCCCTGGTTAGTGGGTGTGTGAGAGCGATTGTATAAGTCTAGTGAAGATCCGTACTTCAAGTTCCCTTGTTAGTGGGGATGCCACTGGATGTCAACAGTCTAGAGTGTCCTGGTCGACAGAGGACTGGCACAATGTATGAATGTTCACACAAAAAAAAATGTTCACACAAAAAAAAGCAAAGTTGAGAACTATGTTGAGGATCTGCATTGAAAAAACCCAGTTCCAACTACCAAAAGTGATAAGGTGCACTGTGATTCAAAAAACAAATATATAAAAGACATACTTGAGCTGGAAAATGGAGAAGGTCAGCGTTGAAAGGACTGGGGTGCTGATTTCATGGACCTGAGACTTAGTCCCACCCTTTCAACCTGTGGAAGGAAGCATATGAGGACTAATGTACTAATGAAGTAAAATCATCCCAATATATATAACAAAAAAATCATTCATGATGTAAATGTACATTGTATTCCTCATCGAGGTTGTGTCCTTTCGGAAAGCGGGTGCAGAGACCAATAATATATTTCGACTCTCTTTGTCTTAGTCTCAATACCCGGTTACCACCTCTAGTGGATAAGTTCACTTGTTCAACAATGTAGTATCTCAGAAGTTTAGCGTTGGAAAAATGATGACTCTCGAAATGCCTGGCAATGGGATATTGTTTGTCTATATTCGTTATAGCCCTGGTATGTTCCAATATCCGTTGTTTGGCCATTTTTGTGGTGCTGCCCACGTACCTCAGTTCACATGGGCATACAAGTATATACACCACAAACGTAGTAGTGCAGGTCAAAAATTGTTTAATGGTTTCTATCTTGTTGGTACTAGGATTCCAATATTCTTTAACCATCTGACTACTCGCACAGGCTTTGCAGTGCCCACAAGGAAAAAATCCGGGAAGATCTACTCCCCGGGGTGTAATGTCACTGATCAAATTGTGTACTAGTAGATCACTCAAATTGCGGCCCCTGCGGTAGGTGATACTCGGCTTGGATGGTATGGTGCTACCTATTATGGGATCATTCTTCAGAATGTCCCAATTCTTGGTGATACTTTTCTTTATTTGTTTTTGATTGCCATTGTAGTCAAGGATGATGCGTGTGACCATTTCATCATCTATACTCTCATCATCTTTCCTTTGATTGGTCAGGAGATCTTTGCGCTCCACGGATTTCACTCTGTTGATAGCTCTTTTGATTACCCATTTCGGATAACCCCTGTTGGTGAACCTTTGTACCATTGTTGCTTCCTCCTTTTCATAATCGTCAATGGTGCTGCAGTTGCGTTTCGCCCTGAGTAGTTCCCCGTAGGGGATACTCCACTTCAGGGGGTCAGGGTGGCTGCTCAGGGCGTGCAGTAAGGTGTTACCTGCTGTTTCTTTACGAAACAGTATAGTTTTGAGTTTGTTGTTTTCAACTCTCACCTTTGTGTCCAAGTATTCAATCTCCCTGTTACTGATGTTGCTAGTAAGAATAATGTTGTTATTGTTGGTATTCAATTTGGAGATGAATTCAATAGCTGCGTTTTTACTGCCCCTCCAGATTAGAAAAATGTCATCTATGTAACGTAGCCACATAGTGACATTCTGAAAATCTTCCTGTATATCTGGTCTATTTTTGATGTCAGCCTCCCATGCGCCCATGAACAGGTTGGCAAAGCTCGGAGCAAAGCATGTGCCCATCGCCGTGCCATGCAGTTGGACATAGATATCGTCATTGAACAGAAAATAGTTGTTAACTAGGCAGTGCCTCATCATGTCCAAGATCATTGTAGTATGCCCAAGGTACTTCATGTTACGAGTTTTCAAAAATCTGGCGCTTGCCTCTATACCTTGAGTGTGTTCTATAGAGGTATACAGGGAGCTAACATCTAGTGTTATGAGCAGTGAGTCCCTTTCCCACTTGACATCCTTGATTTTGTTAAGGAAGTCTTTGGTGTCACGTACATAGGTGGGTAGGCTCCTGACATATTCCTGCAAAAAATGGTCCACGTATCTGGAGATGTTTTCCAGTACACTCCCTCTGGACGAAATGATGGGTCTGCCCGGGGGATTATGTTTGCATTTGTGCACCTTAGGTAGCAAATATAATATTGGCAAAATTGGATGATCACGTTTGAGGTAGCAATATTCCTCCCATTCGATCCATCCTTTGTCCTTCCAATCTGATAATTTATCCCAAATTGTGGTGATACTCAGATTGTATTCTTCTCTGTTACTTTTCTTGTAAGTTTTGCCATCATTGAGTTGCCTCAACGCTTCCCCTACGTACATGGTTTTTGGTAGGATAACAATATTGCCACCCTTGTCAGCAGGACGGATGACAATACTCTCATCTTCTGCTAACTCTGTCATAGCTTGTTTTTCTGCTGATGAGAGATTATGTTTGAAAGCCTTCATTTTTTTCTGCCAGTTCTGGCTCCTGTACTGAAGAAGTTCTTTCCCTACTATTTCTTGGAAAGTGTCTATGTTGTCATGATAAAGTTTAGGGGTAAAGGTAGATCGGGGTTTGAAATTACTTCTAGCACTGCTGTCATGTTGTATCTCAAGGGCTTCTAAGATACGTTTAGCTTCTAGGCTTATTTCATGTTCATCCATTTCATTGTTAATTTCATCTAATGCCAATAAATTGTCCATATCCCCAATAACTAGATTATCCTCCATCTCTCTAGGATTGGTGGTGTACACATTCCTACTTCTAGATGGTTTCAATACATGCCACTTTTTAAGTTTTAGTTTCCGACAAAACTTAAATAAGTCAATCTTGCTGTTAACATAATTCATGGGTACCGCGGGACAGAATGAAAGACCTAAACAAAGAGTACGTTTGTCTTTCATACTAATGTCTCTTGTGGAAAGATTAATTATAGTACAATTTACCTGGTCTTCATCCATCTTTAATATTTCTTGTCTTGGCCCTTCTTGTTTCCCACTTGGCCGCGTGCTCTGTTTCCTTCTCTGTTTGTACTTCTTCCTCTTCTTGTCCCGGTACCTCTTGGCCTTCCTCTTACGGGCGGAGGTGTTTGTTGATTCTTCGCCTGGAGTCGTGCTGAGGCCCTGGTTGCTTGTCGGCTCTGATTCATGAGCCGATACATCTCTAAAAAATTGGGTTTTAACTTTTGGGTTACTCCTTCTGCCGCCATTCCACTGCGTGAGCTGGTTATGCTGTTGTTTGAATCCGAGTTATCTGTGAGTGATGCACTTGTAAATTCATCATCCTCATCCAACTCTTCATTGCCAGCTCCATTGTTGTTATCCTGTTGTTGTATCTCATCGTACAGATGATCATATTTCTTAGCATGTGTCAGTATTCTTCCTGACTCATAATCCCCGCAGTCTCTGTGGAGTTTATATTGCTTTCTTCTTTTGATGTCATCCTCTAGTGTCTTGAGTCTTATTTTCATCTCACTGATGTATTCAACAATGACTCCTTGTTCTTGATGTTTATTCAGCTCTGCTGCAATTTCCTCGATTTCCTTTTTGATTTTTGTTCTGTCCGCCCAGGCGTACTTTACAAGGATTTGCATCATCACTTTGGAACTCTGTGCAGAGTTTGCAGCCCAGTCATCCATCATTTGGGGATCTCGGGATTCGTACGAGGGAGTGATGTAGATACGCAAGCCTCTCGGTACCATATTTTTTTCTAGGTAATCCTCCAAAGAGGTGGCTTCCCACCACTTGGACACCTCGTGTTTGTGGAGTTTTTCATACTTCCTAAGTAAATCCATAATTGGTTTGTTCGCTTTCACAGGTATTGTTGTGGATGCGCCTTTTCCTGGCGCCCTAGCGAACAATGATAATGCAGCTTCCCTTCTCTCCTTCTCATCCTCCATTTCTTGGAACTTGGGATTGAGACTTCAATCCCTTGACAGGCACAGTCTTAGTTGTGTGGTCAGTGTGCCACTCCGAGTTCTGTGAACTGAGGTACGTGGGCAGCACCACAAAAATGGCCAAACAACGGATATTGGAACATACCAGGGCTATAACGAATATAGACAAACAATATCCCATTGCCAGGCATTTCGAGAGTCATCATTTTTCCAACGCTAAACTTCTGAGATACTACATTGTTGAACAAGTGAACTTATCCACTAGAGGTGGTAACCGGGTATTGAGACTAAGACAAAGAGAGTCGAAATATATTATTGGTCTCTGCACCCGCTTTCCGAAAGGACACAACCTCGATGAGGAATACAATGTACATTTACATCATGAATGATTTTTTTGTTATATATATTGGGATGATTTTACTTCATTAGTACATTAGTCCTCATATGCTTCCTTCCACAGGTTGAAAGGGTGGGACTAAGTCTCAGGTCCATGAAATCAGCACCCCAGTCCTTTCAACGCTGACCTTCTCCATTTTCCAGCTCAAGTATGTCTTTTATATATTTGTTTTTTGAATCACAGTGCACCTTATCACTTTTGGTAGTTGGAACTGGGTTTTTTCAATGCAGATCCTCAACATAGTTCTCAACTTTGCTCCTTTTTTTTGTGTGAACATTCATACATTGTGCCAGTCCTCTGTCGACCAGGACACTCTAGACTGTTGACATCCAGTGGCATCCCCACTAACAAGGGAACTTGAAGTACGGATCTGCACTAGACTTATACAATCGCTCTCACACACCCACTAACCAGGGGATATGTGATATCTGAGAGATTTCACCCAGGCGACCGAGTGAACCTACGGGACTACATGTACTTTACATTAGGATTGTTTACAATTATGTGAGTCAGTTACCAAGGGAACTACAGGATGTTCCATTGGCCAATCACGCGCTAACAGACTAAGCACGTGATTGGATGACCCAATCACGAGGTCCGCATTTAGTGCCAGCACGAGTGGGTTTATTGTTGTATTTTTTGCAATACACCCATCATATACATGGACTATATGCATAAGTTATAATATAAGTCCTGGCCAATGTATTTTTACCGTGAATAATATCGCAATGGTATGATGATGGTATATTGTGAATTTCTGCACAAGTGCTTTAATTTAGTTACAGTTAACAGACAATTGTTTTATGTTATGAATACTAGTGAGAAGTTGTATAACTGTCGGGATCACCATTCAGTTAGACCCACTGAAAGATGGCGCCTTTAACACCAAGGTTAGGCGTGTGAGTCCATCTTTGATGTCTAGTGTGTACACACGGTAAATACAGCAAATGTGTTGAGGACTATTGTGTGAACAAGCACTCACGGAGTGCGAAACGCGTCACGTAGGGCTTATGGCGTGAATAAACCCTACTAATTGGCAGACCTGATTTATTGGTGTGGTTATTGCTGTGCCTGAGTGCGCGCTTGGGACGCCGTTTTGCACTTTATATTGACTACCGGACACCTCACCGGCAGCGCGCCACCCCCACGAGACGATGGATGCCCCATTGAGGTAATCTTTGGACTAATATATATATATATATATATATATATATATATAATAACACTAATTATTACAATTAATGTTTAATTGTAAAAAAATATTTTACACTACATTACCTATAACAGTAGGGAAAAAGATTGATAGCGTAAGGGATAAAATTACTAGTCCCACGTCAGACAGTGCAACAGTAGGGAAAGTGTTGTATAGTGGAGGGGAATAATTTACTATTCCCACTCCAGCAATTGCAACTGTAGGATAAGTGTTGGATAGCAGAGGGGAATACATTACTATTCACGCTCCACAGAGTGTAACAGTAGGGAAAGTGTTGGATAGCAGAGGGGTTAAAATTACTATTAATACTCCAGTAATTGAAACAGTAGGGAAAGTGTTGGATAGCGGGAGGGTAAAAATTACTATTTCCACTCCAGCAAATGCAACAGTAGGGAAAGTGTTGGATAGCGGGTAGGTAAAAATTACTAATTCCACTCCAGTGAGTGTAACAGTAGGGAAAGTGTTGGATAGCGCGCGGGTAAAAATTACTATTCCCACTCCAGCAAGTGCAACAAAAGGGAAAGTGTTGGATAGCGGAGGGGAATAATTTACTGTTCCCACTCCACAGAGTGTAACAGTAGGGAAAGTGTTGGATAGCGGAGGGGTTACAATTACTATTGCCGATCCAGTAATTGCAACAGTAGGGAAAGTGTTGGATAGCAGGGGGGGTAAAATGACTATTTCCACTCCAGTGACTGCAACAGTAGGGAAAGTGTTGGATAGCGGGGTGGGAATAATTTACCATTCCCACTCCACCAAATGCAACAGTAAGGAAAGTGCTGGATAGTGGAGGGGAATAATTTAGTATACCCACTCCTGCAAAATAATTAACATTAATTAAGAAATAATAATTAGTCAAAAATAATTTACCTCCCACCATAGTCCCCTCTTAACAACATTGTAAAATAATACACAATTAACAAAATAGAAAATTTAATAATTAATTAATAACAATTAACAAGCAATTTAAAAACCATCAAAAATAAATTATATCACACAATTAACACTATCAAATAACTTTAAATAGATATCATATACAAAAATTAATAACAAATGTATTACAATTAAATTACTTCCCACCCTACTCCCTTATCAACCCACAACCACTCGTAAAAAAATCATACAAATAACATATTTAGCAATTAATTATTAATAAATATTTTCCCAATTAATAACGTATTAATACCATTTTTAACACAATTAACAATATAAAATATTAACTACATACATATTAATTAATACGATATGTATTTAATGAATTAATTATATTTACATTACTTCCTACCCTACTCCCCTATAAAAACACAACACACTCTTAAAAAGATTACACAATTAATTTTTTTACCAATTATTAATAATAATTAATAGCCAAATATTAACTAATTAATAACAAAGTAATTAATACAAATAACAATATCAATTATTAAATACAAACATTTTAATGTATTAAAATTCTTAATTAATTAAATATGTATAATTACTTCCCACCCTATTCCCCTATAAACACACAATCCACTACGGAACTAAAACGCAATATTACATTTTTATAAAATTAATAACTTCTAAAAATTATTATTAAATATATTATAATTACATTACTTCCCACCCTATTCCCCTATGAAACCACAACCAGCTACAGAACTAAAATGCTCAAAAATTACTTAACATAAAATGAATTACTTCTAAAAATGTCAAACATACATTAGAAAAATTAACCATACTTTTGACACATATACTAAAATATGAACACTAAAATAAATTTCAATATTATTAACAACGATATTTTAACTAACAATATTACTAACTACGGTATTAACAAAAAATATATTTCTTACCTGCATGTCAATATTTTGGTTGACGATATTCTCTCAGGTCGATATTGTGTCACATCGATATTTAAACATTAATATTATGTCATATCGATATTTAAACATTGATATTTTGACTATATACCCCACTGTGACATCTGGTCAGGAAACACACACTGGGCGAATGTGTCGGCAGTATGTTGTGGGTGTCTAGCATCAAGGTTGTCCCAAATCTCAATATGCCCATGCATGGTACATTACAGCATACCATATCACACCATGTTTCTACTGAAAGGATGACTCCAAATGTATGGCAAGTGAGTGCAGTATATACATAACTGACTATATTGTGTCATATGAAGTGGAGTAGCCACAACTGAATTGTAAGTGAATGACATGAAAACTCTCAAGGAAAATCCCAGACCCCAAATTGTGGAAATTTATGTGGATGACGGTCGGACTGATGCCACTTGTGTTGTGTTTGGGGAGGGACTTATGCGTTGCTACTGAAGATATAGAGGATGTGAAATGTATACATGTGGTGGCTGAACTGCACAATGTAAATCCATTGTAGGTGGCAACCGTTCAAGCTTCTACATGTTACCACAAGGTGTGATCCTAGCCAAATGTTGAATCTCATCTTGCCTCCTCTTCTACTATATACTCATATATGAGCAACTGGTTAAATCAATTCAGGATGTGTGCTTTACAAGACAACATTCAGTGATAGGTAAAATCTACCATGATGTTGTAAATGTATAATGGGAACACAGGTCACACAAAGATTACACCGAACAAATGTGTGACCTCCCAGTCCTAAATGGGCATGAAGACCCTGGTTTGAGGGAAGCACAAATGTTCACCAAAATGTACCTGGCTTTTAGAATCTCACATATTAACTCTGCAATGCAGTGATATGATCTGATGCGCAAAGGAGAAGCTGGTCTGCATGTTGTGGTACCGTCCTTTAGATTTGTCAACAGACCATATCATGCTCATGATGCATGACGGGCCTAACAATGAAGGTGTATCCAAAGGTAGGTAGAGCCGCTCACCATAATTACCCCCTTCCTTCAAATATCAGTTAGCTTCTAATACATGTTTGTCTGTTAAAGTGATATCTCATTGATGTCAGTGCTTTGTGGAAGTAACAGCTGGCAACTGATACTGGTGACTTGGAGCCGACATGTCAGGAGGAAAACATGCGGCACACTGGACAGAAATAGGATTTCACTGGTCTATGCCAATAACATATAAAGGGTAAATCACTGCTATCATCTTGTGTACTTGAATATGAACATGTATGTCTCATTGCAGCTGCTGTCAGGATTTCCTCAGTTCTGCAGAAATACTATCCCGGGGTATGCGAGACATCCTGGCTGCAGCAGTCAAACCCACTCGCATCTCTTCATCAGGTAAGCATGCCATATAGTATGCCCAATTATGGAATTAAAAATCATTCAAAAGATATATGTCCTTGGGGAAGAGCTTTAGCAGATTTAGCCCCTTCTGCATAGCATCTGTAGTTGGTGTGGAAAACATTATTTACATACTCATATCATAACAGTTACGTGTAAGTCACATGTGCCTGTTTGCATATTAATTGTGCAGATCATTAAGTATGGTGTCACTTCCTCAGTGGCGGTTTTTGCGTTAGGGCGTCGGGCTCCGCCCCCGTTACTTTCATCTCTAGGGTCAACCATTAGATAAAGGTATTCTTTACACTTTTCGATTTTTTAATTTTGAAAAATGTACACATACCTTTTGGTTTTATTGCTGTGGCCCTAATAAGTCTTCTGTCACAGCAAGCGTTGCTTACGCTGACCCGGGGCATTCCCTAATGCTGCCTGTGGGCGAGCCCTGCTGAGTCTATAGTATTTGCCGGGCTGATGAGCTCACCGACCTGAGGTCTGTGAGGTCATCAGCTCGGCAAAGGCATAGCCTCGAGGACCAGTCTCCACCCCCTGATGACGTGCGGGTAAAGTTTGCCCCGGGCGCTTCAGGTTGAAGCCCTGTAGCACCAGGGGCTTCACGTCAGTCAAGGAATGGAGAGGCTGGTCCCCCCCACCCTTTCCCAACTCGTCGCAGGGGGGTGGTTCCCTCCCTGTGACGAGTTGGGAAAGTGGGATCGAGGCTGCAGGCAGGCCGAAAGCAAAGAATTCGAGTCTGCGCAGTTTGTCATCAGTATTTCTGAAGATACACTGCGCAGACTCAAGGTGTCTTCTTCCCACGCTCCTGTTAATTGCAGGACGGTGTGAACGCCATTTGCAGCGCCAGTGTCTGTGGTTAACTGGCAATGACACTGCAGTCAGGAGTTTAGGCACTGCTGGTGTGCGTCAGCATTACCTAGAGGCAGGTTAGATGGTTTGCTGCAGCCCCAAATCTGTCAGTGGGCCAGGCACCAAGTGAAGGTAGGTGCGTAAAAAAAAGCTAAGTGGTTGATGCATTTGCAAAAAAATACATAATCACATTATCACAGTTAGTAACAAAGCATAATGCTCTGACAGTAACACCGTAGTGTTAAATCAAACTCCGGACTCTGCCTCAGCAGTACCACCAGCAGCAGCGAATTTAGTTCTTATTTTTAAAGTTTTCAGCACTGTTGTAGGAAGTGCTGACTCATCTGCTTGGGGAGAAGGGGAGGCGAGGGGTATCACTGGGCAGATATCAGAGTTTATCACTGGGCCATAAAACAGCCACAGTGATTGCGCGTTCCAATGGGAAGTCTCGCACAGCATACAAGAGGAAGTAAAGCAAATTGTCGACTTTCTCTAAATGTTTAATGTTCATGTGGCTAAATAGTTGTGCTCTGTAAATTGCTGCTGCTTGCACTGGCTTTCTTTTATAATACAAAATATCTTTGCATTAATGAGTAAAAGCATGATCATCTTTTTTTAAAATAATTTTTGGAAAACTAATTAGGCAACAGCAGCTTTTTGGTGAAAACATCGAATCCAATTAATGTGTTGTGAGTGTGTGATGTTTGTAAAATCTGGGCACATCAATTTTCGTCTATTTGTGCTTGGGCACTGTCACTGTTAATCATGTTAGTGACATAAACAGACTGAAAGAAGTGCAGGAGTGCCGTGTGGCTTTTGTGTGGACTCTGGAGTGTATTGGTGTAACTGGCAGCATGATGCTGCTGCTAGGTACATAAACCAGAGCCTTAACTTGCTGCGAGATTTCTTTCCAGGTCTGTGGAAGAAATTGAGCTCGTGCTGTGAGGTGGGGGGGAGGGCTGGTAGGAAGATAACACTTGTTAGTGGTCATAAATCAGCAGCAAAGATTACGTGTGCCAGTCTGCAGTCCATACATTTTTGTTGCACTTTTCTGAACTTCTTCAAGCTCAGCCGTGGCCTGCAGGATGTTTTTAAAAGATCTGTCAACCATGTACCGGAAACTGCTTTATTTTGTTTTAAAATCTTTGTCCATCAAAAGATTGAACATCTTTGAGAGATGTTTTAACTTTCTGTGATTTGACAGCATTGCTTGAAACCGTATTCTGTATTTTAATTAAAAATTAAAGTCTGTTCATTTTGGAAAACTTGCTAATCAGCAGCTTTTTTGGGTGAAATCATCCAATCCAATGAATGACTGTGAAGAGTGTGTGATCTTCATATAATCTTGCCAACATCGATTTGTGTATATTTATATTTGGTCAATGTTGATCAAGTTAACGTATGAACAGACAGACGTGCACAACAAGTGCTGTGTGGCTGTTGTGTAGAGGGTTCTGGTATCACTTAAAGCATGTTGCTGTGCACATAAAGCAGAGCCCAGACTGTGCCTCAGCAGTAAATTACTTGGCTTGGTGCATGAAATATTTATTTTCAGCTTTGTGGGGGCAAGGCTGGATCCAGAAGAGGGGCAATTAGGGATGCTAGGATTGTTTGCAGTATCAACCCAAGAATGCAATTACTCTGAAGGGGGTGACTCTTGGACCACATTTTGCTGTTTAGTTCAATAAGATGCTCATCCCTCACAATGAATCACTGTCTCCTAGCCATTAGTCAGTCAGATCCTTGAAACAGGTGTGGTAACTGGCATCCAAGTTTGAGGTATCTCCCACTCAGAAACCTATCACGAAACGTCTTGCCCGCTGCACACGTTCCTTAAGAAGAAAGTCTGGCTAACCTGCAAAGCAGGGAAATATCCAATGTGCTATTGCTTTTTGTTCCTTTTATTTTAAGGTTTGCTGGAAAATGCATCATTTTATCTCATTGTTTGTTAAAAAAAAGCTTTGCATGGGAAATGGTGACCGGCCTCCCAAAAATTATGTATCCCGTTAAAGTGAACCCCAATGCTACACCCCCACACACTTCCCAGCCGCACCACTTTCAAATGTCACCAGCCGCCACTGCACTTCCTTCTGAAGATGCGAATCGAGGACCACGTTATCTGATAGACCTACAAAGAGCCAGGTTCAGCAGTTAAAGGGAAATCTCAAAGCAACACAGAGATGTAGCTGGATCTGATAAGTTTGCTTGTGCATTGTACATCTCCATTCAACACCTCAGTGCTATGGTGTGAACAGTCAAGTATAGGTTTACCCAAACCAGGTCACATGTGAATCATCCGTTGATGCAAAGTACATTAGAATCAACCCTTGTATTGCATCACATTAAATATTAGGTGAATTACTTATCCTGTTGCAACCTCTGTCTTCCAGGTGCTGAGGACGATAAGGACACTGGACCTTCCACTAGTGGTGAACAACGGGTAATTGAAGGGGAAAATCTACTACTTTTGAAAGCAGCCATTTCAGTTGCTAGTATGCTAGTAACACACAAGAGGAGGAGGAAGTACAGGAGGAGGCAGATCAACACGAGGATGATGGAGACTATCTGGCCCTTTATACAGATGATGAGGAGTCAGATGCCCTGGCCATAATATTAAGTCCACTGGGCAAATCATCTAAACCCACACGCTACACCTAGCAAATGCCTCATTATGCAAAGCCCAAGATTGCCTGTGCTCAACATAGCACTAACCAGCCACAGCTCTCACATACCCCAACACAGTCATCACTCCCTCAGAGCCCTCACATCCAAGACAGATGATCTAATACAGTGCATCCCAGGCAGTCTCTCCATCATCTGAGGGAGCTACCACCGTTGGTGCGGTTCAGGTATCCCATGGGCAGCAATCTCTTGCCCACAGTCTACCATCTGCCACCCCCACACTGGTTGACCTGCCAGTGTTATCCATGGCTGTCCCAAGCAGTGGGGGCTAGCATATGGCCATGGTGGCCACTGGGAGGAGGAGTAGTTTTCTAACAGCAGGCTGATGTGAGGCAGGACATTAGGACAATAGGGGCTACTCTGTCAGACATGTCAGAGGCACTGCAGGACATCCGCCAAATCCCACAGGTGGTGGACAGATTGACCCAGGTGTTGGATAGGATGGATAAATCTTAGCAAGATATGTCCGAGAAGATAAATGGCATCATATCCATGCATAGGTAAGAGAGTGCAAGACATCATGCCTTGGCCATGAAGATGATGGAGAGCATGCTAACTTATCCAAAGTTTCCCTTCAAGGTCAATGCAGGGAGGGGAGCCATCACGTCTACCTGCAGCACATCACACCCACCCATCTGTACCACAAGCTGCACAGGCTCACTACAAATGTTCACAGCCACCACCACCCATGCACCCACTTCCACTGCACATCCACAATCAGCCCCTGTCCAGGCACCCCCCACCTGTACAGACACCATCAGCCCATGTTCAAACACTCCCCCTATCTGCACAGCCACCTTCAGTGCCTGTCCAGGAACTTTCCCCACCTGTACAGGTAGATGCAAAACACCAACCTGCACCTCGGCAACAACAACAAGCAAACGCACTTACAGCGATCATCACTACCAAATTTGTGAAGCCACAAGCACGATCCCTCATTATCACAGGAATTTTTGTAATTCATATTGTATGTGAATAAAAGACTGTGTGACAGCTGATCTTTTTAAGCAGAATGTGCTATTATGGTAAAAAATACTAGCACATGTTTTTAATATGGCCTATCGGTATGGGCTGCCAAGATCCTGGTCCCAGTCAATTATTGTTCCCGTTTTTAACAAACAGCAGAGAGGAGACCCATGATGCTATTGGCCAATATTGCTGATTGACTCGGCAGTTTAAGTGTTAGGAAGAGTGGTCCTTAGTAAACTGAAAGACTGGCTTAATGAGTGTAATGTACTATCAAACCTGCAATGCAGATTCAAGAAAGGTAGGGGTACTATGGACCAGGGCCTTAACCTGCATCTGTTAGCAGGGAAATACACCATTGCCAAGAAAGGGGCACATTATCTGGTCTTCATAGGTCTGTCCTAAACCTTTGACTGATTGAACAGAACCAAACTATGGGTTTTATTGCTCAAACTGGGCAAGGGTAGGAACATCATACATTTTTTATCTGATCTGCACAGGGACCTCATGGCCAATGTAAGATATGACCAAAATGTCAATCACATGCAGGGTATATGGATTTTCAGAGGAGGTAGACAGGGTTGTATTTTAGCCCCCCTATTGTTCACCGTTTATATCAACAATCTAAATTCTGTGTAGGGTGGAGCCAGCAAAGACATTCCATGCATGGGGCAATGGCTGATACCAGCTCTCCTATATGCTGATGATGCCGCCTTACTAGCCCGTACAGCGGTCGGCCTGCAATGCCTCCTAAGCTCTTTTGTAGATTTTTTAAAATCATTGGATCTAAATGTAAATTACTCCAAATCGCACAGAATGATTATGAGCTCTAAACCAAGAAAACCCAAAACACATTTTTGTGAAGAAAACAAAATATCCAGGGTAACTACATTTTCATATTAAGGGGTTCTATTGGATCATAGGGGATAGATGAACAGTAGCGGTTCTTGATTTCATGCGTAGGCTAGGGGCGAAGCCAGTACAAGCAGTGCTAAACATTACAGAGCAAAATGTATCGCTATTTCAATATACGGTTCTGTGAAATCTGGGGATATAAGGAAGTTAAGGATCTTCAAATAGTGGAAAATAAATTCTTGAGGAATATGTTATCAATTCCACAATCAACACCCTCTTACAATATCCACCAAGAAACTGGAATTGGTTTTGTGTCAGACTTAATCAGATTGGCCCCCTTACTTCAATGGATAATGATTTAACTAGAAATGAACTGTGAGATCATGCACGATAGCCTAGCCTTAGACAGAGTAAGTAGTATCCCCTGGATGAGTTACGTTAAAGGGACAGCCACGCAAGTAGGACGCCCAAGCTGTTTAACTCTCCAGATAAATTAGTGAAGGAAAATTTGCTGTGGGTCAAGAAATCTTACCTATATATAATGCACACTGAAAGAGAGAAGCGAGAGAGTTGATGAAACCAACGGAACGAGCCCACCAACTATTGAAAACTAACTGCAGTGTGGAAACATCCTTAGATGTAGCAACTAAGCCCCATCATCATTTTCTTTTAGTAAGATTTAAATTCAACTGTTTGCACTTTTTACTAGCAGAACCCCAGGGGTGGAGAAAGGTGGAGGATCTGGGTCCCTGCACCTGTGATAATTTCCCCACCCAAGAACTTTGCATTTAGTTATGTTCTGCAAGCATTATTTGCACAATCGTAAATGTTTTATCGTTTCCATTTTGTAGGGTAAAGGCTTTCTGCAGGTCAGGCCCGCTCTAACATATTTGCAGATGCTGAATAATGTCTGGGAACCCTCTAATATTGCTAGTTTCTTGGTTGCAGTGGTTAGAGAAAGGAAAAAAAGAGGGACTGCATGATCTGGCTTATATTAATTGCTTTAAGTATAATGAACTGTATGTTGACCTGGCTGATTATTATGACCAAGAATTATTTTTACATTTTAATTATGCAAAGTTTGTGTATCAAAGTTTTTATTATGCTCAAAAGACAATCTTTGTTGCTCATATCCTATTGTTGTTTTATAAATGAATTTTTGAAGTATGCTTTTATTGTTTTAATTAACCGAAATAAGTGATTATGACTGACCTACTGGCCCTAACAAGTCAAGACTAAGGGCCTCATTAGTCCGCCTGCCACCCTAGTGGTGCTGGGACCGGCTGCGAGGGGTGCGGCGGTCCTGCACCACCAATTACGATGCGACTGTCACCCTGGAGATCACATCCTGCATCTTTATCATTGCGCATCTTTATCATTGCGGAGGGTGCTGTAAGCCAAAGAGGCATGTTGTGACACCTTGCGCGGTGCCTGCCACCTTGTGCATGGCAATGAAGAGGGGTACCCTAGGTACCCCCAAAATGCAGCCCCGCCACCACCCCACCCCCGGGTCCTGCATCCGGCCCCCACAGCAATTCTCACCTGCCTTTCCATGGCAGCATCGCCACCATATTGTGCCTGAGTTCCGCCTGGCAATCGTGACGATTGCTGACCGGCGGATGGACTTTCCGTCCGCCATGGTAATATGGCGGTGGGTAAATGAGGTTGTGAGGTGGGCGGATCGCCACTGCCAGCTGGGCAGTGGCGATCCTCCCACCATAATAATAGGGCCTTACGTTGTGTAGTACGTATTGATGGTCAATTGTTTACCCTTGTGGTGGCCTAGCGATGTGACGATGAATGTGTGAAGGAGATATGTAAAAGTATAACACCATCAGTGTAACAAGCTATCATGTGCGGAGCAATTAACTCCTCCTGTAGTGCATGTCTATACTTTGAACACAACATTTACAATGAAGTAAACAAGATAGAGATAGTTTGATTCAAAATATAATTTATGAATATTGGAATGGGTGAAAAATGAATAAGCAAAAAACTGTCCCTTCAGAAGGGAGAAAGGAAAGCAAATAATGTTCTTTGCACAGAATGGACCAGGGAACTTGGAGGGGGTTGGGAAACATAAATCTAACATATCAGGAAGCATCGGGGGAACCAGTCTATATGAAAGGGGCAAAGTAAATGTCCAAAAGCAAGTCCTAGTCAGGCAGGTCAACTGTCCTCCTGGACATCTTCAATTTGCACAATGTACAGATTCTCTGAATCAGATGCAGGCTCCTTGCTGGCCGGTTCAGGATCAGACACAGCATAGGGTTGGGACACATGAGGGGTACGGGAGGAAACAGTGTGGGGCAACGTTCAGGGTGACACATTGATGGTGATTTGGGAGGGACATTGCACAAGGGCAGACAACATGTCTATACCCAATGAAGTATTAGAGGCAGTGAGGGTGGCCATCGTTCTTGCATGTTCCTCTCTGAACATATGCAGCTCATCACAGAGGTACAGTATGATCCAAGAGGATATGTATGGTTGCCCCTCACATTTTCCCATCACTTCCTGGGATGCAACCAAAGGAATCACAATATAGGGAAAGTTATGGGCCAGACGTGAGAAGTGTGGTGTGTCAGAGCCTTTCCTTGGGTCTCCTTGGCAGCCACTTGGAGGGCGGCTAATGGCAGGGGATGCAGCTGGAGACCCCAGTGAATGGGGGCCTCTAGAGCCAGGGAGGGGCTGGTTGCAGGCCCAGGTTGTGGTGTGACCTGCCCCTGGGGCGCCTCAACATACATAAGGTGTTGATTGTCAGGGGGAGAGTCAATCTCCTCACCCCCTATCTAGAGTTGTCCAGTTCCTCACCCTCGCTCTTCCCACAATGTGCTGTGACTCCACCCAGTCTGTAGCGCTCGAGGTATGTTCTGGCTCTGACAAGTGGGGCATTTCCCCTGCCTTCAGATGTTGAAGGTCCTCCTCCTCCTCTTTAGTTGTGGAGAGAGGTTGTGGCCGCTGGTACCTCAAGGATGTCCTGCTCTGCCCCTTGTCCTGTTATTCTTGGACAATAGGGCAAGTAAAATGGAAGTCAAATCATTATGTAGTGGTTGTACACAACAGAATGGCACACATAACTACATGAAGCAAGTGCAGGTTTTGTTCCACTTTGATCACACTATCCAAGTAGAAGTGAATTGGAGTCTAAAGTATGTGTATGTTCACTGTGATGTCCTGATTTGACTCACACATTGACATCTTACTTGAATTTAGATGGCATACACTTCTGTACTGACCAGTCCTCACCTTTAGCATTCTTGTAATATCTGTTTACTGTCATTGCTACATAGGCATCTTCCAATGCAGGTAAACAAAAGGAGATGGGAGACAATTAAGATGGCTTTGGGATGATCCTGTGATAATATGTAGTCCCAGCACTCTCACACTTACTAACAAATGTCATATGCTGTGTAGCATTGTATGACACAACACAAATGCATAGATAGCTTTGCAAAGAGGTAAGTCAAATAACTTGATATTCCCTAGTAGCAGCGGACAGTCTAGGGACAAAATTGCCTGCAAAGACTGCTTAGTTGGTGCTGTACCCTGGTGAACAGTTGTGGCTAGTTGTTACAACTACCTTGACTGGACAAATGCAAATTCAGCCACTGTTGGGACAACGTGTGTATGTGGACTCCCTTGGAGAAGTTGCTATCACTTTAGTGTGAGACAAGGATCCTAAACTCTGTCTTTACTATATGGGACATAATATTAACCCAAACTCACAACAGGCATACAAGTTACAGCATTCCAACACCCAAAGGCCTCTCATTCACACATTGGACAGTTTCTGTACCATTCCTCACCGAATGCACATATCCGTTATAAGGCCCTCGGTTCACCAGTAATGGTGCTGTTAGTGCAGTTTTATATAGAAAAGCATGTCTGAGGCTCTTTTACCCCAGAGGCTTCCAAAAACAACATGTTCCAGAATGTACTCTGCTCAGTGCATTCTCTGTGCAACAGTGAGACTTTGGCCTTATAATGACTGCTTCATTTGCACAGATTGGGTAAATGAAGACATAGGACGCCCAATGGTACAGCTCTGTCATCCCTCACATCATACTTTCAGACACATATTGCAGTTAATGTGCTTACCAGCTCTCTGCGGCTCATGCTCCACCAGCTGACCATCAAGGGTCGGCCAGGCTACCCTTAGGACCCTCCTGTACACTGATGAGAGGTGGGCCAGTGCACATTGTGATGGGAGGACTAGCCCAATATTTCCTCGGACTTCAACCTGAACCAGCATTTAGGTACTCCCAGCGCATACGGCCCTGCCCTGCTGGTCATACAAGCCCACTGCATTGCAGTGCTGCGCAATGGTGGTCCAGATGCTGGTGCGTTCTGCATTACTTAGCTGGTCCTCGGCCCCCCATACAGCTGAGGGTACTTTTCTTGCACTCCCTCTGCTAACTGTTCCAATTAACGTCTGTACAAGGGGGTGTTTTCTCCTCAAGTCTCTAAGCCATGTTGGGGGCAAGTGGGTGTACCGAGCAGCAGGATGGAGGAGGATCTGATCTGGTACAGGGGATCCCTCAGAATTAACAGAAAATAGCTGCCAGCAACTTTCTGTGATGTATTTCCTACCCCACATTTCCTGTATGAAAATCGTGTGTTCTGGCCTATTTATGGACTTTCCGCCCTGAATGCATACTCTCTGTATGCGGAGCGGAAAACTCACACGCGGAACAGAAATTCCCAAAATGGGCCCATTTTTCCAAATAGGAACCTTAGGAACATGAGACAAATGGTAGAGCAGGCAATGTAAATAAGTTTGGACAGAGAAAAGGGTGTGGCCAGACAAAACACCAAAGTCGGGGGAAACAGTGCTGTGTATACCCAGACACATTGGGCCTGATTCTCAAAGTGCCTAATTACTCATGGTAGAGGCCCCTCAGTTATAAGGGGATCGTTGCAGTTGGGGGCAATTGCACAACAATTCAAGAGTGAAGTCCCTTTGTGAATCAGGCACCCATTTTAAAACGTCCTGGGAGGTCTAACACAAGCACAGACCTTTAATCCTCTGGGGCAATGGATTCCTTAGAGACACATTTTCGACACTATTTGCTGACATCTGCACATGACATATTGCATGGCCATTATTTGGACTCCTGTCAACAGCAGTTGTTTACATACATAAAGCGTGGCTTGCTAAGTAGTCTCGGGATGGAATTTTTGGACAGAGTGTTACATATCCAAATATCATCATTGACAAGAGACTGCAAATCAGATGTTGTCTATAACACAACAGGTTGCTCAGCTGAAAAAAGTGGTAACCAGCTGATCACGGACTCACATACCCTGCCCTCTGTTCTGTGCAATTGCCCAGCTGCCCGGATTCAGACCTAGTAAAGGGTTCAGGTGTATTCGTAATCCATGACTTAAAGCTATGTTGCGCAAGCCACAATAGGCTACTATTATCTTTCACATATCTTCAGGGGAGTTTAGCAGCACCATCCCTGTATGGTCAAGACATCTGAATCGCGACTTCAGGAGACCAAACCTGTGCTCTACGATGGCTTGAGTATGTATATGTGCCCTATTGTACCTATGCTGAGGTACAGTGGCTGCACGCCCATATGGTGTGAAGAGTAGAGGGGAGAGTGCATATCCAGCATCACCTGAGGAGGGAAATTAGGGAACTTGATTACATGTCCATCTTACATCTGTACAATACATGATCGATACTTTGGTACATGCAGTGTCTGTTGAGGCTGTGTATGTGGCATGATAAATATTGTTGGGCTCTTGCATTTAGAAGAGGGGGAAAATAGTCAATTGAACAAATAAGGACAAACTTAAAAAGGGGTCATTCTGATGTGAAATTATTTATCTCGGATTTTTGTGTAACATAAATCACTTTATGATACTGTATGTACACAAGTCCTCATCCACACAGCTGAACACCAATGGGATACATTAGATTGTTGGTTGACGGAGATGTGAGATTCGGTCAAGAAACACAATCCCTTACATGGTGAACCACAAAAAGTCACTAAATTAACCTGTCCTTAACCCTGGGTAGTCAGTTCTACCTTACAGGCTAAGTGAAAAGTATTTATGTAGCACACAAATAGGAATAATGTGAAAAACACAATACTAGAAAAATCTTAAACCAATTCAGAAAAAATAGAGTAAAGTTTAAGAAATTGATAGCAAAAACAACAAAAATCTAATTAGTAGGCCCAGAGTTATGAATTTTTAAAGTTTAAGGTGCAAAATAGCGGCTAAAAGATCAAAACGCCAACCTCGGGCATCTAGTCATGTGAGTCTGTGTCAAAGTCAAACGTTAAGGCCAACCAAAATGCAGCACGGTTTGGATACAAAGAGTAGATTGGGCAACATCAGCACTTACCTGTGAATTTACAAAAATTGTTGAAGAAAAATATCTCAGAAGGTAACGTTCAGCAGGGCAAGCCCGCTGAAGGTGTCAGAAGGAGAAGCTCCATGGTCGGATGGCCTTTGGTCGATGCCGCAGTGAAGATTTCTACGTTTGGTCTTGTCGAAATGGAAGTTAAAATCTCCAGCGGGGGGGCGTGGCTTCGCGGGCGAAGATGGTGGAGGGCAGCCTTCTATAGCTCCCACCAGCCCGATCCTGATCCGACGATTTATAGCCCACAATTGCTGCTGTGGTGGCGATCGGCGAGGGGTGCCTTCCGGTGCGGAGATTTGCGCTCTCGGACCCTCTGCCGTGAAGTTGGCAGCAGCGGCGGCCTGAGGCCTGGTCCGTGTGTGTGCAGCCGGGGCCTCGATTTTGGCGCCTCCCGGTCGGGGGCTCCCGGAGCTGGCCGGCCGTCACGGCTGTTGGGCCCCTGCCCTGGGGTTTTGATCGGTGGCGGAGAGGAGAGTGGGTGCTTGGCCGTGCCCTCACGTGCAGGTGTGGCTGCCAACGCTGCGGAGGCGCTGGGGGAGGACTGCGGCCTGCGCCGAGATCCGGAGACTGGGGCCTCGAGTTTGGAGGTCCCCGGCGGCTTGTGGTGGTGCGTGGAGGAGGCCTAGGCGGTGATGCGGAGGGGCTGACGGCGCTGTGGCCTCCGGGGCGAGGTCTTACCCGGTCTGCATGGCTTGGCGCTGCCGTGCTTGCCTGGATTCCTGACCAGTGGACTCACTGAAGCCTACACGGGTGTGGTGCCCGGGATCCGAGTGCGCCCGTAAGCAGTGGTGGCGGAGGCGAGACGTGAACAGTGAGTGTCCCCGGGGCCCCCGTGTGAGTGGACGAGAGGCGGAGGAGCTGCGGCCCGCTGCTGGTGATCCAGTAGACCACCCCGAGGCTTTGGGTGGTGGTGTGGGGGGGCCCGCCGGCCCGAGGAGTGCGGCTGGCAGCTGAGGGGTCTGGACTGGTGCCACGAGAGCGGGGAGGTATAGCCGGGCCGGAGCCACATTATACTCCCTGACACACGGCCGGAGTTGCATGGAGGCCTGAGGTGTCCCTGGTCATTGGTGGAAGACGGCGTGGTAGAACCGTGCACCTTGGGGCAGTGGAGCTCATAGGGTGGAGTGGCCCTTGCTGATCATGGTGGCGCAGTGAGTCTGACCTGAGACGTTTCGCGGATAGATTGCAGGGAGCTGCCCCCCTGTACATCCCCGACATGACCAGAGGCGGAGGGGGCAGTGGGTCTGCCAAACAGGGGCCCATTGACAAATTCACCGGACCGAGTGGGGGGCCCGGGGCATCTGGAGGTGGCCAGGGCGCAGGGCCGGACAACGCAGCGCTTATGGCGGCGATAACTCAATCCAGAGATATGCTGGATGCCAAGATAGGAGCGGTAGGGGCTGATGTTACTCTGCTGCGTCAAGATCTGCGCAATGCGGTGACTCGCATCACGGAGGAAGACGATGTGGGGACCCTAAAGCAGAAGGTGGCTGCGATGGAGAAAATTCAAAGAGGCCTTGCGCTCCGGGTGGAGGACGCTGAAGGGAGGGCGAGCAGGAACAACCTTCGCTTTGTGTTCTTTCCGGAAGGCTGCGAGAAAGGGAACATGGAACGCTTCTTATCCAAGTGGCTGGAGAGCTGGCTCCCCCCGGATGTCCTGTCACGATGTTTTGTAATAGAACGTGCACACAGAGCCCTAACGCAGAAGCCGCCCGCTGGGGAGCGGCCCCGGCCAGTGATTGCTAGGATTCTGAACTTCCACGACAAAGACACTATCTTACGAGCAGCGAGGGCTAAGGATCAGCTCACATTCGAGAACCAGAAGATCATGATCTTTCCGGACTATACTAAAATGGTACAAAAACAACGCCACTCCTTCATCGCGGCCAAGGTGAAACTGCGAGGCCTGAAGCTCCAGTATTCCTTACTTTATCGGCCCGCCTTCGAGTGGTTTTCCAGTCACGGACCCACTTCTTTGATACCCCAGAGGAGGTCTTCAGGTGGACCGATGAGACGGTAAGGGTCCGACCACATGCCCAACCGGGCTTGAATCCGGGCCCGTCACGGGGTTCGTCACAGGAGCGAGGCGACCAAAATGTCTGGAGCAAGCGGCACAGGAGATCTAGGTCACGGAGGCGCTCCTCCTCTCCTAGTGGAGCACGGGATGGGACACCTGCCGACTCTGACCACTCCGGAAAGGAACATTGACGGACGCTGGGGTGTGAGATTATCTGCTGGCATCATGGGCCCCTGCCGGGGGTGATCGGAGGGCTGCGCTCTGCTGATCGGACAGCTGAGG
Source organism: Lissotriton helveticus (assembly GCF_964261635.1). Classification (NCBI taxonomy): domain Eukaryota; kingdom Metazoa; phylum Chordata; class Amphibia; order Caudata; family Salamandridae; genus Lissotriton; species Lissotriton helveticus. The sequence goes on from NC_136058.1 coordinate 82,196,084, forward strand.
ACTGAGTATATGATTACTGTTCGCTTTGCATATCCAAGATTGTTTGGGGCTGCGGGGTGGGGTTCGGGGAGCTTATATGCAGGGGCTTCTTGTCTCCTACGTGGGTGGGAGTTGGCGGGGGGGGTTCTTCTTGGTTGAGTGGGTAGTTGGGATCCATTGGTATGGTTGGCCTTGGGCGCTCTGTTTTGGGCCCGATGTTACCCATGCCGCGACAGATACTTCAGTGTTCTATGAGGTATAGGGGTGGGTGGTGGAGGACGGGGGACTGGGTGTTGAGGGGAGTGTTCTGGGGGGAGTGTGTGGGGGGTGCGGGGGGGGTTGGTGGGGGATGCACGTGATTTCTACTGCTTCATTTCTGATTGTGCTGTTTAATCGGGCCTGTTGCTTGTTGCTCTGGTTTTGTGTTCCCTGGGATTATGGCTGATGCATCAACTTCGGGACTCCCTAGGGCGTCCATGCGTATACTGAGTTGGAATGTCAGGGGGATGCTAGATAAAATTAAGAGGGGGGCAATTCTGCGATGGGGGAAGAGGGAAGCAGCGGATGTCCTACTGCTACAAGAGACGCATATGATGGGGAAGAAAGGGCTTAGTCTACAACGCTATGACTACCACCAAGTCTTTCATGCTGGGTTTACCAGGGGCTCCAGGGGGGTCGCCATATTGGTCCACCGCAGGCTGGCTTATGTGCATGAGAGGCAGTGGCTTGACCCGCAGGGTCGGTATGTCTTTGTGAAGGGAATGGTGGGCTCAGAATCTGTTGTGTTTGGCAGTGTGTATGCGCCTCCCCCGTTGCAGTGGTCCCTGGCTGAGAGGCTGTTTGAGGTGTGGGAGGAAATTCCGGAGTCCCTAGCTGTACTGGGAGGGGATTGGAATGATGTGATGGATGTGAGTATGGATCGTCGGAGACCGCAGGAGACACCGACTGTGGCTGCCCCCACCCGGTTGAGTGCGATGGTGGACGGGCTGGGTTGGATTGATGTTTGGCGACACTTGCATGCTAAAGTCCGTGAGTATACCTAGGTTTCAGATGTGCATGGCTCCTTCTCGCGACTGGACTGTGTATTTGTGCCCGGTGCGTTCCTGAGTAGAGTGCGTGGGGCTGACATTTTGCCTAGGGGGCTGTCTGACCACTCCCCAGTGGCTGTGGATGTTGAGTTGCACAGGAGGAGACATTCGTTTAGGTGGCGGATGTCTTCATGGCATCTCCAGCCGGCTGATTATGTCCACCATATGCGGGGGGCAATAGCCCGTTATTGGCAAGAGAACCTGGGGGCGGACGTAGACGTGACGGTGGTCTGGGAGGCCATGAAGCCCACATTGCGGGGCGTTGACATCGCGTGGTGTGCGGCGGCCCGTCGCCGACGTAAGGAAGTCATAGTTGCTGCCACTGCATGTGTGGAGGTTCTTGAGCGGCGGTGTCAAGGAGGGGGAGACGGTGTAGCGGTGCGGCTACTTCTGCAGGCACAGCAGTCCTATGCGTCCGTGTTGCTGGACGAGGCCCGACAGGCGTGGCTGGCCATGCGAAGTAGGGTTTACCAATGGGGGGACAAGTCCTGCACTATGCTCCATAGGCTGTGTCAGCGTACCCTGCAGCCACTGACGCTGCCGGGACTCACGGATGATGCCGGAGTCACGTTGACGGATCCGGTGGAGTTGGCAGCTAGCTTTGCTCGATATTACGCAGGGCAATATGCGCCGCGGGACTGTCTTCCGTCTGCTGAGGTCGATAAATTTATTGCTGATTTGCCCCCGAAAACCGTCTCCGACGATACGCGAGCGGCATTGGACCTCCCTCTTACAGCGGAGGAATTGGGTGATGCACTAGGTCAGCTCAACCCCCCGGAAAGCTCCTGGGCCGAGTGGCTTCCCGTGCAAGTTTTATAAGAAATTCCAACTCCAATTAGGGTCCCACTACAGGGCCGTGTTGGAAGCGGCGCGGGAGCTGAGGTGGTGGTGTTTCAAAAACCGGGTAGGCCGCCGGACCGCCATGACTCCTATCGCCCTATATCTTTGCTTAACATCGAAGCTAAGCTGCTGGCAAAGGCGTTGGCGAATCGTCTTCTCCCCTACGTGGCGGATCTGGTCCACCCGGAACAGTCGGGCTTTATGCCGCACAGGGCGACGCAACACAATATTCGGTGGGCACAGACGGCAGTGGATGCGATGGGGGCCAGGGCGAGAGGGCAGCCCTACTGTTGGCGGATATTGATAGGGCGTTTGATTCCGTGAGCTGGACCTACCTGTTTGCGCTCCTGCCCCATCTTAACCTGGGCCCGGTTTTTATTTCATATCTCAAGCTGCTATACACCGACATCACGGCGTCCGTGCGAGTTTCTGGGGCAGTCTCCGAGAGGTTCCCAATCGGCCGGGGGACCAGCCAGGGTTGCCCGCTATCTCCGTACCTATGTGCGCTGGCTATGGAGCCCCTGGCCTCCTGGGTGCGAATCGACGCACAGCTGCGGGGCTTTCGGTGGGGCGGGGGACTCACGGACAGGATCGCACTTTATGCGGATGACGTCCTCTTTTTCCTCACGGACTTGGATAGAACGGGCCCTCGGGTATTGGAAATTATGCGCGTATTTGGCGAGGTATCGGGTCTTTACCTTAACCCTCATAAATCCACCCTGTGGGTGTTGGGTGAGGGGGCGTATGCGGGCTCCTGAGCGTTGGCCTTGCAGGTAGCAGCCGGAGGCTTGCTGTATCTTGGCGTGTTCCTGTCTGAGTCTATGGCGATCTCTTGGGAGCGCAACGTGCTGCCGGTGTGGGAAAAGGTCCAGTCGGACATTAAAAAGTGGTCCCGAATGCCCCTTACCATATATGGTAGGTCCGCGATCTTTCAAATGGTTGCACTCCCGCGCCTTTTGTATCAGCTGCAGAACCATCCGCACCTGGTCGCACCCCAGTGGTTCCGGCAAGTTAATTCCGTGCTGGGTCGCTTCTTGTGGGCGGGAGGTGCGGCCAGAGTGGCGCTGCGTACCTGCTTCCTGTCCACCTACTGTGGTGGCCTTGCAACGTCCGACGTGCTGTCATATTACCAAGCCTCCCACTTATTAGTGTTGAATGAATGGTGGTACGGAGATAGGGGAGATCCGGCATATGCTTTAGAGCGCTCATTGATGGGAGTTAACACGTTGCATACGCTCTTGTACTCAGCCAGACTGAGGAGGCAGTTGCCTCGTGCCACGCAAGTGGTTTTTGTGATATGGCGACAGGCGCTGCGCCGCATGGGCTGGTGGGGCAGATTGACGGCGGAGACTCCTCTGTGGAGAAATGAGCAGCTCCCCGCTTTGGCCATGCTGGCAGGGTTTGGCGGATGGGATTCTATAGGGATCTCTTCGCTGGGAAATGTTGTGTCCGGAGTAGTCCTCAAATCGTTTCAGGAGCTGAGAGACGAGTTCCATATGCCCCATACCCAATTTTTCAAATACCTGCAGTTCCGCCACGCGCTTGAGCCCAGCTTGGTGGGTCTGGAATCGCTACCGGAGTTCAGCCCCCTGGAAGCGAAAGTCTTCATGGGGGATCTTGGACACAAGAAGGTGTCATGTATTTATCAAACCCTTGTCACCCATTGTTCCTCTACTCTAAGCGCCTTAAAGGAAGCCTGGGAAGGGGACGTTGGACCCCTAGATGAGGATGATTGGAGGGAGGCCTTGGAGTCCCCGCGAGGGACCGCTATCGCGGTGCGTCTCAGGCTGGTCCAATTTAAATATTTGCATAGGGCCTATTACACGAGGGAGCGACTGTGGAAGGCAGGCTTGATTGGATCCCCGGAGTGTTTGCGATGCGGAGCTGAGATGGGTACCCTGTTGCATACTGTATGGTCGTGTGTTGGCCTGACCAGATTCTGGAGGGGTGTGTGGGGCTGCCTGTCGGAGGTGCTGGGGTGGGATCTTCCCCGTACCTATCGACTGGGCCTTTTACATGTACTGGAGGGCGTGGGGGGGAATACCTACAAGCGCCACCTCTTATTGTTGGGTCTTATCGTGGCAAAATGGGATTTGGCACAAGCATGGAAGAGTGATCGTGCCCCCCCGTTGAACGCGTGGAAAGCAGGGATGGACTATTTCATGGGGCTAGAGCGCCCTGTGTTTGAGGCCAGAGGATGCCCCCGGAAACATTACAAAATTTGGAAGCGGTGGGCGGAGTATCGGGGTCTGACTCTGGTGCCTCCAGTGGAACCTGATGATGGTCTAGATGTGGAAGATGGAGTATAGGCCCGAGGGAACACGAGTTTCCTGGCTGGACACAAACATTCTTGGAGGCTTATTGGGATCACGTGCACAGGGTTAGGGAGGGATAAGGGGTGGGTAGGTGGGCCATGGGGTTGATGTGGGAGGCGGGGGGGGGGTTACGTGGGGTTGTTTCTTTGATTGGGTTTCTGTGCTGCTCATACCAATGCTGACATTTGGCAGGCCCTCCTGACTGTGGAGAACTGCATACATGCCTTACCTGATCAATCCAAAAATAAAAATTTTGTTGTGAAAAAAAAAATCTCCAGCGGGGCGAGGCGGAAGTCTGTAGCCGAAGACAATTCCACGAAGTCGGATACCTCTTTGGCGAAGGATCACTGAGAAGGATTTGCTACTGCGGAGAGGAACGGAGTGGTAGATGCCACAAAGTCAATCCTCAGGCTGATAGGCAGGTAGGTTGGTTCCAGTCTCCTCCTGGTTTTCTGAGCACCTTGTGGCCAAATTTTGTCTAAGTCCTCAGTTTTGGAATTTGGCCATCTGGGTACCTTTAGCACCACAACCGAGGATTCAGGACTGGTGGGACACCTCTTGGGCGTTCAGGACTCACTCAGGCTTGGTCCAGGTGCAGATTCGAGATGGTGGGAGTCTTTTAATTCCTGTGCCTCTGAACAGGAGGCCAGCCAACGAGCCCTTGGAGTCACTTCTTGCAATCCTGAGTGCAATTGCAATGAAAAATCTGACTTTACCATTAAAGTGGGTTTAATATTACAATTTCATAGGTACCAAATATGATAAATACCCCTCCTCTCAATTAGGAATTACAGCATATTGAATGTAATAAGGAATCTCCAATGTTATCCTAAGGGAGGGGTACGCCTCACAGTAGTGAAAAATGAACTTGGAGGTTTTTCACTACCAGGACATGTAAAACTTAAAAGAGCATGTCTTATGGGCTACCTAACTACCTTAGAGGTGACTTATATGTCATAAAAGGAGAGTTTAAGCCTTGGCAAGGGGGTTTTCATGACAAGTCGACATGCCAGTGGAACACTTCCTTCAGTCTTCAATGGCAGACCTGGGACATGTTTTAAGGGGCTAGGTAAGTGGGTGGCACAATAAGTGCTACTTGCCCTCTGGTAGTATTTCATTTTCAGGCCCTGCATATATGGAGTCCTAAGGCCAAAAAAAACTAATTTCAACGCAAAATTGGAGGTAAGCAGGAAAAAAGATTGGGGGAAGATCACCCTCGTGCTGACAGGTCTAATAGTCTTTTTTTATTGTTCCTGAAAAATTACATGGAACCAAAGAAATAGATTACATACATTTACAATAATGTGAGACTGTGGAACATATGTTTCTTCACAGAAACATTTTCCGTAAAACGTCAATATTGTAGGAACAGGTTTCCTTTCCTGCTGAAATATATATATATATATATATATATATATATATATATATATATATATATATATATATATATATATACTTTTTCTAATGAAGGGTAAAACATTGGCAGTATCAGATTAAGTAACAATATGCGGTTTAAATAGAGCCGCCTTCTTAGCTATGTAACTATATATTAGCTATGTAATTGCACAATGCTGAGAGCTCTATAAAGTAAATGGCCAATTAAGAGAGGAGCACATTAACCAGAAACACGAGAAAACATCCAATATCGTATTGCTGAAACCTGGCTTGTAAATCACATCATGGCCTCTCAACAACAGATCTCAGCGGTATAATGACAAACTCGGTATTCTTATTTGCTTATCCAACACAGACTGTTCTCTGTTCTGCATTTGCTGGAACAAATCAGTCATCAAGCCATTATAAAATCATGACTCTGAACCAACTTCTGTGTTTCATTTTTTATGGACTGGTGCAATCACGGTGTATAACTTTATGTTGCAAAGATAAATATCTGATATCACCCCTCAGATCGCCGTAATGGCACCTAATGTCTTATTTGCTGAACAGCACTGCCTGCTTCCGAGGCGCCATGATGTTTACATGCGAATCCATAGCAACCATTTATGTCTGAGAGGAGATGAGAATCCATTCGGTCCAACGTCTAGGATGAATCCTTACCTTTTGTTCATGTTTACTTCAGATTGCACTAGGGCGATGTGTCCTGCGGCTTGCTTGACTGATGTCGACAATGACAGTTAAATAGTGCCGCTACCCTCCCCCCCAATTTCGCTACACAGCCCCGTGATTTCAGGAAACTGCAAATCATTTGGAAATACACTGGTTCAAATGAATTCATTATTGGTTGTATGATAAAACGTAATAGAGATAAGAGAGAGCCAAGAGCTATTTATATTAAAAATTAGAGTCTTGTAGTTCAAAACCGATATTAGTAGGGCCACTGGTAAAAGTATAGATGATGCACCTGCAGCTTTTAATATGGGTTACCCCACTTGTAACATATTCCACCCTCTGGTGTATGATATGCAGATTTCAACAACAAAATCTCTGTTTCTAGCTCAAAAAATTGGTCAAAAAAGTGCCTCACTTTGTACAACACCTTTCAGTTGTTGATTCTGTATTTAGGCGTTAAACTGTCACTAAAGAGGTGAATAAACTCTCATGATAATTCTGCCAAGGGATGTACTGCATAACGCCCAAAAATTATCTTTTACTGACACATATTCTAATCAACCCTGCCGCATAACCTGGTCCCCCACTACCACACAATTTCAGTGACCTACGTATGAGCACATAACGATGTGTGAAAGTTGTGCGTGCAGTACACTGGCCTGTCTGGTTATTGTTCCAAATGTTGTTTCCCATTCAGTCCATTTTCAGTGTTGCCAGCCGTTCTTATGTGTACCTGGTCTCATCATCATCATAATAATTTTATTTGGATAAAAGACATATCAATAAAAGAGCACAGTCATAAAATAAAACATTAAAACACACAAATTCATAATATTAATAAAAAAGGAATACTTAAAAATGTCAGTGCGCTGCAGAACAAATAAAATACAAATATGCAGCAGACTTCGAATTACGAGCTCCGCCAGCAGTTTTCAAAAAAGCCACCGCACGAACCACTGATTGGTCATCTCCTAAGTTAAGAAGGGACCTAGATGCATCTCTATAGTTAGCGTATAAAAATGCTTTCTAATACAAGCATTTGCAATGCAATAGGTCTCACCTTTGGGACCTTATAAGCGTTAAGCCACACTGCACATTATCCATTATATTACATTAGCCATTAAAGACATTACAGTTTGTGGTCAATTATCACGACTGAGGGCACTCACATACCACCACTACCAGTTCTATTGGTCTTTTTAAATCAGTACAGCAGATCATGCACTACAACCACTAATAGTACCCAGGTGGTACCAGCAGGGGCACCTCCCTTTGCGGACAGCAGCCCTTGCATCAACATGACAGGGCCACAGTGCTTACCTGGCCTCCTGTCCCTTAAGGGTCAAAGAAGGAGGGGGGATATGGACTGTGCTGGCCTCCCACCACGCACGGCATGTGTGTTTAATCCATGGAAACATTCTAACTGGCAAATCTCAGCTGTATAAGGTTGGGATTCACAGCTGCTTGTATTTCCATTCTGTAATTAAATGTCGTCTGGGAAGGCTTCGTATACACACAAGAAGGGGTGGAGAGATTAAAGTTCACGTATAACAACAAAAAACGAAAAAAAATCCATCTGTTTTGGAAAACTGCCCTCACTCACACACCGAAGTGTGTGACATGCATCATCATCGGGTCTGCTTACAAAACGCCCTGGTGTAGCCACACTCAGGGCAGAGCATAGGGGAGGGGGTAACAATAATAAAGAGTTCACAGGACACAATACAAAACAAACCAACAAAACATATATGGTGATTGATCAGTGAAAAGGACTAGGACTAGTGATACGACAAGAGTGCAGTTAATAAGGAAGTGCTTTAAAACTGGTTTGAGGATACCAATCAAACCTTTATTACTAGGTTCCACAACCAGGATTAAAAGAATTAGGATGGGTAGTGTTTAGAAGAGAAGATTAAAGTTCTCAAAACACCCCTCCTGGCACAAGCAGGCAAGCGACAGCAGACTGTTGCTTTAATAACAAAAAATCAATATGTTATTTAGTGAGCGCGGACCCAGCACAGGGTCTGCATGGATATATGACGTTAAAACGCATACTTTTACAACGCCTACCGTTACAACGGGACTTTTACAACGCAAATACTATTACAACGCATGTATTTACAACGCATTTTTTTACAACGCAGGTACCTTTACAACGCATACCATTACAACGTAAGTATTGGTAAGTATATATAATTTTTTTAATTGTATATTATTTTAAATTATTTTTATTTAATGTAATTGTATTTAATTTATTTTAATTTTATTTAATTAATTTAATTTATATTTATTTTTATTTTATTTTTTTCTTGTACCCCTTTATCTAAAATTCCCAAAACTGACCCTGAACCCTAAAAATACCCCTTTACCCAAAAACCCAAAACTGACCTTGAACCCAAAAAATACCCCTTTACCCAAAAACTGAAAACTGACCCTGAACCCTAAAAATACCCCTTTACCCAAAAACTGAAAACTGACCCTGAACCCTAAAAATACCCCTTTACCCAAAAACTGAAAACTGACCCTGAACCCTAAAAATACCCCTTTACCCAAAAACTGAAAACTGACCCTGAACCCTAAAAATACCCCTTTACCCAAAAACTGAAAACTGACCCTGAACCCTAAAAATACCCCTTTACCCAAAAACTGAAAACTGACCCTGAACCCTAAAAATACCCCTTTACCCAAAAACTGAAAACTGACCCTGAACCCTAAAAATACCCCTTTACCCAAAAACCCAAAACTGACCCTGAACCCTAAAAATACCCCTTTACCCAAAAACCCAAAACTGACCCTGAACCCTAAAAATACCCCTTTACCCAAAAACCCAAAACTGACCCTAAACCCTAAAAATACCCCTTTACCCAAAAACCCAAAAATGACCCTGAACCCTAAAAATACCCCTTTAAAAAAAACCTAACATATAACATTTTAAATATAATTATATACTTACCTATACTTACGTTGTAATGGTATGCGTTGTAACAGTACCTGCGTTGTAAAAACATGCGTTGTAAATAAATGCGTTGTAATAGTATTTGCGTTGTAAAAGTTCCGTTGTAATGGTAGTGCGTTGTAAAAAATGCGTTGTAATGTGTGTTTACCGGTCTGCATGAAGCTGCAATGCTGCAGCTTGAGGTAAAAGCCCACCTTCTGCAGCTCACCGGACAGCACCAAGGCACACACACAGCTGGTCGGTCTGCACTCCTTTCTCCCAAGGATGTCCTCCGAAAATTGAATCTGGAAAGCGGGCGCGTAAGGTGTTGCAGGCAGGCACGCAATGCCCATTGGGCTAAAAGGGCTTCAGCCCCCCGTCATGTGTGTGTCAACCCAGCTGAGGCAGCTTCCAGGGGAACACACAGCTGCACCCGAGTATTTCATAGGTCTTTAAAAGACCATTTACTTGCTAACAAGGCTTTGTTGTGTTTTCACCCCTTCTTATAGCCCCTGCATCTCCACTCTGTATACTCTGAGCGCACCTGTGATTCGCTGTGTATAACATGCTGTATGTTGAGAACTCGTGTCACTTAACAGTGAGGGTCCCCTTCGGATAAAATCCTGCACCTTTATTGTAAGACGGTTGTAAAAATATTCAAGGTATTCTCAGTAGAGATATATTTTCTCACACGCGTCTGTCCAAGTCCGTTCTAGTATAATGTACTTGTGCATTATTGCCAGGGCTTTAAGTGGGATGAAAAAACTGGGGTGGTCTCTCAAAGGGACGTGCGTGACTGATGTAATTAAGAGCGTGGCTTAAAAACACAGACACTAAAAATCTGTGTATAGCATAGTGTGCCACCCTGTTTTTTTGCTGCTTCTGTCATTGCACCCATATATATAAAAGAACAAGCGACATTACTCCTACAATAAGCCAGGACTATTGGCTTTGTGAATGGCTGGTAGTTGCATAAGCTAAATAAGCAACAACTTTGGCTTCATTGTATTTAACATTGAAAATGCTTCAGTTCTGGAATGATGAGACTGTTAAAGAATTATAATGGGTCTCTTTGAAGGCAGTGAAGGGTGGTACTGCTGCAGAGTGAAGATTTCTTTTTCCACCAAGGGTGAGGGCAAAAACGGAGAGCCCTATAGGACCCCCTCTCAGCACCTGCTTTTTAGAGCACTCTTCAGGACCCGGCCCACTTAAAGCCCTAGTTATTGCGATATATGTATTCCCTGAGTGCGCCTATGGTTTGTATTGTATAACGTGCCGTATGTGGAGTACGCTTGTCACATAACAAGGGGGGTCCTATTTGGATGAGAATAGCTTTATTGTAAAATGGTTGTTTATAATCAATGGGTTTTTGTGACCTTTTAACTAAGAGTGGTGAGGGATTTCTAGAGTATTTCTACAGCCCCTGTTGGTCCTTAGATGTCTCCCCTTTTCTCTTCTCTTTTTCGCCTTAGTATCCTGTTCAGTTTTATGCTGTGAATGACCATCACATAAACAAACTAGAATCCTCAAAAACTTTGCATCGGTCATGCTCGAACATACTCACGTACTTAAAACAGTATTTCTGGTTGACTTGCTTGGTCATTGAGAGCGTTGAGTTGAGGACGATTCCCAGGTTGCGTGCGTGGTCGCTGGATGTCGGTGGGTGTCGGGGCTGCCCCCAGTGCCGTCGCCCACCAGAAGTCGTTCCAGGCTGAGGGGGTGGGTCCGAGGATGAGTACCTCAGTCTTTTCCGAGTTTAGCTTCAGACGGCTGTTCTGCATCCAGTCGGCGACAGCCTTCATTCCTTCGTGGAGGTTGGTTTTGGCGGTGTGTGGGTCCTTGGTGAGGGAGAGGATGAGCTGGGCGTCGTCAGCGTAGGAGATGATGTTGAGGTCGTGTTAGCGGGCCACTTGTGTGAGGGGAGTCATGTAGATGTTGAACAGCGTCGGGCTAAGGGATGAGCCCTGGGGGACACCGCAGATGATGTCAGTGGCCTCGAATCAGAAGGGTGGGAGGCGGACGCTCTGAGTTCTGCCGGAGAGGAAGGACATGGTCCAGTCAAGGGCCTTCTCTTGGATTCTGGCTTCTAGGAGGCGTGTCTTTAGAATGCGATGGCAGACCGTGTCAAAGGCGGCTGACAGGTCCAGGAGGATGAGGGCTGATGTTTCACCTTTGTCTAGTTGGCGCCTGATGTCATCTGTGGCGGCGATGAGGGCTGTCTCGGTGCTGTGGTTTCGTCTGAACCCGGACTAGGACGGGTCCAAGATGTTGTCTTCCAGGTGGCGGGCCAGTTGCATGTTGACGATTTTCTCGATGACCTTTGCCGGGAACGGGAGCAGGGAGATGGGCCAGAAGTTCTTGAGGTCCTTGGGGTCCGCCTTGGGCTTCTTGAGGAGGGTGCTGATTTTGGCATGTTTCCAGCTTTCCGGGAATGCCGCTGTTTCGAAGGAGATGTTGATGACCCTCTGTAGTTGGGGTGCGATGGCAGCGTCTGCTTTGTTGAATACGTAGTGTGGGCACGGGTCTGACGGGGATCCTGAGTGGATGGAGTTCATGACCTTGCGTGTCTCGTCGTCGTTGACGTTGGACCAGGGGTTCAGGCGGTTGGCGCTGGTGGTGTTCACAGGGGAGGTGGTGTCTGGCGTAGTAGGGGTGGTCATGGTGTTGAAGCTGTCATGGATGTCAGCGATCTTGCGGTGGAAAAAGAAGGTCAGTGAGTTGCACAGTTCTTGTGAGGGCGGTATGTCGTTGGCATTGGTGCTGGGGTTGAAGAGTTCCTTTACGATGCCGAAGAGCTCTTTGCTGTCGTGTGCGTTGTTATCCAGGCGGTCTTTGAAGGCGGATCTCTTGGCTAATGTGATGAGGTGGTGATGTTTGTGGGTGACGCCTTGTGGGCTGTGTGGTTGTCCGGAGTGCGTTCATGGAGCCATACCTTCTCCAGTTTCCGGCAGGCGCGTTTTGAGGTCTGCAGCTCGTCAGAGAACCAGGTAACTCTCTTGCTGGCATAGTTGTTGGAGGGTTTCTTGAGTGGGGCGAGGGTGTTGGCGCAGTCGTCGATCCACTGTCTGAGGTTGCGGGCTGCGACGTCTGGGTTGGTGGGGTCGGTGGGTGGGTTCTGGGCAAGGGAGGTGATCAGCTGGTCTTCGGTGACTTTGCTCCAACAGCGGCGAGGCAGCTGTTGGGTGCGGTGTGCGTGGTTGGTTTGTTGAAGGAGAAATGGATGCAGTGGTGGTCGCTCTAGGAGAATTCGGTGGTGTGGTCGAAGGCGACGTGGGTGCCTGTGGAGAAGATGGGGTCCAGTGTGTGGCCAGTGGCGTGGATGAGTTGTCTGAGGCCGAGGTTGGCAAGGTTGTCGATCAGGGTGGCGGAGTTGGCGTTGTTGTTCTTCTTGAGGTGTAAATTCAGGTCCCTGAGGAGGATGTAGTCTGTGGAGGCGAGTGCGTGGGTGCTGGTGAGGTCGGCAATGGAGTCGCTGAATTGTGCTCGGGGTCCGGGTGGTCTGTAGATGAGTGTTCCTCTGAGGGTGGTGGTGGGGTCGATGTGGATCCGGAAGTGCAGGTGTTCGGCGGTGTTGAGGGTGTCATCTGCGTGGGTGGCGACCTTGAGGGTGGACTTGTGGAAGATGGCTATTCCTCCTCCGATTCCGTTGGCGCGATCCCTGCGGGTGAACTTGTAGCCGTCAGGGATGGCTATGGCGATGTCGGGCGCCGAGGAGTTGTTTCACCAGGTCTCGGTCAGGAAAGCCACGTCTGGGGCGGAGGTGTCGAGCAGATCCCAAAGCTCGACGTAGTGTTTGCGTGAGGAGCGGGTGTTGAGGAGTATGCAGCGTAGGTGTTTGGGTCCGGTCCTTCGAGGTTTGGTGGTTCTGTCGCAGGTGAAGCTGCAGATGTGGCAGGTGAAAGGTCCATGAATCCGTTTTGGCGTTGCTTGTTAGCAGGTGTGGTTTTGGCCGGCGTTGAGTGCATGGAGGGTACTGGTGTCGTAGTGGAGTCTGGTGTTGTGGCGTTCGCGGGGTCCAGGGGTTGTGGCGCTGGGCGCGCTCCAGGCGCGGACGGGTGCAGACGGGTTTGCCTTTGGCGCGCATTCGGCACACCAGCGGGGAGCTCGCTGAGCGCGGCCGCTGCACTGCCGCTGCGCATTCTCCATAAGAGGTGGGTAGGGAGGAAGGAGCAGATGGGAGGCGGGAGCGGAGTGGCCAATGGGTGTCAGGGGGCGGAGCCGCAGGGACGCAGCGGCGGGAACGAGGGAGCGGGAGACGGCGGCGGCAGGAGCAACAAGGCAGCTGGCGGCTGTGTGGTGGCGTGGGGAGGGACCTGCCTGCAAGCAGGGTCAAAGCGACCTGCCTTCGAGCAGGGTCAAAGGTCACCATTACAACTCAATATAAATAGAATGCATTAAAAGTGCCATCACAACACAAAACAATACTACGCATACCCTTACAACGCAAACAAAATAGATTTTTAAATTAATTTTGTAAAATAACTCCTGGCACGGGATGCAGGAAAAATAGGGGTTTTGGGTGGGTAAGTGTATTAAATTGTGGAACGCAACTGAGCACATACTTTTTAAAAACGGGCTTAAAAAAATACTCAGGCTTTAAAATTAATACTCGAGTATTAATCGAGCAACATAAAATATTTAAAAAAACAACATTGTTAAAAAGAGAAACAGAAATTAAGTTAATATTAAAATAAATACATTTAAAGATCAAAGAAAAGGTAACTCTACAAAGAAAAGAACAAACTACCTAAAAATGAACCTACATTTTAGGAGCATGCTCAACCACAAGTCCTACAACAGTTTTCATGACAAGAAATAGATCCTACAGCAAACAAAATGGAGGGGTAAACACTGATGAACACATTTTTACAATACATTAAATTATAGGTTCTCACATCAAACAAATCCCAAAAATACGTGAATAAAATGTTATATTTTTACGAAAATAATGGTGAGACACCCAAAAAAGTATAAAAAAAGCTTGCCCACCATTTTGAAATCAGTGGTCAACAGACTACCAGCGAGATAAGAAGCTTTTTACGGTACCTCTCACGCTCCCACAGAGAGTAACACAATGGAATTAACATAGAACCATTCTCAAAAAGCAAGTAAGTATAATACATTTTACTAAAAGTATTAACTATAATTAAAAATTAATAAAAAAAGTTTATAATGATTATATATTATTTTTCAGTTTTTGGCAAACTTGGCAGACAATTATCTAACGAAAAGAAAATTATAAAATTGAAAGTAAGTGAATTAAATAAATAAAATATAGAGTTGTATAACAGAAAAAGTGACTTTTAGTACCCAAAATGAACAATACTTTTCATTTAAATTCATAAAATAAATCACAGTCGGATGATAACTAAACAACGAGTTTACTATTTGTGTTCCAGAAAAACAATTTTCTTTAAAAATTCATGAAAAATAAACAATGTCTGAAATGTTCTGAAGCAATTTTGAAAGTAATTTTTTTTATCTTTCTACCAAAGTGTGTTATTCTTTTAAAATTAAGACTGCAAAAATCTAAACATTTTTCCGAAACAAAGAATAAATGTTTTTTGTTACATTGACATGTAAAACGAGTTAGGAATATAAATCACGAAACGTGTAAGTTTTCGAAATGTATTGTTTTACTAAAAGAGCTAAGACAGTTGGACTGTTGCATAATTCTGCAGTAATATCTCATTCTCTCAAAGAAAATCCATACTAATATTATAAAGAGAGAGCCCAAACCTTTGAGGCGGGTAATCTCAGTAACCACAGCACCAATCACAATACCCAATACAGCGTTGGAAAGGGCAGTTGCAGCAAAAGGACATAGGCTATGCAGACGGCCACCATATACATTTTTTTTTAAATTGTTTTTATTAACTTTTCAAGAAACAGTGGTGTTCATCACAATCATACAGTGCAAGACATACAATTGTACCGTAGGACACCATATACATTTAAAAGGTAAAAGAACCGTGCCAGCAAAGTAGTCCCTTGTGGGCGTGTCTGCATTGTGCTGTGGGCGTGGGCTGGGGGCGTGACTAACGCTGGGGGCGTGTGGTACTCCCATCACATCGTGGGCTGTGGGCGTGTGATGGGGGCGTGACAAACGCTGGGGGAGTGACAAACGCTGGGGGCGTGTATCCGCCCTTCATGCCATGTGATTCGTACATACAAGCGCCAATTACGTTGCTGCGCAGCATCAAAGGGCACGCTGGGGGCATGAGAAACGCTGAGGGCGTGTGTCCGGCCTTCATGCCATGTGAACACAATTGCGCCGCATCAAGGGGCACGCTGGGGGTGTGAGAAAGGCTGGGGCGTGTGCTACGTTCCACCCTTCATGCCATGTGGGTCGTACATTAATCAGAAGATCGTCTGCTGTGGCCGTGTGCTGGTGGTATGACAAACGCGTTCAGCTGGAGGCCTGGTAAGTAACATTACTGCAGCCTCTCCTGCGCGCTGTTACTGAACTCTCTCCTTCAACGAAATTAGACGCGCCTGCCACCATCAACCAGGGCTCTAGCCGTGCTCAGGCGGCGGATCAGTACACTAATTACACACGCCTGATAACATCAACCAGGGCTGCAGCTGGGCCTCAAGCGGGGGAACACGCGCCTGCTAACATCAAACAGGCCTGCATCTGGGCCTCAAGCGGGGGAACACACAAATGAGCGTGTCTGCGGGGACAATTACTGCAGCCTCTCCTACTCGCTGTCACTGAACTCTCTCATGAAACGGATTTACCCGCGGCTGATAACTCTCTCATTCAACGACATTACACGCACCTGCTAACATCAACCAGGGCTGTAGCCGGGCTCAGGCGGCGGATCACTACACCAATTAAACGCGCCTGCTAACATCAACCAGGGCTGCAGCTGGCCCTTGCCCGTCCCTATTCTAATGAAACAAAAAAAAATGTGTCTACCGCAAGATTTAAAAAAAATTGCCCTTGCCAAATACACACATAACACACATTCTATTTCATACCCGGACAACTATTACATTTAATATTATGAAAGGAATGATATTTTAGATTTAAAATACCACTTGATTTTTTTTTTATATCCTAATTCCTATCTCTTTTACTTAATTACAGCATACTGAAATTAATTCTGATCAAATACATATAAAATCTTTTGAAGAAAGAACACCAACAACAAAGAAGGACATCTCTGTCAAAGGTAAATATAGTAATAAAAAAGTCACAAACAGATAGCAATTACCTAGCATTTTTTTTTAAATATTTCCAAAAAATGAAGAACATTTCTGCAACTGTTTCTGAACTAAAATCTATATTTTCTTTTTAAAACATGGATTGTAAAGTTTTTGCTGTCAAAATTGCATTTTTTTAGAAAATGTAATGCATTTTAACCATGAAATATTACAATATTTTTAAATCCTATTAAAAGTGATTTAATAAATTAGAAATAAACAGTCTATATATATTATATCCTACTACATATATCAACTTCAACATTTGATCTCAAGCAAGAAAGAAAAACAACCAGCTTTAGAACACCTTCCAAAGAAAAACACCAGCATCTGCAAAACATCCAAAAAGAAATACAAAAGGTAAATATATTTTAAAAAAGAGAAGAAGAATAAATTAACCCCTTTTTCTCCCGAAAGAGTAACATAGCAAAAAAGCACCATACAATAAATCAACATTTTTCAAATGTTCTTACCGGACAACAAATTGAAAGATCTACCAACCAACAAGAAGTTCAAGTTAATCCATCGTAGCCAACCAACAAACAACCAAAAAGGTGAAATATACTAAAACCAAGCAGAATGATATGTTTTTTGAAATAACTGTACGTAAACAAACAGAACCCAAAAAACAAAAGCAAATCATATATTAGTAATTCTGACATATTTTTCTTTTTTCTTATAATTTCAGATAATGTCCACGAATAAGACAGCCTTATATTACCTCAAGCAAAGGAAACTGACTTCTGAAACATGCAGGGTACATTTATTGCAAGGAGAGAATAACAGACCCAAGGAGACATTGGAGATGCGTGCAATACTACTCAACCCATTGCACAGGTAGAGCGGTTACTCTGGGTGACACAGTTGTAAAAACATCAGAGCATAACCACTCTGCCATGGGGATTGAGGTAAGAGAAACAATTAATGAAATGAAAGAAATTGCAAGCACCTCCAATGACTCCTCTGTTCCATTTTGAGGGAGGCTGCCCAGCATGTCCCTAGTCATGTTGCTAGCAGTATGCCCATCATACCCAATCTGAGACGAATTACACAACATAAAAAACAGGCAAGTAACCCACAAAGAGTTACATCTCAAACTTTCTCTGATATTCTTATTCCTCCTGAACTCTCTGTTTCTATATCTAACGAACCTTTCTTACTGCATGATAACAAAAACCCTCAAAAACTAATAGTTATCATTAGCACACCCCGTAATTTAGCCAAGTTAGAGAATAGTGATGTTTGGATGATGAATGGCACCTTTAAAAGCATGCCCCATCCATTCACCCAAATATACACTATTCATGCTAAAATAAACAATACAGTAGTCCCCTTTGTGGAAAATGACAAATGTATATGTACATAAGCGGCGTTCATTTGTGTTCACCCTCGCCACTGTCGAAGGTAAAGAAAGTCAGGAAACGGTGGCCCCGCCATCTTGTTCCCTTTTAGGCCCCATCACGAACATAGATAGTAGCCATCTTTGTGTCATGACCTCCCTGCCCATTGCCGATAGCCATCATCTCTCTCTCTCTCTCTCCAGCCCCGCAAGCACCCCGCGCCCCGACAGCCCCCGGTCTCTCCTGTTCGGGCCATAAACGCACCGCTAAACACGACCTTGTCACCACTCTGGACCCCCCCCGCCCCTCGCTCTTTCATTCTACTCATAGAACGGGCCCTTTTGGTAACCTCTTCCTCCCTGCCCGATTGCCCGGCCTGATCCCAGGCCATCACCTAGCCCAACAGATGCAGTTTATTGCTTCCTACAGTAGGACCTCGCCTCACATCAGAGGAGCGGTGATTAATCAAGGCCTTCACACCCCTAGACCTGACCGACACCCCCGCATCCCTCCCAGGAACGCCCTTCCTCTCTTCTGATGCCCCCCCCCCTGGCTACACCTGGCCTCTCGACCCAGTCCCACATCATAAAACTAGGTCTCGTGGATGTACCCCTCCGGCCCCGCATAGCGAAACATGATCTCACCGCCTGCCCAACCTTAGATCTGACCACCCCCTCCTGCCCTCGTGCCCTGTTGGAATGTCCGGCTGCAGATTACAATCACATTTGGGAGGGGAAAACAACATCAGAGCGGTCAGTATGGGAATGGGCCCGGAGCTGGGGCCCCAAACATGCCCTTTTTGTACTTCAAAGTGTCTTTATTGCAATGAGGAATGTTTGTGCATCATAAACCTGTGTATAAAAGACGGAGCCGTAGAGAAACTTGTTGGAGCACCTCGAGAAGATACCTTGTTGTCTGATTTGACGTGTTCCGTTCCGTCGGAAATAAACTCCTGTTTTCCTGCCTTCCAGTCTCCAGCGCCTGCCTCTTTATTTGGGTAATCGTGAGTTGGGTGAGAAGCGGCTAACGCCGGGCAAACCTAGAGAAGGGGTAAACGACCTGATCTGCCTGAACCCTTTTTCTACACCTTAGTATACAGTTTGCTACCTGACAAAGAATCCACGATGTACACTGAACTTTTAACAGTGATATAATGAAAAACATCAAACAAAAGTCCTTGGAATATAATTATTGATTTTGAATTCGCAATGATAAATGTTATAACCAAAACGTACACGCATACCCAAATTCAAAGATGTTTTTTCCATTTTCTCCAGGCATTTTGGCGTAAGATACAAAAAACATCCTTAGTTGCAGATTACATATCAGATAGCAAACTGCAATTCAAATTAAAAAAAACGAACTGCACTTTGCTTTGTTCCTCCTGATAGTGTAGATGAGTACTACACTGCAATTACAGAATCAGACTTTTACACATCAAACGAAGAAAAATTGGCACCCTTACTAACTTATTTTGAAGACACATGGATTGGACATCTAAGCAGGTCAGGTCGCAGGAGGCAGCCACGTTTCCATATGGAGTGGTAGAACTGCTGCACGAGCTGCTTAGAAGGAGGAGCAAAGACAAACAATGCCATAGAGGGATGGCACAACTCCTTCAACCACACATTTGAAAAACTTCACCCCAACTTTAATAATTTTTTAGAAACTTTGAGGAAGGAGCAAAGTTTCCAAGAAATGAGAATGTCACAAGCATTAACAGGTAGTCTAAACCCACGCATTTCTAAAAGATCAAAAGAAATGTCTGAAAGACTATCGGGTGCATTACAACTATTTTCGCTGTGTGTGGTTCAGACTACCTGGATAATGTTGCACACATTCTACATTACTAACTCAACTTACACAATGACTTACCTGTTTTGCCCTAAATTATATAAACACACATTTAAATTGGCATTTTTAAAAAACATTTTCAAAAATGTAAAGTCGGGTCACCTTACCTTCGATGTCTTCTTTTTTCTTTTCTTTTCTTTAATAATCCAATCCATAACCATGCTTGCTTTTTTCCCAAATTCAAAACCAGAAAATAAAAACCCATTTGCAAAATCTTCTTTTTTTCAATCATATTAAAAAAAATAGCCCATTCAAAATTAATTTGAACTCCATTCCAAAAATGAATCCTTTCGAAGAAGATCGATTTCAAGAAACCATTCCAAAAAAAGTAAATCTTCTCCAAATCAAAAAGATCTTGAATTCCAAAATATTCGATTTAGCAATCCATCCTCTTTCTTTGCAAAAACAAATCCAAATCGTTTTAAAATGTTCCATTGAAAAAACAAACTCAAAAACATAGATCTTTTCCTCGATTCCAAAATTCCCAAAAAAACAATCCTGCTTCCCAATAAGAAATCCATTCTTCAGAAATCGATCTTCTTCTTTCTCCGGTGTTTACAGAACAAAGTCTTTTTCCATTTCTTCAAACAAAATGCAGTATTTACAGTGCAATAAACTTAGTAAATACTAATATACCAATTTTTTTTAACACTTTAAATAACACGTGACCTGACATGGGCATACACTAACAACAAGTTCGAGGACATGCTTAAAAGATAACAACTAAACATATAATTAACGTATCTAAACCTCCCTCTTCTCTCCTTGCAATAAATGTCACTCACACCATCATTCACAAATTTATATAAGTTTTAAAAGTTTCCTACCTGAGCGCAGGCCTCCTTGCTTCTGCTCTGTCCAGCGACGCTCCTCAATATGGCTGCCTCCGTGATTCACGTTTAAGCGTATACGCCATCTTGAGCTATCAAAAAAGAAAAAGGACAATTTATCTACTATTTATTTTTAATAATAATAATATATGTTCAAAACCAATTTAAAAAAAAAATATAGTTTACTGATATGGTATTAAAATATTTTCAAAAATAAAAAAATTAAATACATTGAAAATAAAGTTGTTTAAATAATAAACTACAATATACAGTCTCGCATTGTATCTTTTTATTAAAAATTTATAATTTTACTTCTAATTTTTACTACATGTATTATACTGTTAAATACCATTCTTACCTTTAGGATGCTCCCTTTTGCTTCTTTTCCATCCAGCATTACTCTTCTAATAACTTCCAATATGATAGACGCGGCACCTTGACATCTATTGAAATAAAGGAAGTACATAACTTTACATTGAAGTCAATGTAAAAGCGTGGGAACTTTAAAAAATATTTTTTACATTTTTTTATTTAATAAATCATTTTTAAACATATATTAATAAATATATTTTTAAAAAATTATGTAGATAATTAAAAAAAATTCTAAATCAATAATATTTTTTTTTCAAATAAAAGTTAATTATTATTTTACACTTTGAAGTATTAATTACTTTAAACTCCTGTGGGGTTGTAATAGTAATGTAAAAGTGTTGGATAGTGTAGGGGGTATACATTTCTAGTTTTACTCCTGGGGGTGTAACAGTAGGGTAATTGTTGGATAGTGTAGGGGCTATACATTACTATTCATACTCCAGGAGGATGTAGCAGTAGGGTAAGAGTTGGATAATGTAGAGGGTATACATTACTATTCTTACTCCTGGGGTGTAACAGTAGGGTAAGAATTGGATAGTGTAGGGGTATAAATTACTATTCTTACTCCTGGGGGTGTAACAGAAGAGTAAGTGTTGGATAGTGTAGGGGGTAAAAATTACTATTCATATTCCAGGGGGGTGTAACAGTAGAGTAAGAGTTGGATAGTGTAGGGGGTATAAATTACTATTCTTACTCCAGGGGGGTGTAACAGTAGGGTAAGAGTTGGATAGTGTAGGGGGTATAAATTACTATTCATACTCCTGGGGTGTGTAATAGTAGGGTAAGAGTCGGATAGTGTAGGGGGTATACATTACTATTCTTACTCCTGGGGGTGTAACAGAAGAGTAAGTGTTGGATAGTGTAGGGGGTAAAAATTACTATTCATATTCCAGGGGGTGTAACAGTAGAGTAAGAGTTGGATAGTGTAGGGGGTATAAATTACTATTCTTACTCCAGGGGGGTGTAATAGTAGGGTAAGAGTTGGATAGTGTAGGGGCTATAAATTACTAATCTTACTCCAGGGGGGTGTAACAGTAGGGTAAGGGTTGGATAGCGTAGGGGGTATACATTACTATTCTTACTCCTGGGGGGTGGAACAGTAGGGTAAGAGTTGGATAGTGTGGGGGGTAGAAATTAATAGTCATACTCAAGGGGGGTGTAACAGTAGGGTAAGTGTTGGATACTGTAGGGGGTATACATTTCTATTCATACTCCTTGGGGGTGTAACAGTAGGGTAAGAGTTGGATACTGTAGGGGGTATAACTTACTATTGTAACTCCAGGGGGGTGTAACAGTATGGTAAGTGTTGGATAGTGTAGGGGGTATAAATTACTATTCTTACTCCTGGGGGGTGTAACAGTAGGGTAAGAGTTGGATATTGTTGGGGGTATAAATTACTATTGTTACTCCAGGGGGGTGGAACAGTAGGGTAAGAGTTGGATACTGTAGGGGGTATAACTTACTATTGTAACTCCAGGGGGGTGTAACAGTATGGTAAGTGTTGGATAGTGTAGGGGGTATAAATTACTATTCTTACTCCTGGGGGGTGTAACAGTAGGGTAAGAGTTGGATATTGTTGGGGGTATAAATTACTATTGTTACTCCAGGGGGTGTAACAGTAGGGTAAGTGTTGGATAGTGTAGTGGGTAAAATACAGGTGGAATATTAAATTAATTAAAAAAACATTCTTACAAATACTCTTACCAATACTTACGTTGTAAAGGCATGCGTTGTAACAACATCTGTGTTGTAATGGCATGCGTTGTAATGGCATGCGTTGTAATACTTCTTACGTTGTAAAAGTTGCGTTGTAATGGTAGTGCGTTGTAAAAGTTACGTTGTGATGGTTGTTTCCCACCCATTCTCTTACCCTTTCTCCCATTCTTTCATTAAGCCAACTATTCCCCCTTCAATCTATCCGGCCTTTTATCTTTCCAGCAATCAAGCCTTGCTCCCTTCATTCCTTAGTTCTTTTCAACCTACCCCCTTTCCTCTCACTTTTCATCTTATCTTTCATTCCTCCCTTTGTATTTTCTTCATTTACTTTGGCCCGTTCTTACTCCTCCACTTCTTCCTTCCTAGTTTCTACCTGCCATCTTTCTTAGTTTTATGTGCACCGCCTGCTGAATGGCACACATTTATCACTTTTCTTGAGTTTATTGTTGTCCAACAGTGCATCTGTTATATAGCACAGACAAAGGTACTTCCTTAATTACATATGGCAGTGACTCCATCCAAATTAAGTAATGCCAACTGTGCATTCTTTAGGCATTAACTTTGTGCCAACCAGGAATCATCCAGAGTCTTTCACCTTTCTCTTCTCATACACCTGAGGCAATTTATCAGGCTTTACGTAGTAATGTGCCACTATCATGAGTTGGTACTCTGAAGCTGCTTCCTTAAAATGTAATACTAAAGTACTCTGTCTGAACCAGGGCAATTCATATAACAGAAGGGGCCACAAACGCTTGTGTTGCACTTTCTGTAATACCAAAGGAAACCAGTAGTGCAAAATGAGTCCCAAAAACCCCTTCACATGGCCAGGTCTCCTTGATAATGCTGCCATCTATGATGCCACTTTGATTTGCTGTTTGGAAAACTTACCATTGAACAGTTCTATACTTCTTTGCAAATACATAACCCGAAAACTAAGTGCCACTGGTGTAGTGTTGTGTGAGGTTTTAATGACGGAACCTTTGTGGATTCTGATGGACTCCGTAGAACTGTGACAAAAGCATTAGAGCTTAGAGGATTGAATGCAGGCTTAGAATGTTGAGTTTGAGGTTGCACACAGAAGAATAAGGATGTATTATTCAGAGCTCCGTGTGAATTGTAGTGATTGGCAAGTACCCGGCTGGGGAGGATGCTATAGATGGTATAACCAGTGAATTTCAGTGTAGATAGATATAATTACGACACATGTTTTTACTTCTCAAGAACGCATTGTATTATTTTGTAGGTCTTTACCATGCATTGTTTGTAGTAAAAAATATATATTTGTAACCACAAGCAATGCATGGTACATACCTGTTATGTAATTCACCGCATTGTAAAGGTCAACGCATTGCAATACATGCGTGGCAAAAAGCGTGCGTCATAAATACATGTGTGGTAACAACTGATATTCATAAAATAATCGGAAATGCTACCACAATGTTAACAAATTCTGAGCATATTTATTACGTCACCTGCTGCGTTTATTTGCTTTATGTAAAAATGTGTGCTTAGTTTTGGAAAATGTAATATGTGCATTAGCGCTAAGTATGACAGAGTGCATGTTTACACACTGATGGTGGTAAATTCATAAAATGGGGTGGCATCTCTGCAAAGATGTAAACCCATGTGCACATTTTTTTGCACACATGCATATTTTATATAGTTTCTGATGTGTCTGCAGGCGTGTTTTCATAAGCGTAATGCCATTTTTGCGAGGCCAGCATTATGTTCTGTTCAGTAGATCACCGTTCAACTCAGAAATAACTCTGTATTTAATAAAGTACAAGCCAAACTCGCTCCTGAACTGAGATTTTTGTGTTGACAAGCTTATTTCTTATTCAAATTAAACAATATGGACCATTTTTTAGACATAAATGTGGTTTAAAGTAACTTTTTCTCTCATTTTCCCATTCACCTGTGTCTCTCTTGTCTGTTGGAAATATATTTCATTTATTTTACTCAATAGAAAAAGGACGTTAGCAACTAAAATGAAATATGAGTGCAGGGACGTAGGAAATGTTGGACGGGCATGTCGGACAATCTGGCACTGCCTAGTGAGCCACCTTGAAAGGACCTCTGTGTGGGGCATGTTTTTGGTTCCTGGGGCCGTGATTGGACCAAAGAAACGTACCACACAGTGTCCCTTTCGATCTGGCCTGTCTTGCAATGGCAGAGTGCCCGATAGGCCACTTCACCTCTGGTCGTAGGAGAGTCTGATTTCTTAAGGGAAGGTGGAACAAAGACTGGCTGAATCAAGCCAGGGATGTGACTGAGTTAGCTTTCGGAGCCAAAGGACGAGCTAAGATATCAAAAATGGAAATCTGGCAACATGAAAAATTGTGATAAAGACTCTTTCAAACAAAGAAAATGTTCAACATTTGCGAGTGTCTCAATTAAGTGTATGTTTCAAGTTTCAAGTGTATTTTATTGGCATAGTTACTAAAAACCATGGCAACATTTTAAAATAGGAAATAGAACTGATATTGTACACCATTAAAATCAATAAAACGCGTGCTAAAAAATGCTGTGCAATGAGCAAAATTGAATGTGTGAGCATTAACAAGAATCATTAGTTCACAGATAAAAGTGCAGTGCTGTCACTTAAAACTTTACTGAGGACAGAAATACACGTAGTAAATGCTTATTATTTTGTAGTGAGAGCCAGTGGGTTAGTGCCTGCTAAGAGTTTATACAATAAAAAGGTGCTCTTTCCTTATTGCAACAAAGAGGCGCAGTGACCAGCTTGCGGGCCAATTGCTCTAAAGGCAGTTTTTTTTGTTTGTGCAGCCGAGGTTGGGTTGTTCTTTTAGGCATTTTGTGTTCGACCTGCGTGAGAAATGTTCCAGTTCTGCAGTTCATTTGTGTGTCCCCAGATCAAAGCATGCCAGTACCGCTTGCCTCCTGTTGCGGATACCTTTTTGCTTAAAGCGGGCTTTTAACAGCTGTGACCATTCTTGCTGCAGTTCCTTGCATGTGCAGATTAAATGCAGAATGTCTCCTTGTTCGGTATTACACAGGATGTAAGTGCTTTCGGTTGTTGCCCTTAGCCAAGGTGGAAGTTGCTGTGTGCATGGTAGAATGCCCAGGCTGTGCCTTAGAAATTTTACTTTTATTGGTTTGGGATAGCCCTGATTGAAGAATGTTTGCGGTGCGAGTGTTTTGTAGGAATTTAGGGTCATCCAGGCGTGAGATCTGCCTGAGAAAGTTGTCTTATCCTCCACTAGTGAGTGTTATTTTATGCATTTCCAAACCAATTTTTTGAAAGTTTGATGATAAAGTTGTGTGTTCCAGAGTTCGGTGAGCCTGAGATGTCTTTAGGTAACTTCTTGCGTGGGAAATTTCCCTGTTCTGGAGTTCTTTCCATAGCAGTTGATTTAAGGTGTTTGAGGTGGCAGTTCTGATCTTGTGTCAACAGATAATGTAAGATCCATGCCTGGCCAGGGATTGTTGCAGTAGCCGAACTCCAGCCTTACTTGAGCTGGTGAAGTGTAGTGCAGAAGGCAAAATACAGTTCTATTTGCTTTGACCAGCATGCTATCTAGTACGTTGGTATCTCTCCCCTGCATTGCTTCACTATCGTAGGGAGTAGTTTGGCTTGAACTACCTTCAGATGCAGGCTCAATGTAGGCCTGTCAGCTTATTTACAAGATTTTTCTTTGGTAGTGCTATTACCAACCCTCTCCTTCTTATTTCTTCTTTTTGGTGAGCGAATGTCCCTTCTTTATCAATGATAACTCCTAAGTACGTGCAATTGTGTGATGGTTCAAGCTGTGTGCCTCCCAAGTACCATTTCCTCTGGCGATTTCTTTTGTTTTTTATTGACATTGAACGTGTCTTACTAAGGTTAATTTTGAAGTTGTTCTCCGTGGAGTAGTTCTGCATTTCCGTTAGTAGATGCTGGAGACCAACGTAGGTATGGCTGGGCAGCACTACATAATCTGCGTACATAAGATTGGTCAGTGTTCTGCCTCCTAGCTTAGATGCATGTACGTTGCAGGTGTTGAGTGCCTGTGGAAGGCCAGCCATGAATAGGTTGACCAGGGTGGGTGCTAGCACGCAAACCTGCTCCTATCATTTGATTGTAGGGACTTTTGAGGGGAGGTGAGTTAAGTGTATGTTATTATATCACAAAATTGAGTGACACTGATTCAAAGTAATTTTTTCAAACAAAAAAAATTCAAGACTTCATTGCCGCATGCTACCCAAGTGTCAGTTTGTCATGTCCTCTGTTAATATGACCTGGATTGTTATTAAATGTGAAGCAAGATATTTTCATATTAGCCGTACACAGGTGAGGTTTTGTACAGCACAGATCCGGAACAGAATTACTTCAATGTGCTCTCAATTTAGTTGGTCAAGAAAATGAAACCTAGTGATGTAAAAGTGACATGCGTGGACCACCACTTAGGTTGGGTGGGGAAGCTGCCAATTGAGCCCAAGTTTGATGGTTGAAAATTCAGCATCTGTAGGGTTACATCCTTTTCTCTTCCAATCATCATCAAAGCTTTGGGGTCCATTAGGATGACGGGCGGTGGCACCACCACGGTGGTGGCGGGGTGGAAAAACAGCATTTACCGCCCGCGAGCAGCGGAACTCACGTCCGCAACATTAGGATAGGTAAACACAGGTCATTTCCCATCCGCCGTGGAGTACCGCGCACCGCCATCAAAGTGCGCCCGCCACCGCGGCTGCGGGAGCCAATCGAGACCCTCCGCTGCGCCCGATGACGTCCGCCCCGCTCGACAAATTAGGATGGCCCAAACAAGCAGACGCACCGCAGCGGAGACACCGCACAGCTGAAGCAGGCGGAAAGTCGACAGCGGAGCACGAACGCCGAGACCCAACATGAACCCCATGGACCCAGCCCTCCACATGCATCCGGTCATGTACCTGCTGCAACACTATCGCCAGATGGGCCACCGCGGCCGCCGCCGCAGGTACGCCACTACACATATGCACCACACAACACACATGCCGACACAGGGCCCAAGCACCACACAGACACCCTGCTGGGGGACACAACACATCCACACGGACACCCACACATCACCCACCTCACAACAAGGCACCCCACAGCATCCGGAACACACAACATCCGCCAACCAGCAGCAACGTCCCGGTCACGGTCACGTCACCGCCGCGGTCAACACATGCGCACTATGCAGAAGGCAGGGCCACACCAAGGCATGGGCAGGGCACAAACATCACAGGGACACACCACCCCAAACCACACTGCACCCCACCCGAGCTAGTCACAGGCCAGGTGCTTATCCCGTGCACCCCCATGCACACCAACAAGCACTGTAACAACAAGCACAATACACAAACACTGCAACACACAACACACAACCAGGGACACAGGCACTGCAGGATTGGCTGACAAGGAACACACAACACCAGTGCACTCCCACAGCCCACACAATTGCATACAATCATCCACACAGGGCAAGACAAAACAAACAACAGGCATACAACTCCTGGCTGACACATGTGCGTCTCACACTATACAGGGGCACACATACATACACTACAAACTTACACCCTTCACACTGCACACCTCTGCTACACCCAACACCACACATGTCATGTAAGCCATGCCACCAGGACTAAGGGCCAACACAAGATGACCATACACATACACGCCTGGGCATACAGAAAGTAAAACACACACATGAGATCACAGCCAGCTACAAAACCTCTGAACAGCAGCACACCCTGTGCTGCCAGTGTCCCCCAACATGACCTGTGAACAGTGTATGCAACAATAGCAAATCACCAACAAGATAACTGCATGGCCAGTAAAATAGCCATCACAGAGTACAACATCAGCAGAGCCAGAATGGACTGAAGACCCTGTCAACCCTGTCTAAAAATCAGATGGCTACAAAGAGCCTTGCAATGTTGAACTGAAAAATAGAGCATGGTACACAGTCAAGCAAATGCAAACAAGAAATGGACTTTAATCAGCAAGGAGACTGATAAAACACACACCATAAGTAACTGTATTTATTCACATATTGCACAGATGTAGCAATACAACATTAGTAGACAACAGCAAGCCACGAAATCATGTGCAAATGGTAGAGACTATGTAAATGTAAATGTAGTATACTTGTAAAGCGCACAGCTGCCCCAGCAACGGGGCGTCCCGGCGCTGTATAACTCTGGGGAACCCGTCCTGGCTTTCCCTGTGGGATGGTCCCTTGCTGGGAGTCCCCAAGGTGGAGCCAGGCATCCCCGGAATTGGTGGGGCCATTGCGGAGATTAGGCAAGCTAATGCCCAGAGTTGCCGAGTGGAACCCCTGATTAGAGTAAGCACCGAAGCGAGAATTATCGAGTCCGCTGACCAAGGTCCACGACCCTGCCGCGTCAGGAATTGAACCCTGGTCCCAGGCTGACTTCTGCTCTCAGGCCTGCCGCCTCTAACCAGTGAGCCACACTACTCCACTAAGCACAGGTGAAACGCAAACAGGAAGGCCAGAGTCCATGGCAGGTGACACAGCAAGTACATGAGAGGCTGCACAGGGGAGAGTACAGCACATCAGAGCAACAGACCTAGAGTCCATGGCAGGGGAGAGCACAGCACAGCAGAGCAACAGGCCCAGAGTCCATGCAGGTCAGGCAGCAAGTACATGAGAGGCTGCACAGGGGAGAGTACAGCACATCAGAGCAACAGGCCCAGAGTACTTGGCAGGGGAGAGCACAGCACAGCAGAGCAACAGGCCCAGAGTCCTTGGCAGGGGAAACAGCAAGTACATGAGAGGCTGCACAGGAGAGAGTACAGCACATCAGAGCAACAGGCCCAGAGTCCTTGGCAGGGGAGAGCACAGCACATCAGAGCAACAGGCCCAGAGTCCTTGGCAGGGGAGACAGCAAGTACATGAGAGGCTGCACAGGGGAGAGTACAGCACAGCAGGGCAACAGGCCCAGAGTCCATGGCAGGTCAGGCAGCAAGTACATGAGAGGCTGCACAGGGGAGAGCACAACACATCAGACCAACAGGGCCAGAGTCCTTGGCAGGGGAGACAGCAAGTACATGAGAGGCTGCACAGGGGAGAGTACAGCACATCAGAGCAACAGGCCCAGAGTCCTTGGCAGGGGAGACAGCAAGTACATGAGAGGCTGCACAGGGGAGAGTACAGCACAGCAGGGCAACAGGCCCAGAGTCCATGGCAGGTGACACAGCAAGTACATGAGAGGCTGTGTAGTGTAGTTCCTATCATCCCAATAGGCTCTGCGCATTGGAATAATACCTACAGCAGTAAAGGCCTAGACCAGACGTTAACTAGGTCTACTACTGTCGATACTAGACTTAAAGTTTTGGGTTTGCCAGCTTAGCTCAGAGTTCACTAGAAACTTTCTCGAATGTTCAAGGAGGACTTAACTTCCCTGATTAGACAAGAAGGGATTTAGTTTCTGACAACCATAGAACATGACAACTTTGCTCTCCCCTAATCAAGAGTATATCTCGAGAGTCGTGTGAACAAAAGGCAATTTATTTTACTCAGTCAGTACGTGCATTCTTAGTCTCATCAGATTGTAGAGAAAAGGAAGAGACGGGCGTGTTCAATAAAAAGGTGTTATTTATTGATCAGTCTCTTTTCTCATACAAGAGAAATGGATCGATATTATTGCAATACTTATAGTTAAGTAAAGTGCATACATTAAAAGCAATAGTATAAAATAATACTGTAAAAACATTGATATGGTTTCTAAGCCATAAGATGTTTAACATGAATAAAATATATTACATACACATATACATTTGACTAAACGTACTCAACTGGTGTTTCTAAATACGCCTACCCCGTGTACCTGACCTAAGTCTAATACGTGGGCGGGAATAGAAAGTTACAGTTTAAGTTAAGTTTGTTTTTGCCAAGTGAATAACTAAAGAATTCTCTGTGAGGGGTTATTCAGTTCTGTACCTGGAATCTAGGTTGAATGAGGGATGGTATCTCTCGTCTCTGGTCTCGATATTCCAGGCTGCCTGTGAGGGCTACCTAGAAACGCCGGTGCTGGATTTCTCGGCAGGAGAAAGCAGCTTCTCTCAGCGCGTCAGGAAGGCGGGGCTGCGCCAGCGGGGTCTGCTCTGCTCTTCGCTTCGGCAAGTATGGCTGCTCCGTCTCGTGACCACGCTTGTGTTTGCATAGGGCAATATCGGTAATATTTATACCTTTAAGGTGCCGAGATTGACGTAAGGATGGACATAGATACGTCAATAAGGATGTCATACGACTTGCTCGTTAGCACATTCTTTTACTGAAGTTCTCGGTGAAATCAAAACAATGGCCGCAGGGTTTTGCCCAGGTTGTCATAGGTTTGATTTGTTATGAGAACTCCGTATGCCTTATCAGGGGCTGGAGGAATATCGCTTGTCTAATTAGATCGCAAGCGTTATGACCTAATCAGATAACACGTTCCTGTGCCGTAGTGTGACTGCGTCAGATAACGGTATCTGCATCATGGGGGTTTTCTGCCTTATGGGCTGACTGCTAGTTAACTTGTTGGTTTGTTTAACCAGAATAGGGTCAGGAATAGGGGGATCGATTCAGAACCTATAGGAATACATCACACCCACTCCACGCTAACTATGGTCATATTTACTAATCTATGCATAGTATAACATAGTACAACATACTATAGAGTATAGTGTATACCTTACCACCCCAAAATACATAAATGCATTTTGAAATTTTCAAATATACGGAAAAATTGCAGTCATATGTATTGTATGCACTCAAGCTGTAGAAAAATGCCAAAGTAATCGCATTTGTATACATTATTGCTATTTTGTATATGAGAATTACACATGAAATGGCTCTTAATACAGAAGAAAAGTTCGAGACCATTTCATCACAGAATATAATAACAATGAACATACCAGCGGGCAGCTAATGTCTATAAGCTATCTAAAATTTAGAAACCTTAGTTCTCTAAGAATAGTTCTTACTTTAAGCAGAAGATAGTGTCCCGAAAAATATGCAAAAATATTCTGGGGCTGCTGAAAAATTGCTGTCCGTGAACTGGAGGGAAAATTGTTCATGTGACTTTATTGTTAAAGTTGAAGGCCGAATTCAGGGAACGCCGTGTGCGAGCTTGTTCAAAAGTCTCTATTTCTGTTCTGGCGAGAACATCATATCATTTAGGCTTTCGAAAAAACTGTCAACAGCTTCCTGGGAAAGTTCCACTAACTCGGAAATAGGTGTAATCATGCATTCGTGCGCATGATTGTCTCCATTGACATTCTGATTCGCATTGCTGACAAAAGGTCGTACCTGATCGATGCTGCTTTCATCTTGAACTTCACTACCCATCAATCGTAGTGGTGAAGCTTCCACGAATGCCGTCATCAGGATTGGTAGCCTTTGAGGGCAGCACAAAGCATGAACCTTGATCGGGCTCAACAATGTTTCTGCATCCATTGGCGCATCCGATTGTAGCGTCAGACAGGTGTCTAACACGCATTCTTCTCCGCATAGCAGACACCTTAATACAGGTAAAACACATCTTTGCCACATTGGTCGAAATGATAGAAACCAAGTCATGTTCAGGTCTCTAAGCCGGGAGAGTCCCAGGATTTTTGATATCCGGTCCCGGTATCCAATGGCTAGGATTGTTTCTTCCCTTGTCGCAAGAGTTTTGTCTGTGACATGGGTTGCCATAACGAAAAATAAGGACTAAGAATAGGATTCCTGCAATTAGTCCCAAGATCAGGGGAAGTCCGCCAAAAATCGAATGGACGAAATCTGGAAAAATACCCAGTATGGCTTTGAATGGTGTTAATGCCATCGAAAATACTGTCTTAAATACCTTTGAGACCCCATTGGTATCAGAAATATTTAAGATTTCGTTCAGAATTTCCGCGAAATGTATGGGGGAATTAGTTGATAACAATGAATGTATCTCTGCAGTCGTCCTTGCGACTTGTAGATCATACGTTTCTTTTGATGACGTGAGCCTTGTAGGCGTCTGAAGAAGCACTGTTTTCATTCTGCTTAAAGTATCTATTCGAATAGAAGTAATTTTCAAATTGGGCCATGCCCTTGCCTCCCTGTCTGGAAAGGAGCTGGGGAACAATGAGCGTCCACAGCACTTGACCTTCGCAGTCGTAGTTACTAGATAAGGAGTCCCGGGCATAAGACTACAACATCTGCGGTCTACAATTAGAATGTAACTCCCATTATAGAGTCTTTGAAAGAATGGTTCTATTTCTGTTGCAGGTGTGCCTTGCTGGTGACATGAAAGGTTGTATGAATTCCCTTCACAGGCTCCATGCAAACTAATTCCGTTACACAGAAGTGTGCCACTTAGTGACATCGCACAATTGTTGCCACTAAGAAACACTTTCTGTCCTTTATTACTGACACATGCATGTGAATAGGGCAGGTTCCATGTTGTTTTAAGGTACCCCTTTCCCAATTTCTCGTACATGCCAGCCTGTATATATTTTTGGCAGTATTGAAACCTGAAGGTTGAGATTGGAATATTTATTATCCCATGTATTATCCATTCACTGACAGGTCGTTCTGACATTGTCACTGGTAATCTTTCGAGTTTTTCAATGCTCAAGATTGTATAATCAGCACCCTTTTGTGCCATACTGATTTGTCTATCAGTAAGGTTAATGATTTGGAATAGTGACGTTGTGTTGATTAAACGCCATGGCACATAGCCTGAACGTAGATTTTGTAACGTCCAGCCAAGCTGTACAATAGAGCGCAATTGTGACTGACCGTGTTGTAATAACAGTAAGTCTTGCGACGATATGTCGATTGCTGAAGACACAATGCTGTCCAAAGAAAAAATTCTGGAGGACAGAGTCATTAACCCATTGTCCACTACAGAAAGTGATTTTTCCAAATTAATACGGTCAATTTCCCGTATTCTCTCTGCTGTTTCAATTTGAGTAACCTTCCAGGCCTCATTGTATGCTGCATATACAGAGGCTGCTATGAAACGTTTTTGACGCTGTTTGCGCGGTCCCATAATGAAATCACGCAAGTCAGCACCATCAGTAAGTAAAGTTAGGTGTTGTTTAATTTCTGCCAGTGTGGAAGTTTGTAGCCACTGAAGGCATAATTTGCCCACACTGTAGGTGGTTATTATCCCTGGGTGATGTCTTTGGGGATATCTAGGGTCTGGCCTGGTCATTTTGAACCCCTGTGTTTTGTTCAGGAATCTATCTTGACAGTTATTTGTATCTGTGGGCCAGATCAACCATTGTTTCCAATCAGGATGTGTTCTGTTTTGGTTTAATACATAATTTACGTCTATCTCTTCATCTGTAGAGCTATTGCTGAGCATTGTTGGCTTTGGAATAGACGGTTTATTTAAGTCTTTGATTTTGGCTAGGCCAAGACAGGTGGTTTGTTGAACAGTGTCATTTAAAAATATCATTTGTTCTGGGATCATGCAGGCTCTAAACAAAGATTCTATACCCTGCACTTGCCATTCTTTTGTACCCCAAACACTTTTCAATTCAACATTTTTGTCCCAATAATCAAAACCAAAAGTATTCATTTGTTCAAAAAATGAGTCTGAATATATAAATTTTGTGTTGGTTATCATGGTCTTTGTCCCTGTCTTGTTTGACAATTTAAAATAGAATGCTTCAGCATTACTTGTGTTAAAACCTGAAAAGTATGAATATTTGTCATAGAAGGTCCTTGAGCTTCCTTTTGGAGGGGTTGCACAATGTTCCCATTGATTATAATTTAAAACATTTCTAGGTTGTGCAGATCTATGTAAAAAATGGTTACCATAGTGGTTATAACAGTACATACTATCATAATTTGTAGAACCCTGCAAATAATCATGTTTGGTAAATTTAGCAGACATTACTAAGTCAGACATCATATTATTAATGCTTTCAAAGTCCCAATCATCAGCAAATGAGCTTGGTTTTGCAAAGTCACTCAATGAGATCTTAATTTGGTGTGGATATTTCAGGATTTCGACCGGACCATAAATTTCATAGTCAGTGTTGTCCCAGGCTACCCCACCCGGTATCGGATTGGCTGTGAAGTTGACTGAAGAAAGTTCTCTTTTCTCGATGTGTGAAGATGTGTGTGTTTTGAGGATCAAGTTGATTTTCTGACTTGCTGTGTCCATTTTTGCATATTTTCCCTCAATGAAGCGTCCCAAAGTTAGTATCATGATGAGCCAAAGTATGAGGATAAATGCACCAAAACCCACCCAAAATTTAATCCATGGGGAAATCAGATATGTTTCTTTCAGTTGTTTCAAAAGTTCTTTAGCTTTATCTTTAAAGGTTTTTGATGATGGCTGTGTCTTTGATTCACTGAAGCCTTCAGAGGAATCATCGAAGTTTATGAAGTAGCCGGATGCTGTTCTGTCAATTGTTCCAATTGCTTCAGGATTACTGTTTCTTGCATTTTCACTTGGTACTTCATTATAGATTGGTGTGTCTCTGCTAAATGTTTTTATTTGGGTTTTCAGAGGTCTGAGTTCTATTGCATTGTTGCATAGTCCTTGTTGTTCTTCTGTAGGCGTTTCGAATGTGATGAGCCTCTTCGTTAGGACCTCTGTACTGGTAGCAAACCTTGGTGTTCTGCTACTTATTGGGAGTCCACTTGGCCTACTGTTTGTTATCGGCCACATGTTGTGGTTTTACCAGGTCGATGGATACAACTCGGTTCTCCTTTTTTCCAGCAAGTGGCGGTAGTACAACTGATCTTGTCCCGTTGACAGACAAGACAGGAACTGCTTTTCTGTAAGAAGGCCCAAATTCCTTCTTTACCGCGATCTTTTCCCTGACTAGATCCCCGACTTTTGGAATCCAGACAGGTCTTGCTGGGACAGGTGGTGGTTCTTCAGTGGTTGTTGGCTGTTGTTTCAACTTTATGTTGCTCAGGTCTTTTCTTGTTTTGTTTAAGTCCTGCAAAATAGCCAAACGGTCTTTGATATCAAAGCTTTTTTCTTTCACCACTGAAGTCTGACTATCAATGTCAGAGATCAACATCCTAGTTCCAAATAATAATTCGTACGCACTGAATCCCTTCAGAGAATTTCTTGGCAAGTTATTTAGACTACGTTGGACACTTATTAGATGTTTGACCCACCCAGCTCCCGAACCTAATACCTTTGCCGTTATAGATTGCTTTATGTCACGGTTTTTTCTTTCAACAATTCCGTTCCCCTCAGGGTGAAATGGACAAGAGTACCGCAATGCCACGCCCATGCTGACCATGGCCTCCTTATAAGCTCTAGAGCTAAAAGCAGGACCGTGGTCCGAATGCAGCATGCCAATTGCATATGTGCCGATAAAGACTCGCAAATCTTTTATAACAGTTCTGGCGTCAGCCGTTCGCTGGGGCCACATCCATATGAATCTCGTGCATGAATCTACTGCGACCAAGATATATTTATAGTTACCGTCCCTTTGTAAGGGACCGCAGTGATCTAGATAAACACAGGCTAATGGTTTATCCGAGATTAGAAGGGGCGTCTGCGCTGGACGTCTCACCGTTGATACTTTCATTTTTTGACATATTTCACATTCTAGAACATAGTTCCTTGTTTGTCTTCTCATTTGTGGCCACCAGTATCTCTGTTTTAATAATGATACTGTGGCTGAGACGCCAGCATGGATAGAAGCAAGCCCTTCGTGTGCCGCTATTATTAGTCCTAACCTATGTTCCATGTTTGGAATTGCCCTATCCCCCACTCCAGGGATTCGAGCAAAAGGAACATTGTTTGCATCAGTTATGTATGAGTATTTTACTGGAAAGCCTTTCGGGAGTGTTTCTATCGGATCCTTTTCTGAAGCGCTGACAGCTTGTAATATTTCGCTGTCTATTTTTGTTTTTGACCGGGTGATGGCAGCTACGGAAGCCGTTTGCACAGCTGCCTTCGCGGCCTCATCAGCCAATGAATTCCCTGCAACGTGAACGCCATCACGTTGATGACTCAGCGTATGTATCACGTGAGTCTTTGGTAGTTCTTTTTGTAAAAGAACTACTTGTTCCCAGAGCATTTTATGCTTGATTGTGCCACCTTTCGCATCCTTGAAACCATTCTGAAGCCAGATCTGCAAGTATTCATTGTAAGACTGAACGCAATAATACGAATCGCACACTATGAGTGTGGGGAATTCTCGATCGGTATTTTCAAGCGCCATCTTGAACGCCAGTAGTTCAGCTCGCTGAGCTGTCAATCTCCTAAAGATTGTGTTTTAGTGATTTCTGGTTTAAATTTTCCTTCGTGCCAGCAACCTTTAACGATCGCGCACGCAGCACTGTAAGCTTGCTTACCCTCCACTGCGGGTTGTGCTGATCCGTCTGTATATATTATACAGCCGTAGTGGTCTAGAGGCAGAATTTCGGTCGGCGGAGGACATTCAAATTCATATTGGAGAAATTCTTGTGTTTTTAAGTAAGGATCAAATTCGTACGCCACGTCTGTTGCAGCAAGAGAATTAGCCCATTGTATCCATCTCGGATAGAGTGCTTTAGCATTTGGAATGCTTGCCTTTGTTACCGCCTCTAGGGCTGGTATTGGTGTCACGATTATTATTCGTTTACCTTGTGCCAGGGCTCGTTCTTTTGCTATAGCTGTCTGTGTTGCGGTAAGAATTTTTTCCGTTGGGCTGAATTTCATTTCAGCCTTAGTGTACAAGTGTGATTTGAATGCAATTGGTACCTTTTCTCCCTCATTAGAGGTCAGGTATGTGAATCCGCATCTCCCTGGGATGACTCGAATCACAAGATTGCGTGTGTTATCACGTGTTTCTAATTTTGTTTTAATTAGCATGTCTGTTTGTAGGGATCTCAAAATTTCTGTGTGTATTTGAGTCCAATTGGATCTTTTAAAATCTGGTTTTATCAGATCATAAAGGGGTTTGACCCTTTCTGCGTAATTTGCAATGTATGTTCTTCCGAAATTTAGGAAGCCTAGAATCGACTGTAGGTTTTTTAGTGTTCTAGGTGCTTGGATTACGGCACATTTCTCTAGGAAATTGTCAGCCAGGCTTTTGCCTTCACTTGATAATTCATATCCTAAGAACAGGACTGTCAGATGGGCAATTCTGGATTTTTTAAAGTTGAATTTGTAACCCTCTGCAGCGAACCCAAGTATTATGGTGTTCACTCTTTTCAAGTGAGTCTCCAAGTCATCATCTGTTAAGTAAATGTCATCGACATAAGATAATGCTTCATCATCATATAGTTGTAGTAATTCTGTTACTCTCGCTGAGAATACTCCCGGGCTGTTCTTGTACCCCTGGGCTAACCGACAGAATTGTTTTTGAGTGCCATTTATTGAGAATGCAGTTAAATATCTGCTCTCTGGTGTTATGTTTTGACAAAAGAATCCATTAGAGATGTCTAATGTTGTTTTGTATTTTTTGTGCACTATGTTATTCATTAGTGCAGCACTATGTGAGTTTTGCACTGCAAAAGTTTTGCAACATGTGTTAAGGTGTCGGTAATCCAAAACTAGATGATATGAATTGTCTGGTTTGGAGACCGGAAACAAAGGGTTGTTCATTTGTGAGGTGCAAGTTTCAATCACCCCCTGGTATTCTAGCTGATCTAGTATTTCATTTACCTGTTTTTTAGCTTCTTGCTTAATTGGGTACTGCCTTTGTGCAGTTGGTTGTGATTTTAACTGGATTTTGTGAGGAGGAGAGTCCTCATCCCATCCCA
Organism: Lissotriton helveticus; assembly: GCF_964261635.1. Lineage (NCBI taxonomy): Eukaryota > Metazoa > Chordata > Amphibia > Caudata > Salamandridae > Lissotriton > Lissotriton helveticus. The sequence goes on from NC_136058.1 coordinate 82,234,300, forward strand.
CGTGATTTTTATATAAAGCAGGAGCTAGAGCTACTGCCCACTTTCTGGCAAGTGTGTATTTTTTATGAATTGGGATATGATTTGAGAAGGCAGGCATAATTACTTCTTCACCATGAGGGCACTCCCTGACAAACTCTGGTGGCCAGTCTTTTTCAGCTAGAAGGATATCATAGCCCTTGGAGAGATTATCCCAAAATAGTCCCCTTATTTTCCTAGTCTTATCTCCCTCTATACGCAATGTTATTTCGTATATTTTGTGAGGTTTGCTAATTCTGGTGTCCGCAGTTTCCACTTGAAGATATTCATTCGTGTCCACTGTCTCCAGATGATTCATAAGGACTTTGCGAGCTATGCTCACTTCTGCTGCGCTGTCTAGCATTGTCTGAGCCCATTCTCCGTTTTTCAGTTGTGTCCTCAGTATTCTCGGCATTGTTAACTACCTTGACACTGGCTACCTTCTTTTTTGGAAATTGTAATTTCTTTTTTAGCTGAGCAGGTTCCTTGTCTTTGGACTTGGTGTGCTCTTCTCTTTGTTCTGATCGTCCTCTTCTTTCCGATTTCTGCGAGGAAGTCTGAAAAGATTGAGAGGGACGTGTATCAATGTCTTGATATCTATCAGGCTTTTTAATATTATCCCTATTTCTAAGGTTATATCTTTTCCCAGAGGGGTCACTCTGAGGTGACCTGTGTCTTTGGTTCGGAGATTTTTCTCTTCGCCTAGGAGACCTTCCTCGGGACTGGAATTTCTTTTCTTTAGGATTGGATTGTTTGTTTCCATCCCAGTTCTTTTTTGGTGATGTAGAATTATTATTAAAAAATATTTTTTCAGGACTTTCAATTAGTTGCGGTTTTACTGGTATTCCACCTAAACTATCTCTACCTAGTTCCTCATAGGATTTTTCTATGATTCTGGTAATTTCAGCTGGTTGGTCTGCTATATCTGTCTCTTTTAACCTCTGGCGGATCGCCACGTTTGCTGCTTCTCCTTTTATGTTGGCTAATAGTATAGCCGAGACCTGCTTGAAGTCTTTTAGTAATTTCATACCAAGAGTTAAAGCGGGTTCAGGACCATATTCATCTTGAATTTGTTTTAGCACATCTGGTATTACTGAAATGGATGGAACACCGTGCGTTTTTGTGTAGATGGAAGCAAAGACTGTACCCCAAGTGTCACAGTCCTCAATGTGTGGTGCGATTCCCATTGGAAGACAGATAGTCAGAATCCTGTGCTTTTCTAGCGGGGTGGTGTCTGGAAACACCGCCTCTATTTGGATGATTTTCTGCGCTAGCCAGAATGGTATTTGTTCCCGTTTAGCCGGTACTTTACCTAGGCAGGACTGGATGTTCTGTGGTGTAATTGTATTTGTGTTCCCCTGGTGAGGGGTCAGCTGTGGGAGTTTAATCGCTGGCTGAATTGTTGAAGTCCGCATCACATATTGGACTAATTGTCTGTGTATTTTTATTAGTTGTTTTAGCTGTGTTAAAAGGTTTGGTGCAGACATCCCATCGATGTCTGGATGTGGTGTGTATCCGGCTAGGACCGGCCACGTTGCTCCTGGTCTACCTAAAGGACCGAGCCTGATGATGTGATTATTGTGTTTTAGGGCGCCATCAAATAAGAGCAAATGCTCTTGAGATTTGAGTGGTACTTCCACCTCCTCGAAAGGAGTGTACGTTTCAGGAGGTTCCTCTATTTTGTAATAGTGGAAGTACTTTGTTACAGGATTTGCTGCTGGAAAATTTATCCATGAATAGTATACCTCTGTCTGCCGATATTCGTGTGCCTCAATTACGAATATGACTGTACCACCTCTAGGTGTCAGTCCATTTTCTATAAGTTTTATGGTTATAGATTTCCTTTTAATGACCGGGATGAGTATTATATCCTCGTCTGCTGCCTGCATGGTAGCATCAGCTGCTGCGAGTTCAGTTGCTAATCTAACTGCCTCTCTTTCATCCTCATTGTCTGACATTTTACTGTCCAAAAGGTTTTTTCTTTTGTTTGCAGATCAGGTTTCTTATGGAAACAAAGATTAGATGCACAATATTTTGGAACCGTGTATCCTTCAACGTTGACTTGTACCAAGAACCATACATAGGAGTTCCCTCCTGCGAGGTCTGGCGGATATAACCTTTCACCCACTCCAGACGTCTTTGGAGTATTTGGGAAAAGGGGTCTGAATGAGAAAGCACGACTGAGTTACTCTAAATGTCTTACGTTAGTTTTATCGCCCTTTCCAAACGCGTTGGGCGCCATGTAGTGTAGTTCCTATCATCCCAATAGGCTCTGCGCATTGGAATAATACCTACAGCAGTTAACTAGGTCTACTACTGTCGATACTAAACTTAAAGTTTTGGGTTTGCCAGCTTAGCTCAGAGTTCACTAGAAACTTTCTCGAATGTTCAAGGAGGACTTAACTTCCCTGATTAGACAAGAAGGGATTTAGTTTCTGACAACCATAGAACATGACAACTTTGCTCTCCCCTAATCAAGAGTATATCTCGAGAGTCGTGTGAACAAAAGGCAATTTATTTTACTCAGTCAGTACGTGCATTCTTAGTCTCATCAGATTGTAGAGAAAAGGAAGAGACGGGCGTGTTCAATAAAAAGGTGTTATTTATTGATCAGTCTCTTTTCTCATACAAGAGAAATGGATCGATATTATTGCAATACTTATAGTTAAGTAAAGTGCATACATTAAAAGCAATAGTATAAAATAATACTGTAAAAACATTGATATGGTTTCTAAGCCATAAGATGTTTAAAATGAATAAAATATATTACATACACATATACATTTGACTAAACATACTCAACTGGTGTTTCTAAATATGCCTACCCCGTGTACCTGACCTAAGTCTAATACGTGGGCGGGAATAGAAAGTTACAGTTTAAGTTAAGTTTGTTTTTGCCAAGTGAATAACTAAAGAATTCTCTGTGAGGGGTTATTCAGTTCTGTACCTGGAATCTAGGTTGAATGAGGGATGGTATCTCTCGTCTCCGGTCTCGATATTCCAGGCTGCCTGCGAGGGCTACCTAGAAACGCCGGTGCTGGATTTCTCGGCAGGAGAAAGCAGCTTCTCTCAGCGCGTCAGGAAGGCGGGGCTGCGCCAGCGGGGTCTGCTCTGCTCTTCGCTTCGGCAAGTATGGCTGCTCCGTCTCGTCACCACGCGTGTGTTTGCATAGGGCAATATCGGTAATATTTATACCTTTAAGGTGCCGAGATTGACGTAAGGATGGACATAGATACGTCAATAAGGATGTCATACGACTTGCTCGTTAGCACATTCTTTTACTGAAGTTCTCGGTGAAATCAAAACAATGGCCGCAGGGTTTTGCCCAGGTTGTCATAGGTTTGATTTGTTATGAGAACTCCGTATGCCTTATCAGGGGCTGGAGGAATATCGCTTGTCTAATTAGATCGCAAGCGTTATGACCTAATCAGATAACACGTTCCTGTGCCGTAGTGTGACTGCGTCAGATAACGGTATCTGCATCATGGGGGTTTTCTGCCTCATGGGCTGACTGCCATGTTAACTTGTTGGTTTGTTTAACCAGAATAGGGTCAGGAATAGGGGGATCGATTCAGAACCTATAGGAATACATCACAGCTGCATAGGGGAGAGTACAGCACATCAGAGCAACAGGCCCAGAGTCCATGGCAGGGGAGAGCACAGCACAGCAGAGCCACAGGCCCAGAGTCCATGCAGGTCAGGCAGCAAGTAGATGAGATGCTGCACAGGGGAGAGTACAGCACATCAGAGCAACAGGCCCAGAGTCCTTGGCAGGGGAGAGCACAGCACAGCAGAGCAACAGGCCCAGAGTCCTTGGCAGGGGAGACAGCAAGTACATGAGAGGCTGCACAGGGGAGAGTACAGCACATCAGAGCAACAGGCCCAGAGTCCTTGGCAGGGGAGAGCACAGCACATCAGAGCAACAGGCCCAGAGTCCTTGGCAGGGGAGACAGCAAGTACATGAGAGGCTGCACAGGGGAGAGTACAGCACAGCAGGGCAACAGGCCCAGAGTCCATGGCAGGTCAGGCAGCAAGTACATGAGAGGCTGCACAGGGGAGAGCACAGCACATCAGACCAACAGGGCCAGAGTCCTTGGCAGGGGAGACAGCAAGTACATGAGAGGCTGCACAAGGGAGAGTACAGCACATCAGAGCAACAAGCCCAGAGTCCTTGGCAGGGGAGACAGCAAGTATATGAGAGGCTGCACAGGGGAGAGTACAGCACAGCAGGGCAACAGGCCCATAGTCCATGGCAGGTCAGGCAGCAAGTACATGAAAGGCTGAACAGGGGAGAGCACAGCACAGCAGACCAACAGGGCCAGAGTCCTTGGCAGGGGAGAGCAGAGCACAGCAGACCAACAGGGCCAGAGTCCATGGCAGGGGAGAGCACAGCACAGCAGAGCAACAGGCCCAGAGTCCATGACAGGTCAGGCAGCAAGTACATGAGAGGCTGCACAGGTGAGAGCACAGCACATCAGAGCAACAGGGTCAGCAAAACACCCAGGTCGCAAACAATGGTCTTGACTAGCACACCAGTGTGGGGCACAGGCGTATGAGGGTGTTGACAACTCACTCCTGGCTGTCATGCGGACTGGGACCTGGCTGTGTTTTGTGGACAGCAGGCCCACTTGACTGGTGTGACAGAGGCCCATGTGATGTGGTAATAACAGAGGGCCTGCAAGGTGGAGGGCTGTGTGGACCAGGTGGCACCGTGGCACGTGGAGGTGGAGTCATGCAAAACCCTGACACAGTGTGGGTGGGAGAGGTTGGAGAGGTGCCCTTCCACTTTTCGGTAACATGAAATGGCTTCCCTGTCTTGGGGTTGATGGGAGGTGGTGGTGACACAACAGGCACACACACCAACTGTCCCACATCAGGGGCAGACACTGGCACTCCCTCTGGTGATGTGCTTGATCCTGCCGAACGCTTGGGCTGGCTACGCCTCCGGACCACCTTACCCTCTCTGGAAGGTGGACCCCCTAAAGTGCCCACCTTCCCACTTCCCCCAGGGGTGGTGTCTACAGTGCCCTCCTGTCCCTTCTTGCCAGGGCTGGTCACAACACTGCCCTCTTTTTCCTGAATCATTGGCCTGGACACAACACTGACCTCCTTTTCCCGAATCACTGGCCTGGACACAACACTGCCCTCCTTTTCCCGAATCACTGGCCTGGACACAACACTGCCCTTCTTTTCCCGAATCACTGGCCTGGACACAACACTGCCCTCCTTTTCCTGAATCACTGGCCTGGACACAACACTGCCCTCCTTTTCCCGAATCACTGGCCTGGACACAACACTGCCCTCCTTTTCCCGAATCACTGGCCTGGACACAACACTGCCCTCCTTTTCACGAATCACTGACCTGGACATAACACTGCCCTCCTTTTCACGAATCACTGGCCTGGACACAACACTGCCCTCCCCTGCCTTAATCACTGGGCTGGTCACAACAGGGCTCTCCTCTGCCGCAATGACTGGGCTGGTCACAACAGGGCTCTCCTCTGCCTCAATGACTGGGCTGGTCACAACAGGGCTCTCCTCTGCCTCAATGACTGGGCTGGTCACAACAGGGCTCTCCTCTGCCTCAATGACTGGGCTGGTCACAACAGGGCTCTCCTCCACCTGCCTTGATGTACTTTGTTTTGGGGTTGATGTGGTGGGTGGTTGTGTCCCTGTGCTCTCCCCAGGTGTAGCCATGACATGCCACACATCCTCTGTGGGCATAGGTGAGTCAATTTCTGGTGATGCCTCTGCAGCATGTGAGCCTGATGTCTGCCACAATGATCTTCTGGCCTTGCTCTTCTGTGAATTCACCTTGTCTGTGCATATTGGGGGGGCCCTGCTCTTCTTTGGGGATGGAGTCTGTGGAGGGGATTGTTTTGTTTGGAGCTGTGTTCCTAGTGTTGTATCGTTTAGTTGACGTAGGTCCCAAGTGGTCACTGTCATCCAATGTGGCCACTGAATGGGTGGACGTCACAGGCACCTGAGCTGCAATGGGAGCATGTGCCTGTTGGAGGGCTGACGTGACTGTGGCTGACAATTACTGGACTGTACGGTGTAGCCCACCCACGTCAGCGAGTATGCCCTCCATGAATGCTAAAACCTGGCCTAATTTGTTCTTGTGGGCACTGAAGGCATTGAGCAGGGCGGTCTGGCCCACGCAAAGTTGGCGCAGGAGCTCTACGCACTCTGCACTGAGGGCAGCAGGGGGGACAGGTGCAGGGGCAGCGGTGCCATGTGTGAATGTTACACGTCCCCTCTTAGTAACACGGATACGGCCAGCACCAGAGGAAGTGGATGGGAGGCTGGGCAGTGGCCGCTGGGTGTCAGATGCTGCAGCAGACTCCCCATCCCCTGTGCCTGCTAACAGGGACGCATCCCCTTTGGCATCAGATGAAGTGGTACTCTGTGTCTCAGCCACAGATTCCTCATGCATACTCCTGTCACCCCCAGGAGCGCTGATGTGCTCAGTGTCACTTGGCTCAGTCTCACTTGCCTCCGCTGCCGCTGTGGTGCTGCTCTCGCCACCACTTGTTTCAGGATCATGTACCGCCGTGGTGTCTTGCGAATCTGCATTAGTGAGAGAAACAGGGTTGTGTAAGTGTCATCATCTGGTAACACGATTTTAGATCAATGCAGCACAGTAGAGGCCTAGAGCTACATGGTAACCACCACACCCTGCATTCACTGTGCAGCTACACCCTATATAGACCACAACAGTGCCTGTCATGCAGACAAACTGCTAGGAGTGAGGCATGTCGATGCCACACAGCACTACACCCTGCCCATGGATGGTGTTCCCCCAGCCCACATTGACCTGCCCCATGGACATGATGTAGCCACAACTCACATCACCGCTTACAGCCCTACAGGGAACCAGAGGGGACCACACACACCTGTATTGACTACAAATGCCACAATGCCAACTAGGCCATAGCAATCACCATGTGCCAATCAGGGTTCACATTGTCGTCAGATGTGTGGGCCTCAACCATTATGGTGCATGCAAAGTAGACAGACATGGTGTCACACTCATTAAGTGGACACTGCAGTTCGGCACAATATGGACTCACCTCACCATCCCAAAGAAGAGTGACCATGTGGACACAAAAAAACTGTCAAGGACTGAGAACTGCAGGCAGGAGCAGCACAGTAAGGCAATGGTGGCCCAATGCCTCATACAGGCACACATCACAGTCGCCACTCACATCACACATCACAGCATGGCAACACACGCACATCACATGTGTCACCGCTGCCACAGGCCCTGTACACATGCATCCACTCCCAGACAAACTCTCCCTCCCCAGATACTCACCATCTCTGTCTTGCTGCTGATGCCCCTTCAGACGTGCATCCAGGTCTGGATTGGTCACTGCCAGTATGCGTCCCATCAGCGGAGTCATGGTGCGCCGTGCCAAACGTCCTGTGCATGGTACCATCCCCAAGGTCATCTCTGCCACTTGCTTAGCCAACCGGTTGATGTCGTCCCACCTCTTGTGACAGTGTGTGTGTCATCTGTTTGATACCCCCAGGGCTCGCACCTTTGCTGCTATGGCCCTCCACACGGCCTTACGTTGGTGTACCTTGAGCTGCAGGTATGAGAGTAAAGAAGGGCAAATGAAAAATTACACAATGTCAGATGTCAGCATCTATCAGTACAGCAGCCAGACACTGACTCAGGACTCACAGTAACCTCCCTCCCTCCAGAACTGGGGGTACCCTCACAAGGGCACTCTGCATGGCATAAACAAATGCATGCACACATTGTGGTTCCTAGTCTCCATGATATTCACACAAATGCATGATGCCTCAACACAAATGCATCGACAGCAGTGTGTAATTCAGAAATTGTACAGGGCACTGATGGGGCATATCTACTAATCAGTGTGAAGCAACTGTAGCATGTAAGTTGGCTGATGTTCAACGTTTGGCTGTGCAGCCACTGAACCTACTCTGTGGGTCACACTGACTCTGACTACAGGGGCACCCTGAAATGTCCTCACAAGCATTCACTGTCCTGGCATCTAAAAGGCTAACAACCGTTGGTTCTGTATGCCCGACAATGTAACACACCCCACTCACACATACAAGTACAAGCCTAGGAAAGAGTCACATTGCAACACACACACTCCCTCGATCTGGAAACAGCTTGTCTGTCAGTGTTTGTCATCACCCCACATCCCCAAGCATATACTGCAGCATCACGACTACACGTCTGACACCACCCTGCCCTACAGCTCCCTTCATGGTGACTTACCACAACATTGGAACCACCAAACAGCCGTGGGTACTGTGCCAGCACCTCGTCCACAAGGACATCCAGCTCCTCACTCGTGAATGGACTGGCACGGATCTTATCTGTTCTTGACATCCCTGTGGATATGGCAGACCTGTGGCAGAAGTGAGTTGTGAGGGGTCCCAGGCAACAGGCTCTTGGTGCAGCAGCAGGACAGGGTCCCAGGCAGCAGGCTCTTGAAGCAGCAGGACAGGGTCCCAGGCAGCAGGCTCTTGGTGCAGCAGCAGGACAGGGTCCCAGGCAACAGGCTCTTGGGGCAGCAGGACAGGGTCCCAGGCAGCAGGCTCTTGGTGCAGCAGCAGGACAGGGTCCCAGGCACCAGGCTCTTGAAGCAGCAGGACAGGGTCCCAGGCAGCAGGCTCTTGGTGCAGCAGCAGGACAGGGTCCCAGGCAGCAGGCTCTTGAAGCAGCTGGACAGGGTCCCAGGCAGCAGGCTCTTGGTGCAGCAGCAGGACAGGGTCCCAGGCAGCAGGCTCTTGGGGCAGCAGGGCAGGGTCCCAGGCAGCAGGCTCTTGAAGCAGCAGGAGATGGTCCCAGGTAGCAGGCTCTGTGAGCAGTGGAAATGTGAGGCTCACTCCCACAGATATATAGCCCCCTGGGATCGTTCGGAAGATTAAAAGCTGCTACAATTGGTTGTCCGGGTCTGCCTTATTCAAAAGCATCCAAAGACCGCCTCCGCGGTAGCGGAGCACACCTTCCGCGATTTTGAAATCTGCATCATGCCACCACGATCATCGCTGCCATTGGCTGTATGCAATGCTCCACGGCGGTGACGCACCGCGGGTGCCCGGGGTGCGCTACCGCGATGGTGCATCATTCAAAAGCATCCAATGACCGCCTCCGTGGTAGCAGAGCACAGCTTCCACGATTTTCAAATCTGCATTATGCCACCGCGATCATCGCTGCCATTGGCTGTCTGCAATGCTCCACGGCGGTGACGCACCGCCGGGGCCAGGCGGTAGGTACCCCGACCCATGCGGCGGAGCATACCCACCGCCATATACACATGTCCATATGCCAATGGCTACCGCACTTGTGAAGGGGGTGATGCTGGGGTCACACCGCAGGGGACCGGCGATAGGTACCGCGACCCAAGCGGCGGAGCATACCCCCGCCATATACACATGTCCATATGCCAATGGCTACCGCACTTGTGAAGGGGGTGTTGCTGGGGTCACACCGCAGGGGACCGGCGGTAGGTACCGCGACCCATGCAGTGGAGCATACCCACCGCCATATGCACATGTCCATATGCCAATGGCTACCGCACTTGTGAAGGGGGGGGCTGGGGTCACACCGCAGGGGACCGGCGGTAGGTACTGCCTTTTTCGTACCCATTGCTGTGTATGTCAATCCAGAACACTGTATCAGCACCCTGCAGCAACATGGTGAAGGGGAAATCATTGTACACACAATGCCACACAGCCATGTCATCCACAGGTGGACTCACGTTCAGTGTGAGACACTTTGGCCTGTGGTTCAGCCATTTTAGTAAGAAATTTGATGGCTGATGATGATTGACAGACTTCAGCTGGTGTAAATGATGTTGTGACGTTTAATGTGTTGTGGGACAGTGCAGACCTTGACCTGGTAGGTGTCACTGCATTGTATCGTACCAGACTTGTGCATTCACTACTGCTGATGCACACAACCGGAAGTGTCCCTGCTACTGTGATCTTTGTGTTGATGAATGTGTGCCGACTTTACATGATGCATTGAGGTGTGGCAGGTACTGGAGATGGGCATGATAGACATGGTAAGTCACAATACATTGGCGGTTCTTGCTGCACCTTGTCTGCACATGTGAATTGTTCATCCATTATATCCGCATTCACAGTCCCTGATGTGTTTGTGACACTTGTGTATAGTCACTGGAGAGGCGTGCCCTCTGTGTGTAGCTATTGGGCAGCCATGTAACCTGATGTGCCATGCATCTCTCTGGCACTCGTTGTTTTCCCATGACATCATTGATGCTTTGTGCTATGCCATCTCATGATGCTTGTCACTGACATATTCATTTTACTCCTTGTAGGAGAGTAGGGTCTGCAATCCTATGATCACCCAGATTTTTGCTTTTTGCTGCACTGGTTTACGACTTTCCCTGGCTGTGGGCCTGCTAATCAGACCCACAGCCTAGCTGTTCTCTCTATCCAAATTGTACTCAGGTACTGAATTGGCACTGGGCCCTCTCCAAGTCCCTGTACCCAGGGCTGAGGTGTACCCAGAAGTCTCCCAGGGGCTGAAGCATGTATTATGCCACCCCTGGATTGACTAACTAAAACTGACACAACTGGCTGCACGACAGCTGGGGCAAGGTGGTGTACTCACCCTTTGCTTTAGATATAGTATACCTATATCTAACCCTAAAATGGACACACAGATCTCCTATCAGTCACTCCTATGGCAGGCCTTAACAATCCTGAAGGCAGAGTGCTTGGAATCGTGTGAGATGGTGCTCTGGCATGAGCTGAGCCTGTCTGCGGCTTTCGGGATCTATCCCTTAGCCGTTTCCATGATATCGCATACCATATACTCTTAAGTGCATTATAATCCTCGCGGTTATGTGCCAACTCTGGTATCGCTTTATCAAAACATGTCGAGTAAGGTGTCATACGAATTGGAATACTAACCCCTCGCCAATTCTGGCGACGGGGTTAGCATTCCACCCTTCTAGAGGGACACGACATGCCTGTAACCTATAACCCGGTTAAAAGTCAGACAGAGCCTTAGCATCCACAAAATGGATGCTGCCACCGAGACACAAGTCTGCCCTCCTGCTGCTGGGAGTCCTCCCAGAGCAGGAGATAAGGACAAAGGGTTTCCTGCCAGGGGCGGTGCCAGCACCGTCCCAGACAGGGTTTTGTGTATTGTAGGTAGGCAGGGCTTTAGAGGAAGGTGACTGCACGTGGCACCCCGGTGCTCACTGTGCATAGGCTGGCTGGAACCAGTTCCAGGGTCACTCCAGACCCTGTGCTGGGGAAAAGCCCGCCAAGGAAGTGGGTGTAACCACCCCCCTCCTGGTCCCACCCAGAGGGCAGGACCTAGTCGCGTGCCAGCCCCTTTTTCCCCGATAAAGGTAGAGACTGGCCCCCTTCCAAATCAGATCATCTTTGGAATCAAGATACCACTTTCCACGAAAGGACTTCACGATTTCTTCCTCAAGATTCTCCCTTGTGGCTAAGGAGTAGTCACCCTGCATCCGCAGGCACCATCTAAGAACACTGCGGTCTGCTGCACGTCCTTCCTCCGGAATCCGACTGCCCAGCTCGACGAGACCCGGCTTCCCTGGCACCTCTGACCTCTACCCACCTCTACAGCACAGCTGAGAACCGTGGGTGCGACGAGACCTCGAGGGACCGGCCATCGCCAAGACTGCACGACTTCTGCACAGCAAGCCCACCGAGTAATTTCCTGGTGAGTGCTTTGGGGTCCGAGAAGCCCCCACCCTGAGCAGCTCCAGCACCGAAGAGCAGCCCCCCAGCATCTCCACGATCTGCGTGGGGCCCTTCTGCTTTTTACTGCTCACCGCGTTGTTTGGCTACTAGCCCGCTGGCTTGTGGCCTTCCTGACGACGCCCGACGACATTTCTGCTGCTGGTCTGGTTGCTCCAGACTGGCCCTTGCTCCCTTCCAGAAGAGGAGCACCCCGGACCCTCCTGGTCCACTCAAGACGCCATTTTGAGTCCACCGCGTGGGCTTGAATTAGCCAAGGCTTGTTGCCCAATCCTGGGTAACTTCGACGCCAACGACTTCATCCTTCGTGGGACAGCTCGCACCTCCATCCTGGTCGCCGACAACGCCTCCTGGTCCGAGAGACTGCAGAGCCCAGCAGCGCCCACTCACCTGACTGCGGTGACTTCGCCCGGTGCCATCCTGGTGCCCACTTAATCACTGGCTAGTGATTCAAGAACTTGGTCCCCTCTGCTTTCAGGTTTCTTCTTCCTTGATCCAGGCTTGGATCCATCGAACTTTCCTTCACTGGTCGCCTGCCAGCAACTTCTTCCTTCCAGGCTCCTGGTCCGGCAACGAGATCCCCGACGTCTTTTCAGACCTATGCAGCTGCAGCCCCTGGGCTAGGTAACTTCGGCACTCCGGTGTCCCAGCATAGCCTCACTATCCAAGGGTCAGGATCCACTGTCATTTTCTCCCTACCAGGTCGGGTTCGCCCGTGAACACTAACTTTGTGAATTCTAGCTTCCATAGACTTTGTCCCGCATCCCGCGTGAGAGTGCACACTCTGCACCCGAGTCCCCTGGGCCTCCTAGTAGTAATCTAACGATTCCCTAGTCCAGTCCTAGCGATTCCAAAGCCTATTAGAACTGTTACTTACCTGCTAGTAATTCGCATTCCACTTTTAGCGTATATGGTTTATCGTGCCCCTCGGGCATTTGTGTAACGTGCTAACTTAAAAGTATTTTCGTAAGAGTTTTGTTGTGTGCTTAGCACCCTGTCCTCATAAAGAGTACAGGGTTGTTGTGATTCTAATAAATACATTGTTTATTTTCATAACACTTGTGTGGTGTCCTTTCACTGGGTGTTCAAGGGGTAATGTGATGGTAAAACAGCTGGCTTAACACGCCCTCTAGAGTCTTAGTCTTAGACTGCTCGTATCCATGCTACTAGGATAGCTGATCTATAAGGTTGACTTACAACCAATCATCAATAAGGGTTGTTTGGACTGATATATAGTGATCACTAGAATAGTGAGCACTGCACATCAGGCCAACTTCTCACATTGGTGGGCAGCGGTTGGGATTTGAGCTTGCTGTTGTTTTACCACACATGCCCTAAGAATATCTTGTGAAAGATCACATAAGTACTAAAGGTACATATAACTTAGCTTAGAATACTCTGAGTTCTACTGAACCAGCTGTTGTAGCTCCTAGGGCCTAGCACACCCTAAACTACAACTCTAGCAAGGGATCAGTAGGCAAACATATAGTGTAGGTAAGTGCACCACTTACACCTCACTAGAAAAGCATGTCGACTCAGGGGGACTCTACTGAGACTCCCCTGGTCAGTGTTGACCCTCCACAGGTCACTTCAAGATATGCAGCTCTCAATTTTCAGGAGATGAGGCAACTCTGTGTCTCCAGGAAACTGAAGCAGGGGTCTAACCCCACCCTTCCCTTTCTGATAGGTCTCTTAGAGACATATGATGCCAGAAAGCTCTCTCAGTTACATGAGAGCATGCCAGCCTTAGAGGGAACCTCTGGGGATCCAGACCTCCCCAACACTGATTCAGCAGTTGAGGAGGAGGATGAGGAGGTACTCTCTGGGGATGAGGTAGACAAGGGTCTTGAGGTAGTCAGAAGGCTAACTAGGACCAACTTAGACTTACTTGGGCTAGGATCTGGGGGCCCCCCAGTACTAACCCGAAGTGGGCCTAACCTTGGAGTTAGGAGAGATAGATCTCTTTCTAGGGACTCCAATAGATCTCTGCACTCTAATGCCTCTTCTCAGGGGAGAAGGAATCCTCCACAGAGGAGATTTACTTCCCCTCAGAGAAGGGAGCATGAGGCTAGGATGAGACAAGCTGAACTGAGGATTGAAAGGGAAGAAATTGCCCTGGCCAAAGAGAAGCTTGCCCTGGCAAGAGAGCAGCAGATGAGTGGGCTAGCTCCCACTGGTGGCAGCAATCTCCCAAGAGATAGAGAGAAGGGTTTAGATACTAAACACCTGACTAAAATAGTGCCCCCCTTTAAGCAAGGGGATGACATCCAGAAATGGATGGCTGCTCTGGAGAGGGCCTGCACTGTGCAGAACATTCCCCAGAGTCAGTGGGCAGCTATACTGTGGCTCTCCTTTGATGGTAAAGGTAGAGATAAGCTCCTCACTACAAGAGTGGAGGATGCTAACAATTACCAGGTCCTGAAGAATACACTGGTTGATGGGTTTGGTTTAACCACTGAGCAGTACAGGTTGCTGTTCAGAGACACCCAGAAAACTCAGTCTCAGGACTGGTCTGATTTTGTGGATTGTGCCACTAAGGCTTTGGAGGGCTGGTTGCTGGGTAGCAAGGTTACAGATTACACAGGATTGTATAATCTAATGATGAGAGAACAAATTTTGAACAATTGTCAGAACCAGTTGCTGCACCAGCACCTTGTTGATTCAGATCTGACCTCTCCCCAAGAATTGGGAAAGAAGGCAGACAAATGGGTCAGGACAAGGATCAAGCAGAACCAGAACCAGAACCAGGGTGGTCAGAAGAAAGCAGACCAGAAGGGTAATGTTAAGAATGAGCAAAATGACCAGAAGTCTTCACCAGGTCCCCAACAAACCAAAGAGGGTGGGGGTCAGGCTTCCCAGAAGAAGAAGACTCAAGAAGGCCAGTCAAAAAGGTGGTGCCAGTACTGCAAAAGTAAATCTCACTGGTTTAGTGAGTGCACCAAAAGAGGAGGAGGACAAACTCCTACCACTACAGCTCCTAAAGCAACTGCACCCCCTAGTACAGTCAGTAGTGGTAGTGTCACTCCCAAGGCATTAGTTGGGTTAACCTTGGGTACTGAGGGGTCTGACAACTTAGTTGGCACACTCACTCAGGCTGTCCTTGTCTGTACAGGGGATATGGATATGTCCCCTGAAATAAGTCCCAATACTTTGGGCAAATACAGGCAGACACCTTTGATTAATGGCAAAATGGCTCAGGCCTATAGGGACACTTGTGCCAGTGTCACCATGGTGACACCTAACTTTGTGGACCCTGGACAGATCATGCCAGGTACTGATTTCCTGGTGACCAATGCCAGCAATGTCACTACTAGTCATAGTGTGGCAATTGTAGCTTTCTCCTGGGGTGGAGTGAAGGGACAAAAGAAAGTTGTAGTCAGTTCAGACCTCCCAGTTGATTGTTTGTTGGGCAATGATTTGGAGTCATCACAATGGTCAGAAGTGGAGCAGAGGACTCACATGGAGATGTTAGGCTTGCCAGCACATGTGCTTGCTGTGACTAGGTCACAGGCCAGAAGATGCCCCACTGAACAGGTGCTGGATCCTGAAATTATGGACCAGACACCTCCCAAGAAGAAGAGCAGTAAGGGTAAGGCTTTGCCTTCCCCCTTGCCCCAGGTTGAGGATCAAGTCTCTGAGGAGGCTGATCTAGAAGAGCTGAGGGAAACTGAGCCTAAAGAGCTTGAACTTGATCAAGTTGAGTTTCTGGGCTCAGGGGGACCCTCCAGAGCAGACCTGGGGAAGGAACAGTTGAGCTGCCCTTCCCTTGAACCCCTCAGACAGCAGGCTGCTGCTGAGGCTGCAGGGAATGCCACAGGTGCCCACAGGGTATACTGGGAAGATGGACTCCTGTACTCTGAGTCAAGAGACCCCAAGCCTGGTGCAACCAGGAGGCTGGTCATCCCCTTGTCTCTGAGAGGTTTCCTTCTCACCTTGGCCCATGAGATTCCCCTTGCAGGTCATTTAGGTCAGACAAAGACTTGGGACAGGCTTGTCTCACACTTTCACTGGCCCCATATGAATGAGAATACCAAGGAGTTTTGTCGCTCATGTGTCACTTGCCAAGCCAGTGGTAAGTCAGGTGGCACAACAAAGGCCCCCCTCATACCACTACCAGTGGTGGGGGTCCCCTTTGAAAGAGTGGGGATTGACATTGTTGGTCCAATGGAACCCCAGACAGCATCAGGACACAAGTTTATACTGGTGGTGGTGGACCATGCCACCAGGTATCCTGAGGCTATTCCCCTTAGGACCACTACAGCCCCTGTAGTGGCAAGAGCCCTAGTTGGAGTGTTCTCCAGAGTGGGTTTCCCTAAGGAGGTCGTTTCTGACAGAGGTACAAACTTCATGTCAGGATATCTGACTGCCATGTGGAAAGAGTGTGGTGTGAACTACAAGTTCACCACACCCTATCATCCACAATGCAATGGGCTTGTTGAGAGATTCAACAGGACCCTGAAAGGGATGATTCATGGACTACCTGAACCTCTTAGGAGAAGATGGGATGTCCTGATCCCCTGCCTCTTGTTTGCTTACAGAGAGGTCCCACAGAAGGGGGTTGGCTACAGCCCTTTTGAGCTTCTGTATGGGCATCCTGTAAGGGGACCCCTGTGTTTGGTGAAGGAAGGATGGGAGAGACCTCTCAAAAAGCCTGCAACCAACATAGTGGACTATGTACTTGGTCTCCGCTCCAGGATGGCTGAGTATATGGAAAAGGCATCTAAAAACCTTGAGGCCAGCCAGGAACTTCAAAAAGCTTGGCATGACCAAAAGGCTGTACTGACTGTGTACCAGCCAGGACAGAAGGTGTGGGTGCTGGAGCCAGTGGCCCCAGCAGCTCTGAAAGACAAATGGTCTGGGCCCCACACCATCATTGAGCAAAAGGGAGAGGTTACCTACTTGGTGGACCTTGGAACTCCCAGGAGCCCTCTCAGAGTGCTCCATGTTAACAGGCTCAAGGCATATGTTGACAGGAAGGACATGAGCTTGCTCATGGCCACAGATGAGGGACAGGAGGAAGAGAGTGACCCTCTCCCAGACCTGCTCACTCAGAATCCTGATGATGGGTCAGTTGATGGTGTTGTCTTTTGTGGCAGCCTCACTGAACATCAGCAACAGGATTGCAGGCAAGTTCTGCAATCCTTTCGACATATGTTCTCTCTGACACCCAGCCAAACTGATTGGTGTACCCATGATGTTGACACTGGAGACAGTCTGCCTGTCAAGAGTAAAATCTACAGGCAGCCTGATCATGTTAGAGACTGCATCAAAACTGAAGTGCAGAAAATGTTGGAACTGGGAGTCATTGAGCCCTCAGATAGCCCTTGGGCTAGCCCAGTAGTTCTAGTGCCAAAGCCTCACACCCAGGGTGGTAAGAGAGAGATGAGGTTTTGCGTAGACTACAGAGGCCTCAATGCAGTCACTAAGACTGATGCCCACCCAATACCAAGAGCAGATGAGCTTATAGATAGATTGGCTTCTGCCAACTTCTTAAGCACATTTGATTTGACAGCTGGGTATTGGCAAATCAGGTTAGCTGAGGAAGCCAAACCTAAGACAGCATTTTCTACCCCTGGAGGGCATTATCAATTTGTGGTAATGCCCTTTGGACTGAAAAATGCACCTGCCACCTTCCAAAGGTTGGTGAATCAAGTCCTCACTGGGCTGGATGACTTCTGTGCAGCTTATCTTGACGATATTGCTGTCTTTAGCTCCACCTGGGAGGATCACCTGGTCCACCTGAGGAAAGTGTTAGAGGCCCTGCAAAAGGCAGGCCTCACTATCAAGGCCACCAAGTGCCAGATAGGGCAGTCACAGGTTGTGTACCTGGGCCACCTTGTAGGTGGAGGCCAGGTTCAGCCACTGGAGAGTAAGATACAGGCCATCAAGGACTGGACTCCTCCAATCACCCAGACTCAGGTTCGAGCTTTCTTGGGCCTGACTGGGTACTATAGGAAGTTTGTCAGAAATTATGGGTCCATAGTGACCCCCCTTAATGACCTGACAAGCAAAAAGATGCCAAAGAAAGTTCAGTGGACAGCAAGCTGTCAGAAAGCATTCAATGACCTAAAGCAGGCCATGTGCACAGCACCTATCCTCAAGAGTCCAGATTACTCCAAGCCATTCATTGTCCAAACAGATGCTTCTGAGTTGGGTGTGGGAGCTGTTCTGTCTCAACTGAATTTTGATGGTAATGATCAGCCTATTGCTTTCATTAGTAGAAGGTTGACACCCAGAGAGAAAAATTGGTCAGCCATTGAGAGGGAGGCCTTTGCTGTGGTCTGGGCCCTGAAGAAGCTGAGGGCCTACTTGTTTGGCACTCACTTCACCATTCAGACAGACCATAAGCCCCTCTTGTGGCTAAATCAGATGAAGGGTGAAAACCCCAAACTGCTTAGGTGGTCCATTTCCCTACAGGGGATGGATTTTACAGTGGAGCATAGACCTGGGACTGATCACAGCAATGCTGATGGGCTCTCCAGGTATTTCCACTTAGAGCAAGAAGACTCACCTGGTCAAGGTTAGTTTATTGTCCCAAAGTTTGGGGGGGGGTCATGTAGGAGAGTAGGGTCTGCAATCCTATGATCACCCAGATTTTTGCTTTTTGCTGCACTGGTTTACGACTTTCCCTGGCTGTGGGCCTGCTAATCAGACCCACAGCCTAGCTGTTCTCTCTATCCAAATTGTACTCAGGTACTGAATTGGCACTGGGCCCTCTCCAAGTCCCTGTACCCAGGGCTGAGGTGTACCCAGAAGTCTCCCAGGGGCTGAAGCATGTATTATGCCACCCCTGGATTGACTAACTAAAACTGACACAACTGGCTGCACGACAGCTGGGGCAAGGTGGTGTACTCACCCTTTGCTTTAGATATAGTATACCTATATCTAACCCTAAAATGGACACACAGATCTCCTATCAGTCACTCCTATGGCAGGCCTTAACAATCCTGAAGGCAGAGTGCTTGGAATCGTGTGAGATGGTGCTCTGGCATGAGCTGAGCCTGTCTGCGGCTTTCGGGATCTATCCCTTAGCCGTTTCCATGATATCGCATACCATATACTCTTAAGTGCATTATAATCCTCGCGGTTATGTGCCAACTCTGGTATCGCTTTATCAAAACATGTCGAGTAAGGTGTCATACGAATTGGAATACTAACCCCTCGCCAATTCTGGCGACGGGGTTAGCATTCCACCCTTCTAGAGGGACACGACATGCCTGTAACCTATAACCCGGTTAAAAGTCAGACAGAGCCTTAGCATCCACAAAATGGATGCTGCCACCGAGACACAAGTCTGCCCTCCTGCTGCTGGGAGTCCTCCCAGAGCAGGAGATAAGGACAAAGGGTTTCCTGCCAGGGGCGGTGCCAGCACCGTCCCAGACAGGGTTTTGTGTATTGTAGGTAGGCAGGGCTTTAGAGGAAGGTGACTGCACGTGGCACCCCGGTGCTCACTGTGCATAGGCTGGCTGGAACCAGTTCCAGGGTCACTCCAGACCCTGTGCTGGGGAAAAGCCCGCCAAGGAAGTGGGTGTAACCACCCCCCTCCTGGTCCCACCCAGAGGGCAGGACCTAGTCGCGTGCCAGCCCCTTTTTCCCCGATAAAGGTAGAGACTGGCCCCCTTCCAAATCAGATCATCTTTGGAATCAAGATACCACTTTCCACGAAAGGACTTCACGATTTCTTCCTCAAGATTCTCCCTTGTGGCTAAGGAGTAGTCACCCTGCATCCGCAGGCACCATCTAAGAACACTGCGGTCTGCTGCACGTCCTTCCTCCGGAATCCGACTGCCCAGCTCGACGAGACCCGGCTTCCCTGGCACCTCTGACCTCTACCCACCTCTACAGCACAGCTGAGAACCGTGGGTGCGACGAGACCTCGAGGGACCGGCCATCGCCAAGACTGCACGACTTCTGCACAGCAAGCCCACCGAGTAATTTCCTGGTGAGTGCTTTGGGGTCCGAGAAGCCCCCACCCTGAGCAGCTCCAGCACCGAAGAGCAGCCCCCCAGCATCTCCACGATCTGCGTGGGGCCCTTCTGCTTTTTACTGCTCACCGCGTTGTTTGGCTACTAGCCCGCTGGCTTGTGGCCTTCCTGACGACGCCCGACGACATTTCTGCTGCTGGTCTGGTTGCTCCAGACTGGCCCTTGCTCCCTTCCAGAAGAGGAGCACCCCGGACCCTCCTGGTCCACTCAAGACGCCATTTTGAGTCCACCGCGTGGGCTTGAATTAGCCAAGGCTTGTTGCCCAATCCTGGGTAACTTCGACGCCAACGACTTCATCCTTCGTGGGACAGCTCGCACCTCCATCCTGGTCGCCGACAACGCCTCCTGGTCCGAGAGACTGCAGAGCCCAGCAGCGCCCACTCACCTGACTGCGGTGACTTCGCCCGGTGCCATCCTGGTGCCCACTTAATCACTGGCTAGTGATTCAAGAACTTGGTCCCCTCTGCTTTCAGGTTTCTTCTTCCTTGATCCAGGCTTGGATCCATCGAACTTTCCTTCACTGGTCGCCTGCCAGCAACTTCTTCCTTCCAGGCTCCTGGTCCGGCAACGAGATCCCCGACGTCTTTTCAGACCTATGCAGCTGCAGCCCCTGGGCTAGGTAACTTCGGCACTCCGGTGTCCCAGCATAGCCTCACTATCCAAGGGTCAGGATCCACTGTCATTTTCTCCCTACCAGGTCGGGTTCGCCCGTGAACACTAACTTTGTGAATTCTAGCTTCCATAGACTTTGTCCCGCATCCCGCGTGAGAGTGCACACTCTGCACCCGAGTCCCCTGGGCCTCCTAGTAGTAATCTAACGATTCCCTAGTCCAGTCCTAGCGATTCCAAAGCCTATTAGAACTGTTACTTACCTGCTAGTAATTCGCATTCCACTTTTAGCGTATATGGTTTATCGTGCCCCTCGGGCATTTGTGTAACGTGCTAACTTAAAAGTATTTTCGTAAGAGTTTTGTTGTGTGCTTAGCACCCTGTCCTCATAAAGAGTACAGGGTTGTTGTGATTCTAATAAATACATTGTTTATTTTCATAACACTTGTGTGGTGTCCTTTCACTGGGTGTTCAAGGGGTAATGTGATGGTAAAACAGCTGGCTTAACACGCCCTCTAGAGTCTTAGTCTTAGACTGCTCGTATCCATGCTACTAGGATAGCTGATCTATAAGGTTGACTTACAACCAATCATCAATAAGGGTTGTTTGGACTGATATATAGTGATCACTAGAATAGTGAGCACTGCACATCAGGCCAACTTCTCACACTCCTCAACTAGGAGGAGGTCGAATCTCCTACGTCACCTGACAGTGCTGGAGGACATGGAGAATGAGGCAATCATCAGGAAATTCAGGCTGCACAGACCAACATTGAAGATCCTGTGTGATCTATTGGAGCCCCACCTGCAACCTCGCCGTCAATATCCTACGGCATTCACACCCACCTACAAGGTGTTGGCAGCACTCCACTTTTTTGCGACTGGTTCCTTCCAGGAGACCGTGGCTAACGCTGGGGGGATGTTGCAGCCCATGTTCAGCATGGTGCTGAGAGATGTTCTTGCGGCCATGATGCTATATCGCAATCGCTACATACATTTCCCCAGGGGACGTGAATTGGCTGAGGTTAAGGGTGACTTCTATCCCCTTGGGCACATCCCACATGTAGTCGGTGCCATCGATTGCACCCATGTAGGTCTGGTGGCACCGCAGGCGACGGAGCACATTTATCGGAACCGCAAACACTACCACTCCATAAATGTGCCTTGTGGACATGACCATATCACATGTGTGTGCAAAGAATCCCGGTTCTGCCCATGATTTGTACATCATGAGGAACAGCATAGTGCCACGGATGATGGAGAATCTGCATCCCGAACGTGCCTGGATTGTGGGTGAGTATCACTACTGCTATGGTGTGCTGTGTGTCACTTGCTGCACTCTGGCTGTACAACATTGCAATGTGTGTTTGTCATTCACAGGTGACTCAGCATATCCCAGTAGGCCATGGCTGTTGAGCCCACTCCGGAATCCCCGGACACCAGCAGACATCCGCTACAATGAGGCCCATGGCAGGACCCGACGGGTAATCGAGCGGACTTTCGGCCTGCTGAAGTCAAGGTTCCGGTGCCTTGACAGGACCGGAGGTGCACTGGCATACTCGCCTGGGAAGGTGTGCAAGATCGTTGTGGCATGCTGTATGCTGCACAACCTGGCCATCCACAAGGGGGTCCCCCTGCTCCTGGACGATGGTGAGGAACCAAGGCAACCACCTGCTCAAGGACCTGAGTCCAGTGATGAGGACAGTGGTGCGGAGGAAGGAGTAGACCTGCGCCTCCAGCTCATCAACCGCTACTTCACCTGATGGTGGGTGACGTGGTACACATTGTACATTGTCTTGTGTGGTTGCTGTTATGCGCGGATGTAACCGATAGGCACATGTTCTGTCACCTATGTGTGGTATTGGTGAGACTGACGTTACATACGGAGCTGTATGCTGGAGCGTATTTGTGCACACCTGCTAGACATTGTGTAGTATGCCTGTGATGTTTTGGGTATATTTTGTGCAGTGATCTGTGTGTGTTGCCACAATGAGATCAGTGACTGTTGTTCTGTTGTGTCTCCCTAGGTGCTAATGAGGGTTCCTGCCCTGCATAATGTGCATCATTTGTACACATCATGGTCATTATCAACAATGTAAATACTGCACTAAAGAATTCACCACACAAAATCTGGAGTGTCAGGTATTTTATTTTGGGAGTGGACATGTAATTGGTGCGGTAATATTTACATGAAGGTGGGGAATGAGCAGTGAGTTGACAGTTATGGTCGCAGAGATGCAAGAGTAGACACCACATGGATGTGGTGACCCAGTCCAACAGACAGGTGCCATTGCCTAGGCAATGTGGGGAAAGACAGTCCAAACAGTGAATGCAGTTGGGAAGAGGGTTGTCTTCACAGCTGGCTCCGTGACTGACGTATGGCAGGTGCTTTGCCTCCAGAGACTCCCAGGCTCTTCTTTGGACGCCCCCTAGATCTTTTTGGTGGCGGGGGCCTGCTGAATGGCCAGCGGCGTCAGAGGACTCGCCCCTCTCTGTTGGCGCAGGGGAGGATGGAGCACTGTCATCCTGCGGAGCAACAGGAGGGGACGGAGGTGGTGGTTGGGACACAGGCCTGTCCCTCTGCAACGCCACTTGCTGGCCCATGAGGTGCACCATCTGTCCCAGGCGGTTATCGATGGACCTCATCAGCAGTATGAGCTCACTTAATAGTTCATCAGACCGGCCACTTTGTCCCTGGACCTCTTGGTAGGCCTGCACAACTCTGGCTAAGTGGTCCAGGGATGGTGTCCACCCCTCCCGAGGTCTGGTGGTGACCCTGGCCCTCCCACCTGCTCTGCTGCCACGGACCTCTTCCCTCGCCACTGGGGGGCCACGCACTCTCTCCCTGCCCTCCACAGGTGTTGCTGTGGGATGGTCATCCCTAGGGACAGGGAGGGTGCTGCAGGTGGTACTGGTGGTACTGATGGTGTTGGTGGCAGTGGCGGTGGTGGCGGTGGTGGTTGCGGTGGAGGCAGAGGCCGTGACAGCAGGGGTCTGCTGCATTGTTTTTGCAGCAGAGGTGGTGGTGGGGAGGATGGGGGCCTGGGACCTCTGGGTCTGTGGCACACCAGATGGGCTGGGCTGGAGTTCATCATCCAAACTGTCCTGGGAGTCCACATCTGAGAGCCCATGTGCCGGGGGTGGAGAGTAGACTGGCTCTGCTGGTCGTTGGTGTGGTCCTCAGCAGTGAATTCTTCATCACCTGTGGAGTAGATGGGGAGTGGTCAGTGTTTGTGTCATCTGCGTATCATCATCTGTCTGTACACTAGTTATATATGCAGTCATCAGTAGTACAATGCATGGCTACACCGTGTAACATTTCATAGTGCAGAGGGACATCATGGAGTCATACATGTGGAATGTCAATGCATTGCGTGCAATTGTTGTTGGTTTTCTGGATGCAGGTCCCACACACACACTTCATGAAGAATTACGGTAGGTACGTACCTGTTAGGTGAGGGTGCAGGGTGCAATGGCTGCCACATGCTCCTGGGTGGGGGAGGCCTCCATGCTGCTGGGCTGTGGGCCAGGGGGAATGGTGGGAGTAGTGATACAACCCTCCCACCCCAAAACAGTGCTCCAATACAAGATGGCTACCAACCTGTAAGTCTGTTTGTTAAACAGTGCAATGGCTGCCACATGCTCCTGGGTGGGGGAGGCCTCCATGCTGCTGGGGTGTGTGCCAGGGGGAATGGTGGGAGTAGTGATACAACCCTCCCACCCCAAAACAGTGCTCCAATACAAGATGGCTACCAACCTGTAAGTCTGTTTGTTAAACAGTGCAATGGCTGCCACATGCTCCTGGGTGGGGGAGGCCTCCACGCTGCTGGGCTGTGGGCCAGGGGCAATAGTGGGAGTAGTGATACAATCCTCCCACCCCAAAACAGTGCTCCAATACAAGATGGCTACCAACCTGTAAGTCTGTTTGTTAAACAGTGCAATGGCTGCCACATGCTCCTGGGTGGGGGAGGCCTCCATGCTGCTGGGGTGTGGGCCAGGGGGAATGGTGGGAGTAGTGATACAACCCTCCCACCCCAAAACAGTGCTCCAATACAAGATGGCTACCAACCTGTAAGTCTGTTTGTTAAACAGTGCAATGGCTGCCACATGCTCCTAGGTGGGGGAGGCCTCCACGCTGCTGGGCTGTGGGCCAGGGGCAATAGTGGGAGTAGTGATACAATCCTCCCACCCCAAAACAGTGCTCCAATACAAGATGGCTACCAACCTGTAAGTCTGTTTGTTAAACAGTGCAATGGCTGCCACATTTTCCTGGGTGGGGAAGGCCTCCATGCTGCTGGGGTGTGGGCCAGGGGGAATGGTGGGAGTAGTGATACAATCCTCCCACCCCAAAACAGTGCTCCAATACAAGATGGCTACCAACCTGTAAGTCTGTTTGTTAAACAGTGCAATGGCTGCCACATGCTCCTGGATGGGGGAGGCCTCCATGCTGCTGGGGTGTTGGCCAGGGGGAATGGTGGAAGTAGTGATACAACCCTCCCATCCCAAAACAGTGCTCCAATACAAGATAGCTACCAACCTGTAAGTCTGTTTGTTAAACAGTGCAATGGCTGCCACATGCTCCTGGGCGGGGGAGGCCTCCATGCTGCTGGGCTGTGGGCCAGGGGGCACGGTGGGAGTAGTGAAACAGGCACCCCACCCCCATACAAGTATCCATTGCAAGATGGCTGGCTACCTGTTGGGTGAGGGTGGACAGTGTGATGGGTTTGGTTTGTGCAAGGGAGTAAATCTCTGAGTGTTGTTTGCCATTTGTTGGTACTTACCAGCCTCCGCTCCCCCGGCTACTCCTGTGAGACTCTCAGGAAGCAGTATGGCAAGCACCTTCTCCTCCCATGGTGTGAATGTTTTCTGTGGGACGGGAGGGCCACTGCCAGTCACTTTCGCCAGCGTCCAGTTCTTACTCCTCCTCTCCTTGACAACCCTCTTGAGATCACGCCACCGCTTCATGATCTCCTTCCTGGATCTTGGGGTGGTCCCTACTGCATTCACCCTTTGGACTATCCTTTCCCACATTTGTGTCCTGGTGGCTAATGGTGTCTGTTGGACCAGGCTACCAAATAGTTGTGGCTCTACTCTCACAATCTCGTTGACCATGACTGTCAACTCACTCTCGGTGAATTTGGGAATTTTTTGTGATGTCATGGTGTGTGGGGGTTGAGGTGTTTGTGTGTGCAGGGGTGTGTGGGTGCAGGGGTGTGGTGATGATGTGTGAGGTGTGTTGTGTGCTGGGGGTTTGTTTGTGATGGTGTGATGGTGGTGTTGATGGTGGTGGTGGGTGGGTGGGTGGTTATGCTGTGCTCTTTTGCCTCTCCTGTCAGATGTGGTGTATGGCCTTCTCTTCTGGGAAGATGCAAAGGATTGTGGTCAGTCAAGGGGTTGGCTTTGTACTCAGCTGTGTGGGTGTGTCCAATTGGATTTTGGTTGTCAGGTATGTTGTGGGAGTAGTTCTGTGCTTTTGTATATATATTTTAGTTATTTATGTTTCTGTGTATGTGTGTTGTATGATTTGGGTGCAGGGCTACTTTGTTTATGCAATGTTAGGCATCACTGCGTTTTTTTCACATCGACCGCCATGTTTTTCTTGTTCGTCCGCTGCGGTGGCTTTGCTGCTGCTTGACCGCCATTTCTCCCATTCACTCCTGGGTGCGACCGCGGCGGTCGGTGTCGGTGGTTCCGGCCGCGACACCCTCGGGGATATTGGAATTTCCTGTGCGGTGTGTCCGCTTTCCCTGCGGTGGGTTGTGCCTTTTCCGCTGCTTATCCAACCGCCGCGGTCAGTTTTTTGCTGTCTCCGCCCGCGTCGGGCGGCTTTGCTTGACCCGCTACCGCCGCAGTCGGTCTTTTGTGGCGGTTGTTCCTAATGTGACGGATGGTATTTCCGCAGTCCTGGCGGCGTGGTTTTCCG
Organism: Lissotriton helveticus; assembly: GCF_964261635.1. NCBI lineage: Eukaryota > Metazoa > Chordata > Amphibia > Caudata > Salamandridae > Lissotriton > Lissotriton helveticus. Next base: position 82,260,582 of record NC_136058.1, read on the forward strand.
CCCGCTATCCTAATGGACCCCTTTGTGTTCATTTATTAAATCTATCAGTACATGTTGTTCAATAAATACACTTAGCCTTAAATCAAACTGGTAATGTACACACATATACTTGTGCACAGTCATAAGATTTAAAGGTGTACTTTTCTGTTTAAAATGCTTCCATAAAATTTGAAGATCAAAGATTGTGAAAGAACTTGTCTGTCTGAAGCTTCATATCCCATCTTTCTCCTTGTAGTGCTGTTACCCAAGGAAAAAACTCTGTTGGGCTCCAATACCTCTTCGTTTTCCTAATTATGTAACTGCTTTCATTGAAGCCTAAAATTGTTCTGTTTGATACACAGGCCTGCCAGCAGTAACTTCACTTATAGGTGAATAAATATAGATCTATAATGCTGACTGTTCCACTTCAAACACACTTCAGACAGTTATACTGAATACAATTTACCTACACACACACACACACACGCACACACGAGCACACACGTCACTGCCCCCATTTTATATATTTAAAGTGAGTTGTAAGGGAAGGTGGGGAATTGTGGTTTAATGTTAGTGTTAACTGAAGGCTCTCATGAATTCACTTGACAAACAAGTTGATTTTAGGTGAGGCTCAACACCATATTGACCACAGTTAATTAATACAAAAGACTAGAAAAACAAAGAGGTTTCAGAGCCGCCATAGACTTTGCTCTTCAGGTTACAGCACTTCAAGGAGACCTGTACAGTGCTTAATTTGTAAAATATGAAGTGCAGGTGCTCAAATGTTTGTCGAAGGTCACACCCACTTTTTTCTACTACTACTACTGTCTTACTGTTCAGTTGGACAACTTGGGTGCCGTGATGTGGGCATTCAGCAGGATGTGCTGTGTGCCTAAAGAGGAAGGTACCTGTGTTAGTCAACGACAGGGTCTCTCTAACATCGCAGCAGCGAGCCTTAGTATGTCTTCCAATAACAGACATCTCTCGGATAGTGTTAACAGGGGTCTCTCAGTGTTATAAATCATACCTCTCCGTGGCAGTGAGGAGTCTCTCACAGTGCTCAAGACTGCAGCTGTATCAGGGACAGCCAGCGAGTGCCTCTCACATAGTGCAGTGGCCGCACTTTATTACTGGCCTTCTAAAGCACTTATTTATTAGCAGGCACATTCCAACCGCCAGGGAGAGTCCAGGCACCCTTCAAAGCAGACAAGCTTATAATGTGTTCCAAGGGGCAGCCCCACCATGAGAGGTGCGAGGGGTATGTAGCCTCTGTCCTCTGGGTCTGTAAGGGAAAGATCCCCACCCAGAGGGGTACGGGGTGTAGTAGCCACCCACTGTCTTCCGGTTAAGGGTAGGCACTGTGGATGATTGTGTATCGCATTTGGCACGAAATCACAAGAAGGCGGCGACTGGCAGCAAGAAACAATCTACGGGGCAGGGAGGGGCATGGCACATGCTGCTTAAACAACTAGAGAGTGATGCCGGTGTTTTAATAATATAGGAGGAGGAGGAGTTCTTAAAATTGTGAGACATGGTCATTGTCAGTAATTGTGCACGTCCGTGTGCAGCATCGAGCAGTCCAGCACTCCAGTCTGTTCTTAGGTAATGCATGTTCATCACTATAGCGCTGAGCAGGAATTTCCTGTGTAGGTCGGAGACTCTTGCACCACCGGAGCTGCAGTTGTGTTGAGAGGATGCTTGACCAGTACTCACACTAAACATGCAGTGTCATAGCACATGACAAATAGTCAAAATGCACTTGCGTAAAACTGCTCTAACTGCAGTTGAACACGGAATTTTTCACCCTGAAGCTAGTGCTGTGCTGTGTGTTTCCTGAATAAAAGTGATCTCATCTCCTTGAAATTCTAAAGCACGATGGTCAAGGATTTCACCGGCGAACCCTTTCTCCTACGCACCTTAGTTAAACATAAACCCGAGAGTTCGTGGTTCAAGAGAAGCTGTGTCTTTCTACTGAGGCCATCCTCTCAGCGGCAGAACACAGAAACCAGCCAGACTAACGCAGGCTTGTTTCAGCTGACTTGCTTTTGATGGCATGAAAATGGAGAAAGTGGAAGCACGGAACTGATTAGCAGTTTCAAGTTACTATTATTAATTGATATTAACAATGTAAACGTGCATTAAAACAAAGTACAATAGCACACGGTTAGTAAAAATGAATTTTCTTTAGATATGATAATGTAACTGAAAAAGTTATATCATAATTCATAATTTATAAAACATCAATGTGGGTGAGCGCAGCAGATGCGTAGACCCAGCCCTGATAATTAAGTGCCGGTGCTAAGCACCGGAAAGCAACAGCACAAATTAAGCACTGCCTGTGCAATATGTACCATGACATGTTCTGCACTGTGAATCTTCAGATTGCACATTGAATCAACTTCCATCAGAGCATGAGTGGAGAACATTATCCCCTGTGTACCCCCTACTCCAAAATCAGACGGGGATAAATTCCCAAAGCCCTAGAGGTTCACATGGTGCATAGAACACCTTTTGTTTCACAGAGGAAAGTCTTATGCTAGGTGATCTGATACTAGGAGGAGTTAGTGGCATCAGTGAATAATACAACCAGAAGGCAAAATGTGTCTCACAGCACCAGGCCTATCCCCTGACCATATTACTGAATGCTATGATAAAGGTACCTTATTGAGGTAGACAGATAGTAGCATCTCAATATCTATAATATCACCAGTAATGTTTTTTACGGTTACAAATCTGATAGTCTGAGGGGATAGCTGGCACCCTAAATATTTGGTAGGGCAACCACTACCAGCAGTGCCTGGTCAACCCCAAGGCTGTCAGTCATGGCTCATTATAAACAGAGTTTATAACGAACCATGACTGAGAGCCCTGGCTTTGAGGCTGAAAGCAGTGCAAGTCTTACAGTGCATCAGTGGGTTAAGAATAATTAAATAAAAAAGTACTCACCCACTGCATGCCTGGCTCACCTCCGGTTCCCCTGCTTCAGTCCCTCAGCGCTGTTTTGGTCTGCAGGCTGCAGCATTTCTCCACACCAGTCCAAGCGCTGCTCCCATGCTACTGATAGTAATGTCAGCAGCATGGAAACATTGCCAGGATCTGATGGCGCGCGCTGTGTTAATGCTCCCACAGGCACTGGAGGCCTGTGTCTGCTCTTCAACTTGCTTTCTTAGACAGCTGGGTGGAAAGGTTTACACTGCGCATGCCACGCTGGCCCCTGCAATACAGTTGGTTTAACACACTGAAAACATGTTGTTTTAGCTAAAATTAAATGAATGTTAACAAGCTCCCCAAAATGCACATTTACCTTTTCTTAACTGTTTTCAATTAACGTATTTTAGTCAAGGGCCTGGCAAACATACAAGTCCTGTTTGGCAGTTGAAGTGGCTGGACCAAGATAGATGCACTTTCGGAGAAGACAAGGGAAAAATGCGGATCTCTGTATCTGCAGATGGCAGAATAAATAAATAAATATATGATGAAAGGATTAGGCTCCACTAGTAAGCCCAGCCTTTGACTTTCTGGGCAAAACAACAATATCTATCTATCTATCTATCTATCTATCTATCTATCTATCTATCTATCTATCTATCTATCTATCTATCTATCTATCTATCTATCTACCTACCTACCTACCTGTAGTGGTGGGCCTCAGCAAGGCCTACCAGTGCTAGGGGTTCTCCCTTCTCTGTACAGAGTCCTCAGACCATAGAATAGAAGTTGGCACAGAAACTGGAATAGAAAGTACAACGTTTATTAAACCTCATGAGGTGGAACTACATTCACACAGCACCCTTCGGTAATGTATGAAGTAGCACACTGAATGGAAGGAGCTTGGTCCTTTTATACCCACACAGGGGCTCAAATGAAGGCGGTACAAGTACAAAATGCTGGTTCTTGGTACATATATGGTCATTCAGAAAATGCACAGTCAACAAGTGGGAGGAGCTAACAGTGGCTGTTTTTGGCAAGCACATCCTGACAGTTACATTCTAGTGGTAGCTGCAAAGACAGCTGCAAGCTCAACTCAGCATGTGCGAAGGTGGAAGATGCTAAATATATCTCGTCTCTAGGCAGATTTCAAGAGCAGTTAACAGGAAGGTAGGACAGAGCACATGGCAAGCACATGGTAGCACATGGCAAACAAAATGGCTGACAGAAATACAATGGTCTAAAAGCCAGGTCTTCAGAAGTCTTCTGAAGGCCAGCAGGTCCTGGGTCTGAAGTAGGTAGGTGGGGAGGGTGTTCCAGGTCTTGGCGGTGAGGTAGGAGAAGGATCTGCCACCGCCGGTGGTTTTCCTGATGGGTGGAACTGTGGCGAGGGCGAGGTTGGCTGAGCGGAGGCTGCGGGTGGGGGTGTTGTAGAAGCTGAGTCGACCGTGGAGGTATGCTGGTCCGGCGTTGTGTAGGGTTTTGTTTGCGTGGATGAGGAGTTTGAAGGTGATCCTCTTGTTTACGGGGAGCCAATGCAGGTCTCTCAGGTGGGGTGTGATGTGGCTGCGTCGGGGGATGTCGAGGACCAGTCATGCCAAGGTGTTCTGGATGCGTTGCAGCCGTCTCAGGAGCTTGGTTGTTGTTCCTGCGTAGAGGGCGATCCCATAGTCCAGTCTGCTGGTGACGAGGGCCTGGGTGACGGTTTTTCTCGTGTCGGAGGGGATCCACTTGTAGATCCTGCGGAGCATTCTGAGGGTGTTGAAGCAGGAGGCAGAGACGGCGTTGTCCTGCTTGGTCATGGAGAGGCCGGAGACGAGGATGACCCCCAGGTTGCATGCGTGGTCGGTGGGTTCTGGGGCTGTTCCTAGTGATGTTGGCCACCAGGAGTTGTCCCAGGCTGAGGGGGTGGAGCCGAGGTGAGGACCTCCGTCTTGTCTGAATTCAGCTTCAACCTGCAGTCCTTCATCCATTCGGCGATGGCCTTCATTCCTCTGTGGAGGTTGGCTTTGGCGGTGCGGGGGTCTTCGGTGAGGGAGATGATCAGCTGGGTGTCGTCGGCATAGGAGATGATGTTGAGGCTATGCTGTCGGGTGACGTGGGCGAGTGGTGCCATGTAGATATTGAACAGCGCGAGCTGAGGGATGATCACTTAACATAACATAACATCCCTGTGGAACGCCGCAGATGATCTCGGTGGTCTTGGAGCGGAAGGGTGGGAGGCAGACGCTCTGGGTTCTGCCGGAGAGGAAGGATGTGGTCCAGGCCAGGGCCTTCTCTTGGATTCCGGCATTGTGGAGGTGTGCTGTTAGGGTGCGGTGGCAGACCGTGTCGAAAGCGGCTGATAGGTCCAGAAGGATGAGGGTGGCTGTTTCTCCTTTGTCCATAAGGATCCTGACGTCGTCGGTGGCGGCGATGAGGGCGGTCTCGGTGCTGTGGTTGCTGCGGAAGCAGGACTGAGATGGGTCCAGGATGTAGTTGTCTTCGAGGTAGTGGGTCAGCTGTCTGTTGACGATCTTCTCTGTGACTTTCACCGGAAAGGGAGCAGGGAGATGGGCCGGAAGTTCTTGAGGTCCTTGGGGTCCGCCTTGGGTTTCTTCAGTAGGGCGTTAATCTCTGCGTGCTTCCAGCTCTCCGGGAAGGTTGCTGTCTCGAGGGAGATGTTGATTGTTTTCCGAAGATGGGGTGCGATGGCTGTGCTGGCTTTGTTAAAAACGTGGTGTAGGCATGGGTCAGAATGGGATCCGGAGTGGATGGAGTTCATGGTCTTGATGGTGTCTTCGTCGCTAATGTTGGACCAGGCGGTCAGGCAACTGGTGTGGGTGGTGGTCGCAGGGGTGATGGTCTCGGTGGTGGATGTGGGGGTGGCAGTGTTGAAGCTGTCATGGATGTCGGTGACCTTGCGGTGAAAGAAGGCAGCCAGTGAGTCGCACAGGTCTTGCGATGGGGGAATGTTGTGGTGTTGGAGCTAGGGTTGGAGAGTTCTTTCACAATGTTGAAGAGCTCTTTGCTGTTGTCTTTGTGGCTGTCTAGGCGAAGGTTGAAGGCAGTCCTCTTGGCGGTCCTGATGAGTTGGTGGTGTCTGTGGTTGGCGTTCTTGTGGGCTGTGTAGCTGTCTGGTGTTCCGTTGTGGAGCCATCTCTTCTCCAGCTTCTGACAGGTGCGCTTGGAAGTCCGGAGGTCTTCGGTGAACCATGTGGCTTTCTTGTTTGTGTGATTGGTGGCAGGGGTCCTGAGTGGGGCGAGGGTGTCGGCACAGTCGTTGATCCACTGTTTGAGGTTGATGGCGGCAGTGTCGGGTCGGTGGTCCCAAGGCAAGGGTAGTGGTCAGTTGGTCCTTGGTAACCTTGCCCCAGCAGCGGCGTGGCATCTGTTGGGTGTGGTGGTGTGTGGTGGGTTTCCTGAAGGTGAAGTGGACACATCTGTGGTCGGTCCAGTGGGGTTCAGTGGTGTGGTTGAAGGAGACGTGGGGACTTGCAGAGAAGATGGGGTGCAGTGTGTATCCAGCGGCGTGGGTGGGTGTCGTCACGAGCTGTTTGAGTCCGAGGTTGGCGAGGTTGTTGATCAGGGTGGTGGAGTTGGCGTCGTTGTTGTTTTCGAGGTGGAAGTTCAGATCCCCGAGGAGGATGTAGTCCGCTGAGGCGAGGGCGTGGGTGCTGATGAGGTCGGCGATGGTGTCGCTGAACTGTGGTTGGGGTCCGGGTGGTCTGTAGAAGAGTGTACCTCAGAGGGTGGTGTTGGGGTCGGTGTGGATCTGGAAGTGCATGTGCTGGGCGGTGGTGAGGGTGTCGTCGGTGTAGGTCGAGACTCGGAGGGTGTTCTTGTGGATGATGGCGATTCCCCCTCCCAGTCCTTTGGTGCGGTCTCTGCGGGAGATCTTGTAGCCTTCTGGGATGACTATGGCGATGTCTGGTGCCGAGGTGGAGTTCAGCCAGGTCTCCGTCAGGAAGGCGACGTCGGGGTGGTGGAGTCTATGAGGTCCCAGAGTTCGATGGCGTGCTTGCGAGCGGAGCGGGTGTTGAGGAGGATGCATCAGAGGTGATTTGGTTCTCTGGTTGATGGTTTGGCAGGCCGGCTGCTGGCGAAGTTGCAGTTCCGGCAGGTGAAGGGCCCTTGGGTGCGCCTCCGGGTGGCCCGGTAGCAGGTGTGTTCTCAGCCGGTGTTGAGTGCGTGGAGGGTGCTGGAGTCGTAGTGCAGTCTGGTGTTGTGGCGGCTTTGGGGTCCAGGGGTTCTGGCGCTGGGCACGGTCCAGGCGTGGACGGGCACAGATGGGGTTGCCTTTGGCGTGCCAGCAGCGCGGCTGCGCTGCTGCCGTAATTGAGGCGGGGAGGGAGGGAGGAGCAGCTGGGAGGCGGGAGTGGGGTGGCGAATCAGCTGGTGAGAGGGCGGGCCATAGGGGGGCAGCGGCGGGAGCGACTGGGGACAGAAGGAAAAGCGGGGGGTGAGGGTAAAATGCCAACAACGAAAGATACAGCAGGGATACCAATAGGAAAAAAAACAATTACAAGTGAGAGCAGAATAAGCAGTTAAAGAGCAGGCGCAGGCGAGAGCCCCGGAGCAACCAGGCTCTGAGGGACTCAAACTCACGGCAGCAGCGGGAGCGTGGAGGGAGAGGGCAGGGGCACACAGGTGGAGCTGTGCAGCGTGGGGGGTGACCTGGCCTGGCAGGGGTCAAGCACCATTCTGTTTTGGAGTGCTACAATCCTTGCAATTTGCAGTTCCTCTGTAATGTTCCCAAGTGCCATTGCTGTCTGATTGGTAACAGCTTCCACAACACGAGTCAATCTCCTTATTTTCTTACTGTTCAATGCAGCACCCACAAAGAAAAACAAACCCAAATTAAAATCGACATATTGTTGCAGAGTGTTATCAGTCTGATCAACCTCATCTGTACTTATTGTTCTTTTGTATCTGTTCTTGGAGATATCATGATATAGTTTCAAGTCCTAGTGATACGATGGAGGGGCCAAGAACACAGGGGGTAACAAGAATGATACATAACATACCCCAGACCATCCAATGGGGAGTTGATAATATCCCTTATTATCGCATACAAAGTAAGTATTATGCAAGGCTGTAAAAGTGCTGTTGTTGGCACCTTCAATGGTTAGAATTACAGTACATTCACTCCTCTCCAATGAAATTATCCCATCACTACTAATACATAAATCTGCTTTGGCTCTTGTCACAGAAATTGCAAAAGGTCCATTGTTCTTGGTATTTCTCATATTCGACATATGGGGTCGAAATATTGTCAGGTTTATACTCTTCCCATTCCCATTTAGTCCCTTTAGCTTGCAGATAACCCTCTTTATCTTGCTAGCATACTTTATTCAGACGAAAGTTAATCCCAGCTACTGAAGGCTTTCCAGAAGCAAACAAAAGTGCATACCAAGCTTGACATGAACCATTATGAGAAAACGGCAGAGGAATAAAAGGTGTTCCTCCCTTTTTCTGGTGAGCAGGTATCATCCCACACACCCAACAGTTTGTGGTATTCGTGGCATTATGAGTATGATGCAGCATCTGGATGAATGTACTATTTAGGTAGGATTGTCGATGCTTCTGCTCATGGTAGGGAAGCGTGAAGTAGTGGTGTTCCATTGGTACTGTAGTAGTGGCAACAAAAAGCTGTCGAGCAGGAGCCACTTTCTCAACAAACCAGGTGATTATTGCCATACCCACCAGAGCAACAACAAATCCTACAGCACAAATGATTCTTTTGTTATGCATTTTAGCAACAGCTATAATTGAACTTTCTACAAACTCGTTGAAACAATCGTTGGAGCTCTTATCCCTGGGCAGCCGCTGATTTCTTCACCACGGGCCAAGACGGGTGTCACGACACTATGCAGGACTGATCCCCCCCCTTGCCACATCGGCTCTCCGTTTCACTAACCCAGGGCGGTAGCTCAACCAGTCTTTTTCGGCAAAGCAGATTCTTTCCTTGGTCTCAGCTGATATCGGGATTCTCCAGTGATCGTGTGGTCCGGGAAGACTTCCTCAGATTCATCAGGTGAGATAGCTTGACCTTTCTCCGTCTCCAGAATCTTTCGATGGTCGATCAACACAGCAGGTTCCACCAAGGCAGGCGACAAACGTTTGCAGTGTGTGCTATGGACCCAGTTCTTCTTGTTCGTCACTCGAACTGCTGTCCTTGTTGCCAGGAGCACCTGCTCCGGTCCTCGCCACCTCGGTTCCAAACTATTCGATCTGTCGAAGACCTTGACCATCATGTGGTCACCAGGACGGAGTTCATGGGCCTCAACTGTAGATCTGTCAGGGAGCACTTCTCGAACCTGTTGACAAATAGAGATCAAACTATTGGTTAACTGTGCCAAAGAATCATTCATCAGAACACATGGAACATCATGTATGGGGCGTGGCTTAGGAACTCCCCAAATATTCATTGGTCTCCCAAATACAATTTCATATGGGGGTAAGCCCAGATCGTGAGTGTGGCAATGATCTTATATGGCCATGTCTGAACTGGGGTGGCAGAGTGGGCTAAAGAACGGTGATGCATTAAACCCAGATCTGTTGACTGGGTGTCAGTGTTTGATTGGTTCAGATACTCCGTCCATCACCACCCCCTTTTTGTACCGCTTTGTTCGCCATAAGTTGGCAGGGTATGCTCAGACGTGAGTCCCTTGCTCACTTTGCCACTGGATTCAAGGAAGCCTGGCTGAAGATGGCTGTAATGCCAGAAACCGGTCCTAGGAAGCTTGTTTCCAGTCCAGGGAAGGCATGGCTTGGCAGTTCAGGCTGGACTGTTCCCATGAGGCACAGGGTCAGCATATGGCCATGTCTGAACTAGGGTGGCAGAGTGGGCTAAGGAACGGTGATGGATTAAACCCAGATCTGTTGAGTGGGTGTGAGTGTTTGATTGGTTCAGATGCTCTGTCCATCATCCCCCCCTTTTTGTACCGCTTTGTTTGCCATAAGTTGGCTTGGTATGCTCAGACGTGAGTCCCTTGCTCACTTTGCCACTGGATTCAAGCAAGCCTGGCTGAAGACAGCTGTAATGCCAGAAACGTGTACTAGGAAGCTTGTTTCCAGTCCAGGGAAGGCATGGCTTGGCAGTTCAGGCTGGACTGTCCCCATGAGGCACAGGGTCAGACTGATTTGCATAAGGCCATGTCTGAACTGGGGTGCCAGAGTGGGCTAAATAACGGTGATGGATTAAACCCAGATCTGTTGACTGGGTGTGAGTGTTTGATTGGTTCAGATGCTCCGCCCATCACCACCCCCTTTTTGTACTGCTTTGTTCGCCATAAGTTGGCAGGGTATGCTCAGACGAGAGTCCCTTGCTCACTTTGCCACTGGATTCAAACAAGCCTGGCTGAAGACAGCTGTAATGTCATAAACTGGTCCTAGGAAGCTTGTTTCCTGTCCAGGGAAGGCATGGCTTGGCAGTTCAGGCTGGACTGTTCCCATGAGGAACAGGATCAGTCTGATTTGCATATGGCCATGTCTGAACTGGGGTGGCAGAGTAGGCTAAAGAACGGTGATGGATTAAACCCAGATCTGTTGACTGGGTGTGAGTGTTTGATTGGTGCAGATGCTCCGTCCATCACCACCCCCTTTTTGTACCGCTTTGTTCGCCATAAGTTGGCAGGGTATGCTCAGACGTGAGTCCCTTGCTCACTTTGCCACTGGATTCAAGCAAGCCTGGCTGAAGATGGCTGTAATGCCAGAAACCGGTCCTAGGAAGCTTGTTTCCAGTCCAGGGAAGGCATGGCTTGGCAGTTCAGGCTGGACTGTTCCCATGAGGCACAGGGTCAGCATATGGCCATGTCTGAACTAGGGTGGCAGAGTGGGCTAAACAACGGTGATGGATTAAACCCAGATCTGTTGACCGGGTGTGAGTGTTTGATTGGTTCAGATGCTCTGTCCATCATCACCCCCTTTTTGTACCACTTTGTTTGCCATAAGTTGGCTGGGGATGCTCAGACGTGAGTCCCTTGCTCACTTTGCCACTGGATTCAAGAAAGCCTGGCTGAAGACAGCTGTAATGCCAGAAAATTGTACTAGGAAGCTTGTTTCCAGTCCAGGGAAGGCATGGCTTGGCAGTTCAGGCTGGACTGTTCCCACGAGGCACAGGATCAGACTGATTTGCATATGGCCATGTCTGAACTGGGGTGCCAGAGTGGGCTAAAGAACGGTGATGGATTAAACCCAGATCCGTTGACTGGGTGTGAGTGTTTGATTGGTTCAGATGCTCCGCCCATCACCACCCCCTTTTTGTACTGCTTTGTTCGCCATAAGTTGGTAGGGTATGCTCAGACATGAGTCCCTTGCTCACTTTGCCACTGGATTCAAACAAGCCTGGCTGAAGACGGCTGTAATGCCAGAAACCAGTCCTAGGAAGCTTGTTTCCTGTCCCGGGAAGGCATGGCTTGGCAGTTCGGGCTGGACTGTTCCCATGAGGAACAGGATCAGTCTGATTTGCATATGGCCATGTCTGAACTGGGGTGGCAGAGTAGGCTAAAGAACGGTGATGGATTAAACCCAGATCTGTTGACTGGGTGTGAGTGTTTGATTGGTTCAGATGCTCCGTTCATCACCACCCCCTTTTTGTACCGCTTTGTTCGCCATAAGTTGGCAGGGTATGCTCAGACGTGAGTCCCTTGCTCACTTTGCCACTGGATTCAAGCAAGCCTGGCTGAAGATGGCTGTAATGCCAGAAACCGGTCCCAGCAAGCTTGTTTCCAGTCCAGGGAAGGCATGGCTTGGCAGTTCAGGCTGGACTGTTCCCATGAGGCACAGGGTCAGCATATGGCCATGTCTGAACTAGGGTGGCAGAGTGGGCTAAACAACGGTGATGGATTAAACCCAGATCTGTTGACTGGGTGTGAGTGTTTGATTGGTTCAGATGCTCTGTCCATCATCACCCCCTTTTTGTACCGCTTTGTTTGCTATAAATTGGCTGGGGATGCTCAGACGTGAGTCCCTTGCTCACTTTGCCACTGGATTCAAGCAAGCCTGGCTGAAGACTGCTGTAATGCCAGAAACGTGTACTAGGAAGCTTGTTTCCAGTCCAGGGAAGGCATGGCTTGGCAGTTCAGGCTGGACTGTTCCCATGAGGCACAGGATCAGCCTGATTTGCATATGGCCATGTCTGAACTGGGGTGCCAGAGTGGGCTAAAGAACGGTGATGGATTAAACCCAGATCTGTTGACTGGGTGTGAGTGTTTGATTGGTTCAGATGCTCCGCCCATCACCACCCCCTTTTTGTACTGCTTTGTTCACCATAAGTTGGCAGGGTATGCTCAGACGTGAGTCCCTTGCTCACTTTGCCACTGGATTCAAACAAGCCTGGCTGAAGACGGCTGTAATGCCAGAAACCGGTCCTAGGAAGCTTGTTTCCTGTCCAGGGAAGGCATGGCTTGGCAGTTCGGGCTGGACTGTTCCCATGAGGAACAGGATCAGTCTGATTTGCATATGGCCCTGTCTGAACTGGGGTGGCAGAGTAGGCTAAAGAACGGTGATGGATTAAACCCAGATCTGTTGACTGGGTGTGAGTGTTTGATTGGTGCACATGCTCCGTCCATCACCACCCCCTTTTTGTACCACTTTGTTCGCCATAAGTTGGCAGGGTATGCTCAGACGTGAGTCCTTTGCTCACTTTGCCACTGGATTCAAGCAAGCCTGGCTGAAGACGGCTGTAATGCCAGAAACCGGTCCTAGGAAGCTTGTTTCCGGTCCAGGGAAGGCATGGTTTGGCAGTTCGGGCTGGACTGTTCCCATGAGGCACAGGGTCAGACTGATTTGCATATGCCCATGTCTGAACTGGGGTGGCAGAGTAGGCTAAAGAACGGTGATGGATTAAACCCAGATCTGTTGACTGGGTGTGAGTGTTTGATTGGTTCAGATGCTCCGCCCATCACCACCCCCTTTTTGTACTGCTTTGTTCGCCATAAGTTGGCAGGGTATGCTCAGACGTGAGTCCCTTGCTCACTTTGCCACTGGATTCAAGCAAGCCTGGCTGAAGACGGCTGTAATGCCAGAAACCGTTCCTAGGAAGCTTGTTTCCGGTCCAGGGAAGGCATTGCTTGGTAGTTCGGGCTGGACTGTTCCCATGAGGCACAGGGTCAGACTGATTTGCATATGCCCATGTCTGAACTGGGGTGGCAGAGTGGCTTAAAGAACGGTGATGGATTAAACCCAGATCTGTTGACTGGGTGTGAGTGTTTGATTGGTTCAGATGCTCCGTCCATCACCACCCCCTTTTTGTACCGATCTTATGGATAACAATGCCAAAGGTAGTGCATCTGGCCATTTTAAAGTCGTGGAAGCCAGTATTTTCGCCAACTTCAATTTCAAAGTAGGGTTGTACCTTTCCACTAATCCTGCTGATTGAGGGTGGAAGACTGTATGGAATTTCTGTTTGATCCCTAATCCATTTCAGGACATACTCAACAATTTGCCCAATAAAATGAGGTCCGTTGTCACTCCACAAAAGCTTACAAACACCATATCTAGGGAACAACTCCTTTAGAAGCACCTTCGCTGTGGTGAGAGCAGTATTATCCTTTGTAGGGCATGCCTCTATCCATTTACTGAAGGCACATACCACCACTACGACATATTTGAGATTATTGCAGCGTTCAAGTTGGATGTAATCCATCTGCAAAACTTCAAAAGGTGTGGGTGGTGTAGCAAACCCTCCTGTAGGAATTTGTGTCTCTTTTCCAGGATTATACTGCCAACAGATCAAACAGGACTGTACTACTCTTTTAGCTGTGCTGTGAATTTCAGGATGCTCCCAAACTTGTGTAAGCAATTTAGTTATTGCTAGAGCTCCAACATGTGCCAGCCCATGTGCCATTTGAACCATAGGATGTAAATAGGCTGCAGGCAATTTCCACTTATTCATTTCTTTGTTACGTCAACAACCCTCATCGTCCAATATTCCTTCTTTAGCCCATTGCTCAAGTTCTGCTACAGAAGCAGATCTCTGTATATCCAATATTTCTTCTTTAGCGTCATGCCAACGCTCAGCTTGTGATTCTACTACGTACATGGATGTAATTCTTCGCTGCATCGCAGTCTCACGAGCTACGCGATCTGCAAAGGCATTGCCTTGTCCTATTTTGTCAATGATTTTCTTGTGTGCGCTACACTTCATAATAGCAACTTTCTTTGGTTATGTAAGTGCAGTCAAGAGATTATGTACTTATTCCCCGTGCATTATCTGTATCCCTTGGGATGTAAGAAAGCCTCTTTCCTTCCAGAGTAGGCCAAAATCATGAACCACTCCAAAAGCATAGCGGCTATCCGTGTAAATGTTCACACACAAGTCAGTGCTGCGTTCACATGCTTGTGTCAAAGCTATTAGTTCAGCTGCTTGAGCCGACTTCTGAGGTATGCGAGCTGTTTCCACTACTGTCTCAAGCATGGTAATTGCATAAGCAGCTGAAGTCGTGCCATCTGGTAACTTCAAATAGGACCCATCAACACACAGTTCCCCATCTACATCTGAAAGGGGCGTATCAGCAAATCGATGCGACCCTTTGCGGTTCCTCAGTAAGGAATATACAATCGTGAGGCTCCTTTGACTGAGACTGAGTCGCAGGATATGGCAACAAAGTGGCTGGGTTCAGTGTTGCACACCTTTTCAAGGTAATATGAGGTGCTAACAATGTCAATTCGTATCCTGTGAGATGAGCACTAGTTAAGTGTTGTGCCTTAGTCTGATTCAAAAGGGCATCTACTGCATGGGGTACTAGCACCAACAGTTTGTGTGACAAAACTATCCCTTCACTCTGACGTATGGAGACAGCTGTCGCTGGAACTGAACGGAAGCACCCAGGCAACGCACGAGCAACAGGATCAAGGACAGCTGAAAAGTATGAGAAGGGACGCTGCTTGGCCCCGTGTGTCTGTACTAAAACTGCCAATGCACAACCATCTTTCTCATGTACATAGAGTGTAAAAGCCTTCGTGTAATCTGGTGTGCCTAACACTGGTGCAGAGCAAAGAGCTTGTCTTAACTGACGAAAAGCGTTTTGGCATTCATCTGTCCATGGAAGGGGGATTGGAGTGTTTTTAGTCAAAAGCTCTAGCAAGGGTTTAACAATGTGTGAAAAGACCAATATCCATTGCCTACAAAACGAAGTCAAACCAATGAACGCACGGACATCTTTCTGTGTGGAAGGTACTGGGGTGTCTAAAATTGCTTGAATGCGATCTGGTGTCAATGTATGGCACTCCCTAGACAGAAGGTGACCTAAGTAGGTTACCTTCGGTCTACAATATTGCAATTTCTTTCATGATACTTTATGATGGTGTGTAGCAAGAAAAGAAAGCAAAGACAAAGTACATTTTTCACACTGCTCAGGTGTATCAGCTGCCAACAAGATGTCATCGACATATTGTATGAGAGCCACTCCTTCAGACAAAGTAAAGGAATCGAGTTGTCGTTTTAAGGCTTGACTATAAATACTCGGACTCTCAGTGTACCCGCGAGGAACTCTACAAAATCTGTAAGATCGATTATTCAGAGTGTAACCGAACAAATATCGGCTATCAGGAGGAATAGGAATTGAGAAGAAAGCATTCTTCAAATCGATTACAGATAATGTAGTTGTTGTAGGAGGGACCAGGATAAGTAATGTCGTAATGTCAGAAACCACAGGTTACTGCGGTACTACAATCTTGTTGACTTCTCTTAAATCAATGATGAATCTATAAATCCTGGTGTCAGTATTTTTTTCAAAATGGGAAGAATCGGACTATTGCAAACATTGTAAGGAACTTCTTCCACAACCCCCACTTTAATCAAATCATGAAGAATGCATGTAAGTGCTTTTTCTCCTTCTCTAGAAATGTTATACTGAGGCAGTCTTAGCAAAGAAGCACCCTCCTTGACACTAATATGCCCTGGCGCAATAACCATTTGCCCTATATCGGTGTCTGAAGTAGCCCACAAAGTACTAGGGAGTGAAGCTAATGTAGTATCTTCTTTAACCGAACAAGATCTCTCAGTCATGGGGTAGTTGTCATTCAAAATAACACACACTCCTTCAGGAGAACATCGTATTGTAGCCCTGAAACACTTGAGCATATCAAGACCCACAATATTGTCTGGTGTGTTCGGAGAGAGCAAAAATGGACATGGAGCAGTAAACTTATCAACATGGAATGCGAGTGGTTGTGACAATGGGATAAGGGAAGGCGTTCCATCGAACCCTATCGATGTAATTGTTGAGCCAGACAGGGGAGCCCTTAGAACCAATTGTTTAGATAAGGCACTACGAGTAGCTCCTGTATCAACCAGAAACTGATCAGTGGAACCCAAAACATGTGCTGTAACATAGGGACCCTTCTGATCTACTGGAACTTCAACTGATTCCTTACCCCATCCTAGGCAATCCTATGTATAAGCAGAATCTTGAAAATCAGACAGCACATAGTCGGACATTTGATATTGGTTCCTTCTATCAAAAGTTTTAAACCCATCCTGCCCACGTGTATTAGCATCAAACCTAGCGCGATCATTTGTGCTTCCTCTAGGCCCTGAGTATCCTGAACGACTTCTCATTTGTCCCCGACCACGTGGACACTGCTGAGCACGCAGTACTGGATAATCAGAAAGCCAATGTCCAAATTTCTTGCAGTACGCACACTGATCAACAGACAAATTCGAAGGAGTATAGAAAGGAAAGGATGAACCATAAGATCCACGTCCACCTCTATCATTACCTCTAGAAGGCGGGCCATAAGCTTGGGCCAACATAATCTTCGTTTTCAACTCTTTAGTCTTTTTATCCTCATTACTTTTAACTTCTAATTCTTGTCGTTCATAATAATGAGCCATAGTTAGGAGAGAAACCGGAGAAGAGGTAGTCCATGAACTCTCACTGGCCTTCAGGCGACTAGCTATTCCTGGCAAAAGGTTTGCAACATATTTATCGACAAACAGATGCCTACCCATGTCATCTGTCAACGACTGGCCACTGAAATCGTGGAATGCCTCCTCAAAGCGTGTAAAGAAATCTAAAACCGATTTGTCTGCCTTTTGCTTACACAACGCTAATACAGTCCAATCTATCTTTTTAGGGGGAATAATCATTTTTAACTTAACTAATATAGCTGTAGGGAGATCTAGAATTAACTGACACGGTTTCTGTGCAGGTTCTCTATCTTCATCTGACTGCTCTAAATCTTTCCACAATGCTCCAAATGTCGCACGATCATTAATTTTACGTACAGTTCTCCACATATCAGGCGGTAATATTAGTCCAAAAAACAAATCAATATCAGGCAAAGTCATAGTAAAAGAGCTAATGGCACCCTCAACTTCCTCATAAAAGGCTGCTGGATTCTTTCGCGGATCATGCAATGCCATACATCTGCTCTATTCCAAGGAGTGTAAACCCAATTATAAATAAAATAACCTTTTGCATAAATAGAAGTCTTATCATCACTTGTACCCGTTCCGCATGAGTTTCACATTAATTACAACATTCTTATCTGTTTCAGGAGTAGAAGTTCATGCCATGCTGATTTGGGATGTTTGTGCAGCTGCATCTGCTGCCTTTGTCTCCTCTCACATACGGGCTGCTTCAACACGCACTTTAACCAAGCGTCTGATCGTGTCAGCTACCTGATGGAAGACAAAAAGACCTTCACGCAGTTGTTTACGATCAACTGCTACATCATCGGGCTCCATTTTTGCCGAATATTTTCTAAACCGTTCGATAACTTCTGCGGCAAATGTATCATTAAAATATATTTTCTCCCTTTCCTGCCAACCTTTTATACTATCTAAAAGTTCAGAAGCAGTGGCAGTACTACGAACGGCTTTACGCGCAGCAGGTCTAATCTGAGATGCACGTTCAGCAGATAACTATGAGCGAGTTTCTCTAGCTTTGTCCTGGTCTGTAGGAGAGTCCTCATCTGACTCATAAGGAGCAGAAGGAAGAGTATACGGAGGTGGACAACGATCTAATAAGAGAGAATCATCTTGGGGTTTATTAAGAATAGGATAAAGAGGTCTACGAACAGCGTATTGGCCATTTACCTGTAAATGACGCTCCCTATCTTCCCTCTGTTTAATTTCTTTAATTTCCCTATTTTTCATTTCCAATGCTTTCGCATGAATGGTCTTACGTTGTTCTTTTTCAATCAAGGCTTGCTCGCGCTTCATTCGCTCACGCACTTCTTTCTCCCATATTCGCACACAGTCAAACATATCTTGCCTAGCCTTTCACTTAAACATTTGTTGCTCCACATACTGAATCTTTTGCAAATTAAATGATCCATGCATAGGCCAACGCAACTCAGGATCCTTACGAGTGTATTTATTCCATAACGTGCTGTACATTATAGAAGAAATACCATACTTAATATACATGTCCCTATTAGGCGTCCCCTCCGGGGGGGGGGTCGGTTGTGCTTCGTCGAGTTTCAAACTGGTACCACTACAAAAGCAACTCCACGAGTGGGCCCATCCTCGATCCCATGTACGGCTGCTACTTCACTGCCGTGACCCCCACGTTAACGGGGTGGTGCATACTCTGCGGCTGGACTGCCGCATATAGATTCACGCTCCAGGTTGTCCACCTTGTGAGTAGCACGCGAGCAGCAGCTTTATTTATGTGTAGGTGAGGACGGGGATCCGCTCGTAGATGCCGCTCCGTAATGGATCTGCCCGACGCGTTTCGAAGCTCCATCTGCTTCTCTTCAGGGGCTTTAACGGAAGCGGTGTGCGCACCCGCTACACTTCTCCAATTTCATATAACTCACCCGCCAATGGGAGGCTCCAATGAGACTTCTGGGAAGTGTAGTGCGGAAAGCACACAATCAAGTCCTGTATGGACTCCACGAGTGGGCCCGTCCTCGATCCCATGTACGGCTGCTACTTCACTGCCGTGACCCCCACGTTAACGGGGTGGTGCATACTCTGCGGCTGGACTGCCGCATATAGATTCACGCTCCAGGTTGTCCACCTTGTGAGTAGCACGCGAGCAGCAGCTTTATTTATGTGTAGGTGAGGACGGGGATCCGCTCGTAGACGCCGCTCCGTAATGGATCTGCCCGACGCGTTTCGAAGCTCCATCTGCTTCTCTTCAGGGGCTTTAACGGAAGCGGTGTGCGCACCTGCTACACTTCTCCAATTTCATATAACTCACCCGCCAATGGGAGGCTCCAATGAGACTTCTGGGAAGTGTAGTGCGGAAAGCACACAATCAAGTCCTGTATGGACTCCACGAGTGGGCCCGTCCTCGATCCCATGTACGGCTGCTACTTCACTGCCGTGACCCCCACGTTAATGGGGTGGTGCATACTCTGCGGCTGGACTGCCGCATATAGATTCACGCTCCAGGTTGTCCACCTTGTGAGTAGCACGCGAGCAGCAGCTTTATTTATGTGTAGGTGAGGACGGGGATCCGCTCGTAGACGCCGCTCCGTAATGGATCTGCCCGACGCGTTTCGAAGCTCCATCTGCTTCTCTTCAGGGGCTTTAACGGAAGCGGTGTGCGCACCCGCTACACTTCTCCAATTTCATATAACTCACCCGCCAATGGGAGGCTCCAATGAGACTTCTGGGAAGTGTAGTGCGGAAAGCACACAATCAAGTCCTGTATGGACTCCACGAGTGGGCCCGTCCTCGATCCCATGTACGGCTGCTACTTCACTGCCGTGACCCCCACGTTAACGGGGTGGTGCATACTCTGCTGCTGGACTGCCGCATATAGATTCACGCTCCAGGTTGTCCACCTTGTGAGTAGCACGCGAGCAGCAGCTTTATTTATGTGTAGGTGAGGACGGGGATCCGCTCGTAGACGCCGCTCCGTAATGGATCTGCCCGACGCGTTTCGAAGCTCCATCTGCTTCTCTTCAGGGGCTTTAATGGAAGCGGTGTGCGCACCCGCTACACTTCTCCAATTTCATACAACTCACCCGCCAATGGGAGGCTCCAATGAGACTTCTGGGAAGTGTAGTGCGGAAAGCACACAATCAAGTCCTGTATGGACTCCACGAGTGGGCCCGTCCTCGATCCCATGTACGGCTGCTACTTCACTGCCGTGACCCCCACGTTAACGGGGTGGTGCATACTCTGCGGCTGGACTGCCGCATATAGATTCACGCTCCAGGTTGTCCACCTTGTGAGTAGCACGCGAGCAGCAGCTTTATTTATGTGTAGGTGAGGACGGGGATCCGCTCGTAGACGCCGCTCCGTAATGGATCTGCCCGACGCGTTTCGAAGCTCCATCTGCTTCTCTTCAGGGGCTTTAACGGAAGCGGTGTGCGCACCCGCTACACTTCTCCAATTTCATATAACTCACCCGCCAATGGGAGGCTCCAATGAGACTTCTGGGAAGTGTAGTGCGGAAAGCACACAATCAAGTCCTGTATGGACTCCACGAGTGGGCCCGTCCTCGATCCCATGTACGGCTGCTACTTCACTGCCGTGACCCCCACGTTAACGGGGTGGTGCATACTCTGCGGCTGGACTGCCGCATATAGATTCACGCTCCAGGTTGTCCACCTTGTGAGTAGCACGCGAGCAGCAGCTTTATTTATGTGTAGGTGAGGACGGGGATCCGCTCGTAGACGCCGCTCCGTAATGGATCTGCCTGACGCGTTTCGAAGCTCCATCTGCTTCTCTTCAGGGGCTTTAACGGAAGCGGTGTGCGCACCCGCTACACTTCTCCAATTTCATATAACTCACCCGCCAATGGGAGGCTCCAATGAGACTTCTGGGAAGTGTAGTGCGGAAAGCACACAATCAAGTCCTGTATGGACTCCACGAGTGGGCCCGTCCTCGATCCCATGTACGGCTGCTACTTCACTGCCGTGACCCCCACGTTAACGGGGTGGTGCATACTCTGCGGCTGGACTGCCGCATATAGATTCACGCTCCAGGTTGTCCACCTTGTGAGTAGCACGCGAGCAGCAGCTTTATTTATGTGTAGGTGAGGACGGGGATCCGCTCGTAGACGCCGCTCCGTAATGGATCTGCCCGACGCGTTTCGAAGCTCCATCTGCTTCTCTTCAGGGGCTTTAACGGAAGCGGTGTGCGCACCCGCTACACTTCTCCAATTTCATATAACTCACCCGCCAATGGGAGGCTCCAATGAGACTTCTGGGAAGTGTAGTGCGGAAAGCACACAATCAAGTCCTGTATGGACTCCACGAGTGGGCCCGTCCTCGATCCCATGTACGGCTGCTACTTCACTGCCGTGACCCCCACGTTAATGGGGTGGTGCATACTCTGCGGCTGGACTGCCGCATATAGATTCACGCTCCAGGTTGTCCACCTTGTGAGTAGCACGCGAGCAGCAGCTTTATTTATGTGTAGGTGAGGACGGGGATCCGCTCGTAGACGCCGCTCCGTAATGGATCTGCCCGACGCGTTTCGAAGCTCCATCTGCTTCTCTTCAGGGGCTTTAACGGAAGCGGTGTGCGCACCCGCTACACTTCTCCAATTTCATATAACTCACCCGCCAATGGGAGGCTCCAATGAGACTTCTGGGAAGTGTAGTGCGGAAAGCACACAATCAAGTCCTGTATGGACTCCACGAGTGGGCCCGTCCTCGATCCCATGTACGGCTGCTACTTCACTGCCGTGACCCCCACGTTAACGGGGTGGTGCATACTCTGCTGCTGGACTGCCGCATATAGATTCACGCTCCAGGTTGTCCACCTTGTGAGTAGCACGCGAGCAGCAGCTTTATTTATGTGTAGGTGAGGACGGGGATCCGCTCGTAGACGCCGCTCCGTAATGGATCTGCCCGACGCGTTTCGAAGCTCCATCTGCTTCTCTTCAGGGGCTTTAATGGAAGCGGTGTGCGCACCCGCTACACTTCTCCAATTTCATACAACTCACCCGCCAATGGGAGGCTCCAATGAGACTTCTGGGAAGTGTAGTGCGGAAAGCACACAATCAAGTCCTGTATGGACTCCACGAGTGGGCCCGTCCTCGATCCCATGTACGGCTGCTACTTCACTGCCGTGACCCCCACGTTAACGGGGTGGTGCATACTCTGCGGCTGGACTGCCGCATATAGATTCACGCTCCAGGTTGTCCACCTTGTGAGTAGCACGCGAGCAGCAGCTTTATTTATGTGTAGGTGAGGACGGGGATCCGCTCGTAGACGCCGCTCCGTAATGGATCTGCCCGACGCGTTTCGAAGCTCCATCTGCTTCTCTTCAGGGGCTTTAACGGAAGCGGTGTGCGCACCCGCTACACTTCTCCAATTTCATATAACTCACCCGCCAATGGGAGGCTCCAATGAGACTTCTGGGAAGTGTAGTGCGGAAAGCACACAATCAAGTCCTGTATGGACTCCACGAGTGGGCCCGTCCTCGATCCCATGTACGGCTGCTACTTCACTGCCGTGACCCCCACGTTAACGGGGTGGTGCATACTCTGCGGCTGGACTGCCGCATATAGATTCACGCTCCAGGTTGTCCACCTTGTGAGTAGCACGCGAGCAGCAGCTTTATTTATGTGTAGGTGAGGACGGGGATCCGCTCGTAGACGCCGCTCCGTAATGGATCTGCCTGACGCGTTTCGAAGCTCCATCTGCTTCTCTTCAGGGGCTTTAACGGAAGCGGTGTGCGCACCCGCTACACTTCTCCAATTTCATATAACTCACCCGCCAATGGGAGGCTCCAATGAGACTTCTGGGAAGTGTAGTGCGGAAAGCACACAATCAAGTCCTGTATGGACTCCACGAGTGGGCCCATCCTCGATCCCATGTACGGCTGCTACTTCACTGCCGTGACCCCCACGTTAACGGGGTGGTGCATACATTGCGGCTGGACTGCCGCATATAGATTCACGCTCCAGGTTGTCCACCTTGTGAGTAGCACGCGAGCAGCAGCTTTATTTATGTGTAGGTGAGGACGGGGATCCGCTCGTAGATGCCGCTCCGTAATGGATCTGCCCGACGCGTTTCGAAGCTCCATCTGCTTCTCTTCAGGGGCTTTAACGGAAGCGGTGTGCGCACCCGCTACACTTCTCCAATTTCATATAACTCACCCGCCAATGGGAGGCTCCAATGAGACTTCTGGGAAGTGTAGTGCGGAAAGCACACAATCAAGTCCTGTATGGACTCCACGAGTGGGCCCGTCCTCGATCCCATGTACGGCTGCTACTTCACTGCCGTGACCCCCACGTTAACGGGGTGGTGCATACTCTGCGGCTGGACTGCCGCATATAGATTCACGCTCCAGGTTGTCCACCTTGTGAGTAGCACGCGAGCAGCAGCTTTATTTATGTGTAGGTGAGGACGGGGATCCGCTCGTAGACGCCGCTCCGTAATGGATCTGCCCGACGCGTTTCGAAGCTCCATCTGCTTCTCTTCAGGGGCTTTAACGGAAGCGGTGTGCGCACCCGCTACACTTCTCCAATTTCATATAACTCACCCGCCAATGGGAGGCTCCAATGAGACTTCTGGGAAGTGTAGTGCGGAAAGCACACAATCAAGTCCTGTATGGACTCCACGAGTGGGCCCGTCCTCGATCCCATGTACGGCTGCTACTTCACTGCCGTGACCCCCACGTTAATGGGGTGGTGCATACTCTGCGGCTGGACTGCCGCATATAGATTCACGCTCCAGGTTGTCCACCTTGTGAGTAGCACGCGAGCAGCAGCTTTATTTATGTGTAGGTGAGGACGGGGATCCGCTCGTAGACGCCGCTCCGTAATGGATCTGCCCGACGCGTTTCGAAGCTCCATCTGCTTCTCTTCAGGGGCTTTAACGGAAGCGGTGTGCGCACCCGCTACACTTCTCCAATTTCATATAACTCACCCGCCAATGGGAGGCTCCAATGAGACTTCTGGGAAGTGTAGTGCGGAAAGCACACAATCAAGTCCTGTATGGACTCCACGAGTGGGCCCGTCCTCGATCCCATGTACGGCTGCTACTTCACTGCCGTGACCCCCACGTTAACGGGGTGGTGCATACTCTGCTGCTGGACTGCCGCATATAGATTCACGCTCCAGGTTGTCCACCTTGTGAGTAGCACGCGAGCAGCAGCTTTATTTATGTGTAGGTGAGGACGGGGATCCGCTCGTAGACGCCGCTCCGTAATGGATCTGCCCGACGCGTTTCGAAGCTCCATCTGCTTCTCTTCAGGGGCTTTAATGGAAGCGGTGTGCGCATCCGCTACACTTCTCCAATTTCATACAACTCACCCGCCAATGGGAGGCTCCAATGAGACTTCTGGGAAGTGTAGTGCGGAAAGCACACAATCAAGTCCTGTATGGACTCCACGAGTGGGCCCGTCCTCGATCCCATGTACGGCTGCTACTTCACTGCCGTGACCCCCACGTTAACGGGGTGGTGCATACTCTGCGGCTGGACTGCCGCATATAGATTCACGCTCCAGGTTGTCCACCTTGTGAGTAGCACGCGAGCAGCAGCTTTATTTATGTGTAGGTGAGGACGGGGATCCGCTCGTAGACGCCGCTCCGTAATGGATCTGCCCGACGCGTTTCGAAGCTCCATCTGCTTCTCTTCAGGGGCTTTAACGGAAGCGGTGTGCGCACCCGCTACACTTCTCCAATTTCATATAACTCACCCGCCAATGGGAGGCTCCAATGAGACTTCTGGGAAGTGTAGTGCGGAAAGCACACAATCAAGTCCTGTATGGACTCCACGAGTGGGCCCGTCCTCGATCCCATGTACGGCTGCTACTTCACTGCCGTGACCCCCACGTTAACGGGGTGGTGCATACTCTGCGGCTGGACTGCCGCATATAGATTCACGCTCCAGGTTGTCCACCTTGTGAGTAGCACGCGAGCAGCAGCTTTATTTATGTGTAGGTGAGGACGGGGATCCGCTCGTAGACGCCGCTCCGTAATGGATCTGCCTGACGCGTTTCGAAGCTCCATCTGCTTCTCTTCAGGGGCTTTAACGGAAGCGGTGTGCGCACCCGCTACACTTCTCCAATTTCATATAACTCACCCGCCAATGGGAGGCTCCAATAAGACTTCTGGGAAGTGTAGTGCGGAAAGCACACAATCAAGTCCTGTATGGACTCCACGAGTGGGCCCGTCCTCGATCCCATGTACGGCTGCTACTTCACTGCCGTGACCCCCACGTTAACGGGGTGGTGCATACTCTGCGGCTGGACTGCCGCATATAGATTCACGCTCCAGGTTGTCCACCTTGTGAGTAGCACGCGAGCAGCAGCTTTATTTATGTGTAGGTGAGGACGGGGATCAGCTCGTAGACGCCGCTCCGTAATGGATCTGCCCGACGCGTTTCGAAGCTCCATCTGCTTCTCTTCAGGGGCTTTAACGGAAGTGGTGTGCGCACCCGCTACACTTCTCCAATTTCATATAACTCACCCGCCAATGGGAGGCTCCAATGAGACTTCTGGGAAGTGTAGTGCGGAAAGCACACAATCAAGTCCTGTATGGACTCCACGAGTGGGCCCGTCCTCGATCCCATGTACGGCTGCTACTTCACCGCCGTGACCCCCACGTTAACGGGGTGGTGCATACTCTGCGGCTGGACTGCCGCATATATATTCACGCTCCAGGTTGTCCACCTTGTGAGTAGCACGCAAGCAGCAGCTTTATTTATGTGTAGGTGAGGACTGGGATCCGCTCGTAGACGCCGCTCCGTAATGGATCTGCCCGACGCGTTTCGAAGCTCCATCTGCTTCTCTTCAGGGGCTTTAACGGAAGCGGTGTGCGCACCCGCTACACTTCTCCAATTTCATATAACTCACCCGCCAATGGGAGGCTCCAATGAGACTTGTGGGAAGTGTAGTGCGGAAAGCACACAATCAAGTCCTGTATGGACTCCACGAGTGGGCCCGTCCTCGATCCCATGTACGGCTGCTACTTCACTGCCGTGACCCCCACGTTAACGGGGTGGTGCATACTCTGCGGCTGGACTGCCTCATATAGATTCACGCTCCAGGTTGTCCACCTTGTGAGTAGCACGCGAGCAGCAGCTTTATTTATGTGTAGGTGAGGACGGGGATCCGCTCGTAGACGCCGCTCCGTAATGGATCTGCCCGACGCGTTTCAAAGCTCCATCTGCTTCTCTTCAGGGGCTTTAACGGAAGCGGTGTGCGCACCCGCTACACTTCTCCAATTTCATATAACTCACCCGCCAATGGGAGGCTCCAATGAGACTTCTGGGAAGTGTAGTGCGGAAAGCACACAATCAAGTCCTCTATGGACTCCACGAGTGGGCCCGTCCTCGATCCCATGTACGGCTGCTACTTCACTGCCGTGACCCCCACGTTAACGGGGTGGTGCATACTCTGCGGCTGGACTGCCGCATATAGATTCACGCTCCAGGTTGTCCACCTTGTGAGTAGCACGCGAGCAGCAGCTTTATTTATGTGTAGGTGAGGACGGGGATCCGCTCGAAACGCGTCGGGCAGATCCCGTACGGAGCGGTGGATCCCCGTCCTCACCTATACATAAACCAAGCTGCTGTTCGCGTGCTACTCAAAGGTGGACACCTTCGAGCATTGATTTATACGCGGCCGTCCAGCCGCGGAGTATGCACCACCCCGGCACCCTGGGGGTCACTTAAGTGAAGCAGCAGTCGTACTTGGAATCGAGGACGGGCCCACTTGTGGAGTCCATACAGGACTTGATTGTGTGCTTCCCGGACCACACTTCCCAGAATGCACAGTCTCATTTGAGCCTCCCATCGGTGGGTGTGATATATATAAAATGGGGAAGTGGGTCGGCGGTTGCGCACACCGCTTCCGTTAAAGCCCCTGAAGAGAAGCAAATGGAGCTTCGAAACGCGTTGGGCAGATCCCGTACGAAGCGGCGTCTACGAGTGGATCCCCGTCCTCACCTATACATAAACCAAGCTGCTGTTCGCGTGCTACTCAAAGGTGGACACCTTCGAGCATTGATATATATATATCGTATCCTAGCTGGGAGAGCTTCCCTGGCTTGTGCGAGACCCCTCCACGTTCTGGGCTAAAAACGGCAAGAAGCTAACTTTCCTTCGGAAATTCAAAAAAACTCCTTGTTGGGAGACGCCGCTACGCCCCAGGGACCAACGGATCTGTGTGCTGTTCGCTTTCGTGGAAAGACCGGAAGTAGTTCCGGGACTGCTGGCTGGCGGTTGTCGGTCGCGGTTTCCGAGGCTCATCGCTCGAGTACCGAGGACGGCAGCTGCAACGGACCAGGATAATCCCCCCCTGTGTGGAGTACAGAAGTTGTTCCGGGCTGTATTACCGGTAGGAACCACTCTGTGTGTGCCTGATTGCTATTCTGCCCACTGCTTGCACCATGTCCGCAGACACGTTGAGAGGGCGCATGGAGATGTCCAAGGGAATGTTTTCGGACCCCCCGGCCGGGGAGTCCACATCAAGTCACACTACAATAACTATACCTGAGCAACGCTCAGAAATCAAGGATTTGTTTAAACGCCTAGAGAAATGCAGTAAGGGCGAACAAGCCAAGTGGTGGGAATTTACATCGCTGTCAGGTTACCTGGAGGTGGGGCGGGTGCCAAGGGGTTTGCGTACGCTTTTGGCCCCTTCATATGAGGATCCCGACCCCCAAATGCTGGCCGACTGGGCGCAGTGCAATTTGGAAAATTCCAAGCGCCTAATGGGCATTCTCGTTCAATATGCTCAAAGCGACAGAGCTAAACTGCTGGAAAAAATTGAGGCAATTAATGCAGACATTGACAAATTACCTCCCTCTCCAGAGATAACAAAAATGAGAGAGGATATGAATAAAAGGCTCAAACGCGAGGAAGACAGCATTATGAAACGCAAAGCATATAAGTTCCAGCGTGATAGACTGGACTATGAAAACGGGAAGATCTTTACATTTGCGAAAAAATACGACAAAATTAAACAGCGACAAACCACCAATAATTCTAACATGTCTACCACAACCAGTAGCAATGGCAATACTGCATCAACCTCTAACACACGAACAGTTGAGGTATCTTCAGCATCAGTTTCAGAAGACAGTTCACAGTATGAGAGCGAATCAGAAACTGAGACCAGGCGACAACAGATGGTGGGGTTTCGCAAACTCACTCCGGCACAGGAGATGGCAATTGTGCAGCAAGATCGCAAGGCCAGCCTACGCTCCGCAGCGCAGACTACCGCCGGCAGCGCAACAACAAGCAACGCGCAGAGAGGCGCAAGTGCAACAAGCGTCGCAAAACCAGACGCCAGGCCCAAGAAACAACGCTTCAGAAAGCAGTGGAATTAACTGCGTCTAATGCGGCCCCCCCCAGCATCAATGGCAGAACAGGAAGTTTCTGATACTAAGGCCGTCATTAATCTATCTGACACAGTTCTGACCACAAAAGAAACCTCCCTTCTATCGTTGGGTTTGTCCTACAGTCCGAAGGGCAATTTTGACTACGCAACAACCAAGGTTGATATTTTTAAGTTTGTTCGTAAACTCAAATTACGCAAATATTTTGCTGCCCGTGGTGGACCCAACCGCAATTCCTCACAGTCAATGTTACTTAATGCTCCTTTATTAAGTGCACCGGATGATGTCGGTGAGACTCTGGTAACAGGAGCAGCTCTCACTCAGGAATTGTTTGAGCTTCAACAAGAGGAACTGTGTCCGGCTGCAGAGAGTCAATCTGCCCTTGGAGGCGAGCCTCTACCTATTGCCTGTCCTACCAACTTTAAAACAAAATCCAAGTTCTTCCCTCTGATGCTAAAAGACAATGTTGATATCTTCCATGATCGTGTTACCTCACAATTGAAAGAGCTACAAATTAAAACAGCCAATTCCTTGAAACGCCACACCTACAGAGACAGAGAATATCACACTTTAATCAAGAAGTTGAGAGACAACAAAAATTTGGTGATCCGTCAATCAGATAAAGGAGGGAACGTGGTACTGTGGCCACGGAAAATGTACCTGGAGGAAGCCTATAAACAACTCAATGATAGGGATTGCTATAGACGTATCTCTGTGCAGGACGCTATGCAAACAAGAAACGCAATCTACCTTAAGTTATCTGCTTGGAGAAGCAAGGGCTTGATTTCGATGGATGAATATAAATTTCTCAAAAAGGATTATCCGGTGATGCCAGTTATATATTTCATCCCTAAGGTACATAAAGACTTGAAACAACCTCCTGGTAGGCCCATTATATCTGCTCGCAATAGTCTGTTGGAGAATATGAGTAGGTATATTGATTTTTTCCTACAGGACTTTGTGAGAGGCCTACCCTCTTTCATCTTGGATACCAGTGACCTGTTGAGGAAATTACAAGACTTTGCATGGAGCCCTAACTATGTTTTGGTATCCATGGATGTGACTTCATTGTACACCAGCATTGTCCATATTGACGGCTTGAAGGCCACACAACACTTCCTTGACAAAAGAGACCCTGGTTTCCATGAACATTCTAAAATGATATTTGACATGATCACAATTTGCCTTGAGAACAATATTTTTCTGTTCGCCAACCAACTTTTTTTGCAGACTCGTGGAGTGGCTATGGGGGCCTGCTTTTCTCCCAGTTACGCCTGCCTCCATATGGGGTACTGGGAGGAGCAGGTCCTGATGAAACAACATGCTTCCACCGTCAATGCTAAGGTTAAACTTTGGTTAAGGTATATAGATGACCTACTTATTGTATGGGATGGCACTGAAGTAGAGGTCGTTGAGTTCATTGATTCATTGAACACCAACAACTTCAACATCCACTTTACTAGTACCCATAGCAGATCATCTATTGTTTTCCTGGATGTGGAGCTGTTTGTACAGGCAGGAAAACTTCAGACTAGACTACACCGCAAACCGACAGCAGGGAATACATTGCTGCACGCAGAGAGCCAACATCCTGCGCATCTGATTCGCAGCATCCCTTATGGGGAGATGCTGCGGATTCGGAGAATTAGTAGCAATGAGCATGATTGCCGGATGGCACAATCCCTCTGCAAGGCACGCTTTTTGGAACGAGGCTATAAACCAGAAATTATAGATAAGGCCATGGTTAGGGCCAACATGATTGATAGAACCATACTCTTGGGTGTAGGAAGTTCCCGATCCAAAACTACGACAAACAGGGTGGGTGAAGAGACTAGACTAATTATGACATACAATAGTCAACATAAAAGTATTCATAAAATAGTCAAGGACAACTGGTTCCTGGTCTCCAGCGACCCTATCATTGGTTCTCTAATGTGCCCACAACCTAGCATTACCTACCGTAAAGCCCGGGCCATGCAGGATAGCCTTGTGTCCAGTAGCCCTGAGGTAGTTCAAGCCTCATGGCTAAGTGGGAGTAAAGGTTTTTTGAGGTGCTCGAGTTGTAAAGCATGCAAACATGGCATTAGCAAAACAGAGGTGACTACTCCTCTTTCTCCCTTTCCCATCAAAATCAAACAGAAACTAAACTGTAAATCAGAGTTTGTTGTTTACGTCCTGGAATGCCCTTGTGGGTTGAGGTATGTGGGAAGTACTCGACCACAAGTTCACAAGCGGATATTACAACATCTGCGAGCAATCACCCACGCAGATGTGACTTACCCGGTAGCCAGGCACTTTGAAAGCAAACATGGAAAGGATGCTTCCCTTTTGAAATATTTTGCGATAGATTGTGTTCCTCCCCAACGCAGAGGTGGTGATAGGGAATCTCTTCTGCGGAAATTAGAGACCCGGTATATAATTCTATTAGATACCAAGGCACCACAGGGTCTTAATATGGGGGAGGACTGCCACACCTATCTCTAGACATTAATGTTGAGCTTTTTGCCATGTTCATTATCAATAGCATCTATGCTTATGCCCACTTAGAGCGTGCATGTATACTTATATGAAGTTTTAACCTTTTTCAATTGCAGTGTGACCTTTTGATACTTTACCTGATGATTATTAACCATTTCCCTGATGAATTCAATCTCCATGACCATTTTAATTTTCACCAATCACTTTATATCACTAATTGTGGGAGCACTTTATACCATCACTGCGTTTGTAGACATTTGCGAATTTTGCACATGTATAGTACTTGTTATTGGTCTGCAAGACTACCAGCCCACTTGGGCACTATTACACAGAATTATGAGTTCATGACAATGGGAACCTTAATTTATTTAAAGTTTTGTACAGAGTTTTGGTGATTTTAATGGTTATATTTTAGATGTATATAACTATTTATCGGCTTTTAGCTTTTATATCATTTTAAAAGTTGGATTTAGCCGTTGCCATGTTGACTCTTGTAAATAGATGCCTAATTTATTATGATGGTATTCTTGATGTATGACAATTATGTATATCACACATTATTTATTTTGTGATGAGTTTCTTGTATACATGTGCAATTCAGACATTTATGTCGCAATCCTAGAAGTTTAACAACTTGGAAACATCAATAGTATTTTTTCTGTTTCCTTTGCATGTGATGGCACGTTGCACTTTAAATAGGTGAACAGCCCTCTTGACGCTTGTCATGTGATCAAGGCTATCTCTAGCCGAAACGCGTCATGGCGGACTGGTGCTGGGCTAACATTTAATAAAATACAATATTTGCACCATTTCTGGGTCTCGCTGCTCCTATTTTCCTGTTCGACAGTAACGGCTGTTACTGAACACTTCGACGTGGGAGCACTACGTACCTCATATATATATATATTCACAGAAAAAACCATAGGTTATAGACCATATATAGTTAGGAATTAGCATTTACAAAACCTTGAAAATTCACTGAAAAAACCATAGGTTATAGACCATATATAGTTAGGAATTAGCATTTAGAAAACCTTATTTTACTCACACAAAACCATTGAAATTCCATATATAGTTAGTTGCACTAACTATATATCGCGCACCCGCAATCCACTGCTGATGATGTCACATATTACATCATTCATGACATGGTCAGTGACATCACTGATGACATCACTGATGACATCTCAAATGACATCACTGATGACATCTCATTTGACATCATTCTTGTGCTAATACGATAAACCTCTTCAGACTCTAATATAACCTTAGATACACTCAGTGTATACAGACACTCACACACTGTCACTCATCCATGGAGTTACTCACACACCTAGTCAGTCATGCAAAGAAACAATCTCACCTCCATTTCCTCAACTATACAGTTATACACACCTTACTTATTCAAACATATACTAACACATATTTACTCTCTTATACAATCCCTGATACAAGTTCACAATGATCCATACAGCCACTCACACATTCAGTGGCTCTCATGCACAGTTATTTATATATGCCAACTCTCACATGTACTGTGTTTTACATATGTACTTACTATGACATGTAGCATTGAGATATCCATTCACTCATCAATACACTCATGCACACAGTCAACCGCCCATGTAGCTTTTTCCACATGCACTCTTGAACTCATACACCTAGTGAATCAACTGCTCACACATCTATGCACAGAGTCACACACCTCCCAGCCACCCCCACACAAACTCAATCTCCCATAGAAATACTTGGGCAACCAATTAATAACACATATAGCCTCTCGTATAGCTAATGATCAACACATGCAGCAGTTTACATCACAACAGACATAATGATGCACAAATTAAGACAGTTTAGTCACTAACCCATGCATTCAGTGAGACACATTTAATCACTCACTCATACAGTCAGTCACGCACCTACTAAATCCTTCATCCAGACACTTATACATCCACTCATTCTTCAATATCTAAGACATATTTTAACTTTACAGAAACATACAGTCACTGGATGTTGTCATCAGTGATGTCATTTAAGATGTCATCAGTGATGTCATCAGTGATGTCACTGACCATGTCATGAATGATGTAATATGTGACATCATCAGCAGTGGATTGCGGGTGCGCGATATATAGTTAGTGCAACTAACTATATATGGAATTTCAATGGTTT
Organism: Lissotriton helveticus; assembly: GCF_964261635.1. Classification (NCBI taxonomy): domain Eukaryota; kingdom Metazoa; phylum Chordata; class Amphibia; order Caudata; family Salamandridae; genus Lissotriton; species Lissotriton helveticus. The sequence goes on from NC_136058.1 coordinate 82,293,328, forward strand.
TGTGTGAGTAAAATAAGGTTTTCTAAATGCTAATTCCTAACTATATATGGTCTATAACCTATGGTTTTTTCAGTGAATTTTCAAGGTTTTGTAAATGCTAATTCCTAACTATATATGGTCTATAACCTATGGTTTTTTCTGTGAATTTCATTGGTTTTTTAACAGCTAATATCTGTAGCTGTAAAATGTATTCTTCTTTAAATCCAAAAATATATTTTATATGTTTATGAATAATTTTTTTTTTAAATATTTTTTTTTCTTCGTTCCCGCTTCGCGAATCGGGAAGCTTCCCGTTAGCTGACCTTGATGCCGCGAAATAGACCGCGAGCCGGTAAACGTTTCTTTACCGCAAGTGCCGCGTTAGAAAACAACATCGTGACGCCTCCCGTCCGCATGACGTTTCACGTTGTCGCGTGATACGTCATATGACGTGCTACGTTAGCGAACTGGTACGCGAAGCGAGTCGCAAAGCGCAGGTTTCTGGAAGCAAACCGGGAGGCCCTGCAAAGCGCTTAACGTAAACACAGCAAGTCATGTGACTTGGTAATAACACTTTTCATTGGTTCATTTCACTTTTGGTTTCCTAATGATGTAAGACTAGGTCATATAATCTAAAATGAACACTTTTGATTGGTTGAGAACTCTTGTTTTTCCCAAATGATGAAAATCCCTCCTTCTTTCCTCACTCTGACTTTCATCATTGTGAGAGAAAGACCCTTTGTGATCACTGAGCAATGGCTTCTTTAGTAGCTTCAGCTGGTGCTTCCCCACCACCTCCACCACATCCAAGGAAGAGTGGACCACCTGCTCAAGTTGTAATTCAACAAGAAGAAGAAGAAGAGGAACAGGAGGACGAGCACGAAGAGAGGCAGTTTTTGCCTGAGCAGCCCAGGACGTCTCACCGGAAAGAAAACTTCATTTGGCAATTTTTTAAAATTCCCAAAGGTCAGAAAAAAGTAAATGCAAGATACGTAACTTGCCTTATATGTCAAGATAGACTGTCCAGAGGGACCGACAAAAAATACAGTTTCGGAAATTACACAATGCATCGCCATATGACTAGGTGGCATCCTAACAACTACAGTGCTGCACAGTTTCGGAACGACCTAGATAATCTCCCTATTATGGCCAGAAGATCTGTTGTACCGGAAGTAACGGGACCAGAGGGCAGGGAGATGGTGCCAAATATACAAATGAGATTTGGTGATGTAAAACACACCTGCGCATTTTGCGATGGATTCATTTCCTACGGAGAAAAAAGCATCACTCTGATCAACAGAGCTATTGACTATCATATGCAAGTTTGTCCGAAACGCCCAAAATAATAAATACTTCTTTTTTTTGTTTTGTTGCTCCTGTTGAGCCCTTTACAATGAATCGTTTTCATTGCCCCCTCCAAGAAAAACCCAAAAAAATATAAAACTGTTCCGAAAAATTCAAAAACAGTAAAAAAATGTTCAGAAAAATAAAAAAAAAAGTTCTTTTCAGAACTACCTCCCCGTTATTAAAAAATTGGTACAATATTTGGAACTGTGCCAACCTCTATTTCTCTTAGTTCGCTTCCTAGTTCGCTCGCTGGTACGCGAACTGGAAGCGAACCAAAAACAGTAAGTATAAGGGAAGGAAACACACACTTATGTTAAAAGAAAGACAGCTATAGGGGAGTAAACTAGAGATACCATTACCCGTAATCCACTGCTGATGATGTCACATATTACATCATTCATGACATGCTCAGTGACATCATCAGCAGAGGATTGCGGGTTTTTTGGCAACATGCCTTATCCACGGTTTAATAACGCTGCCTTTTGCTTTATATAAGTTTTCAAATTGTATGAAATATATACCAATAGGTCGTTATGAACCTTTAGGTAGTGCTTTTCTTCATGAGGTCTGGTCGCTTCCATACACATACAGATGTTTCAAAGATGATCAAGAAGTTTATCTGAATGGAGAGGAATGCACTGAGACGCCAGATCATTCACTAATGTGTAGGCACATACAGTTACACGATTCATGCAACAAACACCGACCAAATATGGCTTGCGTGTTGCAAGGCACGCCAGTTCCTGCTATCATCCCCACGTTCAAGTTGTTGGAAAATGGTAGTTATTTGATGCTCAATAATGAAGATTGTTCTGAGTTAATTAAAAGTATTCCTTTTATCGTAACAGTAAGTGAACGGGTTATTTGCTGCAGAAATGTTCTATTTCCTCCCACACATGAACATAGGGAGTTTTCAATCTGGCCACAAATACCAACCTTGGGACACGTTTCAACGGCATGGCAAGAATAAGAGCTCTTTTGTCTCAGAGAGAGGTGGCCTTGAGTTCGGCCCGTGAAACTTTCGTACTTCACATAGCGAACACCCGTACACAGGTTTGCCTTTCAATTTCAGCAACATGTTTCCGACTATCTTTAACGCATCCTCCACAAAATCCCTGGCACACTTTTTTAAAGTTGTTACCAGTGGTCTCGTGACTTCATTTGAGAAAATCTTTGGAGTCATCCCTACTTCCTTTCATTGTATTTTCTGCACTCTGGTTCGTGGATTGGCATTTTTACTTGCATTACCAGCGGACGCTCTTGTGCTTTTTTACATTTTTAAATATGGATGTCCCTCCTATGCAACCTCCGACCCTGCAGCTGCTGACACTGTTCCGCAATCGCATGCTAGAATATTATGGCACAATGCCGTTGGCGATATTAAGCACGGCATATGGATTATCTTTTCGGTTCTCCTACTTCACCTGTGCCCAGCCTGTATTTCACTGCCTGACCTGTGATTTCGATTGGGCCATTGATTTGTGTCTCTGCGGACCGGTTTCTCCTGACGTCGACTTTAATCAGCTGATGACTCCTATCATTACTCACGAGTTGGTTTGTCCTGGCGAAAGGATTATGGCTGTGGCATTGATGCATGGACTACTTGGTCCCTGGAATTTACTGGCGGCAGCACAGTCTTTCTTGGAACAGAGCTTTCTTGAAAACCCACCGAGCTGTCCTCTGATGGTGATAGAGGATCCGGTGCTGGGAGAGCACGTATGTTCTTTTCCGCTTTTAAATTGGATGGCTGAACTGTTTTCGGATGAAGACGGTGACTTCCTATTGGAGGCTGTTGCAGCTTATTTTGCATACACAGTTATGTCATAGACCTTTTTCATGTTTGATATGCTGAGTACTAGCATTTCATTGACAATTCATTGACTTATTTGTCAAGTTTTTATTATTTACCTTGCCTATTGGCTTAAGACTCGATAAAGTACTTGGCTGTTTTATTTTTCTTTAGCATTAAATTTTCCTAGTTTTTAATGCTTTACCTTGCGGACCGTCCACATATAAACTTGCAATCTGCTCTCATGAGATGGCACTTCTATTATCTTATTCAGTTCGTTTCCGGATCATGAGGAGGTGTCATCTAGGTCCTGGATATCTTTACACCGTGTTAAGTTAGCATGGGCTCATTACCGGTTTAAACGCCATTTTTCCTTTTTTGCAACTTCTGCACACGACACTTAGTTGTTGCTTTAGCTTTCCACCTAGTAGTTCATCGTGGTTTACATGAGAATAATATGTTATTGGTCTACTATCTGCTTTACTTGTTAAACTATATCTGTACAGCGAGTGCTAAAGTTTCAAGAACCACACGATACAGAATTGTTATGAGGTCTGATCTCCACGACTTCATACTCATAACATAAGTGCAACTTCTGCCAATTCTGGGCATGAGGCGGGTTTTATATTGCTTTGCCGAACACACATACACAACAGTTGATGCGGTTCACATGAAGAGAGAGCTGGTGTATGCTGATGTGATTCCTTCAAATCTAAGACACTAAAGTATGGGCACGCCCTAAACCAACACAAAGAGACCTTCTTAGCAAATAATATAATATGTGTATTAGGGAGGGTGAGATATAAGCAGCCGCGGGCCGTGGAGGGAGTTACGATGGGGCAGGGAGGCGGGGAGGGGGAGAAGCAGGGTGGAGCCCTCTCTACCTTGCCCCTCCCCCTCCCCGCCTCCCTGCCCCACCGTAACTCCCTCCACGGCCCGCGGCTGCTTATAAGTGTTGCTAACTCTTATTCATTTACAGCATGTTAACATACTGTCACCATTCGCTTTTTATGTACTAGTAACTATGCTGGTAATTTTGCTACTGATAATATGTGTACTTGTATTCTCCACCCTGCTTCTCCCCCTCCCCGCCTCCCTGCCTCACCGTAACTCCCTCCACGGCCCGCGGCTGCTTATAAGTGTTGCTAACTCTTATTCATTTACAGCATGTTAACATACTATCACCATTCACTTTTTATGTACTAGTAACTATGCTGGTAATTTTGCTACTGATAATATGTGTACTTTTATTATCTAAGGTACTACGCCTGAGAAGACGGCATTAGTAAATAAACATTTCAAATACACATCTGTTCTTCTTAACTCCATGTTCTGGTTTCTAAGAAATCTATAACGACCGACTGTTCATGAGTTCCACGTATCCTGAGGTACTATAAGTTCATATTCTGGATTGTCTAAACATTGAGAGTTTGTTATATCCAATGTGACACTGTACCTAGCTTGCTAAATAGTTTTTGATTACTAACGTGAGTTTTGGGACACCCTAATTCGCCGAGGTTCCAATCCTCTGTCCACAGTTCTGTGTGAGAACAGAAACCCTGCGACAGGGGCACCCCCGACCCTTGCTGGAGCTTCATCACACTTGCGATACAACTCCAGCAATGCATTCGCCGAGGTTCCAATCCTCTGTCCACAGTTCTGTGTGAGAACAGAAACCCTGCGACAGGGGCACCCCCGACCCTTGCTGGAGCTTCATCACACTTGCGATACAACTCCAGCAATGCGCCACCTTTACGGCACAGATACATCACGCATCTGTGCTGTTTTTGCCCCATGATGCGCCGCATTGTAAATGCAGCACACCATAGGTGACGGAACAGCGGCACAGAATGACTAACACATCCCTGGTGATGCGCCAGTCATCATAAATGTATCCCTATGCTTCTTATCTTGTTAGAGATGAACCGCCATATGTATCATCAAAGTTATTTGCATTTCCTAAATAGCGAACTTTAAGGAATAAATAGCGATTCTTTACCATTCCTAGTTTGCGATGAGCTATTTGCTAATTAGCCGAATGTAGCCCAATGAAGCCCAATGTAGCCCAATGTAGCCCAAAGATGGCCGCCAGACACACAAAAAAACAAATGTAGCCCAAATATCAGCCAGATGTAGCCCAACTATAGCCCAGTGACAGAATGACCAATCAGCTTCGCAAACCTCCGTTACGCGAAGCGGAGCGCTGTTACAGATATATATCTTTTTTTGAACGTTAATTTCTCAAAATCCACTGGAGCACATATATTGAGACCTAGCAAAGGCACATCGGGCTACCAGTCCCTAATATTTTGCCAAGTTTCGTGCAAATCCATTCAGCCGTTCAATTATTATTATTATTATTTTTTTTTGCCCCGCGGGGCCCTTTTAAAACCTCCACATCAAACCTAGGGGGTCAGCGAGGATCTACTATGCCCCCTTATAGTTATTTCCCCCTTTGTTTTGACCTCCTCTTGTCTCTCGATCCTACCGAGAGACAAGATGGCGGCCGCTACGGACTGTTTGGAATGTTGACAGACGCCGGAGAACCAATCAGCTTCGCTTCACAAAGCTCCGTTGCGCGAAAAGTCCGCGAACCAGTGCGCTGCCCGGTCCGCTGTTACAGATATATATCTTTTTTTAAACGTTAATTTCTCAAAATCCACTGGAGCACATATATTGAGACCTACAAAAGGCACATCGGGCTACCAGTCCCTACAATTTTGCCAAGTTTCGTGCAAATCCATTCAGCCGTTCGGGCTAAAAGTGAGGCCAACCGCCCTATGGAAAACTCAATGTTAAAAACACCTTTTGGGACCCCCCTTTTTTCTCGGCCCCCACAGGACGAACCCCCCCCAAATTTTCAAGGGCTGCTCAGAAACAAAATGTGCCATTTTCCTGAAAATTTCAGCCAATTCCGTCCACAAACGCCAAAGTTATTAGACATAGAATTTTCAAAAAACCCATAGAGAAAAAATCCTAACTATATATACCTACTGGCGACCGCCAGTAGGTAATATATATATATATATATATATATATATATATATATATAGTCAAACAATATATAGTGGCAATTCCTGCCTGCATGTCTTATCCAGATCAAAGGTCTCTCATCAAAATAAAATTGGTACTCGTGTTTCTAAGGCACCTTCAGCATGCGTTCCTCCATGCACTTTCATTATCAGTAGAATCTTCATTGTTGACTTTTTGAATGGAAGTGGCATTTGAGCCCTTACATTCTTTTGAGTTAAAATGTAGTTCTTTTCACCATAGCTATGGCCAGACATGTAAGTGAACTTGAGGTTTCTTCTCCTTTGACTATTTTTTCCAACAAACTGATGTCTTTGAGAGCTAAACCTTCCTGCTTGTCTATGATAGTGTCTGATATGAGTATGTTTCAAATAATTGGCCCAACATTTGGAGGCGAAACCTAGCCTGACAAAAGAATAGGTTATCGAAAGGTAAACATACATTAACCACATACTTATAAGTAAGCCTATGTGCACATTCTTTTGCACACATGCATATTGTATATAGTCTCTGATGTGTCTGCAGGCATGTTTTGACAAGTGCAATGCCATTTTTGCGAGGCTAGCATTATGTTCTGTTCAGTAGGTCACTGTTCAACCAGTCACCAAGGTGCTTGAAAAATATGTCGTAAAAATCGGAGAACTGCAGTTTATGTATTTATTAACAATCATTTGACGATCAAAATATCATGTCACTACTACATTGACCTATGATTTTTGGCAGGTTCAATCAGTTCTCATTGTGAGCTGAATTGCAACCAAGATCCCACATAAAGCTTTCTTTCACTCGGAGCATCAATTTCAAATAAAACTGTATTTAATAAAGTGCAATCAAAACTCGCTCCTGAACTGACATATTTGTGTTGACTAGCTTCTTTCCTATTCATATTAAACAATAGTGACCATTTGTTAGACACAAATGTGGTTTAAAGTAACTTTTTTCCAAATCTTCTTGTTCACCTGTGTCTCTCTTGTCTGTAGGAAATATATTTAATTTGTTTTACTCAATAGAGAAAGGACTTTAGCAACTACAATGAAATATGAGTCCATGGACATAGGCAGTGCTGGACCGGCATGTTCTGCGATCTAGCCCTGCCTGGTGAGCCAGCTTGAAAGGACCACTGTGTGGGGTGGGTTTTTGGTTCCTGAGGCCGTGACTGGACCAAATAAACATACCACACAGTGGCCCTTCCCCAGCCGCGGCCTGTGGAGGGAGTTGTGGTGGGGCTGAAAGGCGGGGGAGGGGCAGGGTGGGGGGTTCTAAAAACCGAAATATGGATAATTGGAGGTAAGTAAACACTTTAATTAATAAAACTAATTTCGTTGCGCGCCCTGCATTGCAAATTGTGATGCAGCACGCGCTAAGAAATTATTTTTATTAATTAAATTGTGTACTTACCTCCAACTATCCATATTCCGGTTTTTAAAATCCCCCACCCTGCCCCTCCCCCGCCCCGCCTTTCAGCCCCACCGCAACTCCCTCCACGGGCCGCGGCTGCCCTTTCCATCTGGCCTATCTGGAAATGGTAGAGTCCCCGATAGGCCACTTCACCTTTGGTCGTAGGAGAGTCTGATTTCTTAAGGGGAGGCGGAAGACAGACAGCCTGAGTCAAGCCAGGGGTGTGACTGACTTAGCTCTATGAGCCAAAGGAAGCGCCAAAATATCAGAAAATGTAAATCAGGCAACATGAAAAATTGTGATAAAGACTCTTTCAAACGAACAAATTTGTCCAACATATGTGGATGCCTCAATTATGTGTATGTGATTATATCACTGAATTGAGTGACATTTATTCAAAGTAAACATTCAAGATGTCATTGCCATACGCTACCAAAGTGTCACTTTGTCATGTTCTCTATTAATATGACCTGTATTGTTATTAAATGTAAAGCAAGTTTTTTTCATATTAGCCGTAGAAAGGTGAGGTTTTGTACAGCACTGATCCGAAACTGAATTACTTCAATGTGCTCTCAAATTAGTGGTCAAGAAAAGGAAACATGGGGCCAGATGTACTACCATTTTTTGTAGTCATAAAGGGGATTTTGGCCCCATTGCGACCGCAAAATAGGTCAGCCCAATGTTCTAACCCTATTTTGCGAGTCACTAATCTATTAGTAACGCACAAAACAGGGTTAGTGACTCGCTATTAGGAAGGGGGGTGCCAAGGTCATCTCTTCCTAATAGCGAGTCGGTAACCTATGTATGATTGTTTTGCGGCTGCAATTGTGGTTGCAAAACTCTCACAGGTTACCACCCTTCTTAGAAGGGTGGTAAGCCACTTGCAAATGGGAATATCCAAGGGACCACTGCCTGCCCTTAAAAAATGAAACTGAAAAGATTCAGTTTTTTTTTAAATCCTGGAAACCTGGCAGCTTTTTTAAATTAAAAAAACTGATTTATTGGCAAAGCAGTCCCAGACATGGTGGTCTGCTGACCCCAGTAGAACACCATCCCTCGGTGTGCTAGCCATTCCCAGTGGGGTCGCAACGCCATTGGGAATCAAAAAATGTATCTGAGACACTGGTGTACATTGAATTTTCTGACTTGTAAATTGCGACTCATAATTTGTCGCAATTTGCGAGTCACAAATTCAATGGGTGTACATCTGGCATCTAGTGCAGTAAAAGTGATGTGCGTGAGCCCATGTTTGCTGTTTGAAAATTCAGCCTCTGGAGTGTTACATCATGTTCTCCTCCATTCAGCATCAAAGCTTTGTGTTCCTGTATTTCATATATTGGTATTAGTACATGTTGTACAATAAATATACTTAGCCTTAAATCAAACTGGTAATGTAAACACATATATTTGTGTACAGTCATAAGAGTTAAAGGTGCACTTTTCAATTTGAAATGTTTCCATAAAATCTGAAGATCAAACATTGTGACAGAACTGTCTGTCTGAAGCTGTGCTGCATATTCCATATTTCTTCTTGAAGTGCTGTTACCCAAGGAGAAAACTCTCGGGGCTTCCAAGACCTCTTCATTTTTGTCTTAAAAATGCAATTGGTACTCGTGTTTCTAAGGCACCTTCAGCATGCGTTTCCTCCTGCACTTCCATTATCAGTAGGATCTGCACTGTTGACTTTTTGAATGGAACAGTCGTTTGAGCACTTACATTCTTATGAGTAAAAATGTCTTTCCTTTCACCATACCTTTGGCCGGACATGTGATTGAAATTCAGGTTTCTCCTCATTTGACTGTTTTTCTAACAAACTGATGTCTTTGAGAGCTAATCCTTTCTGCTTGCCCATGATAGTAGCTGATATAAGTATGTTTCAAATAATTGGCCTAAATTCAGAGGCGAAACCTAGCCTGACAAAAGAATAGGTTATCGATAGGTAAACACACCTCAACCATACACTTATAAGTCAGATATGCTGTACACCAAATGTCTACGGACCCTTTATAAACTCTTCAGGCTTCTACCAAATCGTTGAATAGATAGTATAGTGCCTGAAGCCTGTCCGGTATAAATGGAACTAGGATCAAAACTACAAGATGCCTCAGCAACCGTGGGTTAGGAACATTTATAAGAAAGTTTAGTTCATAAGGCACAGGCACACCTTCTGCTTGCTAAAGCAAGTCAGCCCAAGAGTCGGAGAATCAGAGATGAGGTACTTCTTTAGGGTTTGATTTACCCACTCAGCTAGCGATTCGGTCTGTATATTGAAGCATGAACAAATAACTAACTTAAGCAGCACAAAAGGAAGATGAACTGTGACCCTTGTTCAGAAGTGACTTTTGAAGATTATCCAGGAATGTGGCTAATGTGATGTTGCAGACCTTCTACCAGTTGGGCAGATGCTTTTGCAAGGGTCAAAATGAGACAACAGTGTCAAACTCTCTTAAAAGGCCAAAATTGAAACTTTCTGTTGCTCACAGGTGATAATATTATAATTTTTCTTTAGATACAGGAATAATTTCTTCTACCTTCATAAGTTTGTGCTTAATAGACATTCATATACATATATATAGCAGTACTTAAGTGGGATGAGATAAGTAGGGTGGTCTCTAAAAGGGACGTGGGAAAAGAAATAACTCTGAGGTGTAACACAGGTCCTCAAAGTCCTTGTGCCTCATTCTACCTAGCCTAGGACTATGAATGTCTGTGAGATGTGAGAGTTTCAGGGGTCCTCACCACATTCTGCAGGTGGGCCCTATCATTTTCTATTATGCCACTGGTGTACGTAGTAACCCTTTCTAAGTGGTGTGGCCTATGAAAATAACTGTAGCTTAAATCATGTAAACTGAACTTTTGTGCTTCACAGACAGTGTCACCTAACCAGTATTTGGATGCTTCTGTGGGTTTTCTGTTCCTACACCCAGACACGTCACATACAAACCACCACATACAATCAATGCACACCAGATCTATTGGCTGGTACCTGCTTTTTAGCTGTATCAGGTGAAGGAATAACAGTAATGATTTTGATTTGAATAATTTGAATTGAAAATGTTTCAATTCTGAAAATATGACACCCAAGAACTGAACTCAGACAGACTCCTGGAGTCAATCTGAGTTCAAAATATGCACTACAAAAGTGTCCTATGTTACATGCACATACTCCCAGGGACTGCAAGATAAAGTAAACTATGTGAATGGTAAACAGATTCCATGACTGACATGGAATACCTTAAGAGTTTTTACAGTCTTTGTTTAGAAATCAATTCGTAGTCTTGCCAGTGAAGTTAAGAAAAGGAGAACAGAGCCCGGTAGGGACCCGTTTTGAATTTGTTTTTTAATTACTACCAGGTCTGAGATGGAACCTTTGTGGCTCCTGATGGACTCCGTAGATCTATGATGTAAGCATTAGAGCGTAGTGAATTGAATGCTGGTTTCGAATGTTGAGTTTGCTGTTGCACGCCGAAGAATAAGGATGTATTATTCTGAGCTCCATGTGTAGCATAGTGATTGGCAAGAACCCGGCTGGGGAGGATGCTACAGTTAGTATAACCAGTGAATTTCAGTGTAGGTAGATATATCTCTGTAATTACAACACGTGTTTTTAATTCTCATGTAATACAAACCTGACCTTTACAAACCGTTGTATTACTTCGTAGGTCTTTACCATGAATTTTTTGTGGTAACAAATATATATTTGTAGTCACAAACAATGCATGGTACATTCCTGTTATGTAATTCACAGCATTTTAAAGGTCAACGCATTGTGTTACATGCGTGACAACAAGTGTACATCATAAATACATGCATGGTGACAACTGATATTCATGAAATTAACCTGAAATGCTACCATATTGTAAACAAATTCTGAGCAAATTCATTATTTCTCCTACTGACTTTATTTGCTGTAGGTAAACATTTTTGCTTAGTTTTGAAAAATGTAATATGTGCATTTGCGCTAAGTACGACAGAGTGCATGTTCACACACTGATGGTGGTAAATTCATAAAATGCACTGGCATCTCTGCAAAGATGTAAGCCCTTGTGCACATTTTGTATATAGTCTCTGATGTGCCCTCTGATGTGTCTGCAGACGTGTTTTCACAAATGTAATGCTATTTTTGTGAGGCTAGCATTATGATCTGTTCAGTAGATCACCGTTCAACCGTGCTTGAAAATTTGTCTTCAAAATTCGAGAATAGCAGTTTATGTACTTATGAACATTCATTTGACAATCAAAATATTATGTCACGGCTACATTGGCTTATGATATTTGGCAGGTTCAATTAGTTCTCATTCTGAGCCGAATTGCAACCAAGATGCCACATAAAGTCCTCTTTCACTCGGATCATCGATCTCAAATAAAACTGTATTTAATAAAGTACAATCCAAACTCGCTCCTGAACTGACATTTTTGTGTTGACAAGCTTATTTCTTATTCAAATTTAACAATGTGGCCCATTTGTTGACACAAATGTGGTTTAAAGTAAATTTTTCGGGGGGGCGTGGCTAAGCGCCCGGCGAGGATGGCAGCGCTGGTGTGAGCGCTCCGTCACGGCCGGGAGAAAACACCAGTGCACGCGTTTCTCTGCTCTCGCAAACGGAGGATTCCAGCTTCCGACGACCTGGGGAATGGCTTGAGACCTTTTTCGAGGTCTTTTTCGGCAGTTTTCCTTCCTTTGGCGGCGTGACTCCCGCGGTCGCGGCTATCAAACGGCCGCGGCCGCCATTTTGTGAGATTGTGGCTTTGTGACGAGCGCATGGAAAACGCGCTCCTGCTTCCTACAATGTCCGTTGGGCTCAGCGTTTTCTACACTCCACATGGTGGGCTGATATTCTTCTCCTGACTGGACTTTGTCAACATGGTATGACCTCTCCTATATCTTTGCAAGCTGTTTTTTTTATCTTCATTTTTGGCGGCCATTTCATGACTCATGCTGCATTTCCTCATCTCCTTGCAGCGCATGCATGCCACTTCACCACCGTATCTCAGTGACATTAGTTGGTCTTCTCTCCCTCATGTCCTGCTTTAATGGTCACTCATCTCCTGTCGCTGTTTGTATGCACTGGAGGCTGCAGTGGTGAATTGTAGGGTTCAGCGCTTCCCTCACTAGTCACACTTTCTGTATGTACTGAAGCTTATCATCTGTGCTCACCTCTTCGAGGACATGGCCCCTTGACGCCTGCTGGCTGTCTCTTACTATAGTGGACTCAGTTAATGTTCTTTCGCTTTCATACTATAATTTCTACCTTGTGGAAGTTGTGGAGATCCTTGGCTCTGTTTTTTTTCCTGATGTCTTCTTGATATTGACTGTTTCTTATGGGCAAGCTTACAACGTACTGCGCTAACAAGGTTGGGAAGCGCACTTTTATCAAAAACTCTAAACTTTTTTCTGAGTTAGCCCAATTGGAAGCTTCTCAGGCACCTTCTGCTTCTATGCCACAGTCAAATATGGAGCCTTCTTCACAGCCCGCTGGGAAAACTACTGTTAAACGGCTAAAAAAAGACCCACCCTCACCGTCGGCTTCGGCATCCAATGTCTCCATGGAGTTATTGCTAACAGAGATTCGAGCACTTCAACCCTTCATGGAGGAAACTAATGCCAAGCTACAGGTCTTGACTGACAATTGGGCACAAATGGATGCGAGAGTCACGTCGGTGGAATGCAGTGTTTCCTCCCTTCAGGAATCAGCTGCCAAGGTTTCTCATGTGCATTCTCAAATCTCCTCTCTTCAGCGACAGGTTGAGGACCTTGAAAACCGAAATCGACGCAACAACCTGCGCCTTTACGGCCTTGTGGAGGGATGCGAGGGGAATGACCCCATCACTTTCTTTAAATCCTTCCTTCCCAAGCTTCTGCATCTTCCAGACAGCACTGTGCTCAATATACAGCGTGCTCATAGGCTGGGCCGAATCTCCTCATCTACTTCAGCTTCAACGAGACCTAGAGGCGTGATTATGTATTTTCTAGAATACACCGATCTTTTAAAAGTCCTCTCTGCAGCCAGGGCACTTCCACGACTTACGTGGTCTGGGTCCCTTTTGTTTTTTGCGCAGGACTATGCCAAAGCTACTGCTAACTGACGCAAAGCCTTCCTGGATATGCGACCTGCCCTTAGATCCATTGGTGCCAGATACGGGCTTTTTTATCCTTGTCTCTTCAGAGTCACTTATAACAATAAGACAACAACTTATGAGGATCCTGTGCGACTTCAAAGCTTTCTGAACTCCTGCGGTTCTACAGACATGGATGCTTCTGGCTCCTCTTCTTCCTTCCCTCCATTACTTTTTCTCTTAGCCTGCTGAAGTCTACCTGGTTTTGGGTTCTTGTTTTTCTGTTCAAAAATTAGACATAATATGCCTCCTTTGCATTTTGTATCAGTTCTTCATGTTAGTTGCGTTGTTCATATCTCATCATAATCTTTCTTGATTGCCCTCTTTTCTATGTGTTAAATTTTGCTACTCCCTTTTCCTAATGTTTTTCCTCTTGTTCTTCACAGATCATATAACGCGTGCCGTGTTGTTTTTCCGGCTGGACGGCTCGTTGACCCGGACGTCTTGTCTCCTCCAGTTGGTTCTTCCCCCCCTCCCTTCACGTTTGGTTTTTTCCTTGGTAACGATCCCTCCCTCTCCTTCCCTGTAAGTACAAGTTCCATCCTTTCCTGCCATGTTCGCTTCTGCTTCTGATCCCATTTTCCCTTTCATGTTGCCTTCCCCCTTTCTCTTTTGCTTAAAGGTGTAATTTCTTCTTTCCTATTCTCGTTCTCTTTTCCTACTATTCTCTCTACTTGTTCTCTTCTTAAAGGTGTCACTTTTTCTCTATCATTTTCAGTTTTTTTCTCATAACTTATTTTCCATCTCATTGTCTCCTTTGCTTCTTCTTCATTCATCTTTTCTTGTTCTGCTTTGCTATGAGGTTTCTTTTCATTATAGTTATTCCCTTTTTACTACTGGTTTTTAATGTCAGTACGTATTGTCTCATGGAATGTTAAAGGTCTTCACTCTCCCATTAAGAGACAACGAATTCTTTCTCACCTTGCTAAATTGAATGTGGACTTTGCCTTTTTGCAAGAGACTCATTTATCTGAAACGGAATCTGTTAAACTTAAAAGAGGCTGGGTGGGAGAGGTGTGTTTTGCTCCTGGAGATGGTAAGCGAAATGGTGTTGTTATTCTTATCCGTAAATCTCTTACTTATTCCTTGTTGGCTACTGAATCGGATTCTGGTGGTAGATGGTTGTTTGTCAAGCTTTCCTTGAGGGGTGTTCCACTCTCTTTTCTTAATGTTTATGCCCCTACAGGTGGTGACCCAATTTTTTGGCGCGAGATGTCTACTCGCATCACCACTCACATTGATGATAATTTTATTTTGGCAGGGGACTGTAATCAACCCCTTGATCCTTTTTTGGATCGAAATTCTAAAGCTTCTTTCATTCCAAACAAGTCCCATAAACTCTTTACTCACACAGTTTTGCAGCATAAACTTATTGATGCTTGGCGTTTGTGTAATCCAACGGCCAAAGAGTTTACCTTTTATTCTCCATCTCACCATTCCCAGTCACGCATTGATTACATTTTTGTATCCCATCACCTCTCCCATCACCTCT
Organism: Lissotriton helveticus; assembly: GCF_964261635.1. Classification (NCBI taxonomy): domain Eukaryota; kingdom Metazoa; phylum Chordata; class Amphibia; order Caudata; family Salamandridae; genus Lissotriton; species Lissotriton helveticus. The sequence goes on from NC_136058.1 coordinate 82,308,480, forward strand.
CGCAGTCTCTTACTCATGCAGGAATTGGCCCCATCCTATTATCTGATCACGCCCCAGTTTCTAGTAATATTGATATTCTGCCTAAAGTCGTTGGACCTAAAAGGTGGCGTTTCAATAATTCCTTGCTCCTAGATCCCAAATTCACTACTTCTTTTACAGACTTTTTTAATGAATATTTTACCTTTAATGATACCCCTTCTATTTCCACTCACACTATCTGGGATGCATTCAAGGCCACGGCTAGGGATTTTATTATCCAATATATGGCTAAGAAGCGGAGATCTGCACGTAAGTACACTACTGACCTTCTCCACAAAATCAAGGGTCTGGAGCACTCTTATTATACCTCTCACTCAAAGGAAAGCTTGACAGCACTTATTGACGCTAAGTTGAAATTTAATAAAAAATCTACAGAAGACGCTTCTCTTTACCTACTGAAATCTAGCTCGAAATTTTACGGTGGGAGGAATAAGGCAGGGAAAATTCTGGCTAATTATTTGAAAATCAAACACAACAAATTAAATATTGAATCTGTATTTGATGACACTGCTGTTCTTAGGCATAAAGACAATGAGATTCTAGACGAATTTTCCCACTTTTACTCTACACTTTATTCATCTGAGACCCATCCTACTCCCCAATCTCTCTCTGATTTTTTCTCTAATATTCGCCAACCAGACCATTTTCCCATTGACTTAACCTCTTTGGAATTGGATCTATCTCAGCAAGAGATACTTTCCGCCCTTAATTCTCTCAAGAAAGATAAAGCTCCAGGGCCTGATGGAATCACTGTCGAGTTCTATCTTCATTTTTCCAAATTGCTAATGCCTAAATTACACTCGCTTATAGACTCCTTTGTTTCCCTTGGTAGCTCATCAGGTACCTTCTCTGATGCCCATATTTGTATCATCCCTAAGGAAGGGAAAGACTCTCGATACTGTAAAAACTATAGACCAATTTCCCTTGTCAATATTGATTATAAGATTTATGCTAAATCCCTTGCAGCTCGGTTAGACCCCTTTTTACCTGAATTACTCGGCTCCGAGCAATCTGGATTTGTTAAAGGACGCTATATTACTGATAACACCAGACTCCTTTTTAACGTCTTGTCCAAATCTTCACGCTTTCAAGATTCTCTGGCGGCTATTGCCCTGGACGCGGAAAAGGCGTTTGACAGAGTAGAGTGGACTTATCTTTTCTCTGCCCTTAAATGGTTCGGTTTCGGTCCCAAATTTGTTTCCCTAATCTCCTTTCTTTACTCCAATCCTAGAGCAGCGGTCTGTGCAAATGGTTTGGTTTCCTCCTTTTTTGAGTTAGGTAGAGGTGTGAGACAAGGTTGTCCTTTATCTCCTTTTCTCTTTAACTTAGCTTTGGAACCCTTTCTCTCCAAACTCAGACAAAATCCTGACATAGACGGCTTTCAAACATCACATTCTCACGTTAAACTCGCAGCCTATGCAGATGACATTTTGCTTTTTCTCTCCAATCCTACTGTCTCTATTCCTGCCTTCCTTGCCGAAGTATATGAATATTCGAATATTTCTGGATACAAGTTGAACAATGACAAGTGTGAAATTTTACCCCTCACGAAATATACTTTTAAACCTGATTTTGCTGTTTCTAATTTTACTTGGAGTTCTTCCCACATCAAATATTTAGGTTTACATTTCACTCCCTCCATAGCGGATACGGTCTCACTTTGTCTCAACAAATGTACCCAGAAACTTTCTGACCTCACCGCCAAATGGCATCCACTCCATCTTTCATGGTGGGGACGCCTCAATACCATTAAAATGATGCTATCCCCCATCGTTTTATACACTATTTCTAACATTCCAGTTCCTATCCCCATGAAGTTCTTTCAGAAGATTAATTCCATTCTTTCCTCTTTTCTCTGGTCGGGCAAAAAACCCCGCATGTCCCTGTCTAGATTGACACGTCCCAAATCTGACTTTCCAACATACCATAGGGCTTTCCTATTGCGCCAGGCTTCCTTCTGGTTACGAGACCCTGATGAACCTTGTCCTTTATGGGTTACTGTAGAGCGTCTCTCTCTCTCTCCCTTTACTTTTGCTGAATTTCTATCTTTCTCTCATAAGCCACAGCTATCATCCATTCCCATACACAAATTTACAGTCAAGTTGCTCTTAGCCTCCTCCCCTATCCCTCCATCCTCTGTAGCTGATTTTTTATCCACTACCATCTGGCATAATAAAAGTCTCCTTATCAACAACAAACCTTTTTACTGGAATTCTTGGAGGCAGAAGGGTTTAATTTGGGTCTCTCAGCTTTTTTCTCAATCCACTTTTTTATCTTTTTCAGCATTACGCCACTCTTTTGTCCTTCCCGCCTCCTTTGCTCGTAAGTATCTCATACTTAAAGATGTGGTCCTGTCTACTTACACCCAGCACCAGCAATCTCACAATCACTCTTCGTCTCCTAATCCTACCTCACAACTTCACTCCTTGTTGGCTACTTCTTCTAAATCCTCTCTCATATATGCATTTCTTCGTGCCATACCCTCTCCTCGTCCAAAGTCCAAGGTGGAGGAGCAATGGGAATGCGATTTTGCCACTTCATGGCCTATTTCTTTGTGGGATAAGTTGTGGACCAAGATTCGCAAGTCCTCTAGATCTGCTACCTTAACACAGACACTATTTTTCATCTATAATAGGCTTCTTTTTACACCACACTTGCTTAGTAAGAAATTCTCTTCTGCCCCTGACTCCTGCTGGTCTTGCTCTGCACCCATTGCAACTCTATTCCACATGCTCTTTTCTTGTACTATCGTTCATGATTTCTGGAGGCAAATTTGGACCCAAATCAATGATATTTTTCACACTCAAATCCCTTTTTCTTTTATTCACATTTTTTTAGGTAGTCTCTCTCCCTGTTGGGATCAAGTCACTTTTGATGTACGAATCATTGATTTACTGATAGCAGTTGCATTACAACAAATTACTGTTAATTGGAAGAATTTTGCGAATATCTAATTTAAAGCATGGTGGTATAATGTTTGTTATAATCATAGGTTAGATACTGCCTTTGTTTTTCCTCTCAATATGGCAATGAAACGCACCATTCTATGGCTTCCCATAACATTGTTCCTTGATACCTGTGCTAAGAATTCATCTCATTTATCACCCATTCAACAAGAAGTCTCCAAACCTCCTTGATCGACCTTAATGTTCCTAAGTATTTTTCTATCTAAATAGTTTTTACTATTGTACCCATTTTATCCTTTATTGTGTAACCTCATTTTACCTTTGTAACCAGTATGCCTTTTGCTATTCATGCATCGTTTTCTTAGATTGTTTTTGCTTCTTTTTTGTACCACATGTGTATATTGTATTGACACCTCTTATTGCTTAATAAATTCTCTTTGAACTGATAAAGTACATTTTTCCTCATTTTTCCGTTCACCTGTGTCTGTCCTGTCTGTTGGAAATATATTTCATTTGTTTAACTCAATAGAGAAAGGTCTTTAGCAACTACAATAAAATATGAGTCCAGGGACGTTGGCGGGCATGTAGGATGAGCTGGCACTGCCTGGTGAGACAGCTTGAAAGGACCTCTGTGTGGGGAGGATTTTTGTTTCTTGGGGCCGTGATTGGACCAAAGAAACGTACCACACAGTGGCCCTTTTGCTCTGGCCTATCTGGCAATGGCAGAGTGCTCGATAGGCCACTTCACCTTTGGTCATTGGAGAGTCTGATTTCTTAATGGGAGGTGGAACATAGACAGCCTGAACCAAGCCAGGGATGGGACTGACTTAGCTCTAGGAGCCAAAGAATGAGCCAAGTGATCAAAAAATGTAAATCAGGGAACATGAAAAATGATGATGAATACTCCCAGGTGAGGTTTTGTACAGCACCGATCTGGAACTGAATTACTTCAATGTGTTCTCAAATTAGTTGGTCAAGAAGAGGAAACGTGGGGCCAGATGTACGACCGTTTTTTAGTCGCAAAGGGGATTTTGGGCCCTTTGCGACCGCAATATAGGTCAGCCCAATGTACTATCCCTATTTTGCAAGTAACTAATCTATTAGCAACTCGCAAAATAGGATTAGCGACTCGCTATTATGAAGGGGCATGCCAAGGGCGTCCCTTCCTAATAGCGAGTACAAAACATATGTATGGTTGTTGTGCAACCGCAATTGTGGTCGCAAAACACTCACAGTTTACCACCCTTCTTAGATGGGTGGTAAGCCACTTGCAAATGGGAAGGTCCCAGGGAACACTGCCTGCCCTTAAAAAAATAAAACTGAAACTGCAAAGTTGAATTTTTCATTTTTAAATGCATCCTGTTTTCCTGTAAGGAAAATGGAATGCTTTTTTTTTTTAACTGCTTTATTGACAAAGCAGTCCCTGACTTGGTGGTCCGCTGTCCACAGCAGGCCACCATCAACGGAGTGCTAGCAATTCCCAATGGGGTCGCAAATATGACAGCCTCATTAATGTTCATGAGGCATGCAACTTGCAACCCAATTGGGAAACGCAAACAGTATCTGAGACACTGTTGTATATTGAGTTATGTGATTTGCAAATTCAGCCCCTGGAGGGTTAAATCATTTTCTCCTCCATTCAACACCAAAGCTTTGTGTTCCTGTATTTCATATATTAGTATTAGGACATGTTGTTCAATAAATACACTTAGCCTTAAATCAAACTGGTAATGTACACACACATATATTTGTGCAATGTCATAAGATTTAAAGGTGCACTTTTCAGTTTGAAATATTTCCATAAAATCTGAAGATCAAACATTGTGACAGAATTGTCTTTCTGAAGCAGTGCTGTTAAATCACATGTTTCTCCTTGAAGTGCTGTTACCCAAGCAGAAAACTCTCTGGGGCTCCAAAACCTCTGTGTTTTGCTAATCTGCTCTCTGGCAGATGTGTTTAAAAATCAAATGGCCGTAAGAGTTTGCCAAGATTGATTAATCAATCATTACAGTGAGGTGTCTAAAAACTGAACATGGCTATTAACATTGCTCAGATTTTGTCTGGCAATACTTATGGAATGTTCTGTCTAAACAACCAAACAGTAGTGAGTTATCTAACCCTTTGGGAAGAGGCTATGACCATTTGGAACTGCGATCTAGAAAGATAGCTTGGGCTGTGAGCAGTTCGCCAAGGAGACAGGGAGAATTAGATGCTGTAAGCACATGATGAAAGGGGGCTGCAACAAGAAGCAACTGTGCCCAAGAAGAAATGACATCTCTTCTACTTGAAGATAATGGTGAGCCAATCCCTGAAGAACATGTTCATGAGTCTGTGCTACTGTACTCTCTATTATTTTCGAAAAGTAAAGTTCACCCCCTCTCCCCCCTCCAAGCGCCTTGAGACCCTCTGGGTGAGTAGTGCGCTATACAAATTTCCTAACTTGAACTTGAACTATGTGTTTCAACTAATACTGTTGAGCTAAGCAGTTCTTCTGAGAATCAGAGCTCACAAGGCCAAGACTTTCTTAGTGGTCCCCGACTGGACCGGAAGAGGAGACTTTGGTATCCCGATCTGTTTCAGTTGGTGCAATATTCATCTTGGTATTTCAAAAGCCGGGAGTAGCTCCTGGCCCAGAACAGAGGGTTGTTTTATATAAACCTGAAATCACTTAACATTTAGGCTTGGCTCTTCAATAATTAACACTAGCCAAGTTCAATTTCAATGCAGAATTGATAGATAGTGTTCTTGCTGCGAAGTTACCATTCACTAGGAAAGTTTACTTAAGTAGATGGTCAACTTTTGACTACTGGTGTAAAGCAGCTATTGAGATCCTTTTTGAGATGATGTTAATGCAGGCCTTCGATTTGCTTAGGATTTCGCAGAAATGTGTGTTATATAGATATAGTCAAACAATACATAGTGGCCATTTCTGCCTGCGTGTCTTATCCAGATCAAAGGTCTCTCTTCAAAATGAAATTGGTACTCGTGTTTCTTTTTTTTTTATAATCTTTTTTCTTTTTATTTTTATTTTCAAAGAGACCTTTATTGACTTTATGCAAAACTTACACAGTGGCGTACCTACATCCCAGCCGGCCGGCAGCGCAGTACATTTTAGCCTTCATCAGGAGAGATAAAGGAAGAAACACAGCAAGCCGCATACAACCCTAGTGGGCCGGCCACGTCAGGAGGGCATGCAAATTGTTGAGCTGATTAGTCAGGTCTCTAACAAACATAAATAAACCTCCAACTTAGAAAAACCACAATACTCTCACCACTGGTCCCCTAATGTGTACGACTAGTGCTATTTCAGTTACTGGTCCTGTTCTGCCTCCCGGTGTTTTCCCCACTTCGCTTGCCCGTAGATTACACAGAGTATAACAGTCTGCTCCTTCCAATGCTCAGGGAGTCTAACCCTTCTCAGTGACCTTTGCCCTCCCGCACGCCCTCTTCTCCCCATTGGGGATCTGGGTGCATGTCATCAGTCTCAGTGTGTTTCAGAAGGTAAGTTTGCAGAGGGGTCCAGATATCCTGTGGGCGGGATGCAGGCGGCTTACATTCAGCATAAGTGTGAAGTTGTTCCTGAAAGTATATGAGGCTGTTCAGCCACTCCTTAAATTTGGGAGGCTGTCCCCGTCCCCATCGGCAAGCTATCCGTCCTTTCACTAGGAGGAGGGCCAGGGAAGTGTATTACCGTATCTTAGCAGGGAACTGCTCCGTGTATCCCCGGAGAGCGACGAGGGGGGTAGCAGGCACATGTACCCCGGTCATTTCATCCAATGCGTTAAGGACCTCCCTCCAGTATTCCCGAATCAGTGGACAGTCCCAGGCCAAGTGTCCGAACCCAGCACCCACAGCTCCGCATCTGTCGCAGCAGTCGGTGTCTCGCAATCGGAGGCGGTGCAAACGGGCAGGCGTGTAGTAAAGTTGGTGTAAATATCTGTAATGTAGTAGGCGCAGTCTGCTATTGGTGGAGATCTCGCCAGTCTGACGGCAGCAGAAGAGCCACTGTTCATCTGTGAGGGGATGTCCGAGCTCCTCCTCCCACCTGCCTCTGGCCAGGACGGGGTCTCTCTCCCACTCTCTCTGAGTGGTGCAGTACAGTTGTGACACCACATGCTCTGGGGATGCTTGCTGCAAGAGAGTGTGAAGGGGGCCATGATGGGCGGTTCAAGTGGGAAGCAATGTAAGAGAGTTTGCATGTCCTGCCTGAGTCTTACATATTAGAATCATTCCAGGTGGGTGGGGGAAGTGATGCCAAAGAATTCCTCACTTTTTTTAATAATCTTTATTTTAGACATCCAACACAAACATAGGCTTACAATGAAAATACACTTATGTTCAGTGCGTATGAGCAGGATGTCAATTATTTATCTTAAATCCCTCCCTTCCTACAAAGTTAAGCCCCCCTAATACCCTAATCCACCCACCTCACTCTCAACGAAACCAAAGAGGACTCATTTGGGTTACACCAATGAGTGCTCTACACCATTAATTTTAGATTATAATCATTATAAACACTTAAACAATAAACCACCTTTCTTTACTATCTCAACTAGTATACATTAGATATATCAGGATGTGGGCTCATTGACCCAGTTGGTTATTGGTGCCCAAATTCCAAGACCACAGTAGCCACACATAACCTAAACACTGCCATTGCGGTGAAGAGCAAAACCCGGCTTGTCTGTCATTACTTGATTGCTAACTCCTAGCACAATGACTTGCGGCATGAGATCCACCTCATACCCCAGTATGTGCTTAATATAATTGCCCACTTCACCCACCAGATCTAATATTTTGGGGCAGGTTGCGAACATATGAACACTATCTGCAGCATGGCAGCTGCAGCGAGAAAATTGTGTGCCAGTGGTACCGCCCCATTTAAAGATCCGCGCTGGGGTAATGTATAGATTCAGCCAAGTTTTAAAACATTGCACTTGTAAGTTAGTTGAGAAAAATGCAGTCTGACTCAGTAATAGAAAATCCTCGCATTCCCCTACCCCTGCTTGTACCAAATCCTGCCAGCGATCAGTATGTTTTAATAGATCGTCCTCCATTAGATTACTAAGTGGTTTAAAAAAACTTAGAAATTGGTGCTGCAGCCCCAAGAGCCAGATCCAGTAGGGGAACTATGTGTCCCTTGATTACTTGCTTAGATAAGTAGTCCCTAACTTGTCGGTATTTAAAGAAATGGTTGTTTCCGACCACAAATTTTCTCTTGATTACATCAAACAAGTGTATTGTGTTATCCACCATATGTTCACCAATGTGTCTAATACCCTTATCCATCCATGTTTTCATATAACCGTCTCGAAACATTTCCGGCAGTTTATCATTATGCGCCAGGGGGGTATATCTGTATATCCTATGCAATGTAAGTTTTTTTTTACTGCCTTCCATATTTTAAATGCTCCCAAGAGAGTCTTAAATCTCACTCTTTTAAAGTACGCAAAATCAAAATGCCGCATAAAACACCCCTGGGCCTCCGTCCCTACTAACCTGTGTGTTGAGGTATAGAGTGTTTCCTCTGTTACTACGCTCTCTTTCCCCAGCAGTTCAGTCATATGTTGTAAGGCGATTTATCAGAGTGGAGGGATAAGGGAGTGAAGCATCCGTTTCTTTCCCCTTAGGTAAGTTATAGATTCATCAAAACAAAAAACGGACACTTGTTACACCTGAAGACCATTAGTTTTGCCAGATGTATTAGAGTATCCTCAAAAAACTCAATGTTTCTGGATTGCGGTTTATCTGTTTCATCCGCCCCACATTGGAGTTGTGGCAGTTATCATTGGGTACTCCAAAAGATAGTGAATTGCCAGCCTCATCCAGAGGCACCTCTGGTCTATGGTGCAGTATCCAGAGATGTGTGTATACAAATGGGTGAAAACTAACTTTATGAAAAAAGGAAAAAATGTTAAAACAGGGGAAAGCCACCCGGATTTTTTAATAAGGGTAGATATCCGCTGTGGTTAAAAAATAGAGGTACTGTAATTTAGATCAAGTTACTGGATCTAACAGTGTGTAAATGAGATCGTCGACATGTTTCAGCTCCTTGGGCCCGAGGGGTCTGCGGAGCTTTCGTCAGGACTAACAAACAGAAAATTGTACTTACACAATTTGTGTAGTATCTCTTTGATGTAAGCGTTTTCTGATAATTATTTGAAAACAATTCCTCCAAATTCTGCATTGGAGGAACCCTTTACTTCTTCGGGGGTCCCGCTTTTCCTAGCTCAGAGCCGCGTATAGGGATTCTCCCTGACTTGTGCTGACTCTGCCCCCGGCGGCTCTGAGCTAGGAAAAGCGGGACCCCCGAAGAAGTAAAGGGTTCCTCCAATGCAGAATTTGGAGGAATTGTTTTCAAATAATTATCAGAAAACGCTTACATCAAAGAGATACTATACAAATTGTGTAAGTACAATTTTCTGTTTGTTAGTCCTGACGAAAGCTCCGCAGACCCCTCGGGCCCAAGGAGCTGAAACATGTCGACGATCTCATTTACACACTGTTAGATCCAGTAACTTGATCTAAATTACAGTACCTCTATTTTTTAACCACAGCGGATATCTACCCTTATTAAAAAATCCGGGGGGCTTTCCCCTGTTTTAAATTTTTTTCCTTTTTTCATAAAGTTTGTTTTCACCCATTTGTATACACACATCTCTGGATACTGCACCATAGACCAGAGGTGCCTCTCGATGAGGCTGGCAATTCACTATCTTTTGGAGTACCGAATGATAACTGCCACAACTCTAATGTGGGGCGGATGAAACAGATAAACCGCAATCCAGAAACATTGAGTTTTTTGAGGATACTCTAATACATCTGGCAAAACTAATGGTCTTCAGGTGTAACAAGTGTCCGTTTTTTGTTTTGATGAATCTATATGTTGTAAGGCTACAGCCCAGTGGTAGATCTGTAGATCAGGAACAGACCACCCTGTGTCTTTGGATAAAGTCATATATGTTAGCGCTCTATGGGGGCGTTTCCCAGCCCACAATAATTTCAAAATTAATTGATTGAAAGCATAGAACCAGACCGTAGTGATTTCCACAGGGATAGATCTAGAAAAATAAAAAATTCTGGCCAAAAATAACATCTTAATAACATTGCACCTTCCTAGGAGGGTAAGGTGAAGACCGTTCATTCAGTTAAAATCAGCTTTGGTCTTATGTAACAAAGGCTCCAGGGTAATTTGTACAATTTCATCCACATTAGCAGAGATCTCCACTCCTAGATATCTAGCATTTCCCACTGTTTGTATATCATTCAAGTCTGCTCCGGAGCTTTTCACAATCATTGTTTTATTCCTATTAAGAAAGTATCCTGAGAGTTTACCAAAATCTTTGGCTTCCCTTTCTAACTCCTTGATAGCCTCCGATGGATTAGCTGTTAATATAGCGAGATCATCTGCATAGGCTAATAGCATTGTGTAGCCGCCGATACATTGAATGGCCTGTAGCTTATTATTCTCCACAATTTTTCTAATAAAAAGATCTATGTATAGTGCAAATAATAACGGGGAACAAGGGCACCCTTGCCGTGTGCCCCGGGTGACCTTAATCGCGTCAGAAGTAGCAGACATCAAGGCTATCCTAGCCACGGGTGCCTGATACATACATCCAATGGCTCTAATAAAGCCCTTGCCCAAACCTTTCCTTTCCATGAGTGACCATAAAAAGGGCCAGGAGAACCTATCCTGCAATAATGCTTTTTCAACATCGAGTAAAATTGCAGTCATAGGGTCTCCTGACAACTTTGTGTAATCAAAAAGCGTGATTATGCGACAAATGTGCTCAGTTGTACCCCTTCCTGGCACAAACCCATGCTGGGGAAGGGGAAACAAACTTTGTTATAACTGTGGCTAATCTTTTTGCTAAAATTTTCAAATATATTTTAATGTCGCTATTCACCAATGTGGAGGGACTTGCAATGAACAGAGTAAACTGAACTAGCATTCGTAGTATTTGGCTTGTTTTAAATTTAGCTTGCTGTTGCTCTTTGTGTCTCATAGGGCTAAATTAGTATTTAACGTCCGTAGTTAAATTGCGCATTAATCATGTCTTAAAATGCTGTTCATTGTGCTATTGGATTTGAAGAAGACACCAGGATGGGAGCTTATATGTTCATGCCAGCCTTAAAATATAATTTAAAAAAGTGCATCTATAAGTTAAGACAGCACAGTCATTTGTTTCTCTGGCAGGTGGCCAATAGCAAGAGAAGAAATGTGCTTGGAATTCAACATTGGATGTTTCTTCCTTAAAAGAATAACGAAATATGTGATGAAACTGTGCCTCTTAAAAAAACATATAATCAAAAATCATACCTAAAACGGTCTAATTCCATTTCTGCAGTTATAAGAGAATTTGTCATAAATTACAAAAAAAAATAGGATAAACACAAACTAGTTTAAGACCTGGTGACACTAAAATTGGCACTTCAGGAGAACAAAAAGGCAATTTGCGTTGAGAATTAAATATTTCTAAATATACTCCAATAACAAGACTAAAGAGCAGTAGATCACAATACTGTAATTTGCGGATCTATCATGCATGCTTCCGCATCTGATTCTTTCACTAACAAAGCAGAAGAGACATTCAACAATTTCTTTATAGAACTTTATAGAAATGTTTCTGAACAACCAAAGGGTTAAAGAGCAAGTTCTACCTGAAATTTAAAGTATCGACAAACAACTAGATGCAAAAGGACCAGAGGCCGTCTCACCCCGGTTACTTTTACAAATTGTATGGGACAAGAAGAGACAGAAAGCTTTAAACCTACATATTTGGAATATCATGCTCTCTGGCAGATTTGTTTACAAATCAAATGGCCGTAAGAGTTTTCCAAAACTGATTAATCAATCATTACAGTGAGGTATCTAAAAACTTAACATGGATCTTAACATTGCTCAGATTTTGTCTGGCAATACTTATGGGATGTTCTGTCTAAACAACCAATGAGTAGTAGGTTATCTACCCCTTTGGGAAGAAGCTATGACCATTTGGAACTGCAATCTAGACAGATAGCTTGGGCTATGAGCAGTTCGCCCACGAGAGTGGGAGAATTAGATGCTGTAAGCAAATGATGAAACGGGGCTGCTACAAGAAGCAACTGTGCCCAAGAAGAAATGCCATCTTTTCTGCTTGAAGATAATGGTGAGCCAATCCCTAAGGAACATGTTCATGAGTCTTTGTTACTATACTCTCTATTATGTGTTTCAACTAATACTGTTGAGCTAAGCAGTTCTTCTGAGAATCAGAGCTCACAAGGCCAAGATTTTCTTAGTGGTCCCGGACTGAACCGGGAGAGGAGACTTTGGTATCCCGATCTGTTTCAGTTGGTGCAATATTCATCTTGGCATTTCAAAAGCCAGGAGTAGCTCCTGGCGCAGAACAGAGGGTTGTTTTATATAAACCTGAAATAACTAGACTTAGGCTTGGCTCTTCAATGGTTAAACCCTAGCCAAGTTCAATTTCAATGCAGAATTGATAGTTAGTGTTCTTGCTGCGAAGTTACCATCGCAGAGGAAAGTTTACTTTAGTAGATGGTCAACTTTTGAATTCTGGTGTGAGGCTGCTCCTGAGATCCTTTTTAAGGTGATGGTAATGCAAGCCTTCGATTTGCTTAGGATTTCGCAGAAATGTGTGTTTATATATATATATATATAGTCAAACAATATATAGTGGCAATTTCTGCCTGCATGTCTTATCCAGATCAAAGGTCTCTCATCAAAATAAAATTGGTACTCGTGTTTCTAAGGCACCTTCAGCATGCGTTCCTCCATGCACTTTCATTATCAGTAGAATCTTCATTGTTGACTTTTTGAATGGAAGTGGCATTTGAGCCCTTACATTCTTTTGAGTTAAAATGTAGTTCTTTTCACCATACCTTTGGCCAGACATGTAAGTGAACTTCAGGTTTCTCCTCCTTTGACTATTTTTTCCAACAAACTGATGTCTTTGAGAGCTATACCTTCCTGCTTGTCTATGATAGTGTCTGATATGAGTATGTTTCAAATAAATGGCCCAAAATTTGGAGGCGAAACCTAGCCTGACAAAAGAATAGGTTATCGAAAGGTAAACATACATTAACCACATACTTATAAGTAAGCCTATGTGCACATTCTTTTGCACACATGCATATTGTATATCGTCTCTGATGTGTCTGCAGGCATGTTTTGACAAGTGCAATGCCATTTTGCGAGGCTAGCATTATGTTCTGTTCAGTAGGTCACTGTTCAACCAGTCACCAAGGTGCTTGAAAAATATGTCGTAAAAATCGGAGAACTGCAGTTTATGTATTTATTAACAATCATTTGACGATCAAAATATCATGTCACTACTACATTGACCTATGATTTTTGGCGGTTCAATCAGTTCTCATTGTGAGCTGAATTGCAACCAAGATCCCACATAAAGCTCTCTTTCACTCGGAGCATCAATTTCAAATAAAACTTTATTTAATAAAGTGCAATCAAAACTCGCTCCTTAACTGACATATTTGTGTTGACTAGCTTCTTTCCTATTCATATTAAACAATATCGCCCATTTGTTAGACACAAATGTGGTTTAAAGTAACTTTTTTCCAAATCTTCTTGTTCACCTGTGTCTCTCTTGTCTGTTGGAAATATATTTCATTTGTTTTACTCAATAGAGAAAGGACTTTAGCAACTACAATGAAATATGAGTCCATGGACATAGGCAGTGCTGGACCGGCATGTTCTGCAATCTAGCCCTGCCTGGTGAGCCAGCTTGAAAGGACCACTGTGTGGGGTGGGTTTTTGGTTCCTGAGGCCGTGACTGGGCCAAATAAACATACCACACAGTGGCCCTTTGCCAGCCGCGACCCGTGGAGGGAGTTGAGGTGGGGCTGAAAGGCGGGGGAGGGGCAGGGGGGGATTCTAAAAACCGGAATATGGATAATTGGAGGTAAGTAAACACTTTATTTAATAAAACAAATTTCGTTGCGCGCCCTGCATTGCAAAATGCGATGCAGCGCGCGCTACGAAATTTGTTTTATTAATTAAACTGTGTAGTTACCTCCAATTATCCTTATTCCGGGTTTTAAAAAACCCCACCCTGTCCCTCCCCTGCCCCGCCTTTCAGCCCCACCGCAACTCCCTCCAAGGGCCGCGGCTGCCCTTTCCATCTGGCCTATCTGGAAATGGTAGAGTCCCCGATAGGCCACTTCACCTTTGGTCGTAGGAGAGTCTGATTTCTTAAAGGGAGGCGGAAGACTGACAGCCTGAGTCTAGCCAGGGGTGTGACTGACTTAGCTCTAGGAGCCAAAGGAAGCGCCAAAATATCAGAAAATGTAAATCAGGCAACATGAAAAATTGTGATAAAGACTCTTTCAAACGAACAATTTTGTCCAACATATGTGGATGTCTCAATTATGTGTATGTGATTATATCACTGAATTGAGTGACATTTATTCAAAGTAATTTTTTTAAACATTCAAGATGTCATTGCCATACCCTACCCAAGTGTCACTTTGTCATGTTCTCTATTAATATGACCTGTATTGTTATTAAATGTAAAGCAACTTTTTTTCATATTAGCCGTAGACAGGTGAGGTTTTGTACAGCACTGATCCGAAACTGAATTACTTCAGTGTGCTCTCAAATTAGTTGGTCAAGAAAAGGAAACATGGTGTCAGATGTACGACCATTTTTTGTAGTCATAAAGGGGATTTTGGCCCCCTTGCGACCGCAAAATAGGTCAGCCCAATGTACTAACCCTATTTTGCGAGTCACTAATCTATTAGTAACTCACAAAACAGGGTTAGCGACTCGCTATTAGGAAGGGGGGTGCCAAGGTCGTCTCTTCCTAATAGCGAGTCCGTAACCTATGTATGATTGTTTTGCGGCTGCAATTGTGGTTGCAAAACTCTCACAGTTTACCACCCTTCTTAGAAGGGTGGTAAGCCTCTTGCAAATGGGAATATCCAAGGGACCACTGCCTGCCCTTAAAAAATGAAACTGAAAAGTTTCAGTTTTTTTTTAAATCCTGGAAAACTGGCAGCTTTTTTAAATTAAAAAAACGGATTTATTTGCAAAGCAGTCGAAGACATGGTGGTCTGCTGACCCCAGTAGAACACCATCCCTGGGTGTGCTAGCCATTCCCAGTGGGGTCGCAACGCCATTGGGAATCAAAAACTGTATCTGAGATACTGGTGTACATTGAATTTTCTGACTTGCAAATTGCGACTCATAATTTGTCGCAATTTGCGAGTCACAAATTCAATGGGTGTACATCTGGCATCTAGTGAAGTAAAAGTGATGTGCTTGAGCCCATGTTTGCTGTTTGAAAATCCAGCCTCTGGAGTGTTACATCATGTTCTCCTCCATTCAGCATCAAAGCTTTGTGTTCCTGTATTTCATATATTGGTATTAGTACATGTTGTACAATAAATATACTTAGCCTTAAATCAAACTGGTAATGTAAACACATATATTTGTACACCTTCATAAGATTTAAAGGTGCACTTTTCAATTTGAAATGTTTCCATAAAATCTGAAGATCAAACATTGTGACAGAACTGTCTGTCTGAAGCTGTGCTGCATATTCCATATTTCTTCTTGAAGGGCTGTTACCCAAGGAGAAAACTCTCGGGGCTTCCAAGACCTCTTCATTTTTGTCTTAAAAATGCAATTGGTACTCAGGTTTCTAAGGCACCATCAGCATGCATTCCCTCCTGCACTTCCATTATCAGTAGGATCTTCACTGTTGACTTTTTGAATGGAACAGTCGTTTGAGCACTTACATTCTTATGAGTAAAAATGTCTTTCTTTTCACCATACCTTTGGCCGGACATGTGAGTGAAATTCAGGTTTCTCCTCATTTGACTGTTTTTCTAACAAACTGATGTCTTTGAGAGCTAAACCTTTCTGCTTGCCCATGATAGTAGCTGATATAAGTATGTTTCAAATAATTGGCCTAAATTCAGAGGCGAAACCTAGCCTGACAAAAGAATAGGTTATCGATAGGTAAACACACCTCAACCATACACTTATAAGTCAGATATGCTGTACACCAAATGTCTACGGACCCTTTATAAACTCTTCAGGCTTCTACCAAATCGTTGAATAGATAGTATAGTGCCTGAAGCCTGTCCGGTATAAATGGAACTAGGATCAAAACTACAAGATGCCTCAGCAACCGTGGGTTAGGAACATTTATAAGAAAGTTTAGTTCATAAGGCACAGGCACACCTTCTGCTTGCTAAAGCAAGTCAGCCCAAGATTCGGAGAATCAGAGATGAGGTACTTCTTTAGGGTTTGATTTACCCACTCAGCTAGCGATTCGGTCTGTATATTGAAGCATGTACAAATGACTAACTTAAGCAGCACAAAAGGAAGATGAACTGTGACCCTTGTTCAGAAGTGACTTTTGAAGATTATCCAGGAATGTGGCTAATGTGATGTTGCAGACCTTCTACCAGTTGGGCAGATGCTTTTGCAAGGGAAACATCCTTTACAACGCAACTTTTACCACGCAGTGCTATTACAACACAGGTTTTACAATGAAAACCATTACAACGTATTGTGCTGGGGGGCGCTCTAGGATAGGGAATAGATTTAATTTACTATCCAACACCTTCCCTAGTGTCCTCGGGGACTGGAGTTGGAATAGTAAATTAAACTATTCACTATCCAGCACCGCAAAGCGCTATGCGTTGTAATGGTATGCGTTGTAAAAACTGCGTTGTAACAGCATGCGTGGTAAAAGCATGCATTGTAATGTCATACATCCCTTTTGCAAGGGTCAAAATGAGACAACAGTGTCAAACTCTCTTAAAAGGCCAAAATTGAAACTTTCTGTTGCTCACAGGTGATAATATTATAATTTTTCTTTAATTACAGGAATAATTTCTTCAACCTTCATTAGTTTGTGCTTGATAGACATTCATATACATATATATAGCAGTACTTAAGTGGGATGAGATAAGTAGGGTGGTCTCTAAAAGGGACGTGGGCAAAGAACTATAACTCTGAGGTGTAACACAGGCCCTCAAAGTCCTTGTGCCTCATTCTACCTAGCCTAGGACTATGAATGTCTGTGAGATGTGAGAGTTTAAGGGGCCCTCACCACATACTGCAGGTGGGCCCTATCGTTTTCTATTATGCCACTGGTGTACGTAGCAACCCTTTCTAAGTGGTGTGGCCTATGAAAATACCTGTAGCTTAAAACATGTAAACTGAACTTTAGTGCTTCACAGACTGTGTCACCTAACCAGTATTTGGATGCTTCTGTGGGTTTTCTGTTCCTACACCCAGACACGTCACATGCAAACCACCACATACAATCAATGCACACCAGATCTATTGGCTGGTACCTGCTTTTTAGCTGTATCAGGTGAAGGAATAACAGTAATGATTTTGATTTGAATAATTTGAATTGAAAATGTTTCAATTCTGAAAATGTGACACCCAAGAACTGAACTCAGACAGACTCCTGGAGTGAATCTGAGTTCAAAATATGCACTACAAAAGTGTCCTATGTTACATGCAAAGAATGCAGAAGTACACCATCTTGAAAAAAAGCACATACTCCCAGGGACTGCAAGATGAAGTAAACTATGTGAATGGTAAACAGATTCCATGACTGACATGGAATACCTTAAGAGTTTTTACAGTCTTTGTTTAGAAATCAATTCGTAGTCTTGCCAGTAAAGTTAAGAAAAGGAGAATAGAGCCCGGTAGGGACCCGTTTCGAATTTGTTTTTTAATTACTACCAGGTCTGAGATGGAACCTTTGTGGCTCCTGATGGACTCCGTAGAACTATGATGTAAGCATTAGAGCGTAGTGAATTGAATGCAGGTTTCGAATGTTGAGTTTGCTGTTGCACGCCGAAGAATAAGGATGTATTATTCTGAGCTCCATGTGTAGCATAGTGATTGGCAAGAACCCGGCTGGGGAGGATGCTACAGCTAGTATAATCAGCGAATTTCAGTGTAGGTAGATATATCTCTGTACTTACAACACATGTTTTTAATTCTCATGTAATACAAACCTGACCTTTACAAACCGTTGTATTACTACGTAGGTCTTTACCATGAATTTTTTTGTGGTAACAAATATATATTTGTAGTCACAAACAATGCATGGTACATTCCTGTTATGTAATTCACAGCATTTTAAAGGTCAACGCATTGTGTTACATGCGTGACAACAAGTGTACATCATAAATACATGCATGGTGACAACTGATATTCATGAAAATAAATTGAAATGCTACCATATTGTAAACAAATTCTGAGCACATTCATTATTTCTCCTGCTGACTTTATTTGCTGTAGGTAAACATTTGTGCTTAGTTTTGGAAAATGTAATATGTGCATTTGCGCTAAGTACGACAGAGTGCATGTTCACACACTGATGGTGGTAAATTCATAAAATGCACTGGCATCTCTGCAAAGATGTAAGCCATTGTGCACATTTTGTATATAGTCTCTGATGTGCCCTCTGATGTGTCTGCAGACGTGTTTTCACAAATGTAATGCCATTTTTGTGAGGCTAGCATTATGATGTGTTCAGTAGATCACCTGTTCAACCAGTCACCAAGGTGCTTGAAAATGTGTCTTCCAAATTGGAGAATAGCAGTTTATGTACTTATGAATATTCATTTGACAATCAAAATATTATGTCACGGCTAAATTGGCCTATGATATTTGGCAGGTTCAATTAGTTCTCATTCTGAGCCGAATTGCAACCAAGATGCCACATAAAGTCCTCTTTCAGTCGGAGCATCGATCTCAAATAACTCTGTATTTAATAAAGTACAATCCAAACTCGCTCCTGAACTGATATTTTTGTGTTGACAAGCTTATTTCTTATTCAAATTTAACAATGTGGCCCATTTGTTGACACAAATGTGGTTTAAAGTAACTTTTTCCTAATTTTTCCGTTCACCTGTGTCTGTCCTGTCTGTTGGAAATATACTTCAATTGTGTAACTCAATAGAGAAAGGTCTTTAGCAACTACAATAAAATTTGAGTCCAGGGACGTCGGCGGGCATGTAGGATGAGCTGGCACTGCCTGGTGAGACAGCTTGAAAGGACCTCTGTGTGGGGAGGGTTTTTGTTTCTTGGGGCCGTAATTGGACCAAAGAAACGTACCACACAGTGGCCCTTTTGCTCTGGCCTATCTGGCAGTGGCAGAATGCCCGATAGGCCACTTCACCTTCGGTCATTGGAGAGTCTGATTTCTTAATGGGAGGTGGAACATAGACAGCCTGAACCAAGCCAGGGATGGGACTGACTTAGCTCTAGGAGCCAAAGAACGAGCCAAGTGATCAAAAAATGTAAATAAGGGAACATGAAAAATGATGATGAATACTCTTTCAAATGAAAAAAAAAATGTCCAACATTTGTGAGTGTCTAAATTAAGTCTATGTGATTATATCACTGAATTGAGTGACATTTATTCACAGGTTTTTTTTAAACATTCAAGACGTCATTGCCACACGCTACCCAAGTGTCACTTTGTCATGTTCTCTGTTAATATGAAATGTATTGTTATTAAATGTGAAGCAAGATTTTTTCATATTAGCCGTGCCCAGGTGAGGTTTTGTACAGCACCGATCTGGAACTGAATTACTTCAATGTGTTCTCAAATTAGTTGGTCAAGAAGAGGAAACGTGGGGCCAGATGTACGACCGTTTTTTTAGTCGCAAAGGGGATTTTGGGCCCTTTGCGACCGCAATATAGGTCAGCCCAATGTACTATCCCTATTTTGCAAGTAACTAATCTATTAGCAACTCGCAAAATAGGATTAACGACTCGCTATTAGGAAGGGGCATGCCAAGGGCATCCCTTCCTAATAGCGAGTACATAACATATGTATGGTTGTTGTGCAACCGCAATTGTGGTCGTAAAACACTCACAGTTTACCACCCTTCTTAGATGGGTGGTAAGCCACTTGCAAATGGGAAGGTCCCAGGGAACACTGCCTGCCCTTAAAAAAATGAAACTGAAACTGCAAAGTTTTATTTTTCATTTTTAAATGCATCCTGTTTTCCTTTAAGGAAAATGGACTGCTTTTGTTTATTTAACTGCTTTATTGAGAAAGCAGTCCCTGACTTGGTGGTCCGCTGACCACTGCAGGCCACCATCAACGGAGTGCTAGCAATTCCCAATGGGGTCGCAAATATGACAGCCTCATTAATATTCATGAGGCATGCAACTTGCAACCCTATTGGGAAACGCAAACAGTATCTGAGACACTGTTGTATATTGAGTTATGTGATTTGCAAATTGCGACTTGCTATTTGTCGCAATTTGTGAGTCACAAAATTGATTGGTCGTACATCTGGCCCCTAGTGAAGTAAAAGTGATGTGCATGGACAACCACTTAGGAAACTGCTAATTGAGCCCATGTTTGCTGGTTGAAAATTCAGCCCCTGGAGGGTTACATAATGTTCTCCTCCATTCAACACCAAAGCTTTGTGTTCCTGTATTTCATATATTAGTATTATTGTTATTGTTATTGTTATTTGGATTTTATATAGCGCCAAATCACTGGCAGGTCTCTAGGCGCTTCTGACAAATACAGAATAACAAATGAATATATAGGCAGAAAATATCGGCATAGCACCGGCTTAGATGGAACAGAAGGCTTCCCTAAATAAGAGCGTTTTCAATGATTTCCTAAAGGAAAGAAGATTGGTTTCTCTTTGAAGAGGCTCCGGCAATTTATTCCACATCTGTAGTAGTTGGACAGAAAAGGATCTCCCACCCTTTGTTGCCATTTTAAAACGCGGGCACGACAACAGTTGGGAATTGGAGGATCTCAGTACCCTTGTCGGATTATAGATGTTCCTTTATGTAAACAGGCGCGCTCCCATAGATTGCCTTGTGGGCGATACATAAGCTTTTATATTCAACCCTTTGCTTTACAGGGAGCCAGTGTAATCTATGTAACAATGGGGAGGCATGGGTCTGTCTAGGTGATCTGAAGATTAGCCGTGCTGCATCGTTCAAGACAACCTGCAGACGGTTGATCAGGTTTTTTGGCAGACCTAGGTATAATGCATTTCCGCAGTCAATCCTTGAGATTATTGTTGCCGAAACAATGGTTCGGAGCATATTCAAGGAAAGTAAGGGAACGAGCTTGCGCAATTGCCTGATCAAATTAATACAGATCCCAACAACAGATGAAACTTGGCTAACCATCGTCAGCTCAAGGTCGATTTTTATACCAAGGCTCTTTACATTGGGACATGGTTTTGGAGTGTGGCCAAGTTCTTTGGGCCAGAACAAATTGCTCCAAGGTGAACTGGCAGTCGATACCACCAGGACCTCAGTCTTTTCAGGGTTATTTTGAGCAGATTTGCTGTCATCCAGCTCACAGTAAACCTCAGTATGTTCTGGGCCTGGGTCTGAGCCGAGGTCGTATTATCTATGCTCAGCAACAGCTGAGCGTCGTCAGCATAGTTAAAAACTCTGCAGCCCATATTTACCAGGGAGTCTATCAGTGGTTGTAGGTAAAGGTTAAAAAGAAGTGGTGATAGTGCCGACCCCTGCGGGACTCCACACTCAAGAACACCTACTTCCGATATACAATCCACTAATTCAGTTCTCTGGGTCCTCCCTGACAAAAACGATTTCAGCCAATGAAAGGCCACGCCCTCAATCCCGAAGGCAGCCAGTCTGTCCAAGAGCAGAGCATGGCTGACAGTATCAAATGCCGCTGAAAGATCTAAGAGTATCAGGGCACTTGGTTTTTTACTGTCAGCCATGCATCTAAGCTCGTCCAGCACCGAGAGCATTACTAACTCGGTGCTGTGATGTGCGCGAAACCCTGCTTGATGCTCCTGGAGAAGATGATGTGACTCCAGGAATGAAGACAGGGATTTTAACACATGTTGTTCCAAGATCTTGGACAGAAAAGGCAGCTGGGATATTGGCCTATAATTTTTCAAACAGGCCGGGTCCACCCCCGGCTTTTTTATCAAGGGCTTGACGCGGGCCTCTTTGAAGCTAGCTGGTAAAAGGCCAATATCTAGCGAGTGGTTTAGAAGGCAGAGGATATGATCCTCTAGCACAGGAAGCGCCAGACGGAAGATTCCAGGGGGACAGGGGTCTGCAGGGGAGCCTGACTTAGTTGTATTCATGAGCTGACCGAGAGTTATATATTTCAATGGCTGGAAACCTAGTTATGGTGGATTTTGGAGGGACTAGGGATACCTGAGGTGTAGAGAAAATATCAGGACTGTTAATGTCTGACAAAATAGTTGCCACTTTCTCCAGAAAATAATTTTGAAAAGTATTACGGTCTATCGTTATTTCCACCTTTTCATCTTTCTTGCTCAGTTCTTTTAGAATTTTAAATGTCTCTTTCTGTATGTTGGTTGCATTGTTTATACGAGTTTCATAATAGTCCCCTTTTGCTGATATTATACGTTTTTTATAGACATTCAACGATGTTTTTTAAAGTTCTCGATCTGTGCTATATTTTGTCTTCCTCCAACATCTCTCAAGATGGCGGAGTTTCCTTTTTTGGTCCCTCAGAAGCGGGGTGAACCAAGGAGCCGTTTTCCCAGCATCCTTCATTTTCTGTACCTTTTCCGGAGCTATCTGATCGATAGCTTGTTTAAGGCTCCCCACTATAGAAGTATAGTCCTGATCTCTAGGTATTAGGACATGTTGTTCAATAAATACACTTAGCCTTAAATCAAACTGGTAATGTACACACACATATATTTGTGCAATGTCATAAGATTTAAAGGCGCACTTTTCAGTTTGAAATATTTCCAAAATATCTGAAGATCAAACATTGTGACAGAATTGTCTTTCTGAAGCTGTGCTGTAAATCACATGTTTCTCCTTGAAGTGCTGTTACCCAAGCAGAAAACTCTTTGGGGCTCCAAGACCTCTTTGTTTTGCTAATTTGCTCTCTGGCAGATTTGTTTACAAATCAAATGGCCGTAAGAGTTTGCCAAGATTGATTAATCAATCATTACAGTGAGGTGTCTAAAAACTTAACATTGCTCAGATTTTGTCTGGCAATACTTATGGAATGTTCTGTCTAAACAACCAAAGAGTAGTGAGTTATCTAACCCTTTGGGAAGAAGCTATGACCATTTGGAACTGCGATCTAGAAAGATAGCTTGGGCTGTGACCAGTTCGCCCAGGAGACAGGGAGAATTAGATGCTGTAAGCACATGATGAAAGGGGGCTGCAACAAGAAGCAACTGTGCCCAAGAAGAAATGACATCTATTCTACTTGAAGATAATGGTGAGCCATTCCCTGAAGAACATGTTCATGAGTCTGTGTTACTGTACTCTCCATTATGTGTTTCAACTAATACTGTTGAGCTAAGCAGTTGTTCTGAGAATCAGAGCTCACAAGGCCAAGATTTTCTTAGTGGTCCCCGACTGGACCGGAAGAGGAGACTTTGGTATCCCGATCTGTTTCAGTTGGTGCAATATTCATCTTGGCATTTCAAAAGCCGGGAGTAGCTCCTGGCCCAGAACAGAGGGTTGTTTTAAGTAAACCTGAAATCACTTAACCTTTAGGCTTGGCTCTTCAATAATTAACACTAGCCATGTTCAATTTCAATGCAGAATTGATAGATAGTGTTCTTGCTGCGAAGTTACCATTCACTAGGAAAGTTTACTTTAGTAGATGGTCAACTTTTGACTACTGGTGTAAGGCAGCTATTGAGATCCTTTTTGAGATGATGTTAATGCAGTCCTTCAATTTGCTTAGGATTTCGCAGAAATGTGTGTTATATAGATATAGTCAAACAATACATAGTGGCAATTTCTGCCTGCGTGTCTTATCCAGATCAAAGGTCTCTCTTCAAAATGAAATTGGTACTCGTGTTTCTTTTTTTTTAATAATCTTTTTTCATTTTTTTTTATTTTCAAAGAGACCTTTATTGACTTTATGCAAAACTGACACAGTGGCGTACCTACATCCCAGCCGGCCGGCAGCGCAGTACATTTTAGCCTTCATCAGGAGATATAAAGGAAGAAACACAGCAAGCCGCATACAACCCTAGTGGGCCGGCCGCGTCAGGAGGGCATGCGAATTGTTCAGCTGATCAGTCAGGTCTCTAACAAACATAAATAAACCTCCAACTTAGAAAAACCACAATACTCTCACCACTGGTCCCCTAATGTGTACGACTAGTGCTATCTCAGTTACTGGTCCTGTTCTGCCTCCCGGTGTTTTCCCTACTTCGCTTGCCCGTAGATTACACAGAGTAAAACAGTCTGCTCCTTCCAATGCTCAGGGAGTCTAACCCTTCTGAGTGACCTTTGCCCTCCCGCATGCCCTCTTCTCCCCATTGGGGATCTGGGTGCATGTCATCAGTCTCAGTCTGTTTCAGAAGGTAAGTTTGCAGAGGGGTCCAGATATCCTGTGGGCGGGATGCAGGCGGCATACGTTCAGCATAAGTGTGAAGTTGTTCCTGAAAGTATATGAGGCTGTTCAGCCACTCCTTAAATTTGGGAGGACTACCCCGTCCCCATCGGCAAGCTATCCGTTCTTTCACTAGGAGGAGGGCCAGGGAAGTGTATTACCGTATCTTAGCAGGGAACTGCTCCGTGTATCCCAGGAGAGCGACAAGGGGGGTAGCAGGCACATGTACCCCCGTGATTTCATCCAATGCGTTAAGGACCTCCCTCCAGTAATCCCGAATCAGTGGACAGTCCCAGGCCAAGTGTCCGAACCCAGCAACCACAGCTCCGCATCTGTCGCAGCAGTCGGTGTCTTGCAACCGGAGGCGGTGCAAACGGGCAGGCGTGTAGTAAAGTTGGTGTAAATATCTGAAATGTAGTAGGCGCAGTCTGCTATTGGCGGAGATCTCGCCAGTCTGACGGCAGCAGAAGAGCCACTGTTCATCTGTGAGGGGATGTCCGAGCTCCTCCTCCCACCTGCCTCTGGCCGGGACGGGGTCTCTCTCCCACTCTCTCTGCGTGGTGCGGTACAGTTGTGACACCACATGCTCTGGGGATGCTTGCTGCAAGAGAGTGTGAAGGGGGCCATGATGGGCGGTTCAAGTGGGAAGCAATGTAAGAGAGTTTGCATGTCTTGCCTGAGTCTTACATATTAGAATCGTTCCAGGTGGGTGGGGGAAGCGATGCCAAAGAATTCCTCACTTTTTTTTAATAATCTTTATTTTAGACATCCAACACAAACATAGGCTTACAATGAAAATACACTTATGTTCAGTGCGTATGAGCAGGATGTCAATTATTTATCTTAAATCCCTCCCTTCCTACAAAGCTAAGCCCTCCTAACACCCTAACCCACCCACCTCACTCTCAACGAAACCAAAGAGGACTCATTTGGGTTACACCAATGAGTGCTCTACACCATTAATTTTAGATTATAATCATTATAAACACTTAAACAATAAACCACCTTTCTTTACTATCTCAACTAGCATACATTAGATATATCGGATGTATGACGTTACAACGCCTACCTTTACAACGCCTACCTTTACATCGTAGGTTTTACAACGCATACCATTACAACGCATAATGCTTTTGGGCGCTGGATAGTGAATAATTTAATTTACTATTCCAACTCCAGTCCCCGTGGATAGTAGGGAAGGTTATTGGATAGTAAATTAACCTATTCCCTATCCTAAAGCGCCCCCCAGAGCAATGCGTTGTAATAGTTTGCGTTGTAAAAGTTGCGTTGTAATGGTAGTTCGTTGTAAAAGTTTTGTTGTAAAGGTTGTATACCGATATATCAGGCTGTGGGCTCATTGACCCAGTTGGTTATTGGTGCCCAAATTCCAAGACCCCAGTAGCCACACATAACCTAAACACTGCCATTGCAGTGAAGAGCAAAACCCGGTTTGTCTGTCATTACTTGATTGCTAACTCCTAGCACAATGACTTGCGGCATGAGATCCACCTCATACCCCAGTATGTGCTTAATATAATTGCCCACTTCACCCACCAGATCTAATATTTTGGGGCAGGTTGCGAACAAATGAACACTATCTGCAGCATGGCAGCTGCAGCTAGAACATTGTGTGCCAGTGGTACCGCCCCATTTAAAGATCCGCGCTGGGGTAATGTATAGATTCAGCCAAGTTTTAAAACATTGCACTTGTAAGTTAGCTGAGAAAAATGCAGTTTGACTCAGTAATAGAAAATCCTCGCATTCCCCTACCCCTGCTTGTACCAAATCCTGCCAGCGATCAGTATGTTTTAATAGATCGTCCTCCATTGGATTACTAAGAGGTTTTAAAAAATTAGAAATTGGTGCTGCAGCCCCAAGAGCCAGGTCCAGTAGGGGAACTATGTGACCCTTGATTACTTGCTTAGATAAGTAGTCCCTAACTTGTCGGTATTTAAAGAAATGGTTGTTTCCGACCCCCAATTTCCGCTTGATTACATCAAACAAGTGTATTGTGTTATCCACCATATGTTCACCAATGTGTCTAATACCCTTATCCATCCATGTTTTCATATAACCGTCTCGAAACATTTCCGGCAGTATATCATTATGCGCCAGGGGGGTATATCTGTGTATCCTATTCAATGTAAGTTTTTTTTACTGCCTTCCATATTTTAAATGCTCCCAACAGAGTCTTAAATCTCACTCTTTTAAATTCCCCAAAATCAAAATGCCGCATAAAACACCCCTGGGCCTCCGTCCCTAATACTAACCTGTATATTGAGGTATAGAGTGTTTCCTCTGTTACTACGCTCTCTTTTACCAGCAGTTCAGTCATATGTTGTAAGGCTACAGCCCAGTGGTAGATCTGTAGATCAGGAACAGACCACCCTGTGTCTTTGGATAAAGTCATATATGGTAGCGCTCTACGGGGGCGTTTCCCAGCACACAATAATTTCAAAATTAATTGATTGAAAGCATAGAACCAGACCTTAGTGATTTCCACAGGGATAGATCTAAAAAAATAAAAAATTCTGGTTAAAAATAACATCTTAATAACATTGCACCTTCCTAGGAGTGTAAGGTGAAGACTGTTCATTCTGTTAAAATCAGCTTTGGTCTTATGTAACAAAGGCTCCAGGGTAATTTGTACAATTTCATCCACATTAGCAGAGATCTCCACTCCTAGATTTCTAGCATTTCCCACTGTTTGTATATCATTCAAGTCTGCTCCGGAGTTTTTCACAATCATTGTTTTATTCCTATTAAGAAAGTATCCTGAGATTTTACCAAAATCTTTGGCTTCCCTTTCTAACTCCGTGATTGCCTCCGACGGATTAGCTGGTAATATAGCGAGATCATCTGCGTAGGCTAATAGCATTGTGTAGCCGCCGATACATTGAATGGCCTGTATCTTATTATTCTCCACAATTTTGCTAATAAAAAGATCTATGTATAGTGCAATAATAACGGGGAACAAGGGCACCCTTGCTGTGTACCCCGGGTGACCTTAATCGCGTCAGTAGTAGCAGACATCAAGGCTATCCTAGCCACGGGTGCCTGATACATACATCCAATGGCTCTAATAAAGCCCTTGCCCAAACCTTTCCTTTCCATGAGTGACCATAAAAAGGGCCAGGAGACCCTATCAAATGCTTTTTCAACATCGAGTAAAATTGCAGCCATAGGGTCTCCTGACAACTTTGTGTAATCAAAAAGCGTGATTATGCGACGAATGTGCTCAGTTGTACCCCTTCCTGGCACAAACCCATGCTGGGGAAGGGGAAACAAACTTCGTTATAACTGTGGCTAATCTTTTGCTAAAATTTTCTAATATATTTTAATGTAGCTATTCACCAACGTGATTGGCCGATACGATCCCAATTCCGTGACTGGTTTGCTTTTAAAAAAAAAAAAAACTATAATATTAGCAGTATCCCAAGAATCAGGGGGATCCATATCTAATTGTGCCCTATGAAATACCTCCAACATTAATACCGATAGCTGAGTCTTAAACTTTTTATAATATTCCCCTGAAATCAAGTCAGTGCCCGCGGCTTTGCCTGATGGGAGAGAATCTATAGCTTCAATGACTTCATCTAATGTAATTGGCTCATCTATTCTGTCTCTCTCCTCATTAGATAGCTGACCCAAGATTTGCCCCTTTAAATAATCCTCAATTTCTTTGTCCCCTTCCTGAATTTCTTCTGTATATAATCTTTGATAAAAAATCTTTAAATGCGACAAGGATAGCCCCCGGCTCACTGATTTTGCCCTAGTATGTATAGCCAGCATATAACCTACTCTCTCACTATTCTCATAGACCCCACTCCTCCAGGCCATATATTTACCAGCCGATTTTGTGAGAGATATCTCAGTAATGGCAGATCTGGCAATAATAATCTTTGTTTGAACTAGCACAGATTCACCCCCTACAGTTAATACCTCAATCAAATCATCTTCTGCCTTAGCCAAATCCTCATACAAGGTCTGTAAGAGAATGTTATCCTTTTTTGCACCAGCCAGCCATACTTGGATGTTTCTCCTCTAACCCCAGCCTTTAATTTATCCCAAACTATACCTAATATAGTGATTCTCTTTGATACACCTTGGGATCCAATCCCCCAGTTGCTGTATATACCCTTCTTCCTCTGATAGAGCCCTATTAAATGTCCACAGCATCTGTAAGGGTTGGCACCCAATATCTAATTCAATCAACAAGGGGTTGTGGTCTGACACGACTTTGCGAAATTTACTTATTATACAATCAATTAAGAGCTCATGAGACTCTAGAAAGTAATCCAGTCTTGTGTGCATTTGATGAGGCGCTGATAAATACGTAAAACCAGGTTCCAGCTCCTTTCTTGCCACCCATACATCCACTAGCCCATGCAGTAACTTAAGTTGTACCAATGATTTAAAAACTCTGGGCTTACGGCCTCGATACATTTCTCTGCGGGTGGCGACCTGGCAGCTCATATTAATGTTCAAATCCCCGCATAAGACCAGAGGAATAGGCCACCCCACAAGCTCCACCTTCAAC
The DNA here is from genome assembly GCF_964261635.1 of Lissotriton helveticus. Classification (NCBI taxonomy): domain Eukaryota; kingdom Metazoa; phylum Chordata; class Amphibia; order Caudata; family Salamandridae; genus Lissotriton; species Lissotriton helveticus. Next base: position 82,337,333 of record NC_136058.1, read on the forward strand.
CATTCAAAAAGTGCAGGATCATCCAGCACTGAGTCATACACTGAACAGAGAGTGAGCATTTTGTTATCAAGGCAAAATTGCACAATTGCCCATCTTCCCATTTTATCTACAAGAGAGCGTGGAAAACTGCCCATTCCCTTTCTGGCCAGTATCGCCACCCCTTTAGTCCGAGTTTCTTGCTTTGTACTAGCAATAAGTTGGTAACCAGCCAGCTCTAAAATCCCTGTCCTACAACCTTCAATATGAGACTCTTGTAGGCATAGTATATCTGTCTTCAGAAATTGAACGTCAAGGCTGATTCTCCTTTTTTGGGGATAATTCAGCCCACCTATATTGATGGATGTAATTCTAATTTTCCTCATTACAGAATAAACAGCATTTCCCGCACATATAACACCACCATAGAGAAAAATCCCATACTAAAACACTTGGTGCTCCCCCCGTGCAAAAATTCCTCCCTGCCTCCCTTTGGTTTCAACCGCCCATCCCACCACCCCTCCCCACCCCCTTCAAAAAGGCAAAAAAGGTCCTTGTGATGCCTCCTGCATGACGTTGCACCCCCAGCCGCCTCCTACCAAAAAAAACAGAAAGTACCACAGTTATAATGTGAATATGGTCAAAAAAACATATTCACACTATAACTGTGGTACTTTCTGGCCATTTCATACCAGTAGAAGTACCCCCTTGTTTTTAATAGTGACACATGAATCTGGAATAAAAAGTACAATTATTAGGGAGTACATGTAGGACACTTTTTAATCCACTATCACTTTCACAACTCACAGAATCACCAGCTCCGCTGCAGTTGCAGGCGTCGAAGCACACCTGAGTGGCACTTGGTCACTCAGGTGGACCCCGATGATGAAGCATGTCACCAACCAGGTTAGTGAGTGAGGGGTTTATAAAGAAAATAATGTTTTCTTTACTTGCATCTCTTTCTCTCCTCTTTTGATCACTAGGACACTGCGTCCTGGGAATCTCGCTTACGCCAAGAAGAATGGTGTTTGTCACCCCTACCGTCGGTGCCGTAGTTCTTTAACAGAAAAAAGTGGCTAGTCAGGTTTATTTTATAATAAATTGGTACACGGCTGACGTTCGCGACTGTTGAATGGATTGAATCCACGCTAAGCACGACGGCGTCCTCGCAGAAGAGCCCCCGCCCTTTGAAAATACCGAAATTGATTCCGGTGCCGCCGTCTATCTGCAGTTATGCGCAGCAACTAAGCGAAGGCGAGCAGTTCCACTGACCCACTGTGCACCACCTCGCGGGCGCACCAATACAAGAAGTTCTGTCATCCTGCTTTTACAAGTCAGCACAGACGATTTACTTGCTTTTCAAGACGAACATATTTCGATATGCAACTAATCTTCACTCCCGCAGCCCCTGTGCGTGGTGGGCAGTGAGGATTATACCCAGTCCCTGTCCTGAGGAGAACCTTTAATTACTACGGTTCGAAACGCGTTGACCCCCAGCCTGTGACAAGAAAGAAGGGTGCAGCTAGGAATAACTAACACCACTTCGGTGGAACCCACTGTTAATCTTTCAAACTAATAACTCATCACAGGTTCTGTGTGATAGGCAGGCAGTCTAATTCCACCATTACTTCCGCCTGTCCACTGGTATCTAAATGAATAGGACTGGCCTTTCATGTGTATTAGTTTTTTCTGTTGAAATGTTTGTTATGTTTCAATTCATTTTGAGTGTATTTGCATGTAAAAAGTGATTTTGGTGTCATATACTTTGAGTATCATTCTGTGAACCCTTGTACACTTGTATATATTATGCACACAATTGTATGTTATTGATTCGACTGTTTGACAGTACTTTCCTTTGAAGCCATGTGTATGGAATAATGAAACTTGACTTTAAAAGATAATACATTTTGTAATTCAAAACGCCTGTCTCACACAGCACAAACTGGCTGGGTGTGTACCAATTTATTATAAAATAAACCTGACTAGCCACTTTTTTCTGTTTATAAATTGTTGAGGTCCAGGCTAGCCAGTGGTAGGATCCAAAACCTTCTTTTGTGCACAGTAGTTCTTTAACAGTCACTATTTATTTTTAACACACAGCTACTTTTCGTTTTAGACAAGTTATTTTCCCCCAAAGTACTTGAGAGCCCCCACCCAGAAAACATTCCGGGTACTGTTGGTAGTTTGGGTCTGGTTACCCTCTCAGTACTCTGTTCTGTAGCTTCCTTCTCCCCCGGTTCCACCTTGGAAGAACCGTCTTTGTTCAGACTGGCCTGTAGATTGCCGCTTGACCCCAGACTCTGATTCAGGCTTTTACTTCCATAGCAGCGCGTCGATTCTGAGATGTTCCTTTTGCTTCCCCAGTCATGCTCGGATCTTTCACAGTCAGTTTCACCTTTGGTGGCATTTCAGTGTTAGCGGCAACAATGTATTGCTTCACCACGGCTAACACAGACGTTCCCTTTGCTGATCCAAAGTGATCCTCTGAGCCTCAAGATCACCTTGCATCTAACAGTGGACAAAGTCAAAAGAAAGGACTCCAGATCCCACGCCGTCCGGACGCCGGCCCCCATCAGAAACCACATCAGCTTCTCATCCCAGGTGTCAGGATTAACTGGATGAGTTAAGCAATCCAAAATAATCCGTAAATTACAGCATAAATTCACAGCATATTTTCTCTTGTGGTCAGCATACAAAAGCTGCGGGTAGGATAGGTGACTTTCAACAGTGCTCACGCAGCCGCCATCTTGCCCCCGCTCATGTTTCTAAGGCACCTTCAGCATGCGTTCCTCCCTGCACTTTCATTATCAGTAAGACCTTCAGTGTTGAATTTTTTAATGGAACAGGCGTTTGAGCCCTTACATTCTTTTGGGTTAAAATGTCTTCCTTTTCACCATACCTTTGGCCTGGCATATAAGTGAACTTCAAGTTTCTCCTCTTTTGACTATTTTTCCAACAAACTGATGTCTTTGAGAGCTAAACCTTCTTGCTTGCCCATCATAGTGTCTGATATGAGTATGTTTCAAATAATTGGCCCAAAATCTGGAGGCGAAACCTAGCCTGACAAAAGAATAGGTTATCGATAGGTAAACATATATTAACCACACACTTATAAATAAGCCTATGTGCACATTCTTTTGCACACATGAATATTGTATATAGTCTTTGATGTGTCTGCAGATATGTTTTGACAAATGCAATGCCATTTTTGCGAGGCTAGCATTATGTTCTGTTCAGTAGATCACTGTTCAACCAGTCATCGTAGAATTGCCGTTATTGTATTTATTAACAATCAAAATATTATGTCACGACTACATTGGCCGATGATATTTGGCAGGTTCAATCAGTTCTCATTGTGATCTGAATTGCAACCAAGATGCCACATAAAGCTCTCTTTCACTCAGAGCATCGATTTCAAATAAAACTGTATTTAATAAAGTACAATCCAAACTTGCTCCTGAACTGACATATTTGTGTTAAGTAGCATATTTCCATTTCAAAGTAATCAATACACACATTTTTTTAGGCACAAATGTGGTTTAAAGTAACTTTTTCCAAAATGTCTTGGTCACCTGTGTCTCACTTGTATGTGGAGATATATTTCATTTGTTTTACTCAATAGAGAAAGGACTTTAGCAACTACAATTAAATATGAGTCCAGGGACATAGGCAGTGTTGGAAGGGCATGTTGGGCGATCTGGCCCTGCCTGGTGAGCCAGCTTGAAAGAACCACTGTGTGGGGTGGGTTTTTGGTTCCTGCGGCCGTCATTGAGCCAAAGAAACATACCACACAGTGGCCCCTTCCATCTGGACTGTCTGGAAATGGCAGAGTGCCCGATAGGCCACTCCACCTTTGGTTGTAGGAGAGTCGGATTTCTTCAAGGGAGGCGGAAGACTGACAGCCCGAGTCAAGCCGAGGGTGTGACTGATCTATCTCTAGGAGCCAAAGGACGAGCCAAAATATCAAAAAATTTAAATCAGGCAATATGAAAAATTATGATAAAGACTCTTTCAACCGAAAAAATGTGTCCAACATTTGTGAGTGCCTCAATTAAGTGTATGTAATTATATCACTGAATTGAGTGACATTTCTTTGAAGTAATTTTTTTAAACATTCAAGACGTCATTGCCACACGCTACCCAAGTGTCTCTTTATCATGTTCTCTGTTAATATGGCCTGTATTGTTATTAATTGTGAAGCAAGATTTTTTCATATTAGCCGTACACAGGTGAGGTTTTTTCAGCACCGATCCAGAACTGAATTACTTCAATGTACTCTCAAGTTAGTTGGTCAAGAAAAGGAAACATAGGGCTATATGTACTACTATTTTTTTAACTAAAGATTGTATCTCCGTACGCGTCACTTAACGTTGCTATTTTATTGAGGTTCAGGGTATCGCAATCCTTGTCGCACTGTGTCTGTCAGTGCCTTCCGTAATGTAAAGAATATGTGATAAATATATCACGAAGGACGCGTTAGTTTAGCATGAAACTCGAGGGTTTCTTCACCATTTGTAAATCGTATAAACAAAAAGCTTAATATCCATCCAAAGTAAGCGTTTCAATAAAGTCAAAAGTATCAGTTCGGAATTGAACCAAAAAATGTTTTATTCATTTTCGTTCATTGTCATTTGGTATGATCATTCCATTAGCGTTTTATCCTTTTCCAGCATTACATCATGCCCAATGCATTTCGGGTATAACCCTTCTTCGGGGGCCTGTATCAAATGCAAACATACAGGACCTTAGCAGTCAGCATAAAACCAAACCATAATACATTCAAAACAAAATTACAGTGCGCTGCAACATCATTCAATTGAATTTCAAAGTATTGCGATAATTCACATGAAATAAATGAAACATGCTATGACTGACATTGTTCGTACTGCTAGTGTGAAAAACATGGAGTTCAAAGTAAAGCTAAATGAAGCATTCGGCATGCCGGTAACTTAAGTGCGTGATCTGATCTATGAGGAGCTTAAACGTGGCTAACGAGATAGCTTGCTAGAAGAAAAGAAAGTGATCTGATCTGGCGTCTTTCCATAATAACTTACTTGTGAAATAATGCGGGCGGCTCACGGCCGGGAACACACCGAGTGGGACAGGTTTTCGAACGGACCAATCGGCAGGGATGTTATAGCTAGAGCTCGCGATCACGTGATCGGCATGGTCGTGGGAAAATTATCGTCAAACACCTAAAATGCGCACTCGAGACTGCGTACACATAGATCTCAGTAAACATTAACGATGAGACGATACAATATGAAAAATTATGATAACTCTCACATGTGTTGATACAAAGTTGGTCGTGAAGACCTGACGATTTAGACACACGGGTGGTGATTGGAGAGTGGTTAGGCCACGTGATGTAAACAAACAAATAAGTAAAATGAAGGGAAACGATCGGAACTAGATTCAAATGATACTGCTGGATGGGAGATTCCTGAACAAAATGTGTGGGTACATACATAACTAATGTACCGTGCCGGTGAATATAAGTACCATCACGAAAGTGTATGAACTATATGAAAATAATATTCCAATCGCTAGACGCATAATTTCAACAAAATTGCATATACAGTGTGTCGAATGCACAGGAAGTGACAATGTAAAAATAATATGTGAAAGTATACAGTAGTAATACAATTATTGTGCAGTAGTTATAATTTCATAGCAAAAATTCTTCAACATTCTGATAGGAAGATAGAGGACAGAGCTATCCTCAAAGGTCAAGGTTGTGTCTACAGTTCATAGAAAGCATGCTAGTTCGATTCTGTCGTTGAGCCCCAATGGTTGCAGGGCATTAAGTTTTTTGATCCAGTGAAATTCAGATTGCAAACGTTGTTTCACAGGGTCCATGTCACAGCGCTGTGGTAATACCTCCAGTATGGTGAATTTAAGTTGCGCTATTTGGTGATTGTTTTCCAGCCAATGTGTGGCTACCACTGATTTAGTGTTCTTCGTTCGGATGTTGCTCTTATGTTCTGATATTCTTACTTTTAGCTTCTTTTCTGTTTGTCCAATATATATTTTTCCACATGGACATTTAATGACATAGATAAGGTTTTTAGAATCACACGTGCCGTTGTATTGCAGATTGATCTGATAACCCTTCGTTGGATGTGTAAACTTATTGCCAGTCATGACATTATTGCAGTGTGTGCAATTGAAACATTTCGACATGCCTTTAAATTGTAATTTTCCTGTTTTACTGGTTGTTAGTTTTTTTTTCAGATTTCTTGATCTTTTAAAAGCAAAAGTTAACCGCTCACTGTACATGTTGATCAAGTCTGGTTCATCTTTTATGAGCTTCCAATAATGGTTAATAATTTTCTTGATTTTGTTAGCTGCCGTTGAATACTTTAGTACACAGACTGTTTTGGGTTGATTTTCAGTTTGACCTGATGGTGTTAACAAACTCTCTCTGGAGAATTTTTGAACTTTTTTCTGTGCTATATCTAAGATCTCCTTAGGGTACCCTCGTGCTAAATATTGTTCTTCCTGTTCTTTCCAAGTTTGTTCAAGCACATGCACATCAGAGGTTATTCTTTTCAGTCGAATGAATTGGGATGTAGGCAAATGTTTTTTTAATGTGTCAGGATGGAAGCTTTGGAACAACAAGCTAGAGTTCCGATCAGTAGTTTTCTTATGTACTTTAGTTTGTAGCTGTTGGTTACGTAGAGTGATTTGTACATCAAGAAATGAGATGGAGTCTCCATCTATAGTATGTGTAAACTTAATTCTTGGGTTCACCTGATTAAGTGCAACAATGTTCTCAAGTAGCATTTCTCTTTCGCCTTTCCAGATAAGGAATAAATCATCAATGTATCTTTTGAAGATTACTAGATTGTTTGACTAGTTCTTGTTCTCAAGGATGTTCTCATGCTCAAATTTCGACATAAACAGATTGGCGTATGAGGGGGCCCCCCCAAAACCCATTGAGGTTCCATTGCATTGGTTGTAGTATTTGTTGTCCCATTCAAAGTAGCTATGATAAAGTGCAAAGTGCATCAATTCAATGAGAAAAACTTTGTTAGCTTCACAGTCTTCATCACGAAGTAGGTTCCATTCGAATGCCTCTAGGCCCTCATTGTGAGGAATTGATGTATATAATGACACAACGTCAATAGTACATAGCCAGTATTTTTCGTTCACCTGTAGTTGTATCGTTCTGAGCATATTCAGAAAAGCTGTAGTATCCTTGATATGTGTCTTGCTTGTCTGTACAATCGGCTGTAGAAAACAGTCTAAGTATTTTCCAATACTGTCAGATATCGACCCACAGGCTGATACGATGGGTCTGAAAGGAGGTTTTTCCATACACTTGTGTACTTTGGGTAACATGTAGAGTTTTGGTCTACGTGGGTATTTAGTTTCCAAAAATGTCATCATTTTCTCATCAATCCATTTCATTTCCATGGCGCGCTCAAGAATTTGTGTGAGTGTCGTCTGATATTCTTCTGTAGGATCCTTATTCAGAAGAATATATGTGTTAGTGTCGTTCACATGTTGATTAACACTATCTCTGTAGAAAGAAGTATCCATAATTATCAATGCACCTCCTTTGTCAGCTCTCTGGAAGGTTAAATCTGGATCTTTGGATAAAGACAATATCGTGCTCAATTCTGCTTTAGACAAATTGTTTTTGGTATTTTTATTGAAATTAATTTTCTGTATGTCGGAGACAATTGATCTTTCAAATATTTCGATGGTCTTGTGAGTGTATGGAGCACAAAAAGTGCTCTTAGGTTTGAACGTTTTCATACTCAGTGGCAACATCGGTGGAGCGTCTTTGAAAAAATATCTCAATTTTAGATTTCTAAAAAATTTTAATAGTGCGATTTCTGTTTCAGCCAAATTAGTTTTATAAGTGGGTTCGAAGGATGTACCTTTGTTTAGCACAGATAGTTGAGCTGGAGTGATCAATTTTGAAGAAATGTTAATGACTAAGTCGTTTTTGATGACTTCTGACTCCTTGTTCTTTTTGCTATCTCTTCTGGGGATTCTTCTCCCTCTTCTGTTGTTACGGTAGGTGGTGCGTTGGCTGCTGGGCTGATGCCTAAAAAAGACTGCTTATTGGTTGACGTGCTTGGTTGTTGTGTTTTACTGATTGGTTGTCTGCTTTGCGAAATTTCTGATTCTGAAACAAGGCTCTCTTGTGATGAATTACCTGCTGGTTTTGGTTTAGGTTGTTGCCACTTTTTTTGATTATAGATTTCTGCCCAGGTATACACTTCATCATATTTGTAATCGATTGTATCTCTTTTGTATTTTCGCACTTTTCTATCGTTTACTTCTTTGGCATATCTGTCTAATTTTCTATTGACATCTTCCAACATTGTCTGAATGTCCGGTAGTTTATCCAACTCTTTTTTCATGTCATTGAGATCATTTTCTATTTCCTTCAAAACTTTGGAGAGTTCTTGTATTATTAATAAAATCAGATCCAATGAACATTTGTTTAAAATTTGATACCATCTTTCAATGAATTGTTTATTGTTTTTACACAACATTGGTTTGAGGGCAATTCTCAATCCTCTGGGGATTCTTTTGTTCTTATGATAATGTATCAGAGTAGTTGCATGTAATCTTTGGTTTATTTCCTTTTTGCTAAGAAATTCAAATTGTCTGATTAGTTGCGCTGTCGTGGACACATTCGGGCTGAATGCTCTGGTCTCCTGTATGAGTCCATATATTTCTTCGGCTGACTCAGGTGAGAAAGCTAGAAGTTCAGCTTGTTTGGTGGTGATTTGAGCTATATCATCAAATTGCATTTTCTTGATTGTTTGCGAGTGCAACAGGAGATAAAGTAGACTTCAATGTATAACTATACTAAAGATTGTATCTCCGTGCGCGTCACTTAACGTTGCTATTTTATTGAGGTTCAGGGTATCGCAATCCTTGTCGCACTGTGTCTGTCAGTGCCTTCCGTAATGTAAAGAATATGTGATAAATATATCACGAAGGACGCGTTAGTTTAGCATGAAACTCGAGGGTTTCTTCACCATTTGTAAATCGTATAAACAAAAAGCTTAATATCCATCCAAAGTAAGCGTTTCAATAAAGTCAAAAGTATCAGTTCGGAATTGAACCAAAAAATGTTTTATTCATTTTCGTTCATTGTCATTTGGTATGATCATTCCATTAGCGTTTTATCCTTTTCCAGCATACTATTTTTTTAAGTCACGACGGGGATTTCAGCCCCATTGCGACCGCAAAAGAGGTCACCCCAATGTACTAACCCTATTTTGCGACTCACTAATCTATTAGTAACTCGCAAAATAGGATTAGCGACTCGCTATTAGGAACGGGCGTGCCAAGGTCGTCCCTTCCTAATAGCGAGTCCATAACCTATGTATGATTGTTTTGCGGCCGCAATTGTGGTTGCAAAACACTCGCAGTTTACCACCCTTCTTAGAAGGGACGTAAGCCACTTGCAAACGGGAAAGTCCCAGGGATCACTGCCTGCCCTTAAAAAATTAAACTGAAACTGAAAAGTTACATTTTTCTTTTTTAAATGCATCTCGTTTTTCTTTCAGGAAAACAGGCTGCTTTTTTAAAAAAAACTGCTTTATTGACTAAGTAGTCCCAGACATAGTAGAACACCATCCCTGGGAGTGCTAGCTATTCTCAATGGGGTCGAAAATTGTGACAGCCTCATTAATATTCATGCGGCATGCAACTTACAATCCCATTGGGAATCACAAACATTATCTGAGACACTGTTGTACATTTAATTTTGTGACTTGCAAATTGCGACTCACAATTTGTTGCAATTTGCGAGTTGCAAAATTCAATGGGCGTACATCTGGACCCTAGTAAAGTAAAAGTGATGTCCATGGACCACCACTCAGGTCGGGTGGAGAAGCTGCTAATTGAGCCCATGTTTGCTGGTTGAAAATTCAGCCTCTGGAGTGTTACATCATGTTCTCCTCAATTCAGCATCAAAGCTTTGTGTTCCTGTATTTCATATATTGATATTAGTACTTTTTGTTCAATAAATACACTTAGCCTTAAATTAAACTGGTAATGTACACACATATATTTGTGCATAGTCAGAAGATTTAAAGGAGCACTTTTCAGTTTTGAATGTTTCCATAAATTCTGAAGATCAAACATTGTGACAGAATTGTCTGTCTTAAGCTGTGCTGCATATCCCATGTTTCTTCTTGAAGTGCTATTACCCAAGGAGACTCTCGGGGATCCAAGACCTTCTTTTTTCTCTTCAAAATGAACTTGGTACTCGGGGTTTCTAAGGCACCATCAGCATGCATTCCCTCCTGCACTTCCATTATCAGTAGGATCTTCACTATTGACTTTTTGAATGGAACAGTTGTTTGAGCCCTTACATTCCTTTGAGTTAAAATGTCTTTCTTTTCACCATACCTTTGGCCAGACATGTGAGTGAACTTCAGGTTTCTCCTCATTTGACTGTTTTTCTAACAAACTTATGTCTTTGAGAGCTAATCCTTCCTGCTTGCCCATTATAGTATCTGATATAAGTATGTTTCAAATAATTGGCCCAAAATTCAGAGGCGAAACCTAGCCTGACAAAAGAATAGGTTATCGGTAGGTAAACACACCTCAACCATACACTTCTAAGTCAGATATGATGTACACCAAATGTCTATGTACCCTTGATAAACTCTTCGGGCTTCTACCAAATCGTTGCATAGATAGTATAGTGTCCTGTATAAATGGAACTAGGCTCAAAACTACAAGTTGCTTCAGCAACCATGGGTTAGTAAATTAAATAAAACGTTTAGTTCATAAGGCACAGGCACACATTCTGCTTGCTAAAGGAAGTCAGCCCTAGAGCTGGAAAATCAGAGATGAAGTACTGCTTCAGGGTTTGATTTACCCACTCAGCTAGTGATTCGGTCTGTATATTCAAGCATGTACAAATAACTAACGTAAGCAGCACAAAAGAAATATGAACTCTGACCCTTGTTCAGAAGTGATTTTTGAAGATTATCCAGGAATATGGCTAATGTGATGTTGCAGACCTTCTACCAGTTGGGCAGATGCTTTTGCAAGGGAAACATCCTTTGCAAGGCAACTTTTACCACGCAGTGCTATTACAACACAGGTTTTACAACGAAAACCATTACAACAAAACAGTCTCACACTCTCTTAAAAGGCCAAAATTGACATTTTGTGTTGCTCACCGGTGATAATACAAGAATTCCTCTTTAGTTACAGGAATAATTTCTTCTACATTCATAAGTTTGTGCTTAATAGACATTCATATACATATATATAACAGTACTAAAGTGGGATGAGATACGTAGGGTGGTCTCTAAAAGGGACGTGGGCAAATAACTATAACTCTGAGGTGTAACACAGGCCCCCAAAACCCTTGAGCCTCATTCAACCATGAATATCTGTGAAGTGTGAGAGTTTAAGGGGCCCTCACCACATTCTGCAGGTGGGCCCTATCGTATTCCACTATGCCACTGGTGTTAGTAGCAATCCTTTCCAAGTGGTGTGGCCTATGTAAATAACTGTAGCTTTAAACATGTAAACTGGACTTTTGTGCTTCACAGACTGTGTCACCTAACCAGTATTTCGATGCTTCTGTGGGTTTTCTGTTCTTGCACCCAGACATGTCACATGCAAACCACCACATTTAATCAAAGCACACCAGATCTATTGGCTGGTATCTGCTTTTTAGCTGTATCAGGTGAAGGAATAACAGTAATGATTTTGTTTTGAATAATTTGAATAGAAAATGTATCAATTCTGAAAAAATGACACCCAAGACCTGAACTCAGTGAGACTCCTGGAGTCAATCTGAGTTCAAAATATGCACTACAAAGTGTCCTAAGTTACGTGCAAATAATAAAGAAGTACAACATCTTGAAAAAAACAAATACTCCCAGGGACTGCAAGATGAAGTAAAATATGGGAATTGTAAACAGATTCCATGACTGACATGGAATACCTTAAGAGTGTTTACGGTCTTTGTTTAGAAACCATTTCATAGTCTTGCCAGTAAAGTTAAGAAAAGGAGTATGGAGCCCGGTAGGTACCCGTTTCTAATTTGTTTTTTAATTACTACCAGGTCTGAGACTGAACCTTTGTGGCTCCTGATGGACTCCGTAGAACTGTGACGTAAGCATTAGAGCGTAGTGAATTGAATGCAGGTTTCGAATGTTGAGTTTGCAGTTGCACGCCGAAGAATAAGGATGTATTATTCAGAACTTCATGTGTAGCATAGTGATTGGCAAATACCAGGGCTGGGGAGGATGCTACAGTTAGTATAACCAGTGAATTTCAGTGTAGGTAGATATAATTACAACACATGTTTTCATTTCTCATGTAATTCAATGCCCTGACCTTTACAATGCGTTGTATTCCTTCGTAGGTCTTTACCATGTATTGTTTGTGGTAACAAATATATATTTGTAGCCGTAATCAATGCATGGTACACACCTGTTAAGTAATTCACCGCATTGTAAAGGTCAACTCATTGCATTACATGCGTGACAAAAAGTGTGCATCATAAAGACATGCATGGTGACAACTGATATTCATAAAATTAATCTGAAATGCTACCATATTGTAAACAAATTCTGAGCACATTCATTATTTCACCTGCTGACTTTATTTGCTGTATGTAAACATTTTTGTTAGTTTTGGAAAATGTAATATGTACATCTGCGTTAAGTACGACAGAGTGCATGTTTACACACTGATGGTGGTAAATTCATAAAACACGCTGGCATCTTTGCAAAGATGCAAGCCCATGTGCACATTCTGTATATAGTCTCTGATGTGTCTGAAAACGTGTTTTCACAAGTGTAATGCCATTTTTGCGAGGCTAGCATAATGTTCTGTTCAGTAGATCACGGTTCAACCAGTCACCAAGGTGCTTGAAAATATGTCATCAAAATTGGAGAATTGCAGTTTCTGTATTTATAAACATTCATTTGACAATCAAACTATTATGTGACAGCCACACTAGGCTTTGATATTTGGCAGGTTCAATTAGTTCTCATTCTTTAAAAAAAAAAAATTATTTTATACCCAAAGATTACATTTACATGTCATGGCAAATTCATCGTCCCAAGAAAAAAAAAATACAATCCAACTTTTTATAATACATTGACAACATCTGCAAGACAAAGATATGAGATAAATTCATGATCTCTTAATGCGATTCATAAAAGAAGGAAAAGAAAAAATAAAAGTAAAAAAGAAGAAAACCAACATGGGAGAGAATGAAGAAAAAAAAACATACGTAAGAAGAAAAAAGGAAAAGGCAAAGAGAACAAGAAGAAAGGAACAAAAACATTCTCCTACTCTTCTGTTTAAATTCCTTATCCTAATTTACCCTATCCATCCTGCAATAGGAGCTCACATTTTTTGCCCAAGTTCTTGTCTCCTGTGTCCTTTCAACATATATACCGAAGAGTCAATATTGTATATCGCTAAAACCCTTGACCGCCAGTTCATAAATGTGGGAGGGTCAGGGTTGATCGACTAAGAGGTAATACATAATCGCATTATTGCAATAGCAATGAAAACGAACCCTGTCTTGGGCCTTGATTTTATATTTCCTCCCGTATTGTATTTTGTGCCCAGGATTACTGGATCGGGTGTTATTACTACCGGGATACCTAAAACTGTATTCAGAAAAAAATCAATATCCTGTAAAACCTTTGCTAAATAAGGACATGAGTAAAACATGTGCATGGTGTCCGCAGCCTGTAGACCACATCTACTACATTTACCTCCACGTGCCCCCTCCCATTTTGCAAGCTTCGCAGGAGTGTAATAGAGGTAGAAAATGAACATATAATTTTGAGTCTTCTATGTATATCCTATCCTTCCCAAACTTTCTCTCCCACTTAGTAGTCTGACTACATAAATCATCAGGGAGAGCTTCCAGTAAGATTTGATAAATGTTCCCAATTCGAGACCTGTTTCTTATTGTTTCCACCACACATATTTTTGCAAAATGTTCAGCTATTTCTTGGGTATTTTTCCACAAAAAGCTCTGAATCTGTAAATATTTGAAAAAGTTTCAGCTGCCTAACCCAAATTTCTCTTGTAAAAACGTAAATGCAGCTATTTGATCTCACTCACAAATATCCCCAAAACCCTCAATCCAGCGCACCCATCTAAAAGTGGTTTGATCTTGAAAAATTGATGGCAAAATACCACTTGCCAAAAATGGAGTATGCGCATTTATATTTGGCACCTTCAATCTGCGTTGAACCTTTCTTCAAATAGAATGAGCAGCCTTGATTATTTTAAATCTGGTTTTTTTTGTAGTAACTGGGCTCTAGATTCTTGACTAAGCACTAGATTTCTTCATCGCCCAGTGTGATTTCATAGATCGTTGGTCTTACAGCCAAAGGAATTTCAGCTTTAGCTCAACCACAAAAATCCCCATATGCTGCAGCAAAGATGCCCAATAATAAAAAAGAAAATTAGGTACGCCCCATCCCCCTCACGATCTTGGGAATGTCATCCATTCAGCCGCACTTCTCGCTCTATGATATCCCCATAAGAACCTGGAACACACCCTTTCTACTTTTGCTAAACAAGACGTTGATAAATCCAGGGGGATAGTCCTAAACAGGTATAAAAATGTAGGGAAGACCAGCCTTTTGATGACATTGCTACGCCCACGTAAAGATAGATGTAAATGGTCTAACCTCTCCAGTTTCGTGTTAACAGAGTCAGTCACAGGCACAATATTTAGCTCCGGTATTCGTTCTACAATTGCTGAAATCTTAACCCTCAGGTACATTGCTTCCGGCATAATTGGGAGATCTGGAGGGAGCATGGTATTAGAGTGAAGAATCAGAGTTCGGTCGATGTTTAACTTATACCCTGAAAGGATCCCGAATTGCTCCGCCAAAGCCTTTACTTCTGGGAAAGCCGTCGTAATATCACAAGTAAGTATCGCAATATCATCCGCGTATGCCAGTTTCTTATACTCTAAATCATTAACCTTCAATGACTTGATGTTCATATTCATCTCTAATTTATTAAGAAAAGGATCAATGTAAAGTGCAAACAGCAGAGGAGAGAAGGGGCACCCCTGCCTTGTACCTCTATTTATACTAAATAATTTCAATTCCTGCCCTGATATACGAATCTCAGCTACAGGTTAAAGATAAAGTGCCTGTACTGCTTGTATAAATTAGAGACAGAACCCCTTTCCAGTGCAAGAAAGACCACAAGAACCGCCAGGAGACCCTGTCAAACACTTTCTCTGCGTCCAACAGGGCCATCCCCAGGAGAGACTTTGTGACTTGAGCCCAATCAAGAAGAGCGATCACACGTCTAAGGCGGTCAGTCGTATCCCTACCTGGGATAAACCCATGCTGGCGAATAGAGACCAGAGGGGTGATTATCTTCCCTAATCTAATAGCTATTATTTTTGAATAGATCTTGTTATCCGAATTGATGAGAGAGATAGGCCTGTACAATGATGGGCTAAGTTCAGGGTTGCCTTTCTTTTTGAATACTACTATAATATTCTTCTGCCAAGAATCAGGACTTTGCCCACTTTGAACCAGCTGAAACAAAGATACCATATCTGGTCGAAGTGCTTTACGGAACGTTCTAAAAAATTCCAGAGGTATACTATCTGGGCCCGCTGCTTTGCCAGCCGACAAAGAGATTATAGCACTTTCAGCCCCTTCCCAAGTAATTGGAGCTGCAAGATTCTTATTTTCCCCAGTGACCTTCATTGTTTTGAGATCTACAAAGAACTCCTCTGGGATTCCTTTCTCAACAACATCTACCTTCTCAGTATATAATTGTTGATAGAAATTCTGAAATACCTCTAAAACTCTTGTTGGAGAATCCTGAATCTGGCCCAAATGATCTTTAATCCTACAGATTCTATTTGCCTCTTCTTTCTGCTGTAGACGCTTCGCCAAAACCATTCCAGTATTTTCACCCAGTTCATATGTTTCAGCCCCATACTGTACATACTTAATAGCAAGCTCTTCCCCAAAATCCTGATGCACTTTGGACTTTAGGACAGCTATTCGTGGTGGCACTCTTCTATATCTTGTCCATCCCCTATTTTCTTCATAAATTCAATCTCGGCTAACCAGAGCTGTTCGACCCATCCACTGATCTTCTCCTGGATTGCCTTCTGACAATGAATAGAGAAGCTGAGGGTCTCCCCACACACAGCTGCTTTGAACGCATCCCACACTACAGTTTCAGGGGCTGCGTTCCTATTTATGCTAAAGAATTCCATGATCCACTTAGCCATATGCTCGCAATACGCCTGATCAAGTAGCAATTTCCTTTCAAAAGACCACATCCTCTGGACTCTAGAAATGCTGCTTAGTGGCAACTCTACCACTAGCGGATTATGGTCTGAAATAATCCTAGGGGAGATCTCAATACTAACTTTCTCCGCATTTTGATGTGATATAAAAAAATAATCCAGCCACACTAATTTGTTATGGCGAGCTGAATAGAGAGTAAATCCTGGAACCCCGTGTCTATGCCTGAACCAGACATCAGCCACTCCATGTTCCCTGACTAAGCCTTGAAGAGCCTTGAAAGTCCTGACCTTCCATCCTTGATATGGAGAATTACAGAGAAGATTAAAATTGCTATCCATATGAATGTTAACATTTCCACAAAGTATTACCGGATATCTCCATAAGGCCAGTTCGATATTTAAATGATCTAGAATCTCCGGATTGATCTGTATACTGAACAAATTGAGAATGGGGTTTCATTAATTACAAGTTCCAGAATCACCCATCACCCCCATTTATCCTCGCTAATTGGTCTACAGGTTCCGATGCCTCTCTTTGCTAGAATAGCCACCCCCCCTTGTTGTGGTGCCTTGGCGAGTACATGTCAGTAAGTCAAAACCCAGATCCCTCAAACAGCAATGTTTACTCCACGGAATATGAGTTTCTTGAAAGGATAGTAGCTCTATCTGCATAAATTGTATAATCTTGGCTAATACATCTCTTTCTTTTTCCGGTCATTCAAACCACATATATTCAGAGAACAGGTATGGATTTTACCCCTTTTCCCCATCATCCTTATAGAAAACTAATTCTTTACACAGACTAATAAAGCAGTTCAAACAAAGCAGATATACTCCACACATCGTACCAAGAAATACTTTCATTTTTACAAAATGAACAGGCCATGATAATATATGAAAAACACCAACTGTGCAACCCTCCTACCTGTCCTAACCCCACCATCCCCCACCACCCCACCCTTCCCCACCTATACCCCTACTTACCCTCCCCTCGTCCCACCCCCCTTCCTAGTGCCCACCTCATGAGGCATAGGGACCGGCGGTCCCTGGTGATGAAGAGCTGCGCCACCCCCCTCCTCTAGGCTGTCCCTACCCCCCAATAAACCACTGAGAGGTACAGACATACAAGGGAAAAAGAAACAAAAGCAAAAAAGATCCTCAGAAAGAAAAACAAAAGACCAAGTATTGATCAAGCATCAAATAATCATCCCCTGAGCAATCAAAGCAAAAGTGGATTATTTAAACCTCCTTGTTTAAGTCTCCAGCCTATATTGATTGCATATAGTCTTTTGCTGAAATCTCAGAAAAGAAAAATTGCGTCTGTCCCTGAAATACTACTTCCAATTTGGCAGGATTGAGCAAGAAGACCTGTGCCCTCTTTGCCTGAAATAATGAGATCAATTGGCGCAGCTCCCATCTTTTCTGCACCGTCACTGGACAAAAATTGGGTCTTACAAAAAAATCACAACCCTCTCCCATTCTTTTTCTGTCTGGTCTAGCTAAATCATACAGTGTCTCTCAGGTCAAAAAATGATTCAAACAAATAAAAATAGCACGTGACCTTTCAATGCCTTGTCCCCTTTTTTTTTGTTGATTAAAAGGAAACCGATTACCTCTTTGCAGTTCAGCTTTCCAATCCCATTGCCGAAGTTCAGGGAATGCCTCCTCAAAAAGTTCAATCACAAACTTCTGAGTGTCAGACCCCTCCTTGCCCTCAGGAATGCAGAGAATCCGTACCTTATTCCACTTTGATCGATTCTCAAGATCGGTTAGTTTCCATAGCGTGTCCTCTTTCAGGGCTTTCAGGGACCCAGTGATGGTTTTTTGAGCAGCCAGCTCATCTTCAAGTGTGGATATTCTAGACTCTGCCTCACTGATCCTTAATGCAAAATTGGACAAGTCTTAGCAACCCTGCGTATTAAATTTTGTAATTGTCGGCACGCACCTTGAGTGCGCAGACTCCAGCCACGTCTCCTCACGATGGGCCATAATAGACTGATAAATCGTAGATAATGTCATTTCATCAGGGTTTGGGCAAGAAAGAATAATCCCATGTCATTGAGCCAATTGAGCCTAGGATCTTATCTGGTGCGGCGACACCTTGTTCCCTTTGCTTGAATCCCCCTCTTTTACAAAATGTAACCCTGAGAACTCCCCTTGAAATTCCTTTGCTTCCTTTTCCAGTCCATCGACTTTCATACTACAGTTGGTCCCATTCATCTGGCTCCTTGTAGTTTTTTCCAGACCACTATCTTGGGGGACTACAGTTCCCATAAGGCCATTTCCTTGTTGCTTAGCAGATATTCCATCCACAACACCCGGCAAACCAGCATCAGTAATCAGGATCTCTTGGTTATCTCCATGACCATTAATGTCATTGGAGCGGTCTTTCTGTTCAAGTTCCCCCCTTCCATGTTCTCTGTGCTCAATTCATTTACACCAACCGGGGAAGAGTAAGCAGTACCTTGAATGAACCTTTGAGTGAGACCTGCCTGTGGTATTGTAGTTGTTCCAGATGTGGCAAGCGTGGTTGCAGGCTTGCCATCAGCGTTGTTTCCTGCAGATCGATCGTCTGCCGCCTTATTCCTCCCAGCTTGTTCCTTAAGTAGTGCAGGAACTGTCTGGTGCCCCAAACCTGAGCCTACTCCCTTGCCTACTCGGTATCCAGTTCGAGCGGTTCCCGCGACTCCAATATGCGCGCCCGCTGAGAGACCAGCCTGCTCCATCATCCACCGCCACACCATTCAGAGCAGATTTCGCGGGGCTCCTGGCGTTTACGGGAGGGCACACGGGTCCTAGTGCCTCTAAGAGACGGCCCGGGCAGCATCGCATGAATTGGACAAGAAATGGCAGCAACAGCCGGTGTGGGAAAAAGAGTGCCATCACAAGCCAATCTTGCAGGTAAAGGTAGTCCACAGACCCAGAGCCATGAACGCCAGATCATGCCAGGGAAGTGCGGCTACTTGTTTGCACGCTTCCTGCTTGTTTCATTGCATTCCTTCAGTCAGGTAGGAGGGGGGACGGTCAGCCAGGAGAGGGTAGTATAGCCAGCTCTCTCGGCTGACAGCGCGACTGCCATCTTGCCTCCCCAACGCTCTGTTCCAGTTAGTTCTCATCCTGAGCTGAATTGCAATCAAGATGTCACATAAAGTTCGCTTTCACTCGGAGCATTGATCTCAAATAAAACTCTATTTAATAAAGTACAATCCAAACTCGCTCCTGAACTGACATTTTTGTGTTGACAAGCTTATTTTTTATTCAAATTTAACAATGTGGCCCATTTGTTGACACAAATGTGGTTTAAAGTAACTTTTTCCTCATTTTCCCGTTCACCTGTGTCTGTCCTGTCTGTTGTAAATATATTTCATTTGTTTTACTCAATAGAGAAAGGACTTTAGCAACTACAATACAATATAAGTCCAGGGATGTGGGCAGTGTTGGACGGGCATGTAGAGCAAGCTGGCACTGCCTGGTGAGCCAGCTTGAAAGAACCTCTGTGTGGGGCGGGTTTTCATTTCGTGGGGCCGTGATTGGACCAAAGAAAGGTACCACACAGTGGCCCTTTCGCTCTGGCGTCTCTGGCAATGGCAGAATGCCCAATAGGCCACTCCACCATTGGTCATTGGAGAGTCTGATTTCTTAACGGGAGGTTGAACATAGACAGCCTGAACCAAGCCAGGAATGGGACTGACTGAGCTCTAGGAGCCAAAGGACGAGCCAAGTTATCAAAAAATGTAAATCAGCAACATGAAAAATTATGATTAAGAATCTTTCAAATGAAAAAGAAAGTCTAACGTTTGTGAGTGTCTCAATTAAGTGCATGTGATTATAACACTGTATTGAGTAACATGTATTAAAAGTTTTTTTTAAACATTCAAGATGTTAGTGCCACACGCTACCCAAGTGTCACTTTGTCATGTTCTCTGTTAATATGACCTGTATTGTTATTAATGTGTAAAAAGATTTTTTCATGTTAGCCGTACACAGGTGAGGTTTTGTACAGCACCGATCCGAAACTGAATTACTTCAATGTGCTCTCAAATTAGTTGGTCAAGAAGAGGAAACATGGGGCCAGATGTACGAGCATTTTTTGTAGTCTTAAAGGGGATTTTGGCCCCTTTGCGACCGCAAAATAGGTAAGCCCAATGTACTAACCCTATTTTGCGAGTCACTAATCTATTAGCAACTCGCAAAATAGGATTAACGTCCCGCTATTAGGAAGGGGCGTGCCAATCAATCAATCACACGTTTGTTAAGCTCTACTACTCACCCGTAGACTGAGGGTCTCAAGGTGCTGGGGAGCGGGGTTTTGCAGGTTCTAATCCATCAAGGAGGGGGTCTGTTGAAGAGCCAGGTTTTGAGGCTTCTTGTGAAGATGGGGAGAGATGATGTCTGTCTGAGGTGGAGAGGGCTCTGGCCGTGAGGAAGGAGAAGGAGTGGCCGCCTGAACTGGTCTTTCTAGTGCGGGCCGTCTGATCTGGTCTTTCTGGCACAAAGGGCATCCCTTCCTAATAGCAAGTCCATAACCTATGTATGATTGTTTTGCGACTGCAATTGTGGGCGCAAAACACTCGCAGTTTACCACCCTTCTTAGAAGGATGGTAAGCCACTTGCAAATGAGAAGGTCCCAGGGACCTGCCCTTAAAAAATTAAACTGAAACTGAAATGTTTCATTTTTTTTTTTTTTTAAATGCATCCCATTTTCCTTAAGGAAAATGGGGTCCTTTTTTTTAAAAACTGCTTTATTGACAAAGCAGTCCCAGACATGATGGTCTGCTGACCACAGCAGGCCACCATTACTGGGAGTACTAGCCATTCCCAATGGGGTCGCAAACTGTGACTGCCTCATTAATATTCATGAGGCATGCAACTTACAACCCCCATTGGGAATCGCAAGCAGTATCTGAGACACTGTTGTATATTAAATATTGCGACTTGCAGATTGCGACTCGCAATTTGTCGCAATTTATGAGTCGCAAAATTCAATGGTCATACATCTGGCCCCTAGTGAAGTAAAAGTGATGTGCATGGACCACCACTTAGGATGCTGATAATTGAGCCCTTGTTTGCTGGTTGAAAATTCAGCCTCTGGAGGGTTACATCATTTTCTCCTCCATTCAGCATCAACGCTTTGTGTTCCTGTATTTCATATATTAGTATTAGTATGTGTTGTTCAATAAATACACTTAGCCTTAAATCATACTGGTAATGTACGCACATATATTTGTGCACAGTCATAAGATTTAAAGGTGCACTTTTCAGTTTGAAATATTTCCATAAACTTTGAAGATCAAACATTGTGACAGAATTGTCTGACTGAAGTTGTGCTGCATATTCCATGTTTCTCCTTGAAGTGCTGTTACCCAAGAAAAAAACTCTCTGGGGCTCCAAGACCCCTTCGTTTTGCTAATTATGCAATTGCTTTCATTGAAGTGGTAAATTTATTATCAAATTGTTTTTTTGCTACCCCAGGCCAGCCAGCAGTAATTCCACTTATAGTTGAGCTCGCTGCCCCCCAAGGTGGGAAATTGGGCTAGAGACCTCAGAGAATGGGCCCCAGCAGAACTAATTCGAATGAGGCGAGTTCGAAGAGACGAAAAAGTTAGAGGAGGACGTGAGGTCGTGGAATGTTATGATTTCAGAGATCCCCCTTTCCCAAAGCCACTGAGGAAACGCAAGCAGATGGTGGAAGACCAGAGACATGGGCCTCATTTATGAGGCCTTGCGTCAGGTTTGCGCTTCCGATGCGTCACTTTTTGTGACGCATCGGCGGCGTAAAACATGCCTCTTGTTGCACACTATTTACAAAGTGACGCATCTAAGCAGATGCGTCACTTTGTAAACCCCTGCGCTACATTATACCTGCGTCAAGTATAATGTATGCAGAGGGGGCGTTCCCCGTCAAAAAGCCTCGTAATAGTGACGCAGTGAAATCTATGAGATTTCACTGTGTCACTTTTAGGACGCTGTTGCGTCAAAATCTTGCGCCTGCCTCACAGCAGGCGTAAGACTGACGCAAGCCCTTTCACATGGGGCTTTCCCCATGTGAAAGGATGCATTGCTGGAGTTGCGTCACTTTTGTGACACACTCCAGCAACGCGTCACTTTTGCGCTTACAGATACGTCAGAAATACTGACGTATCTGTAACTCCTTGCGCAATGATGCGTCATATTGTAAATATGACGCATCATTGGGATTGCAAGGAGGGTGCAATGAAAAGTGACGCATCGCTGTTTTCTCGCAGCGATGCGTCACTTTTCATAAATGAGGCCCCATCTTTACCAGAGAGTAAATCCCGGAACACGAATATATTAAATAGCCGAGTGTGTGATAACGACTTATTTATGATACAAGGTGCGGAGGGGTGCTTCCTAAGTGTGACCCAATGGTGGTGGATGGGGGGTTGATTTCAAAATTAACTTGCTGTAATTTGTTTTCAGGAGATTACCGGATTCCGGACAAAAACATATCCTTACTGACAGAACTGTAACATCTTGCTCTGTATATGTGATATATGCAAACAAATATATGAGATATGTAAATGCTGTTATCCTGATAATGTGGCTATGTACGGCTGGAAACTTAATAAACACATTTTCAAAAAAAGAAATCCAGTTAGAGTTGAATAAATACACCACTTCAATGCTGGCTGTTCCACTTCAAACACATTTCAGGCAGTTATACTGAATAAAATGTAGACACACATCCCCTCCCCCCCATTTTACATATTTGAAGTGAGGTGTAAGGGAAGGTGGGGAATTCAATTGTAATGTTTGGGCTACTGAAGGCTCTCGTGAATTCACTTAACAAACAAATTGATTTTAGGAGAGGCTCAACACCACAATGACCACAGTTAAATAAGACAAAAAACTAAAAGAACAAAGAGGTTTCAGATCCCCCACCCACTTTGCTCTTCAGGTTACAGCACTCCAAGGAGACCTGTGCAATATGGAACATAACATGTTCTGCCACTGTTAATCTTCAGTTTGCATACTGGTTCAAAGTCCAGCAGAGAATGGGCGGAGAGCATTATCCAAAATCTGAGGGGGATAAATTACCAATACCCCAGAGGTTCAAATGCCCAAGCTTGCATCAGTTGTCATGTAGGATAGGCATAAAAAGACATTTCTTAGTACATAAACAACTTTTTTTTTCAATTAAGAAAATCTTATGCTAGGTGATCTGATGCTGGAAGGAGTAAGTGGCATCCGTGAAAAATACAAACAGAAGTCAAAATGTGTCTCACTGCACCAAGCCTATCCCTTGACCATATCACTGAATGCAATGGTAATGTTACCTTATTGAGGTAGACAGTAGCATCTTAATATCTATAATATAGCCAGTAATGTTTTTTACGGTTACAAATCTGATAATCTGAGGGGATAACTGGCACCCTAAATATTTGGTGGGGCAACCACTGACAAGCAGTGCCAGGCCAACCCCAAGGTTGTCAGTCATGGCTCATTATAAATAACCCTGGGCGTAGTGTGCGGAGTGGGGCTCCGCGGAGCTACGCGAAGTGGGCACACAACTACGCCCACCCGCGCACTCCGCGTAGCCCCACTCCACGCCGCCCGCCTCCCTCCCGCCCTCCCTAAATACATCAATAGAAGTATAAAAAGCTATTAAAAACACTTACCTTGTCTGCCGCGTCCCCGGGGCTCCCTCTCGCCGTCCCGCGATTCGCGCAGCCACCGACCCGGATACTAATGCGCATGCGCGGGCGGCCGCGCATGCGCATTCCTCATGAGAAATGCGCATGCGCGGCCGCCCGCGCATGCGCATTAGGACCCGAAATGGCGGCGAGAATCGGGGGACGGCGAGAGGGAGCCCCGGGGACGCGGCAGACAAGGTAAGTGTTTTTAATAGCTTTTTATACTTTTATTGCTGTATTTAGGGAGGGCGGGAGGGAGGCGGGTGGCGGCCGGCT
Organism: Lissotriton helveticus; assembly: GCF_964261635.1. Lineage (NCBI taxonomy): Eukaryota > Metazoa > Chordata > Amphibia > Caudata > Salamandridae > Lissotriton > Lissotriton helveticus. The sequence continues at coordinate 82,361,504 of NC_136058.1, forward strand.
ACGCTCCATCTGCGGAGCGCGCGTAGTGCCGCCTGGCTACGCCCGCTACGCAAAATGCGTAGGAGACGGCACTCCGTGCACTCCGTGCACGGAGCGTAGCTGGCCGCCCACCCTTAATTATAAACAGCCTTTACCATGACTGAGAGCTCTGGCATTGAGGCTTCAAGCAGTGCAAGTCTCACAGAGTATCAGCTAGTTAAGAATAATAAAATAAAAATGTACTCACCCACTGCATGCCTGGTTCACCTCTGGTCCTCCTGCTTCAGTCCCTCAGCGCTGCTCTGATCTGCAGGCTGCAGCATTTCTCCACACCAGTCCAAGCGCGGCTCCCATGCTACTGATAGTAATGTCAGCAGCATAGAAGAATTGCCAGGATCAGCTGGATCGAACTGTTTTGATGCTCCCTCAGGCACTGTGGGCCTGTGCCTGCTCTCCACCTTGCTGTCTTAGACTGCTGGGTGGAGAGGTTTACACTGCGCATGCGAAGCTTGCCGCCGCAAGACAACCGGCCAAAGTGACATGCGCACTGCAAACTGAGCACCACTCCCCTGCTGCAAGTTAGCAGCAGTGGCCCCGTCCCCAAACACGGCTCAGGCTGGGGAGAGGAAAAAATAAAATGGTAATAAATGTATTTTATTTTTCACCTTTTGTGGTGCTGACTGCAGGGGGCAATGCTCTTCTGCCCTAATGGAGGGGCCGCAGCAGCAGAGCACTTCAACTGGTAAACCCATAACTATGTTGAAAGAACTCTGAAAAATTAGATTTAATCTATGAGCCTGCTAAATCATGTTTCACACACTGAAAACAGGTTTGTTATCTGTTTTCAATTCATTTATTTTAGTCAAAGTCCTGGCAAGCATACAAGTCCTGTTTGGCAGTTGAAGTGGCTGGACCAAGACAGATGCACTTTGGGAGAAGACAAGGGAGAAATGCTGATCTCTGTATCTGCAGATGGCAGAATAACGAGGTGGTATATGAGGAAAGGATTAGACTCCACTGGTAAGCGCAGCCTTTGACGTTCTGGGCAACCCAATAATATCTATCTATCTATCTATCTATCTATCTATCTATCTATCTATCTATCTATCTATCTATCTATCTATCTATCTATCTATCTATCTATCTATCTATCTATCTATCTATCTGTCTGTCTGTCTGTCTGTCTGTCTGTCTGTCTGTCTGTCTGTCTGTCTGTCTTTCGAGAGTAGAAGAGGGAATGCATTACGGGTAACCATGTAATGTGGTACAACAATGTCATTGAGGGGTTCTGCTTTCTAACCTCCACCACAACCCAAAGATGACAATATTTATTACGCCAGGTAGAAGGTATAAATATTGTTTTTTTCCATAGCTGAGCTTACACTGGGCACGATTTTTGGGTTTTGGTAACCTTTCAACTGATAAATTGTTAGTCTAAGAGTGACCAATGGTGACGGTCATGTTTGAAAATATTACTGTCCGAAAATGTGCTGCATGAGTTGCATTTATACTGCATAATTTATAAACCTTGCTAGATAATATTGTCCTGTATGCCATATATTTCTAGTATCTAGTAGCCACAACAATAGTTAAGGTCTGCAGCGTGCTTATGGGTCTGTCATTATGATGATGAAATGCATATAAGGCTCAAGGAACTGTAAAATATTTACAACTTTTCAGAGTATTTTCTGAAATACATCTTGTTATACCACTGCATTCTGTGCAATTAAAATACCCAAACAAGTAATATTTATTATTTTCTACAGTAAATTGTATGACATATCTAGTAATGATAAGATTCCTCAGTCATTATGCATACATCAGTCTGCAAAGTTGCATATTCACAGAGTGGCATAACGAAACTTGAGGACCCCCCCCCCCCTCAAAATACAAGTAGGAAACTCCCCTTGCTCTGGACCCAGTCTGGCAGCGGCGGCTCCTCCGCTAAGGTAGAGGAGCGTCGCCCCAGTGAGTGCAAAAGAAAAAATAAAATGATAATAACACAACATTAATAACGTTACGTTGTTATAATTTTTTTCTAAGTATGAGCCAGGTTAGGGCGGGCGGGGCTGGGCTACATGATGAGCAGGGGGAGGAGTGGTGGGTGCACTTCAGTGTGCATGGCGGTTTGGCAGGCCGTCTTGGGATGGCCAAAACAGACATGCGCATTTAGCATTTCTACACCCGGCTGAATTGCACAGCTGGGTGGAGAACATGCACAGGCTCCCCCTCCCTGTCTGAGTGCCAAACGAGGCTGCCCAGACCAATCACAAACCTGCTATCATTTTTGTGACAGCAGCATTGTGATTGGCTTGGGGAGTCTGGCAGCCTGTATGCTACCGGGATCCAATAAGAGACGGAGGAGAGGCGCTGACTATACCCGGGTAAGTAAGCTTTTTATTATTTATTTCTTTTTACCACCCCGACAACTTTTCCCTAGTGGCCTCCCCTTAAGTCTGGAACTCCCAGGCCAAGGGCCCGCCTCCCGGAGCTCCAGCCACCCTGCACTGCAGGTACTGCGCGGACTATTTTTACACCGCTGTGTTCACACTTATAACTTCAATATTTTTGGGTGTGAATATAGTTGAACAAATGTCTTCCAGAATATCTCCATGTTTAGATTACATGTCTGATTTCAAAATGTATCTTTTTGCTAGTAAGTCAGCTCCTTTTGCATTCGATCTGAATACAGCTAGGGAGAATGGCCCTTATTGACAAAGATTTTTGCGCTTGTAATTTTACCTCATCAATAGAAATAATCTTTTTTTGCAAGAGTAAAACCCGTTTTGTAATTCACAAAAGTTACTTTTGCACTTGTACACTTATTCATACAAATATATTTCAGCGAGTAAAGCTACTGCCAGGTGTGGGGAGTGGGAGTTTCCAGGTGGAGAAGCCCAGAATGTTTATGTACATCTGATTCTTTCCCACCATGGAAACAGTTCAAATTCACTCCAGTAAGTGGCAGAGTAAATCTATTTTTAGGGTGAGAATGATAAAAGAACACCCCAGAAAAGCTGCTGGGCTAACGGGATAAAGCAAGGGATGAAATATTTTCCAAGTGAAGGAAATGAAAACAAGCAAAACAAGCATTGGTTATACCAATAGACCTGGCTTTTAAATGATCAAGTCTGGCAATGTAATATTTTACAATTAGATCATGACATAGGGCAAATGGTGGTATGGTTTGGGAAGTGTAAATTAACCTATAGCAGATTACCTGCCTCACTTTTATGCATGAGATGGTTTGTGCTGCATTACAAACCATAGCTACTACTACCTGGATGGACTTACAATGAAGAGAGTAAACTGAAACTAGCACTCGTAGTGATTGGTTTGTTTTATATATATCTTGCTATTGCTCTTTGTGTTTCATAGGGCTGCATCAGTATTTAACGTTGCTAATTTGATTCCAGTAAATGTATCGATCCCTGAAGGATGAATCTCTAAATGGAACATTGCGGGATATGGAGGGAGGAGTTTGAACCTTCTGTTTGCCTGTACCTGTTCTGTTGAGCTGTACTAACAATTTAGACAATTTTATTTGTGAGTGTTTGTGTGTGTGGAGGTGGACCAAGAGGCTTTACATCCTCCTCAACTTAGCCCATTTATTATTAATAACCAAAATTAATTTCATTTGTTCATTATTAAATAAAAATGTGCCATAGAATTAAGATCATTGAGAGTTCTTAGATCTATTGCGAATTAATCATGTCTTATAATACTCAGTGTGCTCTTGGACTTGATGAAGAAGCCATCAAGTTGTGTGCTTATATGTTCATGCCAGATTTAATATAATTTAAAAAAGTGCATCTATAAGTTAAGACAGCACAGTCATTTGTTATTCTGGCAGGTGGCTAAGAGCAAGAGAAGAAATGTGCTTGGAAATCGACATAAGCACTTTCTTTCCTTAAAAGAATAAATAAATATGTGATGACACTGCTCATCTAAACAAACATAAAAGTAGAAATCATCCCTTCCAAGGTTTAACTCTATTTCAGCAGATGTAAGATAATTTGTTGTAAAGTACAAACCAAATGGAAGAAACACAAACTAGTTTAATATCTGGTGAAGCAAAAATTGGCGCTTCAAGAGAAAAAAATTCAATTTTCGTTGAGAATTAAATATATCTGAATATACTCCACTAACAAGACTAAAGAGCAGTTGATCCCAATGCTATCATTTGCGGATCTATCATGCATGCTTCTGCGTCTGATTCTTTCTCCAACAAAACAGAAGGGGCATTCAACAATGTCTTTATAGAACTTTATAGAAACGTTTCTGAACATCCAAAGGGTTATAGAGCAAGTTCTACCTGAACTTTAAAGTATGGACAAGCAACTAGATGCAAAAGGACCAGAGGCCATCCATCCCCGATTACTTTTGCAAATTGTATGACGAGACAAGTCATCAGTCTCAGAAAGCTTTAAACCTACATATTTGGAATATCATGGTCTCTGGCAGATTTGTTTATAAATCAAATGGCTGCAACAGTTTGCCAAAACTGATTAATCAATCACTGCAGTGAGGTGTCTAAAAACTTTACATTGATCTTACCATTGCTCAGATTCTGTCTGGAAATACTTGTCGAATGTTCTATCCAAACAACCAAGGAGTATTGAGTTATCTACCCCCTCTGGTAAGAAGCTATAGCCATTTGGAGCTTCAATCTAGAAAGATAACTTGGGCTATGAGCAGTTCAACCAGGAAAGAGGGAGAATTAGATGATGTAAGCAAATCATGAAAGGGAGCTGCAACAAGAAGCAACTGTGCCAAGATGAAATGCCATCTTTTCTGCTTAAAGATAATTGCGAGTCAGTCCCTGAACAGCGGACAGTCTGCAGCGTGCTCATGCTAAACATAAGGAAGACAACAATATTGGGACAACATGTTCATGATTCTGTGTTTCTACCCTCTCCATTATGTGTTTCCACTAATACTGTTGAACTAAGCAGTTCTTCTGAGAATCAGAGCTCACAAGGCCAAGATTTTCTTAGTGGTCCCCGACTGGACCGGAAGAGGAGACTTTGGTATCCCGATCTGTTTCAGTTGGTGCAATATTCATCTTGGCATTTCAAAAGCCAGGAGTAGCTCCTGGCCCAGAACAGAGAGTTGCTTCATATAAACCTGACATCACTAAACCTTCCGGCTTGGCTCTTGAGTGGTTTACCCTAGCCAAGTTCAATTTCAATGCAGAATTGATAGATAGTGTTCTTGCTGCAAAGTAACCATTCACTAGGAAAGTTTACTTTAGCAGATGGTCAACCTTTGAATACAGCTGTAAGGCCTGCTCCTGAGATCCTTTTGGGGTGATGTTAATGCTATTCTTTGATTTGCTTTGGATTTCGCAGAAATGTCTGTTCATATAGATATAGTCAAACAATACATAGTGGCAATTTCTGCCTGCATGTCTTATATAGATCACAGGTCTCTCTTCAAAAATGCAATTGGTACTCGGGTTTCTAAGACACCTTCAGAATGCTTTCCCTCCTGCACTTTCCTTATCAGTAGGATCTTCACTGTTGACTTTTGGAACGGGACAGTCGTTTGAGCCCTTGCATTCTTGTGATTTAAAATGTCTTTCTTTTCAGCAGAACTTTGGCAGGGGTGGCTCGTCCTCTGGGGTGGAGAGGCGATGCCCAGCTGATTTCTCGCAGTGCGAGAAGCAGAAACATAAAATGGTAAAACTACCATTTTATGTTTCTGATTCTCGCAATGCAAAAAAGCAGAAGTGCCTGGTTGGGGCAGGCGGGTGGGCAGTCCTGCTCGAGGGCCTGGGGGTAGTGGCTTGCTCACTGTTGTGGGCCCTGACTGTTTGGTCGGCCTTCTGTGCTTGGCCTGGGGAGGAGAGGGAGGAGGAAGCCTGCTTCCTGATGTGGGACCCGGCCAGGAGCAGCATGAGCAGAGGCGGAGGCACATGAACCAGGGAAAGGTAAGTTTTTTAAAATTGTAAATATTTACCGTCCCTCTCCCCGCGAACCTCGTGACCCCCTCTCCCTTCATGCCGGACGCGATTGCCTCTGATAGCAAGAGGTGAAGGATTTTGAACCTGAACAAGGTTTACTGAGGTGTACATCCTTTCAAAGTCGTTAGATTGAGTAGCATTAACTTGGGGAGTAAATATTAAAATCGGCTTAAAACCATAATATAAATGTATTATGTCCATTCGGCTGAGGAATTAGTTGTATATTGACATTTCTAAGGTATATCTATATCATAATAATTGTATTATTTCTGTTATTATAACTTGGGGGCCGATTCACAGAAGTAATATGAGATAACATCCTAAACTTACTACTTTTGGTATTCACAGAAGGCATTTAGTAGTAGTAAGATTAAGACTCCTAATTTTACTACTGGCACACAACCCATCCCAAGGATGATATGAAAAGGCTCTAGGGCCATGATACCTATAAAGGAGAAAACCCATAAAGGTATGATGATGGAGTAATATAGGCAAAATTCCATTGCCTCACATTCTGCATTTGATGCTATACTAAAGGTCGCTTTTAGTGTATTGTGATAGTTAACAGCTAGACCCCCCTTTTCTGTGGGGCCTATTTACAGTGTGGCATAGATAACCAGGAGGTGTGGCTATAACCACATCTGGACCAGAGACCTCGTCTGTCCATGTTTCCGTGATGAATGCCACCTTAACTTTCTCTTCCACAATAAGTGTAGCACACTCAACACTATGCTTCACCAATGATCTTGCATTTAGCAATATACACTTAAACCCGTCATTAAGTGAAAGACCTTGTCTATCCCTACTGGGTTTTACACTAGGTTCAATCAACCTGTGCACTAGATCTGGTAGCTTTGTATTACAATCTGGACATGTCACTAAAGTGTCTGGTGGCCTGATACTGGGAATAAAACATAGACAACCATTATCTCTACCCTTCCCATTGAGTCTATGAAGGGCATTACCAGAATGTTGTATGGTATTGGGCTTACCTGCTCCCAAATGGGCAAGGGGGTCTGGCGCTGAGCGCAGACAGTACACAGATGGGCACAAACAGGCTTGCCTTTGGCCCGCCTCTGGCAGGCCAGCGGCGCTCCCATTGCGCTCGTGCCAGCCTCTCCTATTATCGAGTATGGGGTGGAAAGACTAGCCCGGACAAGATGATAGAAAGAACACAGAGGTCCTTCCTCTGCTAAATCCACTACTGACGTCAGCCTCCTATGAGAAGGTGCGCCTTGTGGTATTTGAACCTGTGCAACCACCCATTGCGGTTGTAATTGATTTCTGTTCACCCCAACTTGCATTTGCTGATCAAAATCCTGATTCATTCCATTATTCCCTTATAAAATCCCAACTTGCCGCACACATAACACGGACATTTCTTTTTCATCTCTGCTTTATTACCTCTACCCCTACCTCTTCACTGAGTTGAAACACCACCATTCACCGTGACACCTCCCGTGTCAGAAATGTGACCATTCTGAATATTCTGATTTGACCCTTTCCTGGGAAAACTGTTTGAGAGAAATCTACATAATTACCACCTTTCTGTGCCGCTTTCATCTGATCCCACATTAATTTCTCTTTCATCTTCTTATGTCTCGATTCAATATCATCACTACTCTATTTTGCATCCCGCAATATTTCATCAACGCTTTTATTCTGCCAACAAATGAAATGCTGCTGAATCATGTTACTAGTGTCCAGTTTCAATCCAAACACAAACTTATACACAAAATGTCCCATATCTTTATCAGTTATGTTCTCAAAACCACTTTACTGTTTAAATACCTGTAGAAGCCTTTCATAATAAAAATGTGCTGTTTCTTTAGTTTCCTGAGTTGTTCTATTTATTTTTACCCAATCTGTTTCTTTTGGTGACATCTTTCCCTTCAAATAGGTAATGACCTGATTATATTTTTCCATCACTTCATCTGATGGGGCTTCAGATTTTGCATCTCTAGGATATTCTTCTTTTGGTCAATCTACCGCAATCTTACACTAACCCCATAAAACAGCTGGAACTACAATATCAAACAGAGCATCTAAATACTTCTACAAAACCTTTGAAACCTTTACAAACCTTTCTACTTGTTTGTACCACTCAACTGTTTTTTGTCTCATTCTAGGAAACTCATTCGTAAAAGACAGTATATCTGCTTTGTCCAAGGAATTTGAACGTATCCACCTCCTGGTACCTCTCTCATCGGATATATCATTTCAGTCTTTGTTGTCTCTGTTTCTCTCACTGGGAACATAGATGAAAATCCTTGATTTGCAGCCATTTCTTCTTCCTTCTTAGCCCATCTGCTTTTCCAATGTTCGAATTCACCCCATCGTCTCAATGTATTAACCAGCTCTTTGATTTGCAAACGTTTTCCGTTTAAACTCTCCAAATCCAATCTATATATCTTCTGTAAAGCCTTTGATTTTTCTATATCAACACAGTAAGTCTGTGCGACTTCGCCAAATCTCTCATGAAGACTCTTCGCTCTCATTGTAATATTCTTACACAAAAACAATAACTCCTCATTCTGATATTTACTCAATCTTTCTGGACTAATCGTACCTACAATAATTTCTTCTAAATTCACTTTTAATCTACTAACATCCATGCTAATATTCATTTTATTAGACACCATCCCTTTAATCCATTCATGCAATTCTTTTGGAGATGGCCCTATTGCACCTCCTCCTCTCTCATTCTCCAATAATCTCCTTGGTTCTTTTTGTACATTACGTTTTGGGGTTTCTACTAATGTATCCAAAATATCTGCACCACCACAAGTCCAATTATTGTTAACAGGTACTGTCAACGCAGGCACTTATGAAATAATCCGACCCACACTATACAATGGAATTATGGGACCAATAGTTATGGGAACTTATATAGCTTCTGATTTAAAATTCAATTGAGTAATCTTTTTTGTCAAATCATCTTTCACCTTGCTCTCTACATTTGTATTTTTCATTTTGAGAAGGCTGAGGAACTTCTACCTGAATCAATGGAGCACTTGGGGTAATTCTTTCTTGTTTTTACTGATATGATGGAGGTCTATTTAGCAATATTTCATCCAATAACTTATCATCAATTTCATTTGGATCTCAATCTGTTTCCACAACATTTTTATTTTTCTCTTTACACTATCCTTCTTCCTAATCCTCTACTACAGCAAACGGATATAAACCCTCAACAGCTGCAAACACATCTCTTCTCCACTTCTTCATTTGGGCATCCCATTTTGCCTCTGAGTTTCTACTTACTCTATTTATTCTCAGCTCTGCCTCTGTTTCTTTTGAAAGCCTTGTGTTCTCATTCCTCAAGCACTTCATACTGCATAGGTCCAGGATTTGGTCTCAAATCATTCATTTGGTTTCTCAGTTGCTCAAAATACTGACATTAAAAGTACCATACTCTGAAAACGCCAAATTCCCATCTCCTTCTGTGTATTTCACCCAATTGTGTGGTATCCTCATTTTAAAGACATAAAAGAAGCAGGCGTACCCTCAGGCGGTATAGCAATTCCCTCTCTAATAGGATCATCCTTCCTAAACAAGGTCTTTATCATTTTCAATAACTTAATTTCATTTTGATCGCTACAGTAGAAAACCAAGCAAAACAAAGGGAAACTCTTCCGTATATTCACAAACGCTATTCATTCACACTGACCAATACCAGCGCGACTCACACCAACCAGCAAATTACAGCACAGCACTCTTTCATGATGATTCACTCTAGCTGAGCCAGTGTGACTCTCTGTGACGTCAGTATAACTCCTACGACTGACCCTCCCTTTGCAAAAATAATCGGCAGAAATAACAATGGTTTCTTAAAAGATAAACAAGATTAGAACAACATAAAAACAAACCTGCTTGTCTCCTCCACTAAAAGAAAAAACTAGAATCAACCACTCGAAGAATTCTTTCGCCACTAGCAGAATATCAACCAGCGTTATTCCACCCTCAATCAAGTGCAAATTCTCTGGACTTCTTCAGCTGCGCTTTCTAAAGGTACCCAAATAATTCTCCACTATACTAACTTCAAAGTTCCCTGTGCAATACACAACTATTGTTCGGTACCGCATCAACAGCAGACAACCCAATACCACTTAGTGTATGCAACACTAAGACCTGCTATTAGGCTAATATCATCATCCCGGGATCTGAGGCCACTTCGGACCCATATCTCCGAAGGTCAACGACGGACCACAACATTTAACAAGAATATGAAATATTAATACCCAAATTATTAATTCTATCCTAATCAATTACCAATTTATTCAATGAAACCATCAAGTCTGCTACCAAATACTGATGCAGCGGAGAGGGGTATTGCCAAATTTTACCATCAGGACCCAATTTAATACCTATCAGTTCCTTTCATGCTGCGTGAGTTTAAAACAGTGTACCAATTTTCTACTATCTATAATGGTCCTCTCTCCTCTCGATTAATCTTGTATAGTTGACGGAGATTGGCAAAGGGTTGACAGAATTCTAGCAATGAGGACCTACATAAAGAAATAATCATTCAATGTAACCAAAGTGACTTAAATAAAGAAAGACTCTGATTAGGCTTTTATCTAAATTAATGTGAATGCTCATCAAGTACAATACAGCTTGAATCATAATCACCATACAAGAGAAACAACAATATAGTAATTCTTAATAGCATCTCAAAAACAATGTCATGAGATAGTGGATAGGCAAAGAAACAAAAGGTAAAGAACATTTGCAAAATAAGATTTATGCAAATTCAGAATATCATACGAACCTATAGCACAAAACGCTAGAAGTCTTGTAACTGCTTTCCGGCCGGAAGAGTAAGCTGGGGCACCCTCACGAAGGTATGAGGGGCAAAATCAATGAGCCAGGATCAACAGAACAACAGTCACCCAGTAAAGTTAGGAAACAGCAACATAGCTCTCTCCTCTCGCAAGGTCAAAATTTCACTCCAAGCCTGCGCCCACTAATAATTATACCATAATTCACCAAAGATCCAAACCCCCCCCACATATATCAATAGGCTAAAAATCCTCAACTCTCATTGAACTAGGCCAGGGGGTGTCTGATCACTCCACTTCCAGTGTACCAGCCTTTTCAACAGTTCCTTTGTCTTTAGAGAGCTTTTGTCATTGTCCTTCAGCAGAGGAAACTCCGATAATCGCTTCAGCGGCTTTCACATTCCTCCAACTTGCTAATGTATCAAACTCGTAGCACAAGTGTCCACACACTCTGGACAGCAAGGAAATTCCATTAATCCAATAATAACGTTCACACAGCCTTGGCCATTCAGGAACTCACGAAAAACAAAATACATTTCTTTGCAGCCTACGTTTCAGAAAACAAATTAAAACCTAAAAAGACTTTCGAGGCCTTCTCTTCAGAACATTAAAATGTGCTCTAGGAAAAATGAATACACATGAGATTATCGTTGTCACTTTACAAAACAACACTATTAATGCTTCTTTGCATTTTTCTGTTTGTTATGCGCATTATTTTCAAATGGTTAGTGGAAAGGAAAATATTGTCTCTTTTAAACTTATGGCTTCTATTATTATTTTCATTGGCTGTTATTTCTGCATTATTTATTTTCATTTGCGGCCTACTACAAAAGCACTGGAAATAATTTCTTTCCAGCACGCATTTGCGCAATTTCATATCCCCTTTTTAGTTTTACACTGTTGATTTTCACACCACTTTGTTAATAATCCACACAATGAGAAGTTTGATCCAAGCAGGTTTTATTTTGCCAACCCATGCTCCATCAACCAAAATATGAATGTCAGAATCCCTTTCAGAAGGCACGGGGCAAGCAGCAACCCGGGCTCACTACTCAAAGTATGTTCAATATCAGCAATAAAAACCTGTCCAGTCAAATACTGCCTTTAATGAAAAAAGTAGTTGTTATAAACAAGCAAAAATAAAGCATACACAAACAATATTCACAACCCACTGAGGTCAGGGCTCTGGTTTTCAATATACTGGCCCCTTAGTCCCACCTCTCTCTAACCAGTGATAGTAGTTATTTCCCATTCACCATAAGCCACATGTAGGTTAGGCCACATTAGCAGTCTGAGGCTCAGGTGTCCCAATCTGACTCTGTTAGAAAAGTCAAAAGTGTTCCAGCACCAAAGAGTTATCAAACAGACAAGTTCCCTAGGGCAATCATTCTTACCCGCATGAGCAGAGATTTTTCCAGAGTCTCCAAGAGCGTATCTCTTGCAGAAGCGGTGGCTGCAGCGAATGGCTTCAATGAGTATCCCCCAGGGCTGGGTGTCCTCAGCTCTCCTACAATGCAATGGTAAGCTTCCTTCGGTCTTCCCCACATGAGGGGGAGGGGAATTTGACGGCTTCTGGTTCTATTCCTAAGTCTGGTTTGAGTCACACGGATCTCTATGTGATGATGATCAAACAGGCTACGATCGTGCCTGCTCTGTACTTGGAAAACCGCTCAATCGGCACAGCAGCAGGTTTCTCATCACAGCAGCCTTCTCTGGCATACTGGGCCCGATTCACAGAACTAACTTAAGACAAAATCCTAAGCTTACTACCATTTTCGTATTCACAGAAGGCACTTACTCATTTTGGGATTCACAGAAGACACTTACTCATTTCGGTATTCACAGAGGTTAGGATCCTAAATTTAGGACACTTAAATGCATTCTGTGAATACCGAAAGTCTTAAAATTAGGATTTTTCTCAATTTAGTAGTAGTAAAGTTAGGACTCCTAACTTTTGGACTCCTAAATGCCTTCTGGGAATACTGAAAGTCTTAAAATTAGGATTTTTCTCAGTTTAGGAGTCCTAAAGTTAGGAGTCCTAACTTTACTACTACTAAATTGAGAAAAATCCTAATTTTAAGACTTTCGGTATTCACAGAAGGCATTTAGGAGTCGGAAAGTTAGGAGTCCTAACTTTACTACTACTAAATTGAGAAAAATCCTAATTTTAAGACTTTCGGTATTCACAGAAGGCATTTAGGAGTCCTAAAGTTAGGAGTCCTAACTTTACTACTACTAAATTGAGAAAAATCCTAATTTTAAGACTTTCGGTATTCACAGAAGGCATTTAGGAGTCCTAAAGTTAGGAGTCCTAACTTTACTACTACTAAATTGAGAAAAATCCTAATTTTAAGACTTTCGATATTCACAGAATGCATTTAGGAGTCCTAAAGTTAGGAGTCCTAACTTCTGTGAATACCGAAATGAGTAAGTGTCTTCTGTGAATACCAAAATGAGTAAGTGACTTCTGTGAATATGAAAATGGTAGTAAGTTTAGGATTTTGTCTTAAGTTAGTTCTGTGAATCGGGCCCACAGTCACTAACTTACACACCCCACATGGGCGATAGGTCATCGGCATGGCTAACTTCCTGGTGACTCCTTTTGGAATATGGGGTCACCGACTTACATATCACACATGGCACTGCTCTGAAGCTGACAATGGCTAACTTCACGGAAGCCCCCTCTGGCATTTGGGATCACCAACTTGAAGTACACATCGACAACAAATCGATCGGTGCAGCTGCCATCTCTTCACACCTTGCCATAGGGATAAAACTCGCCAGGATACCCCACTGGACAACGCTCCTCCAGTGCACTACTCTTATTCACAGGGTTCACTCATTGTGGCAATCAGCCAGGCACTGGTGCCCCAGGGGCAGGTTGTCTGGATGACCTTGGGTGATGTCTCGGCACCCAGCTGGGAAACTGGCAGACCATAGCCTCTTGCCCTGATCACAGGCAGATGTCTTGCAGAGCGTCTCCTTCCTACACAAACTTCCCCTTCTTATAGTCCATTTCCCGGCACCAAATGTGATTTAGGGTTTTTTTGTGCTTTTTTTTAATGTGTTTATTTTCTGTAGTAATTATCTCAGCATTACAACATTTTCTTTCATGTTATCTCGTTTCACATGTTATACTGTGCATATAAATCTCAAATATTCATAACATTGCAGTTTTCTTATTCAAACAACTCATCCCACGTAATTCTTAAACCCCCCTCCCACAACTTCCCTCGCACTTTAATCAAATCGTCCGTGTGTTACGCACTGTACTGGGTCAACTCTATACATTACAGTAATATTCCTCGCCCCTCCCACTTTCAACACCTCTGTCTTCAATATTAGCTTTCTCCATATTCATCAGCTACTGCACTCTTCAGTGTGCGACCACTTCAGACAGGTGGAAGCGGGGGGTGAAGAGGGGGGGAGAAGGGGGAGGGTAGGGGGAAATAAAGGGGGGGCTGTGGGCCCAAGCTTTGCATGCATCCGTTATTCGCCATATCTATCACACACTAACCACATTTGTCTATGCCAGTGCAGCGACATCATATGCTTCATATTCTATGAGTATGGCCTGCCATTCCATTGAGATGTGCATTTTGCGGAGACCTCTACGCTCTTCCCTCTGCAGTTCGGTCCCTTCTGCTTTCCCCCATCGTATCACCTCCCCGTGCCAGTCACCAGGGTCAGGGGGTCTAGCGGATTTCCACCTCATCGTTATCGTTCTTTTAGCCAAGAGTAGAGCCAGATCTATTAAACCTGTGGTGGTGCTTTTCTTCTTTTCAGTGGGGCCTAGGCCTAGTATACAGTATATCAGGGAGGAGTAAGGTATTGCGGGGGCAATCGCTGTCAGTGCCTCGTGAATTGTTCCCCAGTAATGACCCAGTCTAGGGCAGTCCCACAACATGTGCAGGAGGCCAGCGTCCGCAGCCCTGCATCGGGGGCACATGTCCGCCGCGCCAGGGAACATGATGTGCAGTCGGTGTGGGGTAAGGTACGCTCTATGCAGGATCATTAACTGAATACATTTAAATTTGGGGTTGCGCGACACCTTTTTGGGGAATTTCAATATCTTTTTCCATTCCTTATCTCTGAGCGCCCGTCCTATATCTTGGTCCCAGCGCTCCCGGGTAGATTGCAGGGAGGTCGCCCTTCTAGTTTGTATGCCATACGTCAACCATTTCGTTAAGTGGCTGCCGGTCCCCATTAAATATTGCATGGTAAGTAGTGGGTTCGTAGGTGGCTCCGGTCCGTCCCCCGCCCAAGTCAAAGTAATGTAGTGTGTCACTCGTGCATGCATTAAAAACAAGGCTTCAGGGGTCTAGTGCGTTCGTGCGAAGTCCGCGTGTGTCATGATATTGCCATCCGCAAAAAAGTCGCCTATTTGCATAACACCAGAGTCATGCCATGGTTGGAGTGCGCGCTCCGTCAGTGTCCCTGTCCCAAGGGGAAGGTATTGTGGGCGCATAGGGGGTCGTCGCTCTCGTATATTTGACAGCTCTCTTCCAGCACCTGATAGCAAGACGTGGTAGGTGTGGCGTCGATCTGGGTATCATGGTGTTCGGTAGTAGTAGACGGTGTATGATGCCGCAGTCCCTATCGGTCATGGTCATGTCTATCTCGTGGAGGTTACGGTCCGCCAGCCAGTAGGCCAGCCATTGGAGTTGGCAGGCGTAGCTATATGCAGTCTTGTCTGGGACACCCATACCGCCCTGAGATGTTGGTAATTGCAACTTAGCAAGACTTACACGTCGTCTTCCCGATCCCCATATCAGTTCCGTCAACAATGTGTTTATTTAAAGGTGCTCGTCGGTATGAGGAGCAGAAGGTTCGTAAAGAAGTATACCAGTCGGGGTAGGACCACCATCATGGAGATTGCCACTCTTCCCGCTATTGATAACAGCAGGCCAGTCAAAAACTTTATTTGTGTTTTAAGGGTTGTAAGCGCCCTACCTAGGTTACCATCTAGGAGGTCTTGCGTGTCGCGGTATATTTGTATCCCTAAATATTTAAATGTTGAAGGCGCCATCTGGAACCTATGTGGGGGAAACTGTAACTGGGTATCACTCTCAGTATCACCAAAGCGGTAGCCGTATGATTTAGTTTCATTTATAGCAACTCCCGATATTGCTCGGAAAGTTTCAAAGATTTCAGGCATAGGATCAAGGCAGCCTGACATGTCCCGAACGTATAATATTATATCATCTGCATACGCCGAGACTATGTGTGGCATTGAGTTGCGCAGTACCCCCCGTGGTGTGGCTGGGGCTCGGAGTTTGTGTAGTAAAGGTTCCAAGGCCAGTATGAAAAGTAGGGGTGACAATGGGCAGCCCTGTTGCGTACCTCTGGCTATCGCAAACTGTCCCGATATACATTTATTAGTGCGGACACGTGCCGTCGGGTGCAAATATAAAAGATTCACCCATGCCAAATATTCAGACGGTGTGCCGAACCACGCCAGGGCCGCAAACATATAGTCCCATCTTAAGGAATCAAATGCCTGCTTTAAATCCAGGGAGATACAGCCCTCTGCTCCACTACGTGCATCCTCGTGTAGCATTATCTGACTCAGTCTCCGGAGATTGAGCGCCGAGCTCCGCCCAGGCACGAAGACACATTGGTCTGCGTGTATAAGCGCTGGAATGTATTGGTTCAATCTCGCCGCTAATATCTTGCTAAGAATTTTGTAGTCCGTATTTAATAGCGACAGCGGTCTGTAATTCGCCATCTGTAGACCGTTTCTACCAGGTTTTAGAAGGGAGACAATCAGTGCCTGCATGGTCGTGAGCGGTAGGGCACTAGACTCCAACGATTCTCGGTATAGGAGATGCAGCTGTGGGGCTAGTAAGTCAATATATACTGCCTGCCTGATTTCTGCAGTCGTAATTGGGCGCGCTAGGTCATCACTCTGCGCATGCGTGAGTTGTGGGATGGGTAGGTCCTCCATAAAGGATTCGAAGGTCATGTCCGTCATCCGTGGGTGCGGACCATAGAGTTGCGTGTAGTAGTCCTTAAAGGTGATATTGATGCCTAATTGTGCCCCTATCGTTTCCCCAGTCTGATCATTGACCTCTACTATAGGGGCGCACATGGGTGCATTACGTACCATGCGTGCTAGCAATGGTCCCGATCTGTCGGCCTGAGTGTGTTGTCTAGTCGTGTAGTCCCTATAGTCAATGACCCTTAACTCCTCAAGTAGCTCTGCGTGCTGTATATGTGCTTCTTGTAGTTGTGTAAGTTGGTTATTTGTGCCCACGGGCTCGCTTTCCAGCATCATTAGTCTGCCCTCCACCTCCGTAAGTTTCTCCACCACAGTCCGTCTGATGCCTACTTTTGTGCCCATAGCCGCTCCCCTTATAGTCGCCTTGAAGGCGTCCCATTCTATTTGCCTTGAGCTAGCTTTGCCCGCGTTCTCATTAAAGAACGCAGTTATGGCTTCCGATATTGTTGACCTGAAGACCGGGTCCTCAAGTACCTCCGGCGGTAGTCGCCAAGTTGGTATTGGTGTTGGGACCTTCCCCCATTGCATTGTTAGTTCCACTGGGTTATGGTCGGATAGTGTCTTTCCCATATGCAGAGTGGAAGCAATGGACCCCAGTAGTGTGTTGGAACAGAAAAAGCTATCTATTCTGGTAAGTAATTTGTGTGGTGGTGAGTAGAAGATATACTCCCTAAGTCCCGTGTGTTTGATTCTCCACGCATCTGACATGTCCCAGCATTCTGCCCAGTGTGCTAGCGCGTCTGCCTGCTTCCTGCTATCGGCGGAGTGTAGTGGGGGGTGGGACCTATCCAGGGAGATATCTAGGACCGCATTGTAGTCCTCGCCTATTATCCACCCGTGCTCAGACCAGTCTGATATTACTCCGCTAAGGGTGGTAAGGAACTTCGTCTGATCTGTATGGGGGGCGTATACGCATCCCAGTACTACAGGGGAACCATCCAATATCCCACGTACGAATACATATCGTCCCTCTTTGTCCACCCGCTGCTCTATTAATTTAAAGGGGACGGAATTTCTTACCACATAGCAGCCCCCCTAGAGAAGGCTGAGTAGGCGATGGCAAATAATTGACCCTTCCATTTTTGATGCAAGTTGGAGCCTTCTGCCCTTTTTAAATGGGTTTCTTGCAGGTAAGCTATAGTGATCTTTCTTCTGTTCAATTGTGCCATAGTCTGTGCCTCTTGTGCACGGAACCCATTCCACGCATATTCCAGGTGCAGAACGTATATGTGTTAGGCGTCGTCATGGTGAGGAGGATATACAGTGAATACTATACCCGGTACAGCAGGTGTGTTAGACATAATGGATTTTGATCTGAGTGCTCTGACTATTCTAAACATCCCAACCTTAAGGTCCTCACCCATAACCAGCTGGGGACCGAACATCTGTTACCCAACGTGGGCAAAACAATTAAGCGCAACTGTGCCTTGGCCTTGGGAGGGGTGGGTCCGGTTGCGCTCACCCGGTAAATGTCCACTGAGAGTTCTTGAGGCGAACCCTGTTATAACAAAGAACCCCAGTCCACTTGTGCCCACCTCTTCTCGGTCAAAGTATACATTTACATACGTTACCAATTGGCATCTTCAACACGGACATTCAAAATTTGTTCGCCATTTGCGCTGTGGTACGCAGAAATAGTTGCAGGCTAGTGTCCGAGTCCGAAACTTCCGTGCATGTGCCAGACTGATGATCCTGGGCATCGTGGGCTGCCAAAGCCGTTGTTGTCAGGAGCGCTGCTTCCACAACTGTCTCCTCCACATTCGGAGCCTGGGTCGAGTCTGTGATATTCTTGCCATGAGTGTGACCCGCCTGGTTCGTGTGTAATTCTATCCGATTAGTGGGGCGGTCTCCTAGTGACTCTGCCAAGGGATCCTGGGAGGCGTTCGGCGTGAGTGTTATTTCCAACCATTCTGGCGCTTCCTCCGGGGTACCGAAAAAATAGGTCTTGTGGCCATGCATGATTTTTAGGCGTGCCGGGAAGAAGAGAGCGTACTTTAGCTTGCGATCCCGTAGCGCACGCTTCACTCCCATGAAGGTCGATCTGGCTTTCTGGACTGCTGGGGTGAAATCCGAGTACAGTGATACTGTCCTATTTTCGTATTTCACCGGGGCGTTCTCTCTAGCAGCTTTGTGGATTGTGTCTCTATCCTTGTAATGAAGTAGGCTCGCTATCAAGGGGCGCGGGGGTACCCCTGGTCTGGGCGGTGGCGGAGGTACTCTGTGCGGTTGTTCCACACTGTAGAGTGGGGTAAGGCCCGTCGGTGCCACCACTTTTTTGAGGCAGTCTTCCACAAACTGGGTGGGGTTCGTCCCCTCGCTACGCTCCGGAATGCCCAGGATGCGGACATTATTGCGACGTGAGCGCCCTTCCGCGTCGTCCACTCTGTCCCGCCATCCTCTGAGTTGACGCTCCAGATCCTCCAGACGCGTGGAAAGTTCTGTCTGTTGCGGTATCAGGTCATCAAGAGCCAATTTGTGCTCAGTTACCTTCTCTGCAAGTTTGTTATGGTCTGCCTTCAGCAGAGATAGGCCTGTGGACATTGCGTCCATGCGTGTTTCCAGCGCTTCCCTGGAGGCTCTGTTTTCAGATAGTATTAAGTCCAGTGTGGCCTCTTGTGAGCCCATCTCTGTTGGTGGTATTACTTCATTATTGGATGAGGCTAAGGGATCCTCCGAGCCGGTAGACTGCATTTCAGTGCCCACCACGGGGTCCGGCTGTCTGGCTCTGTTACGTCCCATGATGGTTCTTCGCAACTGTGCCCGGACCGGGCCCGTATGTAGCGAGCTAGTCCCCCTCTCTGTTGGCGGCGTACCCCTCTCTCACTTCGCTGGGTCTCTATAGATGGTCACTGCAGGCCCAAGGGAATGTTCACGGGTGTCAGCCACTGTCCAGGCAATGGGTGCCTGTACGTACCCCCTTGCCCCTTTCTCCGCTGTTCAATTAATGCCCTGGCGCAGTGTGTCGCTGTTGCGTCGATTGCGCATTCCACCCTATGGGGGAGGAGATCCGGCGTGTGTTCCGAGCGCTGCCAAGTTTGCGCTGGCACCCTTGTGCGTTTCACTTAACTGTACACGTGTGGCGCCGGCAGCTCTCTCTTTTGTGCTGTGTGAGGGACCCCTCTGTGTCTGCGCGCAGGTAAATGGCCCTCCGACCCGCCTGGAATGCTGTCTCCTGCCCCCGGGACCAGGTCAGCTTCCCCGGTATCACGCCGCCATTTTGTGCCCTGTATCGGTGCTTGCATATACGTTAATGGTGTTCCCGTTTGGTACTCCGTGCCTAGGGGTGGGGGGGCTCTCCTTCGGTGTGCGGTGGTCAGCCTTCTTATCCAGCGCTGTCCCGCACTTTACCTCCTCTTGTCAGCGCCCCAGGCAGGTCTTCGGCTCGATACTGGCCTCTCCGTTGGATAGGGCGCGGCAGCCGCGCCTCCCGGGGGCAATGCAGGGCGCCAGGTCCGCTGGCCGAAGCCGCCGCTCCGTTCGCCTCCCCGTTCCTTGGCCTAAAGCCTGTGGGGGGGTGGGGGGTATCACTCACTTCGCGATTGTGGGCACTGTAGGCTTCAGGTCATGGTCCCCGTGGATCGGCCCCTGCGGCCGCCCCTCTCCGCGACAGTCTTCTTGGCCCCTGTCTTTACTGTGGGCCGCGGCTTCTCTTTGGCTGCAGGCCTCGCTGGAACGTGGTCTCGGCAGCTCCGCACAGGGCCCCCGACAGGCCGCGATTTCAGCCACGCACCTTCCGTGTGTTTCACGATGCTTCGGTGTGGAGGTGGGGGTTCCGTGGAGTCAGGTATTGCAGGATTTTAGGCTTATGTTCAGGGTGGTGAACGGAGCAATCTCAGCTCACGTCCGCCATGTTCGGCCAGTAGCCACGCCCCCGTGATTTAGGGTTTGCAGTATGTGTTGGGGGTCTGCCTTGTTTTCAAGTTCCTGCTCTTCTGCCCTGCCCTTCCACCAAAAAGCAGTCTGTCACAGCAGAAAAATCTCTAAAATTGATAACCACAATACACACACCATGAGAGTTGTTAGAAACTCACATCTGGATGTTATTTTATGTGTATTTCTAAAGCACAGTTTCACCAACCAAGGGTATCCTGGTGCTGGCTATGTTTGTGAGCCTAGCCCTACCTATGGTAGGTTGGCTGGTCTTTAGCTTTTTGCAGAATTCAAGAAAAGAGGAGGATTCTCTGATGTAGGGGGGAGGTTGTTTAATGCTTCAGGAGCGATAGTGAGCCACAATGATGTGTGTATCAAAAGATTACCTCAGAGCCCCAGTCCTATCCTATATGATTCTCTTATCAACCCCATCTCCTTCCTGAGATTTGCCTAAGCCCCTTTTCAGTGACCTCTCTGTGTGTCCCACTCAGCTCACATGAATGAATCAATCAACAACTCTACCTGGGGGATTCCTTTACCTTCTCATGCTCCTCCAGTCAGCCCGGGTCTCTCAAAATGAAACCCAGAATCTTCCATGTATTGCACCATTCAAAGGCACACACACTCCTAGCACTTGCATGCGACACACATGCATTGCACGATACTACATACAAGCATGATGTACTGATTTTCAGAAATAAAAGCTCCCCCTGGGACGCATCCTGATGGTCCTCAGAACTTGGACCCCCACTGACCACACTAGGAACCTAGGCATCATTCTGAACAACAAGCTATCCATGACAACCTAGGTCAACCCTGTCTCCTCCTCCTGCTTCTTCAGCCTCCTCATGCTTCACAAGATATTCAAATGGCTACCGCAAAGCTCAAGACACACCATCACCCAAGCCCCCATCTCCAACTGACGGGACTACGGCAATACTCTCTAAGCAGCTCACCTCCCCCGACGACTACTGACCATACATAATTCCCCAGCCAGGCTCACCCTGGATCTCCCTAGATGAACCTACATCACCTGCTACCTCAGGGAATTCCACTGGCTCCTTGTACAGAAAAGATGCCAGTTCAAGTTCCTGACCCATACATATAAGGTCTTACACAAACTGTGGACCTGCCTACTTGTAACAGAGCCTGAACTTCCATCAGCCCACCAGAAACCTCTGCTCCATGTCCCTTTCTCTAACCCTTCCCCCCCACATCTGATGTAGCAGATGTGGAGGTTGCTTCCTCTCCTACCTGCTGGCCCAGTCATGGAACGAGCTACCCTTTCATCAACAGAAGCCTGTTCACTTCTACTGATCACTTCACGGTATGCTTCCATCTGGTGGTTAAATCATGCCAAAGGCCTTTCACTGCTATGAGGGTAGCGCTTTGGGCTCATCACTGCTCAGCAAAACCGCAATCCGTGAGACATGCCTATATCATTGTGCACACACATGATCTGTGTTTGCCCTCGGCAACATTTAAAAAAAAAACTAATTTATTTGTTATTGTTTTTTCTTCAAGCACAGCATTACAGATACAGTGTAATAAAGAAAATGCAGGGCATAGCACAACACAATGGTATATATCATCATAGTGTAGGGACACAGCCCATGACAACAAAAATCAGCACCAGGAATCCAGACATTGTTGCAACTGAGGTACTCAGGGAAGGGTACATGTCCATCAACACTGATGGATTTTTCTGTCCCAACAATGAACCAGAATCAATAGAATTCATTTGACTACTCAACATAGTTAAATAAAATTAGTGTTTTTGTGGTCTACATATTCTATGTGGAAATTGTTCTTGGTATATTAGATAACTAGATTTAGAACAATATTAAACTTTAACTCAAAGCAATCTAATGCAGTGGGGAAATCGAATCTGCCATCTAACATTTATGAATCAAGACATACTGTCAGTGTGCCCCTCAATTGCCTAAATACCATTAGAAACACTCCCACTGCCAACTGTCCTGGGAAAGATGGCCGCGGACGGGTTGTGCTGAATGGTCGCACTGACCAAACGCCGAGATGCTGTGTCATTCATAAACTGCTAAGGACCCCCGATGGCCCCGGAGCGGTGGTGGCATGCCCAACTAATAAGCTATACCACGGGACACCCCGTCAGTGCGGCGTTTAAAAGTAGCTTACTAGCGGAATTCCTCTGGTTAAGGGAAAAGCTCAGGAACCTTATGAGCTTCTTCGGATCTAAGAAACATCAGCAGCCATCTAAAATGCCCCCGCGCCCTGTTAAAGTCGATAAGGGGAAGGAAAAACCAAAGGAGCAAGCGGAGGCGGAAAAAATGCCCCAATCGAAGAGGCAGTGTTTGCAGGGGGGCCCGCGAAGAACTGGGGGGCAATAAGGAAAGCGACGGCTCCACAGTTAAAGAAGAAGACTGAGCCACGAGTGAAAGCTAGCACGATTACTGGTACTGACCAGATTAGCCCCGCGGAGACACGAACCAAGACATCGGGGAAACCTGACAGATTGGAAAAAAGTAACCTCAGGGAAACCCCTCTCATGCAACCTACCTTGTCGGAAGTGTTCACTGTACGATCCGCAGGACTAAGAGACGGGATTCCAAGCAAACTCGGCGATAGCGGCGAAAGCAGCGGTGGAGGTCTCCGTGATGGTGGAAGCGTCCTCGAGGACGCTGCAGACACGCTGAACGCCAACTCTACCGTTGCTAGGCAACAGCTCAGCAAGAGCACCGTCAGCCACGCAGCAGCGTTTCTGGGGCCCAGGATACAGAATGGCTTCGGCAAGTGAGTGACTCGATTCCAGTCTCTGTATTGGGAGGCATGACAATGGTGGAACAACCCAGAAACGCATCTAAAGGTGAGATGGGAAGCGCGGACATGATGGGTGCAATTATGTCACTGGAAGCGGAGCTGCTCGCTTCAAAAAGCCCCAAGGCTACATGGGGGAGCTCGGTTAGCCTGGTAAACAATGAAACGCGCACTGATGGGGGCTCTAGAGACCAGGAAGTATCAAAAATAGGTGATGTGGGCTCTGTTGAAGGGGAGCACTTTTACTCAGTAAACGAAGACTCTGATTCACTGCAGCCTAGCGAGGAAATCTCAGAGGAGGAGGAAGATGCTGAGGAGGGTTTATTCTCTGGTTCTAGCTCTTCAGGCGCTGATACAGGCAACAACACTACTCAGAAGAAAAGACTGCCAAAATTGAGTAGACAGTTGATGGGGGGAACGGAGAAGCGGCTACTCTGGGATTATTCAGCAACCTCCCAGACATATCAGGAAAAGGATTCTGCTGGGCCTTCAAAAGACAGTGCTTCATTTGAGATTTTGTTTAATATGTTAAAACAAATGCAAGCCGAGGCTAGGGCAGTGAGCCGGAAAGCAAGGCTGGATTCTAAGAAAATACAACTGTCATTGAGGAAGACGAATAAGCTCTACGATGAACTTGTTGGCAGAGTCACGGAGGTGGAAGAGCGAACGGGCAAGCTTGAAGACAATCTTGGCAACTGGCAGACCTTTAAGTCGACACAGGAAAAGATGTCAGAAGACCTCCAGTGGAAAATGGAGGATTTTGAAAACCGACAGAGACGTAACAATATTAGACTTTTGGGTGTAGCTGAGGGGTTGGAAGGGCAGGATACCAGGTGCTATGTGATTAATTTACTCAAGGGAGCGTTCCCAGAGTCCCAGTGGCAGTGGGACAGGGAGATCCAGAGGGCGCACAGGTTCCCCTTCACTCAGAGGAAAGTGCACAGTGCAGAAGGAGGGGGTCAGGCGTCCTTTCCTAGAGCTATTCTAGTCTATGTAGGGAACTTTTTGTTACGGCAAGAAATCATCTAAAAAGCCAGGCCTGACAGTAAGAGATCTTTTGAGGGCACCACCTTCTTTGCCAGGCCTGACTTCTGTCACGTGACGGTTGAGAGAAGGTGGAGGATGAGGCAGATGATTACACAATTTCAGGCTTTGGGATCAGAGGCCTATCTATTGTTTCCTGCCAAGCTGAAAGTAATTACGAAAGGGAGAGTCAGAATGTTTGTATCAGAGATTAAAGCACAGCAGCTCATGGAAGAGCTGAAAAAATAAGGATAAAGAATAAAGAATAAAGTTGAATTGCTGGGTGGGTAGAGCAGTCGCAATACCAAGAGCCACGTGGGTCTTATAAGGAATAAGGGGGTTTTCTTTTTGAGGGTTTTCGAGGGCTTTTTGAGGGGGGTACCAGCTGGAGGGTGATGGCGGGAGAGGGGTGCGACTGTCGCAGCCCAAAAACTGTCACATATAGGTCATTTCTGACCTATTTGCCTGTAGTGGGGGGGGTGGGAACAGCAGGGGGGGGGGAGGGTAAGAGAGGGGGTAGGGGCTTTTAACACAGTTATACCTTTTGGTTTTCTAGGTTTGATAACGCACATTTTCATTGGGTCCGGGGTACAATACATGCAGTACAAACAGTGTATAAAGAATGCAGGATGTTGTTTTCACATTTTTTTTGTTGTAAAGTGGTCTATGAGTTGGGACTTATCTGATGTTCTTTAATGCCTTGTAAAATTGCCTCAATTAATGTATGCGGCCTCAATGATTCTAATAAGAGACAGAAAGTAGCTGGACTGTTGAGAACTCTGCAGTTAGACCTGGTATGTCTCCAGGAGATTCACATTGAAGCAACACAAGTATATCTTTTGGAACAGTTGGGGTTTGCAGTATTAGCTGCTAGTAAACAAGGAACTAGGACTAGAGGGGTGGCAATCCTGGGGAGAAGTAGGGATGTAGTGGTTTGTAGGAAAAAGGAGGATCAGTGGGGTAGGTGGGCCATAGTGGAAATATGTTTCAAAGGAGTAAGGTTTACCTTGGTCACAATATATGGCTCCACCGATGATGATCCTGAAGTCTGGCAGTTTATGGATACGGAACTTTGCTCAGTGGCCAGAGCCCATTATATATTGCGGGGACTTCAACATCCATGACCCAAAAAGTTCATTCACAGAATTGGGGGGGTGCTACACAGGAAGAAAGAAGAAGTCATACAGAGCCCTGGCTAGTATGGTTCAGCATAATTCTTTAGTTGACCCTTGGGTGAAGTTACATCCCTTCATAGATGGTAGCACTTTCTTTTCTGCCCCACATAAAAGTTTGGTCAGATTGCATTATTTTTTAATTTCTAATTCTTTAGTTTCTGATGCACAGGTGGAAAAACAGCCCAGGATTATCTCAGACCATAGTCCTCTGGTGTTAACATTTAATATGCCTCCGGTTCAGAGTAGGAACACGCAGTGGACTTTTGAACGTATCCTGTTAAAGGATGTGGCCTACCAGAAGCATATGGAAGCTTGGATCAAATTTTTCTGGGATACTAATAGAGGCACGGTGTCTCCAGGAGCAGTTTGGGATTGTTTCAAAGCTGGGATAAGAGGGGAGACACTGAGCTTTGTGTTGGCAAAACGGAAAAGGGAAAGAACTAAAATCGGTGAAATTCGGCAAAGACTAATTGTAGAAGAAGAAAATCTAGCTACAGCTATAAGACAGAATGTCTCACTGGAGCCCTTTTTGCTTAAAATTATATCTCTTAAAGGGGATGCTATAGAAGGTTTTACCAGGAAAGCAGCCGAGAACTATCTGGCTAAGAAGCAGGAGGCGTATGAATTGAGTGAGAGAGTTGGTCATATTCTGGCAGTACAAACAAGGCAGCGTACAGCCACGACTGATATTAAGGAAATTCTGGTTCCTCAGGGAGATTCTGGTATAGATCCCGATTTGATAAGAGAAGTCTTCAGGAATTTCTGTGCTGAGTTATATTCTCTGGGTGACGCAAGGGGCCTAGCAGAGATAGAAAGGTATCTTAGCGATATTCTTTCCCCCTCTTTGTCTCCAGAGGAAAGGGAGATATTAGATGCTCCATTGCATTTGGAGGAATTTACTGAGGCTTTGGGTAGTCTGCCCTCCGGGAAGGCGGCTGGGCCAGATCAAATCCCGATTGAATTTTACAAAGTGTTTCAGAGTGTACTGCTGGCTGACATGTTTGATATTATGATACACACACAACAGGGTGGTCCACCACCAGAGTCTTGGGGCGGGGCGGATATTATAGTTATTGCAAAAAAAGGGAAGCCTCCAACGCTACCCGGCTCATATAGACCCATCACTCTGATGAACTCAGATGTTAAAATGTATTCTAAAATGCTGGCAAAAAGGCTCGCAGGGAGTATCGAGCATCTGGTAAGCCCATCACAACATGGTTTTATACCTGGCAAGGGCACTACTCAGCATGTCAGAATGGTGGTCACTATGTTTGACGCTGCAGGGGCCCTGGGTGATCCTATCGCGCCACTTTTTTTAGATGCCGAAAAGGTCTTCGATAGGGTCGCCTGGGAATACCTTTGGACAGTCTTGAGGTGGAGTGGCAGAAGAAAAGGCTTTATAACAGCTATACAAGCCCTGTATAAAGATCCAACTGCGAAGATCAGAGTGAATAGGGGGCACTCAGATGCAGTTAAAATTCAAAGGGGGACGAGGCAAGGGTGCCCGTCATCCCCACTGCTTTTTGCGTTGTACCTTGAGCCATTGCTACGAAGATTAGCAAGAAATGAAGGGATTCCACCAATGATATTGAATGGCTGTATGGTTAAATCTTTAGCTTATGCCGACGATGTGGCCGTACTGACCCCTGATCCAGACACAGCTATCATGGGGATCGAAGAGGAGGCTTATTTGTTTGGACATGTATCGGGTTATAGTTTAAATAAGTCAAAGACTCAGATAGTTAGGAATGGGTACACTAGGAGTACCGATACCAGGGTGGTTAGCTCAGCAACTTATCTGGGGATATCAATTTCCGCGAATTTGGATACTCTGATTGAGGTTAACATGGCTCTATTGCTGGCTAAAGTTAAAAAAGACCTAGAAAGAATGAATAACCTACATCTTTCTTTGGTAGGTTGCACCAATGTTGTGAAAATGGTGATCTTACCAAAGCTTCTTTATTTGTTCAGATCGATTCCCCTATTCTTTGAAGCCAAATGGTTTAACACGCTTGAAGGTATTGTAAATAGGTTTATATGGGCTCATGGAAGAACTCGGAGGGCCTATAGATTTATGTCTCTACCTAGAGAAAGAGGAGGCTGGGGCGCTCCAGACTTTAGATTGTACTATCTTGCGGCAGCTCTCCAATATATGCAGGGATTGATTGGAGGGGGCGGTATCCTACAGAAAATAACAACTATGTCCACTGAAGTATATGCAGTAGTGCTAGGGCATGAAGCAGAAAATTGTTTCTTATACCATACTGATTTAGGATATGTTAGATGGAAACCGTTTAAGACTCTTAGTGCGGCCCTTAAAATCTGGAATGCCTTTTTGAAAAAGACGGGCCTGGGTAGATATAACAGATACACTAAACTATATAACAATAAATCATTTCCTCCAGATAAATTTTCTGATTCAGTAATGGCTGCCTGGGAGGATAAAGGAGTTACACGGATTGGTGATCTAAGGAACTCTGAGGGGGTAGTACAGTTTGGAGACCTCGTAAGGAGATACAACGTAGATAGAAGGGATTTTTTTAAGTATTTACAGGTCAGGAGTTTTCTGAGTTATAAACAGGGGGGCCCGGCAGGGTACAATAGCAATGACTTTATGGAGAGTATAATTACTGGCGGGGAATCTACGATTAGGTCAGCAAATGCGTTTTTAGTAAAAGGCAAATCGGATGATTTGGATAAATATAGGAGTAAGTGGGCAGAGAAATTAGGGGTAGAACCCAAAGCTTTTCAAGAGTCATTGGACTTGGGTCACACTATCCTCTGTTCAGCTCCCCTGCAATCCCAGCACTATAAAACCTTATATACACTCTACCATACGCCAGCTAGGATCGCTAAATGGGGGGGTATTGAGGGGACGACTTGTCCTAGATGTAATTCCCCTGAAGCAGACATTGTCCACATGTTCGCCACCTGTCCACAATTATACACTTTAATTAAAGACATAGAGGGCTTTTTGGATAGGTCTTTAGGGATACAGATAATTTTAACTCCCAGCTGGATTCTGCTGGGAATTGGACCAGATGGAAGCAATATTATACAGAATGAATTTATCTTTATGGTAATAGCAGTCTATAGATTAACTTTAGCCAGGGCCTGGCTTGATAAGATCCCCCCGCTTATGCAAATTTGGATGGCGAATTTAATAGCTGCATATAATTTGGAGAAGCCCATATATGCTAGGAAGGGCAGGGTAGGGAGACTTCGGGGTACAAGAATATGGGAGCCTTTAGCTCGATGGAGGGATGGGATAGGATAATAGGAGAGTCTGATTGTGATTTTGTTTTTTGTTTAATTTTGATTTTGGTTTAATATTGTGGGGTGCTAGAATAAATTAAATTACAGCATAGTGGTAATAATCCAGGACCTGTTTAAAGCTGGAAAATGCATGTACTGTATGGTTATAAAGATGTTTGGGGATCAAACAAACTATTGAATGTATAAATGTGCGTGATGGAAAGTATAATAAAAACAGATAAAAAAAAAAAAGAAAGACTCCCACTGCCTGATTCTGTCAAGCTTGGTCAGAACCTTGACTTGCCTCTGCTACCCAATTGCAAGCTCGATATTGTGGGTCAGGCACTTCAATGGGACTGAACAAAGGTAGTAACATGCATCAACTAGTTAGTCTTTTGTTAAAAGATGTCAGCACAATAACCTGAGCACACTAATCAATCGATAACTTTTCTTGATTCATCTGTTTTCTCTTCTCCCCCTCTTTCTTCCAATTATCACCCCCATTTGCCCCATCTCTCCCGCTCCCTTTGGTCTCTTCTCTTTACATCTTGCTTCACTGTTATCTCTAACTCTTTATTTTTTCTCATTAACCAGGGGATGTTGCCTTGTTCCATACCAACACTAGGCTGTTATTTTGAATGTGGCAATATGTACTTTCTTAATATCACTTTAATAATAAGTTTTCACCTCCTTAATTATTACCATAGTCCTAATAGATTTTTAAATGTACCAATTGATTTAAGGTGGTGCCTTGTTTGGATTGGTGCTAGCTTCGCGTATATATTGGCATGATTTGAGAAATGCTGCTTGTGATGTAAGATAGTTTAAATTATTCTCATTCTTGTTCTTACACAGTTAACAAAAACAATAAATATAAGAAAACTATTTCTAATGAAAATGGTATGTGGTCTGAAACATGGACGTCATTTCACTAAAATGATAGGGGTAACAGAAGTACCCTCACATAACCGTCCTTTAATATCACATGAACTTTGGCACTGAATCTTCCTAGATAGCTATGTCATAGGACCTTAATTCTTATGACATCAAAATAAATGACATTACTGAAGTTGGCGCCTTAACCGTGGTGGTTTTTCCGCCGCGGTGAGGGCTTTCTGAAGAGTGGGTGGGGCTGCGTCGGTCGTTGGCCGACGGCAGCACTGGGGAGCACGGAAGGGGTTAAAAGTCAACTAAGCACACATTTATATAGTAATACAGCAGTTGCTAACACAGATAAATATCCATTTTATATGCCACATAAATTTTAAATAAGGTGTTGCTGACATAATAGGAACATTATACATTCCTCTTTTTAAATGCATCTATAAATATGTGTTTGTTGGAAGAGGAGAATATATAGTGCCACAAAAAGCACGTAACAACACTGGGAAGCCATCTTATTTATACAACAAACTGTCATCGTTTAATGTTTTCCCTAGTGTATTCCCCAAGCATAAAACATACAAGACGAAATGGAAAAATTAAAATACAAATACTAGTTTTGTCCATGTGGATTTCTTCCTGTAGACCATATATTGAATGTGAACTATGTTAGTGACATGAATTATTCCTTAGCATTTCATACCTGTTTTATTAGCATCACTTCTAAGGCATTCATTATCATTCCCTAAATCATAGAGGTGCAGTTTTCATTCAAACACATCATTTTCCATGTGTTTGCAATACTGAAAATTGGCAGCATCTTGTTTAAAGATGTATATATATTGTATTTCATTTCTTTATTGTATTCAGGGGAGTTCCCTTTGAACCGCTGTATGTTTGTTTTGCAAAGCTAAGAATGTAGTGCCTCATGTCTCAGTAAGAGCTGCTGAAAGTACACAGTGTATATCACAGCACAGTGTACATTCTGCTCTTGCCCTTGCCCAGGGCCGGACTTGGAACAGCAACCAGTCCTGGCAGATTGCTGCTCCACCGCCCCTTGGGGGGGGTGGGATTTAATACAGGCTGACGATATTGCAGACTGCAGCCAAACCTGCCCGCAGTGACAAAACCGCCCCCCACAGCCACAAAACCGGCTCCCACTGGGGAAAAGCCTGGTGCATGCTACGGCCAGTTCAGCCCTTCCCTTGCTACCACTGAGTCCAGGAGTCGCAAGTGGATAGCCATGGGGTCGCATCTGCTACCTCTTGCCACCCTTCAATGACATAAATAGTCTGCAATGAATGAACATAGCTTTCAACACGGAATATATCTTAGGGTCGAGAACCACTTCTGTGTGAATATATCTTTTGCAGACGCCCAAGGAATAAGGGCAATTCAAATTGGTGTCGGTGCATGCC
Source organism: Lissotriton helveticus (assembly GCF_964261635.1). NCBI lineage: Eukaryota > Metazoa > Chordata > Amphibia > Caudata > Salamandridae > Lissotriton > Lissotriton helveticus. The sequence goes on from NC_136058.1 coordinate 82,392,649, forward strand.
TACAGTTTGCATATGGTTGACTATTTTTTTTAATTCTCAGAACTAGAATGTGAGCCTGAAGTACCGAAAAAATAATTACAACCCAAACGAGCTATACTTACAAATAGCCCCGATACCAATTACCAATAATCAGTCAGTTGGCAGTGTAGAAGGTCCAATCGTTTATTACAACAAACATAAACTCTGCCAGAGGAGCTCCTTGCGACCTAACCCCACGAGGTCCGCCAAGAAGACTGCTGGCACATTGTCAACCGATCACATATATACTGATACATTTCGAAACTGTTACCCAAGAAGGAAAAATACAAGTTGGTACAGGTTGGTGCAAGGGAAAGACCATCTATGGAACACAAAGCCTGCTCAGTTTTGTTCAGCTCGTTATAGCAAGGTCGAGAGGGTGACTCCCTTCTGCTAGCTCGGAGAGAGTCCGGACAGTGCCTCCTGGTATGTGCTCATCCAGCATACCCCCACCTACAACCTTGACAGGCCTAACATACAGAAGCAGCAGTTGGCTACAATTATACTAGTTCTCAGGGGAACAGTTTCGTCTAACTGTAATGGTGAGGCTTCACTAATGCGAGGTGCAAGCTAGGCCACAAAATGCCGTACAGTACGGTCAAGCTACATGTGCTATAGTTAGGTGTTAGAGTGTGTGACAAGTGTATACTAATCCCTAGGGTACCACGTATTGCGTGCTTATTCAGATGTGGATCCCTAGACTGGCATAATAGGTACATCACGCTAATAACTAATGAGATCTACATATTTTATTAGGCCCAAATCAAATTCTGGTTCCTCAAACCCTCCTTTTAGCGTGATGTAGCTAACTAAAGAAGATACTAATCCTGGAAAATCTCATCATTGATGGCCATTAATTCACAAATCTCCTGTTGGAGCATCTGAGCCTTAGAAGGAACAGGAGATGGGATGAGCATTGCGGACACTTTAGTGGCGCAATAGGAGCAACAAGCCGGGCCACATTGCATACAAAGGCAGCAAGTAAAGATGATACCGGCTGCTCCAGCTACAATCATCAATAGCTTCCAACCCCAGGTCGAAAGAAGTCCCCAGAACCAACCAGAGAGTGACCAGGACCCATTCTCAGTGTGCATTTCAGCCGCAATGCGATGCAATTTTTTGACCGCTAAATGAACCGTGGGGGCGGAGTCTGGAATGTATACACAACAGGAGCTGCCGATCACTCTGCATGCTCCTCCTCGATCAGCTAGGATGATGTCAAGAACCATCCGTTCTGGAGCGAAACAAGTCTCGTGGCCTGAAGCTCTACAGTAATATTAGTCATAATCTCGGTGGTGATGTTAATGACATTCTCTACTATTCTGGACTAGCGTCTAATTTTCCTACTATTGAATATCGTCCCCCAGAAGGGGACCAATCCTTTACTAAAATCCGTGAACTGCTGCAAGGAGGTGTCAATCTGATCTACCTCGGTCATCCCTAGCTGTCTGCGTTGCCTAATCGAGACTATCTTCGGGCCGTGAAGTTGGTGTGTTTTATGATAATCTGATGGCACTATATATACAGGGGGATACAGGAAAGATAGATAGCACTGCCCCGCCCATCCCCGTGGTAACCAAGTATAACCATTTTCCCCACAAACGAAATAGACATTTGGTGGCGTTAACAACGGAGGGCTGCTGAAAATGTTCATTCTATAAGTATAATTGCAGACGCTATTTTCAACTTGAACATGTCCCATACCCTGTACACAGAAATCGGAGGAAGTATTCAAAATAGGGACGGGCATAATGCGTTCACTAGTGACATTTCTGGCAATGAAATGCTGAAAGTACTGACAATGATTAAAATTAGTAAAGTCATAAAGCTCGTCCCGCAACCAAGTACTGTTTTCATTGGTAGTATACAAATTCATACATGCATCTGGGTCCAAGGATCCCTCCCCCCCATTTCCAGCTGGGTCAAAACCTTGGTGTGTTTCAATATATGCTAGAATAATACTGTAATTCTTTTCTGAATACTGTTTGGGGTTTTCCACATAATGGTTATACATAGCAGAGAACATTTGAAACGACGCTTCACAGCTACCTATATAGGATAAAGGTAAGGAGAGGAACAGATCGTGCTTATGCATAACTGATGGCAAAAGGCCACAAACCCAACAATCGGTTAAATTAGTAGTACTGTGAGTTTGGTGGAATAGTTCTACAAATACGTTCTTTGCATAAGTCTGACGGTGTCTTTCTTTATGTGGTGCTAAGGTGAACATCAAATGCTCAGGCGGGGCAACGGTAGAAGGCATCATAGCCTGCATAGGATTCTAAATATACGAATATGCTCATAAAAATTGCTAATATAACTGCTATTACTAACACAAAGGCACTTTTACACGCATGGTCCAAGCAGAAAACATTGGCTCATAAAATGGCAAATATCGGGGTGCAATAGGACGCTCTTCTTCGAGTACAATACGACCAAAAGGGTACATTCCTAACTAAAAGTCAAAAACTAAACTCGGGCGCAGCAGTCCGTCCTGCCAGAGGGTTCTTCTCCCTGTGTCCGTCAGAGTCTTACAGGCAGACTCCTATAGTTCATCTCAAGAAAAGTGTTGTTCCCAAGGGAATCCGATGTACAACCTGGCCAGTTACAAGTGTCAGTCTTTCTTTCTGAACAGAGCACAACAACAAAAGTTCCAGCTCTCTACGGGTTCAGTCCAGTGTCTCGCTCAGTACCTCAGACTTGGAATCTAGCAAGCCCTTTCTATTCAAGTCTTTCCTTATCTCCTAGCAGTGGTGTCTGAGGCACTGTGATGTTTTCTTGGCCACAGGTTGTATCGCACATGACCCGGAACTTCCTGATCAGAAAACAGCAAAGAAGGTACTTTCCCTTCATCGGAGCTTCCGCTCGCTGGGGTATCAATAACAGGATTAAGGGAAATTGTAGATCCAGCTGAGGCCGGTTCACCCGATCCTGTCACTCCCTCTTCTTGCCTTGGCTCTGTTTCGCAGGCGTCGGAAAAGGGAACAGTTGTAGTGGCTCACTCAGTTTCTTGACTCAAAATTCCACCAGAATGCTGCTGATCATAAGGAAGCGGGAGCGGCAGTCGTTTAAGATGGGAAACGTGGATCCAGTGCTTTTTCCCATCCTCTTTTACCGCCGTCCGCGTTGCAAGCAGGACCTGGTGAAGTTCAGACCACCTCGGGGCCAGGCTGGTGTCCCGCTCGTACTTCTTGACCAGTACCCACTGGCCGGGTTTCAATCGATGTCCGGGGCCCTCTGGCGGAGGCTGCAGTACAGAAACTACCTGCTGGTGAATAGAACGAAGGTCTTTAGGCAAGGTATACAGGTAATCAATCAACATAGGATATTCAACATCAGTGAAAGACCGTGGTCTGGGTACCCCCCATATGTTAGCTGGCCTCCCGAAAATGACCTCATAGGGAGTGAGACCAGAACGTGAATGAGGAGTAACTCCTAATGACATGAGAGCCAAGGGTAGGGTATCAGGCCATTTTAAACCAGTGCTTTCTTGGATTTTTGCCATTTTTAGCTTCAGTATACCATTATATTTTTCTACTAGTCCTGCTGACTGGGGGTGTCGGGCTGTATGAATTTCTGTCGTATTTGTATCCCATCACAGATATGTTTAACGAGGGCCCCATGAAAGTGCCCCCCGTTGTCCGACCAAATCAAACGGGGCAAACCATATCTTGGTATAAACTCTTTGATAAGAGCCTTTGCTGTAGCCAAGGCAGTGTTTTCTTTAGTTGGGTAGGCCTCAACCCATTTACTAAAGGCACAAACTACCACCAAAACATACTTTAAGTTGTTGATGCGCCTCCATATGGATATAATCCATCTGGAGTACTTCAAACGGTAAGGTTGGGGGTGCAAAACTTCCACTCAAAACATTTTCGGCCTTCCCTGAAATGTGTTGCAAACATACCGTACAGTATTGAACAAAACGGACAGCCGTCCTTTGTATGTTGGGGTTATTCCATACCGGATCCAACACAGCACAAATTCCTTTGGCTCCGATATGGGCAGGACCATGGGTCATAGTTACAACGGCTTGTACCAATGCATTGGGTAATAACCATCTCTGTTTTTCTGTCAAATCAATCTTATCTCCCCACTTCCTGCTCCCATCGTTCCGACGCTACTGGAGTGGCTTCTTTCTGTATTTCCTTAACGCTCTCTATTTTATTATCAAACAAATCAGATTCCTCCACCCATCTTGCAGAAGTCATCACAAACATAGTTGATATTGTGGACTGAGCCGTTTGCTTAGCAACCTGGTCAGCAAACGCATTCCCCTCGCCCACCTCGTCCACCACTGCCTTAAGGGCACTGCATTTGATTATGGCTAGTTTCTTGGGCAAGGTTAGGGCATCAAGCAATCGTAACACCAAAGGACCATTCTGTATTTTCTGACCGTGAGAGGTGAGGAAACACCGCTCCCTCCACAGCTGCCCAAAGCTATGGGCCACGCCGAAAGGCGTATTGGCTGTCTGTGTAGATGTTAACCTCGAGTCCCTCACTTAATTCACAGGCTCGTAATAATGCCACCAGTTCAGCGGCCTGGGCTGACCGGCGGGGAACTCGAGATGTCTAAACCACCGTTTTCAAGGTCGTGATTGCATATGCAGCTGTTGTTGTTCCATCTGCTAACTTGAAACAAGACCCATCCACATATAGCTCTCCCTGAGGGTCAGATAGAGAAATGTCTGTGAGGTCAATCCTACCCTTCGTTTCTTCTTCAGTTTGGAATATGCAATCGTGTACATCATTTGTAATTTCAGCAGAACGGAGTGGCAACAATGTGGTAGGATTTAACATGGCACATCGAGTAATCGTAATATGTGGGGCAAATAGTGTCAATTCGTAACCAGTGAGGCGTGCACTTGTAAGATGCTGTGTCTTAGTTTTATTTAGCAATGCGTCCACAGCATGCGGCACCATCACTGTTAAACTGAAATTTAGAACGAGTCCCTCCGACTGTCGGATAGCCACCGCGACAGCTGCTGTGGCCCTCAGACAGCTAGGAAGTGCTCTGGCAACATTATCCAATGTGGCCGACAAATAAGCGCAAGGTCTTTTCTTGCCGCCAAATTCTTGCGTTAACACTGAAAGCGAACAACCGTCGACCTCGTGCACATATAGTACAAAGGGTTTACGGTAGTCAGGAGTACCCAATACGGGTGCAGAACAAAGAGCAGATTTCAAAGAGTCAAAAGAATGCTGACATTCGTCTGTCCAAGGGACGGGTTCATGCACATCTTTAGTGGTTAAATGCAACAAAGGTTTAGCAAGAAGAGAAAAATTAGGTATCCATTGGCGACAGTAAGAAGTGATGCCAAGAAAAGCACGAACTTCACGCTGGGTGCAAGGAACAGACATGTTAGAGATAGTAGTAATATGTTCAGGAGTTAAAAGCCTACCCTCCTTCGATAGTAGATGACCTAAGTAGGTCACCTCCTGTCGACAATATTGAAATTTGGATAGGGACACCTTATTACCTTTCGCCGCCAGATGGTGCAGTAATTTAACAGTGGCATCTTTGCAGCCTGCTTCAGTATCGGACGCTATTAACAAGTCATCCACATATTGCAAAAGCACATTGCCTGCGGGCAAAACTAAATCATCCAACAGAGCCTTAAGGGCCTGACTATAGATACTCAGACTCTCAGTATAGCCTTGAGGTGCACAACAGAATCTAAAGCTTCGGCCAGATAACGAGAAGCCGAAGATCTGCCTGCTATCAGGATGGATCGGGATACTGAAGAAGGCGTTCTTCAGATCGGTGACTGAAAAATATTGGGCTGTAGGTGGGAATCATCGTAAGTATAGTGGTGATATCAGTCACTACAGGGTACTGTGGTACTACAATCTTATTAACTTACCGCAGGTCAATGACAAAACGATACGCATCAATATTTCCTTGAGATCCTGATTTGGGGGATTTCTTCAAAATAGGGAGAATGGGACTGTTACAAACATTGTCAGCTGTTTCCTCAACCACCCCTTTTTCAATTAAATCTTGAATGATTGAGAGCAAAGCTCGCTCGCCAGCCGGCGAAATCTTATATTGGGGTATACGGGGCAATTTCACACCAATTTTCAACGTAATATGGACGGGCGGGATGTCTAATTTACCGACATCTGCATCCCCGATGGCCCATAGTGTGGCAGGACCAGTACCAAATTCAGGTGGAAGGAGATAATTTTTAGCAAAACATTGTTTCATACTGTCAGCATAAGGTTGTATTGTTAAATAGACACCGTCTGGGGAGCAATAGATTTTTGCATTCAGCTTTTTCAACATATCCAGGCCCAATAGATTCTCACCACAATGCGAAGTCAATAGAAAAGGTGAATCAATAGTATCAGGACCAATAGTGAAGGGGAGGGGCTTACAGATGGGGCTTACCACTGGAACTCCTGAAAATCCCACAGATACATTATTTTGCCCGGACAGAGCTGCCCCTGGAACCAACGATCGAGCAACCGAACTGTTCATTGCTCCCGTGTCAATCAGAAAATTCTCAGAAGTCCCCATCAATTCCCCTTTCACATAGGGTCCTTGTTGATTGACTGGGATCGACACTTGGCCCCTACTATGTCCCTGGCTGCCCAATGGGTGGACATACCCATCCTGATCTTCAAATGCGTAATCCTCATTATAGTATTGTCTACCCTGAGGGTTATCGAAATGATTTCGTTCGGACTTGCCTTGAGCTGCCTCTTCTCTACGCATATCACTCCGGTCTGGGCCACCTCTCCCACGTCCTCGTCCCCGAACCGCACCATTCTGGGCAAGCAGTTACGGACACTGAGATTTCCAATGTCCTTCCTGTTTACAAAAAGCACACTGATTCGGTCCTTACGGCTGGACCGCGCCTGCGCCTCTGCCTGTCCCCACCTCTCTAGATACTGGGCCTTGGACTCCCCTCCCTCCTCCTTGTCCTCAAACGACTTTCTGTAACAATACTCGGGTTTTGAGATTCTTAGCTTTCTTCTCTACTTTATCCTTGCTCTCATTTTCCCTATGCTCGTAGTATTGGGCCATGCTCAGTATCACGGAGGGAGTGGAAGTAGTCCAGGTGCTCTCGGCAGCTTGCAATCGCGTCGACATTTCGGGTGTCAAATTGGTTATAAACCTATTCACAAACAACCAGACCCCACCCTCTGTGGCTAGGTCCTGTCCACTAAAATCAATAAAAACTCCTTCGAATCGGGTGAAAAAATCGGAAACACTTTCGTCTTTCTTCTGCCTACAAGCGGTCAACTGTCCGGGGGGGCAATCAGGGTATGCATGTAAGCTATTATTTTAGCTGGCAAAGTAGTAATCTTATTTCTAGGCTTATCTCCAGGTTTGCGGTCCCGGTCCCAATCTTTCAACTCATTCCAAGTTCCCCTAGTTCTGCCGCGTAATCGGTGTCATGAACCTGTCGCCATATATCAACCAGGACCAACAACCCGAAAAACAGTTCTACATCTGCTAACGTCATGACAGCCGAGGCTGCAGCTTCAGTTAGCTCTTTAAAGTAAGCGGTGGGGTTCTTGCGGGGGTCAGGTAATTGCGATCTTAAAGCAAGAACCTCACTTCGCTTCCATGGAGTATTCACCCATTGTTCCTGAAACCGGGCCTCTTCCCGAGTTCTTATAATCTGATTACCACCATCACGTGTTTCAGGGATTGCAGGGTGAAAAATAGGGTGCACTTCCTTCATGGGATGCTGAGAATCCCAATTGGAACTTTTTACAAACATCCTGCCTCGATATCGTACTAAAGTTTCTACGTTCTTGTACACCTCCACTGGGCTAAGATCGAACTTGTGGGCTCGATCCCGAATATCATACAGTATCTGCGGTGCCATTCCGTCCTGAAAGCACCCTTCCCAGGCATCAATAAGATAGCGGGACATTTGGTGCAAAGCATGTTGTTGCATAACCGGTTCTAGATCCTTGATAGTACTCCATAAGTTGGCTATCGTATAAACATCTTTCCGCATCCATATAACTGCCTGATCTGTTATAGCCTCTTTCTCACTGAATTCCAAAGAGGCTCTGGTAAACAACTGTCTCGTATTCATACCACCGGGTGCTCCCAATGGGGTGCACTCCCTATCGTCGGGGGTCGTACTAGCTGATTGGGAGGTCCATATGGGACTCTGGATTGTCAAAACCATACGAGAGGTTCCCGGGGGTTACCGCGGGTCCAGGATAAGGGTAGCCGTGTCTCTCGATGAGGTAGGGGTGGTACGAGATGCACCTAAGGGAGCGAGAGACACGTCTGCCTCCGGGGCAGAGGCCAAAGAGGCGGTAGCTGGCTGAAGTGGTACCGCCGGATATATGCGTTGAGGCGCATACGGTGGGGGTGGCCGTACATTCAATAACTCTTCTATCTCATCTTCTGCTTCATTTCGGGTCACATAGCTCTTGTCTACTTGTAACCTAAACTTCCTATCTGCACACTCGATGTTTTTCTCAGTCTGGTTTTTATCAGGAGCAATGGCTTTCTGAGTTATAGTCTGTCCTTGCTGTATCTTTATTAATTTCTCGGCCCGTATGCGTCTCCGCTTTGCCTCTTTCTGCCATTTATTTAGAGTATCAAACATAGACTGTCTGCTGCGTCTCACAAATAGACGCTCCTGCAAATACTGGATCTTCTTTTCTTCAAAAGATCCTGTCTTTGGCCATTGTAATTCTACGTTATCTTTAGTGTACTTATTCCATAGAGAATTAAATAAGAGTGGGCCAATACCATGTTTACAGTACATATCATGGCTGAGGGTTCCCTCGGGAGGGGCTGGCTGACTCTCATCCAGTCTGGTAGCTCCGTGGCCAATACAGCCGAAGCATAGCTTACTAAAACACGGCATTGCCCTTTCTCTAAATTTGAACGACTTCCAGCTGAAAAGGAAAAAGAAAGTTATTCACAATACTCTCATACACATGGCCATGCTTTCAATCATATTCATTCTTACACAAACAAACTGATCACAAATTTCATTAACATAAAGGACGAACAAACTGATTCCAAACAAAAGGTGGAGCCCGTCGACTCCCACTTATGAAGAACTCTTTTCCAAAACCTCCAAAACTCGGAGGACCCAAGCAACAAAATCGAACAGTCTTGTCCTTAGACTGCCTAGAGATGGCCACACAGGTTTCTTCAAACCACGGACCTACCTACAGACCATCTGGCAACATTCATGGTTCACCTCCCGGACTATTCTGGCTGAGCTCGCTTTTTCAAGCACCGCTCCAGATCTGTCCGAGTGCTACCCAATCTCAGCTGCCAGCGTTTCCGAGAGCTGTCCGGCCGGGTGTAAGCCTGTCCCACAGCTTACACCGAGGCGTCTGGTTCCAATCTCTAGTATTCCAAAATTCAAAACAGAGGCGTCTGCCTGTGCATTCTCACTACTGCCCCGTCAGACCCTCCTTTCGAGTTCTCCGTGACTAGAAGTCACCAAATTCCAAGTTCCAAATTCAAATCCAAAGGATATCCAACACAAGACAAGACAAATCACTCACCTGGTGCACTCAGGTCTGATTGCACGTTCTCCACTGCCAATTCCTGTAGACCAAAGTGGTCCATTCTTGGGTTACACCTAAAAGGACTCCGGCGTAGGGTCACTAGCAGCTGGGGCTCTCTCGATCAGGAGAGCGGAGCTGACCCCAAATTCTTCGGTCGATCCTTCCCCCGATCAAGATACCCCTTTCTAATGTCCCGTTCCTTTCTGATTACAGAGGGACGACCCCAACGTGGAGTCCCAGCGGAGTCGGCAACTGAAGTGCCGAAAAAATTATTACAACCCAAACGAGCTATATTTTCAAACAGCCCCGATACCAATTACCAATAATCAGTCAGTTGGCAGTGTAGAAGGTCCAATCGTTTATTACAACAAACATAAACTCTGCCAGAGGACCTCCTTGCGACCTAACCCCACGAGGTCCTCCAAGAAGACTGCTGGCACACTGTCAACCGATCACATATATACTGATACATTTCGAAACCGTTACCCACGAAGGAAAAATACAAGTTGGTACAGGTTGGTGCAAGGGAAAGACCATATATGGAACACAAAGCCTGCTCAGTTTCGTTCAGCTCGTTATAGCAAGGTCGAGAGGGTGACTCCATTCTGCTAGCTCAGAGAGAGTCCGGACAGTGCCTCCTGGAATGTGCTCATCCAGCATACCCCCACCTACAACCTTGACAGGCCTAACGTGCAGAAGCAGCAGTTGGCTATAATTATACTATTTCTCAGGGGAACAGTTTCGTCTAACTGTAATGGTGAGGCTTGACGAATGCGAGGAGCAAGCTAGGCCACAAAATGGCGTACAGTACGGTCAAGCTACATGTGCTATAGTTAGGTGTTAGAGTGTGTGACAAGCGGATACTAATCCCTAGGTTACCACGTATTGCGCGCTTATTCAGATGTGGATCCCTAGACTGGCATAATAGGTACATCACGCTATTAACTAATGAGATCTACATATTTTATTAGGCCCAAATCAAATTCTGGTTCCTCAAACCCTCCTTTTAGCGTGATGTAGCTAACTAAAGAAGATACTAATCCTGGAAAATCTCATCATTGATGGCCATTAATTCACGAATCTCCTGTTGGAGCATCTGAGCCTTAGAAGGAACAGGAGATGGGATGAGCATTGCGGACACTTTAGTGGCTCAATAGGAGCAACAAGCCGGGCCACATTGCATACAAAGGCAGCAAGTAAAGATGATACCGGCTGCTCCAGCTACAATCATCAATAGCTTCCAACCCCAGGTCGAAAGAAGTCCCCAGAACCAACCAGAGAGTGACCAGGACCCATTCTCAGTGTGCATTTCTGCCGCAATGCGATGCAATTTTTTGACCGCTAAATGAACCGTGGGGGCGGAGTCTGGAATGTATACACAACAGGAGCTGCCGATCACTCTGCATGCTCCTCCTCGATCAGCTAGGATGATGTCAAGAACCATCCGTTCTGGAGCGAAACAAGTCTCGTGGCCTGAAGCTCTACAGTAATATTAGTCATAATCTCGGTGGTGATGTTAATGACATTCTCTACTATTCTGGACTAGCGTCTAATTTTCCTACTATTGAATATCGTCCCCCAGAAGGGGACCAATCCTTTACTAAAATCCGTGAACTGCTGCAAGGAGGTGTCAGTCTGATCTACCTCGGTCATCCCTAGCTGTCTGCGTTGCCTAATCGAGACTATCTTCGGGCCATGAAGTTGGTGTGTTTTATGATAATCTGATGGCACTATGTATACAGGGGGATACAGGAAAGATAGATAGCACTGCCCCGCCCATCCCCGTGGTAACCAAGTATAACCATTTTCCCCACAAACGAAATAGACATTTGGTGGCGTTAACAACGGAGGGCTGCTGAAAATGTTCATTCTATAAGTATAATTGCAGACGCTATTTCCAACTTGAACATGTCCCATACCCTGTACACAGAAATCGGAGGAAGTATTCAAAATAGGGACGGGCATAATGCGTTCACTAGTGACATTTCTGGCAATGAAATGCTGAAAGTACTGAGAATGATTAAAATTAGTAAAGTCATAAAGCTCGTCCCGCAACCAAGTACTGTTTTCATTGGTAGTATACAAATTCATACATGCATCTGGGTCCAAGGATCCCTCCCCCCCATTTCCAGCTGGGTCAAAACCTTGGTGTGTTTCAATATATGCTAGAATCATACTGTAATTCTTTTCTGAATACTGTTTGGGGTTTTCCACATAATGGTTATACATAGCAGAGAACATTTGAAACCACGCTTCACAGCTACCTAGATAGGATAACGGTAAGGAGAGGAACAGATCGTGCTTATGCATAACTGATGGCAAAAGGCCACAAACCCAACAATCGGTTAAATTAGTAGCACTGTGAGTTTGGTGAAGTATTTCTACAAATACGTTCTTTGCATAAGTCTGACGGTGTCTTTCTTTATGTGGTGCTAAGGTGAACATCAAATGCTCAGGCGGGGCAACGGTAGAAGGCATCATAGCCTGCATAGGATTCTAAATATACAAATATGCTCATAAAAATTGCTAATATAACTGCTATTACTAACACAAAGGCACTTTTACACGCATGGTCCAAGCAGAAAACATTGGCTCATAAAATGGCAAATATCGGGGTGCAATAGGACGCTCTTCTTCGAGTACAATACGACCAAAAGGGTACATTCCCAACTAAAAGTCAAAAACTAAACTCGGGCGCAGCAGTCCGTCCTGCCAGAGGGTTCTTCTCCCTGTGTCCGTCAGAGTCTTACAGGCATATTTACAACAAGGGCAGACTCCTATAGTTCATCTCAAGAAAACAAAGTATTGTTCCCAAGGGAATCCGATGTACAACCTGGCCAGTTACAAGTGTCAGTCTTTCTTTCTGAACAGAGCACAACAACAAAAGTTCCAGCTCTCTACGGGTTCAGTCCAGTGTCTCGCTCAGTACCTCAGACTTGGAATCTAGCAAGCCCTCTCTGTTCAAGTCTTTCCTAGCAGTGGTGTCTGAGGCACTGTGATGTTTTCTTGGCCACAGGTTGTATCGCACATGACCCGGAACTTCCTGATCAGAGAACAGCAAAGAAGGTACTTTCCCTTCATCGGAGCTTCCGCTCGCTGGGGTATCAATAACAGGATTAAGGGAAATTGTAGATCCAGCTGAGGCCGGTTCACCCGATCCTGTCACTCCCTCTTCTTGCCTTGGCTCTGTTTCGCAGGCGTCGGAAAAGGGAACAGTTGTAGTGGCTCACTCAGTTTCTTGACTCAAAATTCCACCAGAATGCTGCTGATCATAAGGAAGCGGAAGCGGCAGTCGTTTAAGATGGGAAACGTGGATCCAGTGCTTTTTCCCATCCACTTTTACCGCCGTCCGCGTTGCAAGCAGGACCTGGTGAGGTTCAGACCACCTCGGGGCCAGGCTGGTGTCCCGCTCGTACTTCTTGACCAGTACCCACTGGCCGGGTTCCAATCAATGTCCGGGGCCCTCTGGCGGAGGCTGCAGTACAGATGCTACCTGCTGGTGAATAGAACGAAGGTCTTTTGGCAAGGTATACAAGTAATCAATCAACATAGGGTATTCAACATCAGTGAAAGACCGTGGTCTGGGTACCCCCCATATGTTAGCTGGCCGCCCGAAAATGACCTCATAGGGAGAGAGACCAGAACGTGAATGAGGAGTAACTCGTAATGACATGAGAGCCAAGGGTAGGGTATCAGGCCATTTTAAACCAGTGCTTTCTTGGATTTTTGCCATTTTTAGCTTCAGTATACCATTATATTTTTCCACTAGTCCTGCTGACTGGGGGTGTCGGGCTGTATGGAATTTCTGTCATATTTGTATCCCATCACAGATATGTTTAACGAGGGCCCCATGAAAGTGCCCCCCGTTGTCCGACCAAATCAAACGGGGCAAACCATATCTTGGTATAAACTCTTTGATAAGAGCCTTTGCTGTAGCCAAGGCAGTGTTTTCTTTAGTTGGGTAGGCCTCAACCCATTTACTAAAGGCACAAACTACCACCAAAACATACTTTAAGTTGTTGATGCGCCTCCATATGGATATAATCCATCTGGAGTACTTCAAACGGTAAGGTTGGGGGTGCAAAACATCCACTCAAAACATTTTCGGCCTTCCCTGGATTGTGTTGCAAACATACCGTACAGTATTGAGCAAAACGGACAGCCGTCCTTTGTATGTTGGGGTTATTCCATACTGGATCCAACACAGCACAAATTCCTTTGGCTCCGATATGGGCAGGACCATGGGCCATAGTTACAACGGCTTGTACCAATGCATTGGGTAATAACTATCTCTGTTTTTCTGTCAAATCAATCTAATCTCCCCACTTCCTGCTCCCATCGTTCCGACTCTACTGGAGTGGCTTCTTTCTGTATTTCCTTAACGCTCTCTATGGTATTATCAAACAAATCAGATTCCTCCACCCATCTTGCAGAAGTCATCACAAACATAGTTGATATTGTGGACTGAGCCGTTTGCTTAGCAACGTGGTCAGCAAATGCATTCCCCTCGCCCACCTCGTCCACCACTGCCTTATGGGCACTGCATTTGATTATGGCTAGTTTCTTGGGCAAGGTTAGGGCATCAAGCAATCGTAACACCAAAGGACCATTCTGTATTTTCTGACCGTGAGAGGTGAGGAAACACCGCTCCCTCCACAGCCGCCCAAAGCTATGGGCCACGCCGAAGGTGTATTGGCTGTCTGTGTAGATGTTAACCTCGAGTCCCTCACTTAATTCACAGGCTCGTAATAATGCCACCAGTTCAGCGGCCTGGGCTGACCGGCGGGGAACTCGAGATGTCTCAACCACCGTTTTCAAGGTCGTGATTGCATATGCAGCTGTTGTTGTTCCATCTGCTAACTTGAAACAAGACCCATCCACATATAGCTCTCCCTGAGGGTCAGATAGAGGAATGTCTGTGAGGTCAATCCTACCCTTCGTTTCTTCTTCAGTTTGGAATATGCAATCGTGTACATCATTTGTAATTTCAGCAGAACGGAGTGGCAACAATGTGGTAGGATTTAACGTGGCACATCGAGTAATCGTAATATGTGGGGCAAATAGTGTCAATTCGTAACCAGTGAGGCGTGCACTTGTAAGATGCAGTGTCTTAGTTTTATTTAGCAATGCGTCCACAGCATGCGGCACCATCACTGTTAAACTGAAATTTAGAACGAGTCCCTCCGACTGTCAGATAGCCACCGCGACAGCTGCTGTGGCCCTCAGACAGCTAGGAAGTGCTCTGGCAACATTATCCAATGTGGCCGACAAATAAGCGCAAGGTCTTTTCTTACCGCCAAATTCTTGCATTAACACTGAAAGCGAGCAACCGTCGACCTCATGCACATATAGTACAAAGGGTTTACGGCAGTCAGGAGTACCCAAGACAGGTGCAGAACAAAGAGCAGATTTCAAAGAGTCAAAAGAATGCTGACATTCGTCTGTCCAAGGGACGGGTTCATGCACATCTTTAGTGGTTAAATGCAACAAAGGTTTAGCAAGAAGAGAAAAATTAGGTATCCATTGGCGACAGTAAGAAGAGATGCCAAGAAAAGCATGAACTTCACGCTGGGTGCAAGGAACAGACATGTTAGAGATAGTAGTAATATGTTCAGGAGTCAAACGCCTACCCTCCTTCGATAGTAGATGACCTAAGTAGGTCACCTCCTGTTGACAATATTGAAATTTGGACACGGACACCTTATTACCTTTCGCCGCCAGATGGTGCAGTAAGTTAACAGTGGCATCTTTGCAGCCTGCTTCAGTATCGGACGCTATTAACAAGTCATCCACATATTGCAAAAGCACATTGCCTGCGGGCAAAACTAAATCATCCAACAGAGCCTTAAGGGCCTGACTATAGATACTCAGACTCTCAGTATAGCCTTGAGGTGCACAACAGAATCTAAAGCTTCGGCCAGATAACGAGAAGCCGAAGATCTGCCTGCTATCAGGATGGATCGGGATACTGAAGAAGGCGTTCTTCAGATCGGTGACTGAAAAATATTGGGCCGTAGGTGGGAATCATCGTAAGTATAGTGGTGATATCAGTCACTACAGGGTACTGTGGTACTACAATCTTATTAACTTACCGCAGGTCAATGACAAAACGATACGCATCAATATTTCCTTGAGATCCTGACTCGGGGGATTTCTTCAAAATAGGGAGAATGGGACTGTTACAAACATTGTCAGCTGTTTCCTCAACCACCCCTTTATCAATTAAATCTTGAATGATTGAGAGCAAAGCTCGCTCGCCAGCCGGCGAAATCTTATATTGGGGTATACGGGGCAATTTCACACCAGTTTTCAACGTAATATGGACGGGCGGGATGTCTAATTTACCGACATCTGCATCCCCGGTGGCCCATAGTGTGGCAGGAACAGTACCAAATTCAGGTGGAAGGAGATAATTTTTAGCAAAACATTGGTTCATACTGTCAGCATAAGGTTGTATTGTTAAATAGACACCGTCTGGGGAGCAATAGATTTTTGCATTCAGCTTTTTCAACATATCCAGGCCCAATAGATTCTCACCACAATGCGAAGTCAATAGAAAAGGTGAATCAATAGTATCAGGACCAATAGTGAAGGGGAGGGGCTTACAGATGGGGCTTACCACTGGAACTCCTGAAAATCCCACAGATACATTATTTTGCCCGGACAGAGCTGCCCCTGGAACCAACGATCGAGCAACCGAACTGTTCATTGCTCCCGTGTCAATCAGAAAATTCTCAGAAGTGCCCATCAATTCCCCTTTCACATAGGGTCCTTGTTGATTGACTGGGATCGACACTTGGCCCCTACTATGTCCCTGGCTGCCCAATGGGTGGACATACCCATCCTGATCTTCAAATGCGTAATCCTCATTATAGTATTGTCTGCCCTGAGGGTTATCGAAATGATTTAGTTCGGACTTGCCTTGAGCTGCCTCTCTATGCATATCACTCCGGTCTGGGCCACCTCTCCCACGTCCTCGTCCCCGAACCGCACCGTTCTGGGCAAGCAGTTACGGACACTGAGATTTCCAATGTCCTTCCTGTTTACAATAAGCACACTGATTCGGTCCTTACGGCTGGACCGCGCCTGCGCCTCTTCCTGTCCCCACCTCTCTAGATATTGGGCCTTGGATTCCCCTCCCTCCTCCTTGTCCTCAAACGACTTTCTGTAACAATACTCGGGTTTTGAGATTCTTAGCTTTCTTCTCTACTTTATCCTTGCTCTCATTTTCCCTATGCTCGTAGTATTGGGCCATGCTCAGTATCACGGAGGGAGTGGAAGTAGTCCAGGTGCTCTCGACAGCTTGCAATCGCGTCGACATTTCGGGTGTCAAATTGGTTATAAACCTATTCACAAACAACCGGACCCCACCCTCTGTGGCTAGGTCCTGTCCACTAAAATCAATAAAAACTCCTTCGAATCGGGTGAAAAAATCAGAAACACTTTCGTCTTTCTTCTGCCTACAAGCGGTCAACTGTCCGGGGGGGCAATCAGGGTATGCATGTAAGCTATTATTTTAGCTGGCAAAGTAGTAATCTTATTTCTAGGCTTATCTCCAGGTTTGCGGTCCCGGTCCCAATCTTTCAACTCATTCCAAGTTCCCCCTAGTTCTGCCGCGTAATCGGTGTCATGAACCTGTCGCCATATATCAACCAGGACCAACAACCCGAAAAACAGTTCTACATCTGCTAACGTCATGACAGCCGAGGCTGCAACTTCAGTTAGCTCTTTAAAGTAAGCGGTGGGGTTCTTGCGGGGGTCAGGTAATTGCGATCTTAAAGCAAGAACCTCACTTCGCTTCCATGGAGTATTCACCCATTGTTCCTGAAACCGGGCCTCTTCCCGAGTTCTTATAATCTGATTACCACCATCACGTGTTTCAGGGATTGCAGGGTGAAAAATAGGGTGCACTTCCCTCATGGGATGCTGAGAATCCCAATTGGGACTTTTTACAAACATCCTGCCTCGATATCGTACTAAAGTTTCTACGTTCTTGTACACCTCCACTGGGCTAAGATCGAACTTGTGGGCTCGATCCCGAATATCATACAGTATCTGCGGTGCCATTCCGTCCTGAAAGCACCCTTCCCAGGCATCAATAAGATAGCGGGACATTTGGTGCAAAGCATGTTGTTGCATCACCGGTTCTAGATCCTTGATAGTACTTCATAAGTTGGCTATCGTATAAACATCTTTCCGTATCCATATAACTGCCTGATCTGTTATAGCCTCTTTCTCACTGAATTCCAAAGAGGCTCTGGTAAACAACTGTCTCGTATTTATACCACCGGGTGCTCCCAATGGGGTGCACTCCCTATCGTCGGGGGTCGTACTAGCTGATTGGGAGGTCCATATGGGACTCTGGGTTGTCAAAACCATACGAGAGGTTCCCGGGGGTTACCGCGGGTCCAGGATAAGGGTAGCCGTGTCTCTCGATGAGGTAGGGGTGGTGCGAGACGCACCTAAGGGAGAGAGAGACACGTCTGCCTCCGGGGCAGAGGCCAAAGAGGCGGTAGCTGGCTGAAGTGGTACCGCCAGATATATGTGTTGAGGCGCATATGGTGGGGGTGGCCGTACATTCAATAACTCTTCTATCTCATCTTCTGCTTCATTTCGGGTCACATAGCTCTTGTCTACTTGTAACCTAAACTTCCTATCTGCACACTCGAAGTTTTTCTCAGTCTGGTTTTTATCAGGAGCAATGGCTTTCTGAGTTATAGTCTGTCCTTGCTGTATCTTTATTAATTTCTCGGCCCGTATGCGTCTCTGCTTTGCCTCTTTCTGCCATTTACTTAGAGTATCAAACATAGACTGTCTGCTGCGTCTCACAAATAGACGCTCCTGCAAATACTGGATCTTCTTTTCTTCAAAAGATCCTGTCTTTGGCCATTGTAATTCTACGTTATCTTTAGTGTACTTATTCCATAGAGAATTAAATAAGAGTGGGCCAATACCATGTTTACAGTACATATCATGGCTGAGGGTTCCCTCGGGAGGGGCTGGCTGACTCTCATCCAGTCTGGTAGCTCCGTGGCCAATACAGCCGAAGCATAGCTAACTAAAACACGGCATTGCCCCTTCTCTAAATTTGAACGACTTCCAGCTGAAAAGGAAAAAGAAAGTTATTCACAATACTCTCATACACATGGCCATGCTTTCAATCGTATTCATTCTTACACAAACAAACTGATCACAAATTTAATTAACATAAAGGACGGACAAACTGATTCCAAACAAAAGGTGGAGCCCGTCGACTCCCACTTATGAAGAACTCTTTTCCAAAACCTCCAAAACTCGGAGGACCCAAGCAACAAAATCGAACAGTCTTGTCCTTAGACTGCCTAGAGATGGCCACACAGGTTTCTTCAAACCACGGACCTACCTACAGACCATCTGGCAACATTCATGGTTCACCTCCCGGACTATTCTGGCTGAGCTCGCTTTTTCAAGCACCGCTCCAGATCTGTCCGAGTGCTACCCAATCTCAGCTGCCAGCGTTTCCGAGAGCTGTCTGGCCGGGTGTAAGCCTGTCCCACAGCTTACACTGAGGCGTCTGGTTCCAATCTCTAGTTATTCCAAAATTCAAAACAGAGGCGTCTGCCTGTGCATTCTCACTACTGCCCCGTCAGACCCTCCTTTCGAGTTCTCCGTGACTAGAAGTCACCAAATTCCAAGTTCCAAATTCAAATCCAAAGGATATCCAACACAAGACAAGACAAATCACTCACCTGGTGCACTCAGGTCTGATTGCACGTTCTCCACTGCCAATTCCTGTAGTCCAAAGTGGTCCGTTCTTGGGTTACACCTAAAAGGACTCCGGCGTAGGGTCACTAGCAGCTGGGGCTCTCTCGATCGGGAGAGCGGACCTGACCCCAAATTCTTCGGTCTATCCTTCCCCCGATCAAGATACCCCTTTCTAATGTCCCGTTCCTTTCTGATTACAGAGGGACGACCCCAACGCGGAGTCCCGGCGGAGTCGGCAACTGAAGTACCGAAAAAATTATTACAACCCAAACGAGCTATATTTTCAAACAGCCCCGATACCAATTACCAATAATCAGTCAGTTGGCAGTGTAGAAGGTCCAATCGTTTATTACAACAAACATAAACTCTGCCAGAGGACCTCCTTGCGGCCTAACCCCACGAGGTCCTCCAAGAAGACTGCTGGCACACTGTCAACCGATCACATATATACTGATACATTTCAAAACCGTTACCCACGAAGGAAAAATACAAGTTGGTACAGGTTGGTGCAAGGGAAAGACCATATATGGAACACAAAGCCTGCTCAGTTTCGTTCAGCTCGTTATAGCAAGGTCGAGAGGGTGACTCCCTTCTGCTAGCTCAGAGAGAGTCCGGACAGTGCCTCCTGGAATGTGCTCATCCAGCATACCCCCACCTACAACCTTGACAGGCCTAACGTGCAGAAGCAGCAGTTGGCTATAATTATACTATTTCTCAGGGGAACAGTTTCGTCTAACTGTAATGGTGAGGCTTCACGAATGCGAGGAGCAAGCTAGGCCACAAAATGGCGTACAGTACAGTCAAGCTACATGTGCTATAGTTAGGTGTTAGAGTGTGTGACAAGCGGATACTAAACCCTAGGTTCCCACGTATTGCGCGCTTATTCAGATGTGGATCCCTAGACTGGCATAATAGGTACATCACGCTAATAACTAATGAGATCTACATATTTTATTAGGCCCAAATCAAATTCTGGTTCCTCAAACCCTCCTTTTAGCGTGATGTAGCTAACTAAAGAAGATACTAATCCTGGAAAATCTCATCATTGATGGCCATTAATTCACAAATCTCCTGTTGGAGCATCTGAGCCTTAGAAGGAACAGGAGATGGCATGAGCATTGCGGACACTTTAGTGGCTCAATAGGAGCAACAAGCCGGGCCACATTGCATACAAAGGCAGCAAGTAAAGATGATACCGGCTGCTCCAGCTACAATCATCAATAGCTTCCAACCCCAGGTCGAAAGAAGTCCCCAGAACCAGCCAGAGAGTGACCAGGACCCATTCTCAGTGTGCATTTCTGCCGCAATGCGATGCAATTTTTTGACCTCTAAATGAACCGTGGGGGCGGAGTCTGGAATGTATACACAACAGGAGCTGCCGATCACTCTGCATGCTCCTCCTCGATCAGCTAGGATGATGTCAAGAACCATCCGTTCTGGAGTGAAACAAGTCTCGTGGCCTGAAGCTCTACAGTAATATTAGTCATAATCTCGGTGGTGATGTTAATGACATTCTCTACTATTCTGGACTAGCGTCTAATTTTCCTACTATTGAATATCGTCCCCCAGAAGGGGACCAATCCTTTACTAAAATCCGTGAACTGCTGCAAGGAGGTGTCAGTCTGATCTACCTCGGTCATCCCTAGCTGTCTGCGTTGCCTAATCGAGACTACCTTCGGGCCATGAAGTTGGTGTGTTTTATGATAAACTGATGGCACTATGTATACAGGGGGCTACAGGAAAGATAGATAGCACTGCCCCGCCCATCCCCGTGGTAACCAAGTATAACCATTTTCCCCACAAACGAAATAGACATTTGGTGGCGTTAACAACGGAGGGCTGCTGAAAATGTTCATTCTATAAGTATAATTGCAGACGCTATTTCCAACTTGAACATGTCCCATACCCTGTACACAGAAATCGGAGGAAGTATTCAAAATAGGGACGGGCATAATGCGTTCACTAGTGACATTTCTGGCAATGAAATGCTGAAAGTACTGAGAATGATTAAAATTAGTAAAGTCATAAAGCTCGTCCCGCAACCAAGTACTGTTTTCATTGGTAGTATAGAAATTCATACATGCATCTGGGTCCAAGGATCACTCCCCCCCATTTACAGCTGGGTCAAAACCTTGGTGTGTTTCAATATATGCTAGAATCATACTGAAATTCTTTTCTGAATACTGTTTGGGGTTTTCCACATAATGGTTATACATAGCAGAGAACATTTGAAACCACGCTTCACAGCTACCTAGATAGGATAAAGGTAAGGAGAGGAACAGATCGTGCTTATGCATAACTGATGGCAAAAGGCCACAAACCCAACAATCGGTTAAATTAGTAGTACTGTGAGTTTGGTGGAGTATTTCTACAAATACGTTCTTTGCATAAGTCTGACGGTGTCTTTCTTTATGTGGTGCTAAGGTGAACATCAAATGCTCAGGCGGGGCAACGGTAGAAGGCATCATAGCCTGCATAGGATTCTAAATATACGAATATGCTCATAAAAATTGCTAATATAACTGCTATTACTAACACAAAGGCACTTTTACACGCATGGTCCAAGCAGAAAACATTGGCTCATAAAATGGCAAATATCGGGGTGCAATAGGACGCTCTTCTTCGAGTACAATACGACCAAAAGGGTACATTCCCAACTAAAAGTCAAAAACTAAACTCGGGCGCAGCAGTCCGTCCTGCCAGAGGGTTCTTCTCCCTGTGTCCGTCAGAGTCTTACAGGCAGACTCCTATAGTTCATCTCAAGAAAACAAAGTATTGTTCCCAAGGGAATCCGATGTACAACCTGGCCAGTTACAAGTGTCAGTCTTTCTTTCTGAACAGAGCACAACAACAAAAGTTCCAGCTCTCTACGGGTTCAGTCCAGTGTCTCGCTCAGTACCTCAGACTTGGAATCTAGCAAGCCCTCTCTGTTCAAGTCTTTCTTTATCTCCTAGCAGTGGTGTCTGAGGCACTGTGATGTTGTCTTGGCCACAGGTTGTATCGCACATGACCCGGAACTTCCTGATCAGAGAACAGCAAAGAAGGTACTTTCCCTTCATCGGAGCTTCCGCTCGCTGGGGTATCAATAACAGGATTAAGGGAAATTGTAGATCCAGCTGAGGCCGGTTCACCCGATCCTGTCACTCCCTCTTCTTGCCTTGGCTCTGTTTCGCAGGCATCGGAAAAGGGAACAGTTGTAGTGGCTCACTCAGTTTCTTGACTCAAAATTCCACCAGAATGCTGCTGATCATAAGGAAGCGGAAGCGGCAGTCGTTTAAGATGGGAAACGTGGATCCAGTGCTTTTTCCCATCCACTTTTACCGCCGTCCGCGTTGCAAGCAGGACCTGGTGAGGTTCAGACCACCTCGGGGCCAGGCTGGTGTCCCGCTCGTACTTCTTGACCAGTACCCACTGGCCGGGTTGCAATCGATGTCCGAGGCCCTCTGGCGGAGGCTGCAGTACAGATGCTACCTGCTGGTGAATAGAACGAAGGTCTTTTGGCAAGGTATACAAGTAATCAATCAACATAGGGTATTCAACATCAGTGAAAGACCGTGGTCTGGGTACCCCCCATATGTTAGCTGGCCGCCCGAAAATGACCTCATAGGGAGAGAGACCAGAACGTGAATGAGGAGTAACTCGTAATGACATGAGAGCCAAGGGTAGGGTATCAGGCCATTTTAAATCAGTGCTTTCTTGGATTTTTGCCATTTTTAGCTTCAGTATACCATTATATTTTTCCACTAGTCCTGCTGACTGGGGGTGTCGGGCTGTATGGAATTTCTGTCGTATTTGTATCCCATCACAGATATGTTTAACGAGGGCCCCATGAAAGTGCCCCCCGTTGTCCGACCAAATCAAACGGGGCAAACCATATCTTGGTATAAACTCTTTGATAAGAGCCTTTGCTGTAGCCAAGGCAGTGTTTTCTTTAGTTGGGTAGGCCTCAACCCATTTACTAAAGGTACAAACTACCACCAAAACATACTTTAAGTTGTTGATGCGCCTCCATATGGATATAATCCATCTGGAGTACTTCAAACGGTAAGGTTGGGGGTGCAAAACATCCACTCAAAACATTTTCGGCCTTCCCTGGATTGTGTTGCAAACATACCGTACAGTATTGAACAAAACGGACAGCCGTCCTTTGTATTTTGGGGTTATTCCATACTGGATCCAACACAGCACAAATTCCTTTGGCTCCGATATGGGCAGGACCATGGGCCATAGTTACAATGGCTTGTACCAATGCATTGGGTAATAACTATCTCTGTTTTTCTGTCAAATCAATCTAATCTCCCCACTTCCTGCTCCCATCGTTCCGACTCTACTGGAGTGGCTTCTTTCTGTATTTCCTTAACGCTCTCTATGGTATTATCAAACAAATCAGATTCCTCCACCCATCTTGCAGAAGTCATCACAAACATAGTTGATATTGTGGACTGAGCCGTTTGCTTAGCAACGTGGTCAGCAAATGCATTCCCCTCGCCCACCTCGTCCACCACTGCCTTATGGGCACTGCATTTGATTATGGCTAGTTTCTTGGGCAAGGTTAGGGCATCAAGCAATCGTAACACCAAAGGACCATTCTGTATTTTCTGACCGTGAGAGGTGAGGAAACACCGCTCCCTCCACAGCCGCCCAAAGCTATGGGCCACGCCGAAGGTGTATTGGCTGTCTGTGTAGATGTTAACCTCGAGTCCCTCACTTAATTCACAGGCTCGTAATAATGCCACCAGTTCAGCAGCCTGGGCTGACCGGCGGGGAACTCGAGATGTCTCAACCACCGTTTTCAAGGTCGTGATTGCATATGTAGCTGTTGTTGTTTCATCTGCTAACTTGAAACAAGACCCATCCACATATAGCTCTCCCTGAGGGTCAGATAGAGGAATGTCTGTGAGGTCAATCCTACCCTTCGTTTCTTCTTCAGTTTGGAATATGCAATCGTGTACATCATTTGTAATTTCAGCAGAACGGAGTGGCAACAATGTGGTAGGATTTAACGTGGCACATCCAGTAATCGTAATATGTGGGGCAAATAGTGTCAATTCGTAACCAGTGAGGCGTGCACTTGTAAGATGCTGTGTCTTAGTTTTATTTAGCAATGCGTCCACAGCATGCGGCACCATCACTGTTAAACTGAAATTTAGAACGAGTCCCTCCGACTGTCGGATAGCCACCGCGACAGCTGCTGTGGCCCTCAGACAGCTAGGAAGTGCTCTGGCAACATTATCCAATGTGGCCGACAAATAAGCGCAAGGTCTTTTCTTGCCGCCAAATTCTTGCGTTAACACTGAAAGCGAACAACCGTCGACCTCATGCACATATAGTACAAAGGGTTTACGGTAGTCAGGAGTACCCAAGACGGGTGCAGAACAAAGAGCAGATTTCAAAGAGTCAAAAGAATGCTGACATTCGTCTGTCCAAGGGACGGGTTCATGCACATCTTTAGTGGTTAAATGCAACAAAGGTTTAGCAAGAAGAGAAAAATTAGGTATCCATTGGCGACAGTAAGAAGAGATGCCAAGAAAAGCATGAACTTCACGCTGGGTGCAAGGAACAGACATGTTAGAGATAGTAGTAATATGTTCAGGAGTCAAACGCCTACCCTCCTTCGATAGTAGATGACCTAAGTAGGTCACCTCCTGTTGACAATATTGAAATTTGGACACGGACACCTTATTACCTTTCGCCGCCAGATGGTGCAGTAATTTAACAGTGGCATCTTTGCAGCCTGCTTCAGTATCGGACGCTATTAACAAGTCATCCACATATTGCAAAAGCACATTGCCTGCGGGCAAAACTAAATCATCCAACAGAGCCTTAAGGGCCTGACTATAGATACTCAGACTCTCAGTATAGCCTTGAGGTGCACAACAGAATCTAAAGCTTCGGCCAGATAACGAGAAGCCGAAGATCTGCCTGCTATCAGGATGGATCGGGATACTGAAGAAGGCGTTCTTCAGATCGGTGACAGAAAAATATTGGCCCGTAGGTGGGATCATCGTCAGTATAGTGGTGATATCAGTCACTACAGGGTACTGTGGTACTACAATCTTATTAACTTACCGCAGGTCAATGACAAAACGATACGCATCAATATTTCCTTGAGATCCTGACTCGGGGGATTTCTTCAAAATAGGGAGAATGGGACTGTTACAAACATTGTCAGCTGTTTCCTCAACCACCCCTTTATCAATTAAATCTTGAATGATTGAGAGCAAAGCTCGCTCGCCAGCTGGCGAAATCTTATATTGGGGTATACAGGGCAATTTCACACCAGTTTTCAACGTAATATGGACGGGCGGGATGTCTAATTTACCGACATCTGCATCCCCGGTGGCCCATAGTGTGGCAGGAACAGTACCAAATTCAGGTGGAAGGCGATCATTTTTAGCAAAACATTGTTTCATACTGTCAGCATAAGGTTGTATTGTTAAATAGACACCGTCTGGGGAGCAATAGATTTTTGCATTCAGCTTTTTCAACATATCCAGGCCCAATAGATTCTCACCACAATGCGAAGTCAATAGAAAAGGTGAATCAATAGTATCAGGACCAATAGTGAAGGGGAGGGGCTTACAGATGGGGCTTACCACTGGAACTCCTGAAAATCCCACAGATACATTATTTTGCCAGGACAGAGCTGCCCCTGGAACCAACGATCGAGCAACCGAACTGTTCATTGCTCCCGTGTCAATCAGAAAATTCTCAGAAGTCCCCATCAATTCCCCTTTCACATAGGGTCCTTGTTGATTGACTGGGATCGACACTTGGCCCCTGCTCTGTCCCTGGCTGCCCTATGGGTGGACATACCCATCCTGATCTTCAAATGCGTAATCCTCATTATAGTATTGTCTACCCTGAGGGTTATCGAAATGATTTCGTTCGGACTTGCCTTGAGCTGCCTTTTCTCTACGCATATCACTCCGGTCTGGGCCACCTCTCCCACGTCCTCGTCCCCGAACCGCTCCGTTCTGGGCAAGCAGTTACGGACACTGAGATTTCCAATGTCCTTCCTGTTTACAATAAGCACACTGATTCGGTCCTAACGGCTGGACCGCGCCTGCGCCTCTGCCTGTCCCCACCTCTCTAGATACTGGGCCTTGGACTCCCCTCCCTCCTCCTTGTCCTCAAACGACTTTCTGTAACAATACTCGGGTTTTGAGATCCTTAGCTTTCTTCTCTGCTTTATCCTTGCTCTCATTTTCCCTATGCTCGTAGTATTGGGCCATGCTCAGTATCACGGAGGGAGTGGAAGTAGTCCAGGTGCTCTCGGCAGCTTGCAATCGCGTCGACATTTCGGGTGTCAAATTGGTTATAAACCTATTCACAAACAACCGGACCCCACCCTCTGTGGCTAGGTCCTGTCCACTAAAATCAATAAAAACTCCTTCGAATCGGGTGAAGAAACCGGAAACACTTTAGTCTTTCTTCTGCCTACAAGCGGTCAACTGTCCGGGGGGCAATCAGGGTATGCATGTAAGCTATTATTTTAGCTGGCAAAGTAGTAATCTTATATCTAGGCTTATCTCCAAGTTTGCGGTCCCGGTCTCAATCTTTCAACTCATTCCAAGTTCCCCCTAGTTCTGCCGCGTGATCGGTGTCATGAACCTGTCGCCATATATCAACCGGGACCAACAACCCGAAAAACAGTTCTACATCTGCTAACGTCATGACAGCCGAGGCTGCAGCTTCAGATAGCTCTTTAAAGTAAGTGGTGGGGTTCTTGCGGGGGTCAGGTAATTGCGATCTTAAAGCAAGAACCTCACTTCGCTTCCATGGAGTATTCACCCATTGTTCCTGAAACCGGGCCTCTTCCCGAGTTCTTATAATCTGATTACCACCATCACGTGTTTCAGGGATTGCAGGGTGAAAAATAGGGTGCACTTCCCTCATGGGATGCTGAGAATCCCAATTGGGACTTTTTACAAACATCCTGCCTCGATATCGTACTAAAGTTTCTACGTTCTTGTACACCTCCACTGGGCTAAGATCGAACTTGTGGGCTCGATCCCGAATATCATACAGTATCTGTGGTGCCATTCCGTCCTGAAAGCACCCTTCCCAGGCATCAATAAGATAGCGGGACATTTGGTGCAAAGCATGTTGTTGCATAACCGGTTCTAGATCCTTGATAGTACTCCATAAGTCGGCTATCGTATAAACATCTTTCCGCATCCATATAACTGCCTGATCTGTTATAGCCTCTTTCTCACTGTATTCCAAAGAGGCTCTGGTAAACAACTGTCTCGTATTCATACCACCGGGTGCTCCCAATGGGGTGCACTCCCTATCGTCGGGGGTCGTACTAGCTGATTGGGAGGTCCATATGGGACTCTGGGTTGTCAAAACCATACGAGAGGTTCCCGGGGGTTGCCGCGGGTCCGGGATAAGGGTAGCCGTGTCTCTCGATGAGGTAGGGGTGGTACGAGACGCACCTAAGGGAGCGAGAGACATGTGTGCCTCTGGGGCAGAGGCCAAAGAGGCGGTAGCTGGCTGAAGTGGTACCGCCGGATATATGCGTTGAGGCGCATACGGTGGGGGTGGCCGTACATTCAATAACTCTTCTATCTCATCTTCTGCTTCATTTCGGGTCACATAGCTCTTGTCTACTTGTAACCTAAACTTCCTATCTGCACACTCGATGTTTTTCTCAGTCTGGTTTTTATCAGGAGCAATGGCTTTCTGAGTTATAGTCTGTCCTTGCTGTATCTTTATTAATTTCTCGGCCCGTATGCGTCTCCGCTTTGCCTCTTTCTGCCATTTATTTAGAGTATCAAACATAGACTGTCTGCTGCGTCTCACAAATAGACGCTCCTGCAAATACTGGATCTTCTTTTCTTCAAAAGATCCTGTCTTTGGCCATTGTAATTCTACGTTATCTTTAGTTTACTTATTCCATAGAGAATTAAATAAGAGTGGGCCAATACCATGTTTACAGTACATATCATGGCTGAGGGTTCCCTCGGGAGGGGCTGGCTGACTCTCATCCAGTCTGGTAGCTCCGTGGCCAATACAGCCGAAGCATAGCTTACTAAAACACGGCATTGCCCTTTCTCTAAATTTGAACGACTTCCAGCTGAAAAGGAAAAAGAAAGTTATTCACAATACTCTCATACACATGGCCATGCTTTCAATCGTATTCATTCTTACACAAACAAACTGATCACAAATTTCATTAACATAAAGGACGAACAAACTGATTCCAAACAAAAGGTGGAGCCCGTCGACTCCCACTTATGGAGAACTCTTTTCCAAAACCTCCAAAACTCGGAGAACCCAGGCAACAAAATCGAACAGTCTTGTCCTTAGACTGCCTAGAGATGGCCACACAGGTTTCTTCAAACCACGGACCTACCTACAGACCATCTGGCAACATTCATGGTTCACCTCCTGGACTATTCTGGCTGAGCTCGCTTTTTCAAGCACCGCTCCAGATCTGTCCGAGTGCTACCCAATCTCAGCTGCCAGCGTTTCCGAGAGCTGTCCGGCCGGGTGTAAGCCTGTCCCACAGCTTACACCGAGGCGTTTGTATTTTGGGGTTATTCCATACTGGATCCAACACAGCACAAATTCCTTTGGCTCCGATATGGGCAGGACCATGGGCCATAGTTACAATGGCTTGTACCAATGCATTGGGTAATAACTATCTCTGTTTTTCTGTCAAATCAATCTAATCTCCCCACTTCCTGCTCCCATCGTTCCGACTCTACTGGAGTGGCTTCTTTCTGTATTTCGTTAACGCTCTCTATGGTATTATCAAACAAATCAGATTCCTCCACCCATCTTGCAGAAGTCATCACAAACATAGTTGATATTGTGGACTGAGCCGTTTGCTTAGCAACGTGGTCAGCAAATGCATTCCCCTCGCCCACCTCGTCCACCACTGCCTTATGGGCACTGCATTTGATTATGGCTAGTTTCTTGGGCAAGGTTAGGGCATCAAGCAATCGTAACACCAAAGGACCATTCTGTATTTTCTGACCGTGAGAGGTGAGGAAACACCGCTCCCTCCACAGCCGCCCAAAGCTATGGGCCACGCCGAAGGTGTATTGGCTGTCTGTGTAGATGTTAACCTCGAGTCCCTCACTTAATTCACAGGCTCGTAATAATGCCACCAGTTCAGCAGCCTGGGCTGACCGGCGGGGAACTCGAGATGTCTCAACCACCGTTTTCAAGGTCGTGATTGCATATGCAGCTGTTGTTGTTTCATCTGCTAACTTGAAACAAGACCCATCCACATATAGCTCTCCCTGAGGGTCAGATAGAGGAATGTCTGTGAGGTCAATCCTACCCTTCGTTTCTTCTTCAGTTTGGAATATGCAATCGTGTACATCATTTGTAATTTCAGCAGAACGGAGTGGCAACAATGTGGTAGGATTTAACGTGGCACATCCAGTAATCGTAATATGTGGGGCAAATAGTGTCAATTCGTAACCAGTGAGGCGTGCACTTGTAAGATGCTGTGTCTTAGTTTTATTTAGCAATGCGTCCACAGCATGCGGCACCATCACTGTTAAACTGAAATTTAGAACGAGTCCCTCCGACTGTCGGATAGCCACCGCGACAGCTGCTGTGGCCCTCAGACAGCTAGGAAGTGCTCTGGCAACATTATCCAATGTGGCCGACAAATAAGCGCAAGGTCTTTTCTTGCCGCCAAATTCTTGCGTTAACACTGAAAGCGAACAACCGTCGACCTCATGCACATATAGTACAAAGGGTTTACGGTAGTCAGGAGTACCCAAGACGGGTGCAGAACAAAGAGCAGATTTCAAAGAGTCAAAAGAATGCTGACATTCGTCTGTCCAAGGGACAGGTTCATGCACATCTTTAGTGGTTAAATGCAACAAAGGTTTAGCAAGAAGAGAAAAATTAGGTATCCATTGGCGACAGTAAGAAGAGATGCCAAGAAAAGCATGAACTTCACGCTGGGTGCAAGGAACAGACATGTTAGAGATAGTAGTAATATGTTCAGGAGTCAAACGCCTACCCTCCTTCGATAGTAGATGACCTAAGTAGGTCACCTCCTGTTGACAATATTGAAATTTGGACACGGACACCTTATTACCTTTCGCCGCCAGATGGTGCAGTAATTTAACAGTGGCATCTTTGCAGCCTGCTTCAGTATCGGACGCTATTAACAAGTCATCCACATATTGCAAAAGCACATTGCCTGCGGGCAAAACTAAATCATCCAACAGAGCCTTAAGGGCCTGACTATAGATACTCAGACTCTCAGTATAGCCTTGAGGTGCACAACAGAATCTAAAGCTTCGGCCAGATAACGAGAAGCCGAAGATCTGCCTGCTATCAGGATGGATCGGGATACTGAAGAAGGCGTTCTTCAGATCGGTGACAGAAAAATATTGGCCCGTAGGTGGGATCATCGTCAGTATAGTGGTGATATCAGTCACTACAGGGTACTGTGGTACTACAATCTTATTAACTTACCGCAGGTCAATGACAAAACGATACGCATCAATATTTCCTTGAGATCCTGACTCGGGGGATTTCTTCAAAATAGGGAGAATGGGACTGTTACAAACATTGTCAGCTGTTTCCTCAACCACCCCTTTATCAATTAAATCTTGAATGATTGAGAGCAAAGCTCGCTCGCCAGCTGGCGAAATCTTATATTGGGGTATACAGGGCAATTTCACACCAGTTTTCAACGTAATATGGACGGGCGGGATGTCTAATTTACCGACATCTGCATCCCCGGTGGCCCATAGTGTGGCAGGAACAGTACCAAATTCAGGTGGAAGGCGATCATTTTTAGCAAAACATTGTTTCATACTGTCAGCATAAGGTTGTATTGTTAAATAGACACCGTCTGGGGAGCAATAGATTTTTGCATTCAGCTTTTTCAACATATCCAGGCCCAATAGATTCTCACCACAATGCGAAGTCAATAGAAAAGGTGAATCAATAGTATCAGGACCAATAGTGAAGGGGAGGGGCTTACAGATGGGGCTTACCACTGGAACTCCTGAAAATCCCACAGATACATTATTTTGCCAGGACAGAGCTGCCCCTGGAACCAACGATCGAGCAACCGAACTGTTCATTGCTCCCGTGTCAATCAGAAAATTCTCAGAAGTCCCCATCAATTCCCCTTTCACATAGGGTCCTTGTTGATTGACTGGGATCGACACTTGGCCCCTGCTCTGTCCCTGGCTGCCCTATGGGTGGACATACCCATCCTGATCTTCAAATGCGTAATCCTCATTATAGTATTGTCTACCCTGAGGGTTATCGAAATGATTTCGTTCGGACTTGCCTTGAGCTGCCTTTTCTCTACGCATATCACTCCGGTCTGGGCCACCTCTCCCACGTCCTCGTCCCCGAACCGCTCCGTTCTGGGCAAGCAGTTACGGACACTGAGATTTCCAATGTCCTTCCTGTTTACAATAAGCACACTGATTCGGTCCTAACGGCTGGACCGCGCCTGCGCCTCTGCCTGTCCCCACCTCTCTAGATACTGGGCCTTGGACTCCCCTCCCTCCTCCTTGTCCTCAAACGACTTTCTGTAACAATACTCGGGTTTTGAGATCCTTAGCTTTCTTCTCTGCTTTATCCTTGCTCTCATTTTCCCTATGCTCGTAGTATTGGGCCATGCTCAGTATCACGGAGGGAGTGGAAGTAGTCCAGGTGCTCTCGGCAGCTTGCAATCGCGTCGACATTTCGGGTGTCAAATTGGTTATAAACCTATTCACAAACAACCGGACCCCACCCTCTGTGGCTAGGTCCTGTCCACTAAAATCAATAAAAACTCCTTCGAATCGGGTGAAGAAACCGGAAACACTTTAGTCTTTCTTCTGCCTACAAGCGGTCAACTGTCCGGGGGGCAATCAGGGTATGCATGTAAGCTATTATTTTAGCTGGCAAAGTAGTAATCTTATATCTAGGCTTATCTCCAAGTTTGCGGTCCCGGTCTCAATCTTTCAACTCATTCCAAGTTCCCCCTAGTTCTGCCGCGTGATCGGTGTCATGAACCTGTCGCCATATATCAACCGGGACCAACAACCCGAAAAACAGTTCTACATCTGCTAACGTCATGACAGCCGAGGCTGCAGCTTCAGATAGCTCTTTAAAGTAAGTGGTGGGGTTCTTGCGGGGGTCAGGTAATTGCGATCTTAAAGCAAGAACCTCACTTCGCTTCCATGGAGTATTCACCCATTGTTCCTGAAACCGGGCCTCTTCCCGAGTTCTTATAATCTGATTACCACCATCACGTGTTTCAGGGATTGCAGGGTGAAAAATAGGGTGCACTTCCCTCATGGGATGCTGAGAATCCCAATTGGGACTTTTTACAAACATCCTGCCTCGATATCGTACTAAAGTTTCTACGTTCTTGTACACCTCCACTGGGCTAAGATCGAACTTGTGGGCTCGATCCCGAATATCATACAGTATCTGTGGTGCCATTCCGTCCTGAAAGCACCCTTCCCAGGCATCAATAAGATAGCGGGACATTTGGTGCAAAGCATGTTGTTGCATAACCGGTTCTAGATCCTTGATAGTACTCCATAAGTCGGCTATCGTATAAACATCTTTCCGCATCCATATAACTGCCTGATCTGTTATAGCCTCTTTCTCACTGTATTCCAAAGAGGCTCTGGTAAACAACTGTCTCGTATTCATACCACCGGGTGCTCCCAATGGGGTGCACTCCCTATCGTCGGGGGTCGTACTAGCTGATTGGGAGGTCCATATGGGACTCTGGGTTGTCAAAACCATACGAGAGGTTCCCGGGGGTTGCCGCGGGTCCGGGATAAGGGTAGCCGTGTCTCTCGATGAGGTAGGGGTGGTACGAGACGCACCTAAGGGAGCGAGAGACATGTGTGCCTCTGGGGCAGAGGCCAAAGAGGCGGTAGCTGGCTGAAGTGGTACCGCCGGATATATGCGTTGAGGCGCATACGGTGGGGGTGGCCGTACATTCAATAACTCTTCTATCTCATCTTCTGCTTCATTTCGGGTCACATAGCTCTTGTCTACTTGTAACCTAAACTTCCTATCTGCACACTCGATGTTTTTCTCAGTCTGGTTTTTATCAGGAGCAATGGCTTTCTGAGTTATAGTCTGTCCTTGCTGTATCTTTATTAATTTCTCGGCCCGTATGCGTCTCCGCTTTGCCTCTTTCTGCCATTTATTTAGAGTATCAAACATAGACTGTCTGCTGCGTCTCACAAATAGACGCTCCTGCAAATACTGGATCTTCTTTTCTTCAAAAGATCCTGTCTTTGGCCATTGTAATTCTACGTTATCTTTAGTTTACTTATTCCATAGAGAATTAAATAAGAGTGGGCCAATACCATGTTTACAGTACATATCATGGCTGAGGGTTCCCTCGGGAGGGGCTGGCTGACTCTCATCCAGTCTGGTAGCTCCGTGGCCAATACAGCCGAAGCATAGCTTACTAAAACACGGCATTGCCCTTTCTCTAAATTTGAACGACTTCCAGCTGAAAAGGAAAAAGAAAGTTATTCACAATACTCTCATACACATGGCCATGCTTTCAATCGTATTCATTCTTACACAAACAAACTGATCACAAATTTCATTAACATAAAGGACGAACAAACTGATTCCAAACAAAAGGTGGAGCCCGTCGACTCCCACTTATGGAGAACTCTTTTCCAAAACCTCCAAAACTCGGAGAACCCAGGCAACAAAATCGAACAGTCTTGTCCTTAGACTGCCTAGAGATGGCCACACAGGTTTCTTCAAACCACGGACCTACCTACAGACCATCTGGCAACATTCATGGTTCACCTCCTGGACTATTCTGGCTGAGCTCGCTTTTTCAAGCACCGCTCCAGATCTGTCCGAGTGCTACCCAATCTCAGCTGCCAGCGTTTCCGAGAGCTGTCCGGCCGGGTGTAAGCCTGTCCCACAGCTTACACCGAGGCGTCTGGTTCCAATCTCTAGTTATTCCAAAATTCAAAACAGAGGCGTCTGCCCGTGCAGTCTCACTACTGCCCCGTCAGACCCTCCTTTCGAGTTCTCCGTGACTAGAAGTCACCAAATTCCAAGTTCCAAATTCAAATCCAAAGGATATCCAACACAAGACAAGACAAATCACTCACCTAGTGCACTCAGGTCTGATTGCGTGTTCTCCACTGCCAATTCCTGTAGACCAAAGTGGTCCGTTCTTGGGTTACACCTAAAAGGACTCCGGCGTGGGGTCACTAGCAGCTGGGGCTCTCTCGATCGGGAGAGCGGAGCTGACCCCAAATTCTTCGGTCGATCCTTCATCCGATCAAGATACCCCTTTCTAATGTCCCGTTGCTTTCTGATTACAGAGGGAGGACCCCAACGCGGAGTCCCGGCGGAGTCGCCAACTGAAGTACCGAAAAAATTATTACAACCCAAACGAGCTATATTTACAAACAGCCCTGATACCAATTACCAATAATCAGTCAGTTGGCAGTGTAGAAGGTCCAATCGTTTATTACAACAAACATAAACTCTGCTAGAGGATCTCCTTGCGACCTAACCGCACGAGGTCCTCCAAGAAGACTGCTGGCACATTGTCAACCGATCACATATATACTGATACATTTCGAAACCGTTACCCACGAAGGAAAAATACAAGTTGGTACAGGTTGGTGCAAGGGAAAGACCATATATGGAACACAAAGCCTGCTCAGTTTTGTTCAGCTCGTTATAGTAAGGTCGAGAGGGTGACTCCCTTCTGCTAGCTCAGAGAGAGTCCGGACAGTGCCTCCTGGAATGTGCTCATCCAGCATACCCCCACCTACAACCTTGACAGGCCTAACGTGCAGAAGCAGCAGTTGGCTATAATTATACTATTTCTCAGGGGAACAGTTTCGTCTAACTGTAATGGTGAGGCTTCACGAATGCGAGGAGCAAGCTAGGCCACAAAATGGCGTACAGTACGGTCAAGCTACATGTGCTATAGGTTACCACGTATTGCGCGCTTATTCAGATGTGGATCCCTAGACTGGCATAATAGGTACATCACGCTAATAACTAATGAGATCTACATATTTTATTAGGCCCAAATCAAATTCTGATTCCTCAAGCCTTGGGTACAATTCGAATTTTGTTGTGTGCCTGGTATACTTTAGTCTGCCTAATCCTTGTGACTGTGGGCCGTTTGCAGAACAGGTAATCTGCAGTGATAATAAATATAAGACTGCTTTTTTTTTCTTCTATTGATGGAAACAATTTAGTATTTGAAAAGATTATTTTCACTCCAGCCACTAAAAAACATGGTGTGTATTGTTCACTTCCTGCTCTTGCCGTACAATTTACGCTTAACTAAAATACGCATTGTTATGAATGTGCATCAAATGATTACTCTGGGATTGGTCACCACATTGGCAATGCTACCTCTTAAAGGACTCCCATGTGTGAACACTATTTTCCCATCCCCAATTCAAACTCATGATTGGGGATAACCAGGGTAACTTAGAAGATTTAGAACAAAAGTAGAAGCCATCTTTTAAAAAATCTTTTTTCAAAAGTGAGGCAGGTACAAAAATAGAAAGATACTTTTTACACTGTATGTAAAGGAGAAGCAATAATAAAATACCCCTGACACTGATATTACAACTTTTTTTCCACAGCACATTCCATAAATGTTTACATTAAATTCATTATTTACATAGATCCCCCAGTTCCACCCTGCGCTCCTCTGTTATTGCGCCATAACATCAGAGTTTACCATAACTTCATACCCTTCTTCTTAGCTCTTTGGCCCTTACATTTGTACAGAGCAATTTCCTGCGAACAGTTATTTAATAGC
This sequence comes from Lissotriton helveticus, assembly GCF_964261635.1. Lineage (NCBI taxonomy): Eukaryota > Metazoa > Chordata > Amphibia > Caudata > Salamandridae > Lissotriton > Lissotriton helveticus. The sequence goes on from NC_136058.1 coordinate 82,428,692, forward strand.
CGATGGAGCCATAACTGATATGTGGGTGGATCTATATCTTTCCATGCTGTAGCAATCAGCAAGCAAGCTATGGCTAGTGTTATAAATACGAAATCCCTTTGGGGTGGTTCTAGATTAGCCTGACAGCCACATCCTAGAAGCATCATGGCTGGACTGATAGTAATTTCCTTATTAATTGTCTGCAGCAAAAGGTCCTCTATATCTCCTTTCGACATTGATAGTTTGGTGAAGGAATAGAACATATGTATGCTGTCTGCTGGACCTGTTTGACATCTAGGGCATTTATCGTCCTGCCTTTCTTTATAGAGTTTAGATAGCGTATAATCTGGGTTAAACAAGGTTGTGTAGTGCTGGGCCATTAGATTAGCTGCTAGGAAAATATTTATCCTCAATTTGATTGACATATCCAAATCAATCTCCCCATCGCCCATCTTCCCTGCCCATCTTGTTTTGGTTTTCTCCATATCGTCTGGTAGAATCCTAATTAGATCTTGATAGTAATCTCTAATCCTACTGTCTTGGCGATTTACCGTTTCCAACACTGAGATTTTATCCAGATTGAGAGAATCTCTGTGGAGGCTTCGGGGACGTAACAAAGGCCCCTGCATCCTCTGTGGTGCGGAGGGGCCCCGAACTCCAGGGGGGCCCTTCAACCCAGTACCCTGTCAGAAGGGCTCCTGAGTGTGGTCGGAGTAGGCCTCCTTCATGCACTTTGTAGGTTGGCCCCCTCAAGTATTGTTACGCCACTGGGAGGCTTTTTATACACCCTGAACCTGCAAATATTTAAACTGTGTACTATTATTAACTCTGTACTTTTGTATGAGCCCTGCAAATGGAATATGCTCAGTGTTATGATACAAGCTTGCAACCCTATCAATATCCATCCGCTCCCAGCTTTTAGCCATACCATCATACAGTGCCTCTGAAAATATAGAAGAGCGCCAAATAGGGGTATATATATTATACCTGTGAATCTTCAGCAATCTGGTGAACCTTTTCCAGATCTTCCAAGCTGCCTTAACGCACTTGAACCATGTTTTTTTTGTAATAGCTTGGTTTAAATTGCAGAAGGAAGAGCCATTCTGCCTCTTTCCCTAAAGATACATGATATATTGTGGGTAAGCCAGAGACCTCTTCTCTTGCCTGGCCTGGTAAAAGGAAAATGCCTATCTGCTGTAATGCGGTGGCCTAGTAATAAAATACAATATTCGGGCCCCCCATCCACCTCGTTCGTGCGGGAGCGTCAAAGTTATCAATGCTCGTCGTGTCTTCTGGTAACTCCCAGATGAAGTTGGAGAACATAGCATTAACTTTTCCTATACTGTCTTCTGCAAACTCCAGTGGAATTGCCGAGAGTAAATATAGTATTTTAGCGAAGATTGTCATTTTTAGTACATTAATTCTTCCTGTTGTTGTAAGGTGTAATTTATCTTATCGTCTGAGTTCCAAATTTAATTTCTCCAGTACTGGATCAATATTGATCACCCACAAAATGTCCATATTGAATGTTATATTTACCCCTAAATACATGGCCACATCAATTATGCGGGTATCTTGTGTATGACACTGGGAGGAGCAGATGATTTGAGTTTTTCCCTTGATTTCTTTCCAGATTCCTCTGCCATATTTTCTACTTCCCTTATTGCCGTATACTGTTCTGTGGTTACTATTGCAAAGTCGTCTGCATATGCTAAAATCTTGGTGTCAAATATTTTGGTAATTACTGTTTTGATTGGGGGTTATGATTAATTTGATTGATTCAGGGATCTAAATATAGGGCAAATAGAATTGGGGAGCATGGGCACCCTTGTCGTGTCCCTCTAGCTATATTCCTGATGTGTTGCCCATTATCTGCAGCTGGGCATATGGTCTATGACACATGCCCTTAATAGCTGTCAAAAGCTGAGGACCCAGCCGCTGCTCTGACTGAGCTCCCCCGAGGTATTGCCACGATACTCGATCAAAGGCTTTCTCAGCGTCCAGGTGGACCACAGCCAACTCACTATTTTCAACTTCTGCTATATTGAATATTGTAATAACCCGTCTGATGTGGTCTGTGGTACCAATGCCCGGAACAAAGCCATGCTGCCATGGTGATGCCAGTGTCGCTATGACTTCTTGGAGCCTATTCGCTATAATTTTTAAATAGACTTTGGCATCAGCATTCATAAGCGAGATCGGGCTATAAGAAGCTGGCAGTTCTGGTAGTTTACCTTTTGTAGGAAATATCACCACAATCGTTCCGTGCTATGATGAGGGTGGGATCCCACTATGCTGCACACCCAGGAACAGATCGTGCATAATCGGGACAACCTTGTACACAAATGTTTTATATAGATTGAGCGGGATCTTATGCGGGCCAGCTGCTTTCTCCATGGGGAGAGACCTGATAGCCTCCTGAACCTCTTCCAGTGTACATTCTTTTTCAAGCTCCTGTTATGTTACTTCATCTATTACTGTTAGTGCTGGCCACCTATCATATTTGTCTGTCGGGCTTGTTTTTAGATTGTCAGCTTGATACAGCTTGCTATAAAACTGCTCAAAGACGTCGATCATCTTCACAGGCCCTGTCACATATTGTCCATTGTTGCGCTTGATTTTTGCAATATTATTCCAGGCACTTTTCTGTCATGTACGTAGTGCAAATAGTCTTCCTGCAGTCTCGCCGTACTCATACATCTCGCCCTTGCATGTCTGATAAATTTGGGCAACCCTCCCCTGAAAGTAGCTGTTGATCTCCGCCATTATTACAGCTAGTTTAATCATGTGGTCCTTTATTTGGTCTTCCTGCCCCCTCTTACTTATCAGCTGTACATGCTCTGCCTCTTGTTCAGTTAATCTTTCTATTAGTAAATTAACCTCATCCTTCTGATGCTTCCAATGTTGTCCCACATAGCTGATAACCTCCACTCTCAGCCCGCTTTAAAAGTGTCGCATACTATCCTACGTGAGGCACTGTATCTATTTATATCAAAAAATTCTGTAATCCAGTGCTTCGTGTGTGCATGGAACTCTTCGTTTGTGAGCAGTTTCTTATCAAATGACCAACTACTCTGCTTCTTATCTTTCCCTTGCTCTGTAACCTCTATCAAAAGTAGATTATGGTCCGAGAAAAGTTGTGGAAGCTTTTTAATCTTTACCTCCCCAATTATTTTATTTGAAACAAGAAAGTATTCCAATCGAACATACTTCCCTTGGGGATGTGAAAAATAGGTATACCCAGGATCACTCAAGTTTTTTTTCGCCCAGACATCTTTCATCCCGTGGCTATCTCTAAAGGTGGTCAATGCCCTAAATACTTGGGGTTTCCTCCAGCTATATTTCTAGGCCTGATATTTTGTGCTCTCTAGATGTACATTTAGGTCACCACAGACTATCAGTGGATCCGGCCAGGAGGCAAGCTCTACTTCCATTTCTTCCCAGATCTTGGGATCATCCTGGTTTGACCCGTATATAGTCCCCACTCTCAGACCCGTAGCAAGTGAGACTACCGCCCAGCGCCCAATTTATCACCTAGTGTCTGCTTAGCTGTTCCAATGCAGTGTTTAGTGTATATAGCTACCCCTTTGATCATGGAAGTCTGAGGAGAGCATATTCCAAGGTATACCCACTTATCTCGAGAAAGCCCTTGTTGCTCCAGGGAATATGCGTTTCCTGTGGACTGATTACATTCAGGTTATTAGCTTTTAATATTTTATACACTTTATCTCTCTTGTTCTTCTCATTCAGCTCCCCCACCTTAGCTGAGAAAATGTTAAATCTATCCATGTTGGTCTACAGAGCTTACCCTTCTAGACTATATCATGCTAATATTTCCTAATATGTTTTTTCTTCTTTTTTTGCTGCCTATAACTGATTGTTTTCCCTTTTTTCTGAATACCCATGCCCACCCCTCCTGACCCATCCCGCCTACCCCCAACCCTCGACACTAGCTCCCATTTCTACATGGAAGCTTCCAGACTGTAGGTCTGTGAGTGAGATGGCGTAGCGCAGCACCACGAGTCGTGAAACCCCCGTTGTTATCCCAAAAAAGAAAAATTATGAAAGCTAAGAATCGTAAGGTAATAGTTTAGAGAAGAACCAATAAAAGGTTCAACCAAAAAATATTCTATGTCTTTTGATACCCCTATTAGTTCCTTACAGCTCAGCTTTACATGCACATATACTGACTGACAGTTGTTAAGTTTAGCTTAACGCACCCCCATTAGCCATCCTCTATTATTTCGCTGCAGTTTCATTTACAACTTATTCCTATCTTTATAGTCATATTGTCTTGCAGCAGATCCTTTGCCATCCCTACCCCCTGAGTTAGTCCAGTGCCTCCTTTGCTTTAACCTCTGAGGTGTAGAAGTAACTGCGATCACCTATTATTATTTTCAATTTGGCAGGAATCATCAGATATGCCTGGGCACCCTTGGCCTGGAATGGAGCGATCTCAGCCTCCAGCGTCTTTGTCTGTGATATGGCCTAAATCAGGCCTTGCAAAGATGGCAACATCATCTACCTTCCGCTTGCTTTCTGGTCTAGCCTTCTCCCAGATATGTTGGCGAAGTAGATAGTTTCCTAAATTAACCAGAATAGCCCTAGGTTTAGTGTCGGGCCCAGCTGTTTTTTTTAAGTTGGAGGTAACTCGATGGTAACTTGATTAGCTCACTGAATTTCTTGTGGCCAGTTCCGGCCTTCCAGGTCAGGAAATTCCCCCCCAAGCAGTTCTATCATATACTGGCGTACGTCTGTGCCTTCTCTACACTCGGGGACTCCCAGAAAGCACAGGTTATTGCAGCACTAAAGATTTTCTTGTTCCTCTAACTTCCACTGGATGTCCACCAATCTGGCCGTGTGTGCTTCTGTGTATGCCTGGATGCCTGCTATGTCATACTCTAGGGCTCTAGTTTCTGTCTCAAGCTCTGTTAGATGCTCGCTGATGTTGTTGCAGACTTTAGCTACTTTGCACACTGTACCTTGCATCTTACGGAGAGCGGATTACGAACGCCAACTGTCTTGCCTTGTCTCTTCGAGGTGTGCCATGGTAGTTTGTGGTATGACATCCAGCATTGAGACAGTATTGTCTTCAAATTCCTTAGCTCCTTGTCCTGTAGCAGTGCCCACCAGTTGGGTAGCTGGAGAATAATTCCACTTTAGATCTTCCTGCCTTCCTTTCCTTTTGCTTGCCGCCTTCTGTGCTTGCTTTGACCTTCTGCGCTGCTTCTGTAAAGTTGCAGCGGAGTCCACCTCACTAGTATAGCTCTCACTAGAGTCCGTAAATGATATTGATTCATCTGCTGAGCTAGTACCATCCAATAGAGAGTAAAAACAGTCTGTGGCTTCCGAGTCATTCCCTTTTCTCCCCTCCCCACTTTCATTGCTGTGATGTGCCCATCTAGAGATTCAAAAGCATGTTGTAGAGGTTGTGTATGTTCTTATACCTCTTTTGGGGGATTCCCTGATACCACATGCTCTCCCTCCTTTCTATTCCTTTGCTTTAAGCATTTAGATTGAGGGGGATTGTTAGTTATCAAGCTACCCTTTCCCACTTCACTGCTCCCTCCAGCAGTACCATTTGTCAACCTGCCGCAGCCCGCCTCCTGCATTACTGATCATTATTGCTGCTCCAGTGTTCACCTGATGCTGCCATGAGCCTTTCTCCAGTATCTCAGTCTTTTCGAGGTCTGGGTTCACATCGCTCCTCTCTTCAACCGGTTATCTCCACATCTGTGCAGGCGGTAGCTGCTTCTAGAGTCTCACCTGGCCCGCTGAGCCCAGCGCGTCTCTTCACTCCCCTCAGTAGACCTGCTACTGTATGACTGGGGAGGCGCTGCTGGTGCATGACTCTGCCTTTCCCCTTCCCCTCTGAGGAAATCTCACTCCGGTTCAGTTCCTGAGCATGTCATCCAGAATGCCGTACTCGTCCTGCACTCGGATCGGCATCTGAGCGGCTCATTGCAGCAAAAGTCAGTTCCATTGCAGAGCTGCCTCCATGCGCTGGGGTGATTGCTCTTTTTCCCTGAGCTTTTGGGGGAGCAGGTTTGGGCTTCATGATTCCTGGTAAGTGTATTCTAGGATCGTTGGTGGTATCGAGGGCAGCTCATAGTTTGTAGTAGGCAGAAATCAGTTCCTGCTGTCCTGCAGTTATTTCCCACTCTGCCTGGCAATTATCTGTCCACTTTGCCAGGGCCTTCTGCAGGGCATCGAGTATTGTTTGTAGGGGTATCTTCATTTCCTTTCTCTTGGCAGGTTTTTAAAGCTGTAACGGGTCTCGCTGTGTCATGGTGCTGCGAGCAGCTGTGGTACGCTAAGCCATCCGCTAATTGACTTGTATGCACAGTAAATGACTATTTGGATCATAACCCTGTACAATTTTTCATTCCTGTGCATGGCAGGGGTGTGGAATGTGCAGAGTCCAATGCACGCCTCTTGCAGAGATGGATGCACTGGAACCATTGCCTCACACACATTCCCTCCCAGTATACATTTCTGGATCTAGTGCTGTGTTTCCACAGGAAAATGCAAAGCAGCCAGAGGCCGTAACATGAACGGATGTGCTGGTTCAGTGCATAGCCCTGTGTCTGTTTGTTATGCGCTCCGTTCATCATCCCCTTGTGTTTGCTTTGTTCGCCCTAAGTTATCAGGGTCTGGCCAGATGTGGGTCCCTTGTTCACTTTGACACTGGATTCACACTAGCCTGGCTGAGGAGGGATGTTACCCGAAACCAGTCCCAGGATGCTTGTTTACAGTCCAGAGAAGACCTGGCTTAGCAGTTCGGGCTGGACTGTTCGCATGAGGCACAGGGTCAAGACTGATTTGCATATAGCTGGGTTTGAACAGGGGTGGCGAAGTGAGCTAGAGAACAATGATGGATTCAACCCAGATCTGTGACTGGGGGTGAGCGTCTGAAAAGTTTCAGCGCTTCATCCATCATTTCCTTGTGTTTGCTCTGTTTTTTATGTGCCTGCCTTGTCTAAAGATAATGGATTTGTTTAAACCACTATTGCTCCGAGTTTGAGCTTGGTATGCAGACAGCACAGCTTGGAAACAGTGAGTGGGATTTGCCTCTCCTGTTTTTGAGTTATGCTGTCTGTCTAAAATAATACACTAACACAGAGAAATAATAGGTTAAATGAATGCACCTTGTTATGTTAGGAGTATTGAAAGCACATTATTATCCAAGAGAAAACTAGTGCGCTTTACAGTGCAGGCACTTAAAAAAGGGAGCTTGACGGTGTAGACCTGTTCGTGATTCGGACCTAGAAGACAGAAATGACCCTTAACTGCCTTTCAAACCCATACTCCACTGTTCTTAGAATTCATGGTTCACATTCCCACCCTCAACATACTGGTGGGCATACAGTACTGGCTGCATTTGACAGTCCTCCCATATTTACTGCGAGTAGGCTGCATTGGTTACCAGCAAAAACCATAGGTCACTTTCAAACATGTTGTCCTGATGCAGACCATACAAACATAGCAATTTAGGTTACATTGTATTTCACTGAAGTCATGCAATCCGTTTTGTAAATTTAAAATATCAATTCTGTAAAAATAGCTTCTTCCATGTTGCAGCAGTAGGCACTTCTTCCAGGATTTATAGGTTTGATTGAGCAAAGCTCCCCCTCTATATATGATCAACTCTGCCTACTAGCCATCTGAAAATATCTTAAGACATACTCCATATGTACCCCAGTCTGAGCAGAGTATACTGACTGAGGACATGTTTGGAGAAAGCCTGAGGGGAGTGAGATGCTACTACTGCCCATGGTAGAAGAGTTGAGGGAAAAGGCAAAGTCCAGCAGCAGAAAGTTTCTGCCTCTGAATGGGGCTGGAGGATGCCATCCGGCAGTATATGGTCACTTCTAGCAGCTCATTTTAAATAACACAGAGCATGGAACACGTCTTTAAAGCTAAGGTGAAAGTTAGGAAAAGTGTAGATGGTAGAGATGGTGACAATAGAGGCACAGCCATGCTCGGTAACACAAGCTGTTGTTGTCCTAAAACATGACCCTGGTCCATCACAGACAAAAACAGAAACACATTTTAGCAGGATTCTGAAATGTCTCTAACCCAGACTAGAAGCTACTTACCAAAGGGCATTTAGCACTATAGCCTACTGTTGTGTCCTATGTTTGTGTATGAGGCATCTAATCATCCTCGGCAGACTCCTTACAAGTATTAATTAATCTAGCAGGTGGGTCTGATGTGGTTAGTAAAGTTTGTGATGCTGTGAATTTAGTTAACCGCTGCATGCTGAAGATAAAAGACGTGCAAATCGGAGGTCCATGTGTGGTGTGGTCTGTTACCTGCTCCCGGGGTGGGGAGGGAGCTACAACTGGTGACGAGGATGAGATACGTGCCCCCAAAGGTACAAGACTGCTCTCCTTGAGAGTCTGCCATGGTCCAGCAAACTGCTCATGTGTGCCATGTGCGCGGTCTACGATTGGCGTATGTGGAGTCAAAGTGCAATTCCAGCTTTTGAGAGGCCCTCAAATAAGGTGAAGGCCCTACAGAGGAGCACCATCTGCAAGCCAGCTAGAAATCTACTGGTAAGACCAAAAGAAGAGATACAGTGCCACAGCGTAACACAGAGCCAGCACCAATAAAAAGCAGAAACACTAAAGGCAGTGATAACCAGGTACGAAGAAGTGCTAAAGGCACTGACAGCCAGGTGCAAAAAAGCACTAGAGGCAGAGACGGCCAAGTGCAAAGAAATGCTAAAGGCAACGACAGCCAGGTATAATGCATAAAGTCAAGAGCGGTGAGGAGCACATACAGTAAGCAAAATCATTACAGTGAAGGAGGTAGCACCTGCCGACCTCAGCTCGGGCATAACGACAGAAGCACCAGTAAGCAGGCTGATTCTTGCAGAGGTGCCAGGGGGCCAAGAGACGCTGAGACACTGTCTGAACAGCATATACTCTCAACATCAGTAGGAAACAGCACGAAATACGATGCCGCTGTGTTTTTTAAACCTCTGCCTGCATTCAATACTGTCGAAATGCGTAATATTGGCACCAGATGGACTGCCTGGATCGAAATGTTCGTTGACTTCCTAGATGCTACAGAAGAAGCAGATGGCAAAAAGATCATGAAATACTTAAAGAACCTTGCAGGTAATGGAGTAAAAGAAGTGAAAAGAAGATAGCACACTGTCAGGGTACACTGGGTGACCCGTGCATGCCCCCTACTTTCCTCAGACTCCAACGATGTCTCTCACGTCACTGTCCTGCCATCCACACCTAACTTGTAAAAAGAAAAGTGAGACTGAGCTGAAGATTGCTACATTAAAAAAGGACTATCCTTGACCTACGCAAGGGAGATGAGAGACGTGTTACGAAGACCAATGAGGAGGCCAGACGGAAACCTGGAAGACGTGGAGAGTGAGGACTATGCAGACCTGGTGCAAGAATACGCAAGTAGAAGCGGCCACAGCAATTGACAAGCAGAAGATGCCGGCGAGACTCCCGAGACGTGCAGCGAGGAGTGATGGTACCCGACAGAGGACGCGTATGAGCCGCCGGAACTCAGGAGAGTTGCAGCAGATGTGGTAAGTGAGCTGGGGATGGGTTAAGGGGAGAGCAGGTCATGTCTATCAAAGGAGATGATGAACCTACTTGGGATGACTGTGAAAAGAATCTGTACTAGCATCTGATGTTTATTTCTCTTTCTCCACGGTGTCGGCCAAAATCCCCTTGGGTAATACGTATACAGGGACGGTTGGGTATTTCTATTTTCTGTTTCGCTGGAAGTTTCCCGGGACGAAAGAAAAACACCCCAGCCCAAGTATTATACATTTACGCTTGACCTCACAGAAGTTAGAAGTTGCCGTGCAGGGAATAAACTGGAAGGCATAATTACCCCGTAAGAATAAGCTCTGATTAAGAGCGAAGCAAACCTAAAATGCTTGTTTTTGATTCTAAGAATATACAAATAAGATATTATTGAAAGTGAGCTTCTTTCCCTTTTTCCCTTTTTTTTATTAAAGTAACCCAAGTAACTCCCTCCACTAAGTGTGGTGAAGGTGTCAATTACTATAATTACTGAAGAAAGTACTTTCACTTTCAGCTGCTCATTTCTTTTTATTTTGGAGCTTCCGGGTGACTTCCTCCCATGTCATTTGGAATTCCTAGAAGAACACAGAAAAAAGAAATTAATAAAAAACCCTCCCACCAATCTGGCTATCTACAGAAACCTCTAAGATTATTGGTTGTAAGCAGTTACAAAAATAAAAGACTCCCTCCCACACACAAGTTGATTAAGTATTATACCATCAAATCAAGAAGACTTTATAGCCAAGTTCATTCCAATTCTGAAGGCACACTTTCAGTCAAATAAGACAGCAACCTGGTGAGATGATGAACTAGTTTGTTGAGAGACTTGATATGCTTATAAATCACTGCAAATGTACTTACTTAATTCAATGATTAGGAAGCCATGCATCTTATAGTTATTGACAGTTGCCTCTCTGATTAATTCCGGAGAACATGCTGAGAGAAACACTCAGTATGGAGAGTGCTCTGGCCACAAGAATTAAGCTACATGCCGATCAACAAGCGGCTGATATTGAAGATGAACAACCCAAAATGAATCAGCGTTGAGCATGAAAAGTAAACAGAAACACAAAACAGAGGCCCACGAGTGATGCCTCAGAAGAAAAGGGAATTGTGCTTTCACTGTGGATTCTCCTAACTACTTGAAGGTAAATGTTTTTGCCATTAGACAAATATGCAAAGGCTGTGAGAAGGAAAACCATTTCATAATGGTTTGCAGAGAAAAAGAGAAACTAAGTGTGTCACAAAGAGGCGATAAGATGGATGCAAGGAAGTTTCAGAAGCATCGACTAAGGCAAGTGGAAGTGAAATTGATCGTCAACAATTTCATCTCCAAATGGTTCGTTGACATCATTATCGAGTGACGATGAAGAGAATGGATGTGCGAAGGTGATGTCAGTCACAGACCAACATACGCCTATGGGATTGGCCACTTGCATGAAAAAACACAAATCTGAAAAGAATTGCCACACAAAGCAATGAAGTTCATTTGGACATTGTCCTAAAATCATGCTCAAGGTGAATGTTTGCCCTACAACTTTCATTTTAGACAGTGGTGCGTTGATAAACATCATGCAGGCAGGCAGACACCATCTCACACTGTCGAGAACAAAGGTGTACACCTGGCAGCTTCTACACCCTTGCAGAGCAAGGGATCCTTTGTAGCGACCATGCAGCACAAGAAAACGAGAGTGCAAGAGCCAATTCGTATCCTTCCAGGGACTTTGTCGAGTGTATGCTTATTACGTTTCGATAGTGCTGGTTACATGGGAGGAATCTCTATTAACTATAACATGAATGCTCAATCTGAAATAGTGATCAAATCCCAACACTGTTTCATGGACTTGGTAAACTTATTTCACCCCGTTGCACACCACCAAATTCCTTTTGACTTACAGTGAGCCGTTGAGAAAGAACTAGAAACACTGCTAAAGCATGACAGCAATGACCACTCTACTGGTCCGACATCGTGGGGTTCGCCCATTGTGATGGTGCCAATAAAGGACAGTGGAGGTTCAATGTGCAATTATGTTTATATGCGACAGGTCAACAAAGCAAGCGAAAAAGAAAGACATCAGGTCCACATATTGAGGACATGATCATGCAGCTGAATGGCATCAAGGTTGTTTCTCGCCTTTATCTGAACAAAGGTCACACTCTACTTGAACTGGAAGAAAACTGTAGGTACATTACTACTTGTTCAACGCATGTTGGTTTGCTTGGATATAAAAGACTCAGTTTTGGTGTGTTGTCAGCTGCAGAAATCTTTCAAGGTGCCATTTGTTGAATAATTCATCCTGTCACACATGCTTTAACTGAGTAATGATACACTGGTGTTTGGGGCTACACGAAAGGATTATGACAAAGCACTCACAAAAGTTTGTCATTTGCTTTCTGATGAAGGTCTCATACTAAATGCAGAGAAGTGTGAATTTCACAAAAAAGACTTAAATTCTTTAGGCATATTTTCTCTGAAAAGGGATGACTCCTGACGCCGAAAAGGTACAAGCATTGTTGTCCGCTTGCCCTCTAGAAGATGTTACTTGCTGCAATCCTTCTTAGGTATGGCCAGTTACTGCTCCTGGTACCTTTGCGAATTTGCTAGTGTGAGTACCACTCTAAGAGAACTAACAAAGCAACATTTTTCATTTGAATGGTCATTTGAATGTGACTGAAGTTTCAAGAAAATAAAACATGCAATTGAAAATGCACGTGAAATGGTTACTTTGATCCGAAATTGCATGCAGAGACTGTGGTGGATGCAAGCCCAATGGAGTAGGGAGAAATCCTTGCCGAAGACAATGGACAGCCTGATGCTCAGAGACACATTGTGGCCTTTGCTAATGGGAGTCTATCTTAGACTGAATGTGCTAATTCTCAACCAGAGAAATAAAGTTTAGCGGTAGTGTGGATATGTGAACACTTCCAAATGTTTCTGAACGGAAAGCATTTCACCCTTATCTTGGATCATCAGGCATTGTTCACCATCTTTGGGAATATCGAAAGCCAAGATGCCCCCTTGAATCGAGAGGTGGGGGTTTCATCTGCAGGAGTATGATTATACCATTGTGCACAAACTGGGGAAAGATTAAAACCCTGCAGACTACATTTCACAAGTGTAGCTACAGTGTTTTAGTACAATGTCCAAAGTAGCTGAGGCCTACATCAATTTCATAGTAAAGTTAATTGCGCTTGCAGCTCTTTCTATTGAGCTGATTCTGGCAGCTACTAATACTGAAAGACATGCTTAAGCTCCAGGAAATCATTGTAACGCAATCTTGGAGGAAAAATATGCGACCTTTTACAGATGATGTATCGTACCAGAAGTTCAAGAATGTTCAGGAAGGACTTTCTATTACACATGATGGTGACCTACTAAGAAGGGAAGAATAGTTATAGCTGAAAGGCTGATGCAACAAGTTATTGGACTGGCACACAAAGGACATTGTGGCATTGCTGCAACTAAAAGAGCCCTCAGGGATCGAGTGTGGTTCCCGCGTCTTGACAACCGCATTTGAAAGGGAACATCAAGTCTGACATCTGTGCAACTGCCTGTCTCTCAAAATGGCTCAGAACCCATTGAACATGGCTGATCTACCAGAGCAAGCCTCGGAGAGGATTGCGGTTGACTTCTTCGGACCCCTCAATAATGGACATCATCTCATGGTAGTTGTTGATGAACACTCATGATTTCCTTTAGTGGAAATCCCATGATCAACCACACATGACAGAGCGATTGAGAGGCTAGATTACATTTTCACAACATTGGCTGATCCCTCCATCCTTAAATCTGACAACGGTCCACCCTTCAATAGCAGAGAGTTGAAAGATTTTCTAAATCGTATAAAAATCAAACATCAGAAAAGTACACCTCTCTGGCCACAGGCAAATGGCACTGTTGAATGATTTATGAGTACTCTGAAAAGGATGGTTCAGCATCCTGCACTAGAAGGCATCAACCTCAACTCTGCTTTATGCCCAGCCTTTCGTGCCGACCATTCCTTTCCTCATTCCACAAAAGGAGAAAGTCCTGCCTTCGCTGTTTGGGAGAGCTCTTGGAACGAAGATACCACAATAGACCTCCTGCCGGTTAATAGACCCTGACAAGATTCGTATTCACTGACACCTCTCGCAAATGCAAAAATTATGACTTACACCAATAAGCGCTGATTGGCTCGAGACACAGTTTTTAGGAAAGAAGACGGAAGCAGACATGTTGATGGTGAACCGCTAAGAGTTGTGGCGAGCAAAGGTCATATGGTAACTGCCCAACAACCTGGAAAATCCATAACTAGAGACTCGTCACACTTTAAGCCTTTGCCTTGATGTTCGTCAGCTCCAGGCCTCCTGAGTGAGGCAAGTCCACTTGAGTGCCCAAGGTAAGCATCCTACTCTTCTCCAGAGATGCCAGATGAATGTGCCCCTCCTCTACCTCGTACAATTAGATCTGGAAGACTGGTGCAAACACCTGAATGACTCATCGAGGAGTTATATGTATATATATTTCATACTTTTTATGTAACAACGGGGGAGATTTTGTGTCCTGTGATTGTGTATGGTCCTCAGCAGACTCCTTACAAGTATTACTTCATCTGGGTGTGTCTGGGTGTGTTTAATAAAGTGTGTGACACAGTGTGTTCAGTTAATAGTTGCATGCTGAGGAATAATGACGTTTAAACCAGAGCTCTGCATGCCTCGTGATCTGTTATCTGCTCCCGGTCTGGGGAGAACGCTACACCTACTACTGAGGGCTATAATGGTTGTCAAAGGCCCCAAACTGGAGTTATTGGCCAGAGCTCCCTTACCCAACAAGCCTAATCAGCAAGCGAAGCAAGGCAGCATGCAAGATGACGCCCCTATGACAGGGGAGTCTCTGACAGCCCGCTATTCACCCTTCTCACCACACCACTTTCACTGTCCCACTCTAGCACTGGGGAACACTGAAATCCAACACACCTCAATGCCCAGGTGACAGCAGGGCTCAAGGATGCCCAGCCTGCATGCTGACAAACTAAATATAGTGCAGCCTGCAAGCAGCACCCCTGAGACAAGCACATGCCAACCTCCATCACTTTATGGAGCCTAGGTTATTATGGTATTGAAATTAAAGAAGGATCGTCCACATGGCAAACGGGATGAACAATTTAAATATGTTTCACGACAGAACTTTATGGTGTGCACATTTCACATGCCTACGCCCCTTCCACCTTTGAGGTGCTTTGCTTGCCATGGGACAATTGTGATTCGGGTCAGGAGGAAACCTTGTGTGACATTTTGAGTGGTTGCTATGGCTGCAAGTGTGCAGCTAGTAGATTTTGAGGGAAACTGGATAGGCAAAATGCCTTTAATGTTATTGGTTGTTGTTGTAGCAATGAGAGAGTTTATAGTGAAGGTCCCACTAGAGGCACTTTTACCAAAATTGGCAACCTACATATGTGGCAATGACACCTTCAACTTCAAAATGCATTTGCATAAATATTAGTAAATTGAATTTGCATGCAAACGTTTCAAAGGTGCCTAAGCCATCATAAAGTGTTCTACAGAGTAGATGGAGCCAAATCAAACAAAAAGAGGTAAGGGCTAGCTCTGAAATGCTCAGCATCCACTACTGTGACATATAGCAAGTCCTGGTACACCTGGTCCTAAGATTTATCACTGCTCTTTGATGTTCAATAAGTTCATTGGTCCTCTCAAATAGGCGGTTACCAATTGTAAACAATTGGAACACATGTTTGTTTTTACAGACATCTGATATGGGAGTTGAAACGTTTTAATCCTACACAATGTCAAATGAAAGTTTTCTGATTATTACAAAGGCAGGCAAATTGCTGTGTCTTTTTTAAAGAAAATCATGCATTTGTACTAATTCAAATTTTACGTATGTATGCATTAATCATTTACTGAACTGTTTTCAGATCATTATTCGAATAAGGTTCATCCTTGTTTTAAGGGTCATGTTTACAGAATTGCATGGTCTCCATTTTGTTCAGACATATTTTTAAGCTGTTCAGCTGACTGGAGCATTAGTCTATGGCGACAAGATTTACTGAAACCAGTTTTGAGTTTTTCTTCTACCACTACTGCGGTTTATGGCATCATGTGGTCTTCATACTCAGCTGTAGTTTTTGGAGCAGTAAATAAAAACCGAGCGAAAATTTGGGACCTTAACATCAGCACGTAGGTACTTCACAAATCAACTGGTGGAACTTGTTATACCCCTTTGATGAAACCCGGTCTCACAAAAAGAGACAATTGACACAGGTTTAGGCAGTCCATAAGTTTACTCTACAAGATGACAGCTGGAGGAGAGAGAATAAATACCCAGGCCTTCATGAAAGTCAAATGCACCTGCTGGGACTTGCTTGTAAACATTGAGCAACCTTACTGGGCTATGTTTGGATCTTCAACCTCTTACTTCAGAGTATCCCTCAAAGTGCAGCACCACTGAGAAATCCTTGAGAAGGAAACGATCTGCCAACAATAAATATACATGATGCAAAGTCATCTCTGCCATGATCTTAACCAGGTTTCAGGTGAATGTGATGTTCTGCAGGAAGACCTAAACGAAGGCAATAAAGACACATTGATACTTTTTATCCTTCTGTTCCAATGTACCATCTTCTTGTACCATCATTTGTGCTTCGCCTTGCTTGAGTCCTATGGTGTAGTGAAACTTGCCAGCAGATCCTTCCCTCCTCTGATGTTCCCTGCAGGTTCCTTGTCCCATTATCTTTGTCTGAGGAGGTTGCAACCTATTGCCAAGTTCCAGCAAATCCCATATCTCTCCTGGCCGGACAAAAATTGTGACCAATCATCGAGGATAGCAGGAGTTTGCTGGAAACATAACTATGTTAATGTTCATGGCACTGAGTTTTTGTTTTACGGAGGAGAAGGATTTCCTGAGCTTTTGCACTTTTTGAGTGTAGTCCTGAAAAATACTAATAATCTGCTCTTTCCTTCTCCTTCCTTCCTGTAATGTTGAAGGAGAGTGTCTCTAGCTTGACATTTAAGTATTTTGACTAAGATGGCAAAGACAAGGGGCACCCTAAGGACAGTGGAGGTTATGGGGCCAGTGGTCTATGTGCCCTCTCCACATTAAAACAAGCTGAGAGACATTCAGGCTTCAAAGATTCTGTGATCCACAATTCTAGAAAACATTCTGACACGAGGACCTCTGCCCACTGTAGAAATCCAACAAATCGGATTTTATTAATTCCACCATGATCTGCTTTCATCATCCTCTAATCTTTGATCTAAAAGGTGAGTAAGTTCTGTGACGGTTCTCATTAGTGTTTTAAAGTTAGATACTTTTATTTTCAGGTCTTCAACCTGGTACCAAATTGCGACTCACAATTTTTGTTTTCAGAGTTTCATATAGCACAAACTTTACCCGAAGGAATCGGGTATCAGAGCGCTTTACACACGCACCAGTTGCATTACATGAGGACACATACATTTTTGTTCAGATGGAGAGATTAAGTGATTTTCCCAGAATCACAGAATGTTAAGTCTTTGCAGAGACTCGAACCCAGCTCCCAAGATTTGAGGTTGACCACCCTAGCCGTTAGGCCACATCATCTCCTCACTATGATTGGAGGCCATTGCAGGCATTGTGACCTACTGGGGTCAGCAGACCATCATGTCTGTGACTGCTATTTAATAAAGCAAACTGTGTATTTAATGTAGCCACTTTTAGTTAAAGGAAACAGGATTTTGGTGAAAAAAGAAAGTTGGTCTCTTTTGTTGTTGACAATAATCCATACACCATTGCCTTCTCTTCAACATTCTTTTTATTTACATTCACAAAGTGGAAGGATCAATGGGACCATTTACCTTTGGCAAATGCATTACTATGTCCTTTGATGTTTCTGTAAAATATCAATGTTAGAAAACATTAATACATTAAATACCGATTTGGAATTTGGAAGGGAGGGCGACAACATGCCCCTTCCAGATACAGTTTTGGAATCCATTCAGAATCCCATTTTAGGAGTCTGAAAAGGTTTTACAACTCCTAAAATGGCATTAGACATTAGAAAAAGCATGTTAATGGTCACAAACACTTAATTGGAGAGTTTGTAACCGTTAGAAAGCTTAGTATATCTAGCCCTTGTTAGAAACACAAATCATTTTGTCTGTCTTTTTGCTATGGGAGAAAACGATGTGTCCTGAGGATAATACCAAGCATACTTCAAGGACTTTCTAACCAACCTTCTTATGGCTGAGGATAACTGTGGTTTGCTGAGATTTGTTGGTGAAGGGGGAGTGTCCTAAAAGTGTGCTCACTGTAAACAGCAGAGCATGGGGTTCAATATGATGAACCAGTTGCCAGTGAGCATATTAAGAGCCATTATTCGATGTATTGTTTCATCCCAAAAAAAATCAAGCTTTATTGAAATATTGTTTATATTTTTGTGCTTAGGTTGGATCCTGTGATTGTGAATGCACCCTACCTAGGAGTCGTGTTCACAACAATATTATTAGCCAAGACAACAAACTGTGTTCTTATTGGTGAAAGTGAAGGGCATGTCAGCGTGTCCGAAATTAGAAATATTTGTGTGACCAAAACATCTCATGTATGTATATTCTGGCATGAAGTTTGTAGATTAGGGTCTGATGAGATGCATCTGATTTTGAGGTGGATGATGCCATCAGTGATGTTATTTGAGATGTCATCAGTGATGTCACTCACCATGTTATGAATGATGTAATATGTGACGTCATCAGCAGTGCATTGCGGGGGCACGAGTTATAGTTAGGTCAACTAACTATAACTGGGGAATTTCTATTGTTTTGTATGAGTGAAATGTCCAACTAACTATAACGTCCCTGAAACCTATGGTTTTTCCAGTGAATTTCTAAGGTTTTTTAAATGCATAATTTCTAACTATAACGTCCTTGAAACCTATGTTTTTTTCAGTGAATTTCAATGGTTTTTTAAATGCTAATTTCTAACTATAACGTGCCTGAAACCTTTGGTTTTTTCAGTGAATTTCAAAGGTTTTTTAAATGCTAATATCTAATTATAATGTTCATTAAAGCTATTTTTTTGTGTTTTTAAATTATCATCCCATTATCAACCTCGTGAAAACTGCAAATTCCACAGGTTTTCCATCTATACCATCCGCCCCAAAAAATCGCAACAAACTAGACCCACAAGGCTAATGATATGCAAAGTAAGCGTTCCCGTGGAAACTAAAAACTAAAACACCACTTCCCCATATTTTCAAAGACCAGCCAAATCTGCAATGCAATCCAAAAACAGGCGATAGGCCGAGTTACCAGTAACAAATTAACATCAACCTTTAACTGATGCAAGAACATCGACTATCTACTGCGTGAATTGGACCAAACTCACAGCCACATCTAAAGAACAACACATGATAGAGCTACTGACCATGCACATCAGACACCCAATAAGGCCTCAACACCCAGCGCCACCAGCACCTTCTCCCAGACCTCCCCCTACTACCACCGAGGCAGCGCAAAACAGCACAACGGACCTTCCCAAAATGCCCTGGCCCCTCAGCTGCACAATAGCTGAATGTTGGGAGATGTGGCAACCAAGTATGTGTGAAGGAGTCAAGTCGCCCATCAATAATAATGCACACAATGCCAAGTGTACCGGTGATGTGCTGTACAGACCTCACTATGCAAAGCACAAACCTCTCCATGTGGAAATATAGTATTGATACTTGTAGTGTAGTGCACAGTGGACGCAACCATGTTACCTCACGCAATGGAGAAGATCTCGGTCAACTAGCTGTGTTGTCCCCCACTGGAAACGGAAGCAGAGTCGGCTGGTCCAAAGTATGCCACTCCAGCGTAGGAATATGATTAAATAGGCCAGGCCCTGGGCGTGGTTCACTTTAAGTTTTTTATGGTGTAAATGCATGTTGGGTATAGTAGTTTACAGGAAGACTACAAGGAGATCACTCGGGTTCACGCACAAGGGGGAGGAGCACGCAGGTTTTAAATGTGAAATGAAAGGAAGGGCTTGATACACGAGGATCCTTTGGCTGTTGAAGGCGGACGCCGAGCGGCTTGTAGAAAATGTAATGAGCAGGTATGACTGAAACAAAGTTATTCACAGAAGGAGGAAAAGGGTGTTGATAGCTTGTAGAAAAACGAGAATGTTTTATAGCAGTCGGGATGACTAGGAAAGAACGTGACTTAAGCAGAGGGGTGTTAAAGAACTATTGAGAGCGAACTGCGTGTTAAGAGGGTTTTATTTTACAGGTCAGAGGGTGAATAAATGAAAAGGGCAACTGGGTGAAGATTATGTTAATTGAACACTTCTTTTACTTGACTACTTGATGAATAGTATTTAAAATAGAAAATATTAAATTGAAAATTTCGTGCATTAATGCGATAAACTGTATAAACTATTACTGATGGGTTTTCCTTGATTGGTTAATTTGCAGTGACCCCTGACGAAGGGCTGGTGACACAGCCCGAAATGCATTGGGCTTTCAATAAAGAAATGCTGCTCGAAACTATTGGTTGTATTTGGATCATATTTCAGTGAAGGTCTGGATGGGCACACGGAAATACTTGAAGCTTCCTAAAATGCAAATAGTGATTGATGTGGACATGAAACAGAGAAAACGAACAATTACAGATAAAACATGGACTAAACTTGAGTAAAGAGAAATATGGATTAAAATGGTGGGATCTAGTATCCAATTATGCTGTGCATCTGGGTGTGGAACGTAGATTCTGCGTTCCCCACAGCAATGATGTTTATTCAGTGCGCTAGGGCAAGCACTACCTGGATTGCACGCAAAAAGAATAAGGATGATTGTATTGGAATGAACTTTTGAAAATTTGGAGTGCATACCACCCCTATTTTGTATTATACATTGTTTGCCCCACGTTGGTTTTTGCACCCTGGACAAACAAAATATCTTCAGAAGAAACAAAGTATAAACGACAAACTCCACATCGAGCAAGTTTTTAGCAGCTTTCTCGTTGATAATGGGAGAACATATGGATTATGTTAACAAAAGCAGGATATTGCATATGCTGCGGATTATGTGCACAAGAGTGAATACTCTTAAGTTCTTTAAGTTTTTTATGGTGTAAATGCATGTTGGGTATAGTAGTTTACAGGAAGACTACAAGGAGATCACTCGGGTTCACGCACAAGGGGGAGGAGCACGCAGGTTTTAAATGTGAAATGAAAGGAAGGGCTTGATACACGAGGATCCTTTGGCTGTTGAAGGCGGACGCCGAGCGGCTTGTAGAAAATGTAATGAGCAGGTATGACTGAAACGAAGTTATTCACAGAAGGAGGAAAAGGGTGTTGATAGCTTGTAGAAAAACGAGAATGTTTTATAGCAGTCGGGATGACTAGGAAAGAACGTGACTTAAGCAGAGGGGTGTTAAAGAACTATTGAGAGCGAACTGCGTGTTAAGAGGGTTTTATTTTATTACAGGTCAGAGGGTGAATAAATGAAAAGGGCAACTGGGTGAAGATTATGTTAATTGAACACTTCTTTTACTTGACTACTTGATGAATAGTATTTAAAATAGAAAATATTAAATTGAAAATTTCGTGCATTAATGCGATAAACTGTATAATCTATTACTGATGGGTTTTCCTTGATTGGTTAATTTGCAGTGACCCCTGACGAAGGGCTGGTGACACAGCCCGAAATGCATTGGGCTTTCAATAAAGAAATGCTGTTAGAAACTATTGGTTGTATTTGGATCATATTTCAGTGAAGGTCTGGATGGGCACACGGAAATACTTGAAGCTTCCTAAAATGCAAATAGTGATTGATGTGGACATGAAACAGAGAAAACGAACAATTACAGATAAAACATGGACTAAACTTGAGTAAAGAGAAATATGGATTAAAATGGTGGGATCTAGTATCCAATTATGCTGTGCATCTGGGTGTGGAACGTAGATTCTGCGTTCCCCACAGCAATGTCACTTGTGGGAAGACCAACAAGTCTGCCAGAGTGGCGGCCCTCACCCTGACACGTGGCTGCCACCATGACCGCGGGATCCTCCACACAAGCCCCCTGCGAACCCAGCGGCACAGCACCGCAGACCTATGTCTGTACCGACTACTGCCTTTGATCTACACTGCAGACAGCAGGGCTCACAATTCAGATGCAGTGGCTATTGCAGATAACGCAGTCCAGTTCTCAAGACACGTTGCTCCCAGCGCGGCCCGCCCGGAGCATGCGTCATCGCAGGCTGCACACACGCTGTGTGTTTCAGGTGCTACTAACTCACTCACGTGGGGCCACTGAACCTGCACTATGCAGGTCGGTGGGGTCACCAACGTATGCACATGGCTGTGGGCCCTTTTCACCGCTGCCCCTGGGCTACACTGTGGAAGACCAGCAACACATGGTGCCACTAACCGTCTTCAACATAAGCCGATACCACATGTGTAACTGTGTCCTGAGTTCTGAATGGCAGTGACCCCAAATTTGTGGCAGCGACCACAGCACCTGACTCCCTTCGATAAGTGAGGAGTATTTGCACATGGAAGGCCAGCGACACGTGGGGCCACTGAACCTGCACTACGCAAACCGGTAGGGCCCCCCAACGTATGCACATGGCTGTGGGCCCTTTTCACCGCTGCCTCTGGCCTACACTGAGGAAGACCGGCGTGCACTACGGTCAGCAGGACTCACAATTCAGATACAGTTCTGATTCCACGTGACGCAGTCCAGTAGGCAACACACATTACTCCCAGTGAGGCGGTCCACACCAAGCACCATCACAGGCTCATAAAGTCTCAATGCTTCTGGTACTGCTAACCCTATTTAATACAAGCCAATCCCACATGTGTATCTGTGTCCTGAGTCCTGAATTGCAATGACCCCAACTTCGTGGCAATGACCACAGCACCAAACTCCCTTCGATTAGTGAGGAGTATTTTCATATTGAAGGCTGGCGACAAGTGGTGCCACTGAACCTGCACTGCGCAGACTGGTGGGACCACCAACGCATGCACATGGCTGTGGGCCCTTCCTCATCGCAACCTCTGGCCTACCCCATGGTCAGCGACCACAGCACCAGACTCCCTTCAGTCCTATTTGTTGTTCTTTTCTTTAAATACATTTTTTTATATGTAAATCTATACATGACTACGATTCTTCTTTGTCCAACCGCACAGGCACACTTCCGGGCCCAAGAAGGTTGTTGGGGGTATGTTGGTAATGTGGGAAGAGGAAGCATCAAAGGAGTATCTCTCACAGAAAGAACTCCAATATGTTTTCACAAATGCTTTGGACAGATGCAAGCTGACGGACTGAATCAGAAATTGATTTTTCAATACTTATGTAGTGTGAGTCATGAACAGTTTGCACCCAGGCTTGCAGAGGGACAGCTGTGGTCCGTCCGCTTGACTCACAGACACAGTACTACGAGCCGTCCACGTCATTGTGTATATCTTTGCCCTGTTCCATCGTACTCCACGCCATGCCACACCACTCCAATTACGTTCCAATGTTGGCCCCACATAGCTACCTGTCGCAGGCGTACTGGCTGTTGGTGTGCAGGTCAGTGGTCTAGTTCTCAACATCTCAGCGCCACTCCCTGAGGGCAGGTTTGCACACACACCACACCCATCTGGCACATGGGTCACAGGCCATGTGACCACGCACATATAATAGATGGACAACGTCACATCCTTTATTGCCGGTGCTGACTAGCTGGCGAACGCTCCACGGGTCTCAACCATAAAGAGTCCATGAAAAGTTGCGCATAAGGTTAGTCGCACCCTCATCTGTATGGCTGTCAGTGGCCTACCATCCCCTTGGCACGGACTTCATATGCATAGGGTTAGTGCCACCCCAAACATATGTGGCCATCAGGGGCCTACCACCGCGTGGCACGGACTTGAGTTCCACAGGCTTAGTGGCACCAAACCCCAAGGTGGTCTCCGCCATTGACGACTCAGGACTCAGCGACATATGTGAGATCTGTCGGGCCGCGGAGAAGCTGATGGGGTCTCCACCATTCAGGACTCAGCAATATCTGTCAGATCCACGGAGAAGCTGATGTGGTCTCCACCATTCAGGACTCAGGACTCATTGACATCTGTAAGATCTGTGCAGAATCTGATGTGGTCTACGCCATTCATGACTCAGGACTCTGAGATCGGCGGGGTTTTGACGAGCATGTGGAGTCCGCCCACTGCAGCACACTCTGCTGGCACCAGGTAATTATTTGCTCATGGATGCACAGAGGCAACAGACTCTCTCTCTCTCTCTCTCTCCATCTCTCTCTCTCTCTCTGTCTCTATCTACCTATCTATATATCTATCTCTCTCTTTCTCTATCTCTCTCTCTCACTTCCCTCTCTTCACTCTCTCTCTGACTCTCATCTTCCTTTCCTTCTATCTCTCTCTCACTTCTCCCTTTCTCACTCCCTTTCTTTCCTTCCCTCTCTTTTTCACTCTGGCTTGTTTTTCCTTTTCTGTTTCTCTCTCTCAGTCCTTTGATATGCGCATTACACACGTCCTTATTTTGTGCTTTATTTTCCAGGCTCTGTCGTCGACATCCATGGTCCCCACAGGAGTCTTCCACCTTGTTGTTTTCTATTATTTTTGTTAAATTTTGTTTATTGGTTTTTTATATATGTATATATATATATATATATCACAGGAACATTCAGCAAGCATAAGGAAGAGGCCACATGGGGAGTTACAGGAAAAGGCCTTTAATTTAACAGCAGTTTGGGGCATAATGCATCTTGGCTTGAGTGCCTTCTTCAGATGCCGCTGCTACATTGGAAACAACAACACGCCTCTGCTTTTAAATACTTCTGTAGTCCTCCCATGTTTGGAAAGGCACCTCCCCAGCCGTGTGATCGCACACCTGCTGCAGTTAGGTAAGTCACTGCAGCTCCCAGAATGCATCTTCAATGGACAGGTAATGCGTGGGGAAACTGGATTTTCTACAGTCCTTGTGACATTGATGTAATATAGGACAGGGCGTGCTGATTCCAATGTGAATAATGTCCTCCAGCCACCGGGGTCCCCGCATATGCTCCAACCTCCAAAGCACAAGACAGCCGAATCGTGGGCTGAATTCAATGAACTATACCGCCTCGTGAAGTCATGAGCTGCCGGCTGGCGGCGTCCCTTGCTTGTCCTGCAATGAGGGGGTGGGCTTGGTGCAATATATATACCCCAGGTAGGCCGATAATTTCAGCTAGAAACAGCATCTTTGAACGTACCTCAATGTATTTAGACTTCTTTCTTCAGCCTCATGTTCAATCCTTGAATTCCTATATTTGTGACACAGGTGATTTTATACAAAAAATGTTGAATTTGAATTGATGTGAAGATTTTCTGTTAATTACCCTTGATGTTACATCTTTATATACGTCAATTAGACACAAAGCCGGCCATAGAGCCGTGGGTTATTACCTGGCACTTAGGGGCCCTGAATACAGTGATACAGGGACGCGCTTCTCTGGTAAGGCGCTAGCTGCTATCTACGGAGCGCCTTGTTTAGCTAGTTTGCACATCCTCTGATTCACCTCATTTTAAACTATAAACTGCACTGATCTACAATTGCGATTTGCACATATCGTGGAGTGTTTTTAATCAAACTGGGAGATACGTTTTTATATCCACGAGTGTGCTTGAACTTCAGGAGAGCATTATTTTTAAAATCGTTTATGCACTGTGTTGTGTTTGATACTGCTTCCTGTTAAACGCGGGTCTCACGCCCCGTTCCACCACGGCTGCTGCCGCTTGAGTGGAGGGCTGTATTGACCTATAGTTGTGCTTCCCCTGGAGGCGGGCCTTCCTGGGTGACTACTATTTCAGGAATGGCGGCACCGTCACGCCGCGGGCGCGCCGAAGGCTCGCCAAAGGCGAGCCCGTCTGCGCCCGTCTGCGCCAGGCCGGGCCCAGGGGCCAGGACCCCTGTTTCCCGGCTAGTCTATGCTAGGCAATCTCTACTATACTGGGAACCCAGGGCCCAACCTTTGCCTGATAAAATATTGTTAAAACTTAAGCGGGAAGGCCTCCTGAGACCACTTATAAGTTCTAAGTTGGCAATCAGGGCACCTTCCTTGGCGCCGCCGCCTAAACAGGGGTGCAGGTTTTCTCTACTTAATACTCGTTCACTGCAAAAGCACTGTTTGGAGGTTTTCTCCCTCCTACAGGAGGATAACATAGATCTGCTTTGTGTCACCGAATCCTGGCTCAATGACTCCTCGACGCCAGAGCTGGTGGCAGCCCTGCACCCTAATTTCTCTACCATCTATGCTAACCGCCCATAGAACATCAGAGATGGGGGGTTGCCGTTCTGTTTAGAGACACTCTGAAAACTGAAACACTCTGTTCAGAGTGTATTGAAGGTGCTGACGTCCTAGGCGTGAAGTTCCGTTCCCCTACAGACTGTGTGGTATTCCTGTTAGTATACCGCCCGCCTGGTACATCAATTAAGTTTATGGAACCTTTCTTGAAGGTGGTACACGACCTTCGCTCCCGTTATAAAGGACTGGTGGTGCTTGGTGATTTTAATTTTCATTGGGAAAGGACCCCGAAAGATAGCCAGATTCAAAATTTGGAAGAGGTCCTAGTATCCCTAGGCCTTACCCAGCTGGTGGGAGAACCAACACACGAGAGGGGTAATATGTTAGACCTGATTTGGTCCTCCTGCCCACTTTTAGCCCCGCTCGCGATCTCCCTGTGTCCCTGGTCAGATCATTACTTGATCGAAGGACATTTCCCACTTTCTTTGAAACGACCAGAAGTAAAAACAGACTGGAAATGGCTGCACAGCTGGAACCAGGTTAAGGCCACAGATCTGACAGCCATCTTATCACACTCTGATTATCCCCCACTGTGGGTAGATAACTTGGAAAATGAAAGCACTTCCTTGATGTCTATACTTAAGGAGGCTATCGAGGTAGTTGCTCCGGCCCACAAAATTAGACTGAGGGACAAGGGCAAAGGAGCCCCATCGTTTAATAGTACTCTTAGAGAGGAAAAACAAGTCCTTCGCAAGTTTGAGAGAGCCTGGCGTAAATCTCGTACGCCTACTACACGGGATGACTATACTGCACAATTTGCTGTATACAAAAAAGCCATCCGTCTACGGAAAGCTGAGTTTTATGAAGCTGCTATCTCGAAGGCGGTCAACCCGCAGAAGGAAATATTTAAAATCCTAAACGATTTGCGTACAGTGAAGGGACCAAATCCGACGTTTAATCTGAGGGACTGTCAAGATTTTCAGGCCTTCTTTTTAAATAAAATAAAGGATTTGATAGCAGAGATTAACCAGACCCCGCATTTTCTTTGCTCTATTGAGTCACCTCCTATATATCCGAGATCTATTCTGGGCTCCCTGATGGGGCTGCCAGCCATGACAATGAAGTCACTATCTACTATAATGAACCGAGTGAAGTCAGGATCCCCAGCAGATCCCTGCCCGCCCAAGATCTTCAAGTTGGGTTGGTCTGGTATGGAGGACAAAGTTCTCACCCTGCTGAACCGTTCCCTAGAAGAGGGACTTGTCCCCTCTAACTTCAAGGAAGCACGGGTGATCCCCCTCCTAAAGAAACCAGGCGCCGATACTAAAAACCTAAAGAACTTTAGGCCCATCGCCCAGCTACCCTTTCTTTCGAAAATTTTGGAGCAATATGTTTTGCACTCTCTTACATGTTTCGTTGAAAATAACCACCTTCTTGAGTCTAATCAGGCAGGTTTCAGGGCTCACCACAGCACGGAATTAGTGATGCTTTCCGTGCTGGATGACCTAAGACTGAAGGCCGGCAAAAGACACCCTTGTGCCCTGGTCCTTCTGGACTTATCCACGGCATTTGATACCGTGAACCACCGTCAACTTCTGTCGCGGGTTAAGGACTTAGGGATTCAGGGCACAGCCCTAGCTTGGTTGACCTCTTTTTTAAAGGATCGCTCGCAGCGAGTGCAACTGTCAGACCTCATGTCAAATCCAGTCAAATTGACATGTGGAGTGCCCAAGGGTTCAGCCCTTTCACCCTTGATTTTTAATATATACCTTCAGCCTTTGATCTCAGCCCTGAACAAGTTGGACTGCAGGGTTTATAACTATGCCGATGACACGCAGATCTTGATCCAGATCGAACACTCTTCGGCGGCCTATGTGAGAATGCAAGACATTCTCAAATTTACAATTAACTGGATGACGGATAATTGTTTGAAAATCAATCCGGACAAGACGGAAGTCCTTGCAGTTACCACAGTAACCAACCCATGGAATGACTTGTTTTGGCCAGCCGAATTCGGGCCATGTCCAGAATCAGCGGTAGCAGTAAAAAGCCTGAGAATTAAGATTGATGCCCTATTATCCATGACACAGCAGGTGTCGGCGGTGGTAGGCACTTGTGTCTGTCTACTACGCCAGCTCCGGAAACTTTCATTGCTGCTGTCTGTCTCTACTCTTAGGCTGGCTGTTTCCGCTTTGATTCTGGCTAGGCTGGATTATGGTAACTCCTTATATCTGGGTCTACCAAATAATCTTTTAACCAGACTCCAGGTAGTAATGAATGATGCGGCCAGACTCATTTTTAATAAACCTCGGCATACCAGGGCTACTCCTCTACTTCAGGGCCTATACTGGCTGCCAATTACCCAGAGAGTCAAGTTCAAGAGCCTCTGCATCGTGCATAAAGCGGTCCATGGTTCAGCTCCTACCTATATTAAGGATCGCTTGACTAAATATGTACCAATCAGGACCCTTCGGTCTACGGAGGCAGGCAATCTGATGTGCCCTAGGTTCAACCTGGTGTCTATGGGCGGTAGAGCCTTCTCTAGCACGGCCCCCCGAGCATGGAACTCTCTCCCAGTCACACTGAGGAAGGAAACTAATCTTTTTATCTTTAGAAAGAAACTAAAGACGGTGCTCTTTTTGGAAGCATGGGGGCCACTGTAGTGGGTGGCGTGGCGGTCTTATTAGTGTTATGTGTCCACTATCAGCGCTTAGATACCTCTGGGTGATAAGGTGCTTTATAAAATTATAATAACATAACATAACATAACATAACATAACATATTAACATGTTGTTAAGTATGATAGAGAGCTGTTTAACCAACAACATTTTTTGTTCCAGAATAATTACTATCAACAGGCAAGAGGTGTTGCCATGGGAGCTATGGGAGCTAGCTTCTCCCCCAGTTATGCTTGCCTGCATATGGGCTGGTGGGAGGAGCTGGTTCTCATGGTTAAACACCAGGACACAGTGGTCCAACATGTAAGGGCCTGGTGGAGGTTTATTGACGATCTCTTTTTAGTTTGGCAAGGTACAAGAGATGAGGCAGAAAATTGTATTGAAAACATCAACACAAATGATCTCAATTTCAGTGCCTGCATTAGTGAAAAGGAGGGCAATTTTCTGGACATGGAGATATTCATTGAACAGAACTAGAAACCCAGGTACATCGAAAACCGACTTTAGGGAACTCTGTTCTTCATGCCAGTAGTGCCTATCCAGGGCACCTAATCCAAAGCATCCCCTATTGGGAGCTATTACGATTAAAACCTATTTGTAGTAGTGAACAAACCTTACAAGTAGCCCAGGAACAGTGCATCAAGAGATTTCAACAAAGAGGGTACAGCAAGAAATGTTTAGATAAGGCCCTCTCTAAAAGTAACTTAGTTCCCAGAAATGAACTAGTAACATCAAAACTGGGAGATGGAACAAAGAATAAACCTGATGACAATTTTAGATTCATCCTAAGATTTAATAAACAAGAAGGTGCGGTTCGAAAGATTATCAAAAAGAATTGGCACTTGGTCAAACAGGATCCCATCATAGGCAAGACAGTTCCCCAACACCCGGCAATAACATACCGCCGTGGAAAATCCATGAAGGACACTCTAGTCAAAAATGACCCTTGTGGTCCATTAATCAAAAATACATGGCTGTCACAATGAACAGGCTTTATTAAATGTAAGACCTGTAAGGCATGCCAACAGGGGGTGTCTACGACTAAATACAAAGCACCATTTAGCAAGAGAGAGTTTGTTATTGATAAGGCATTAAATTGCAAAACAGACCATGTAATTTACATACTGGAGTGTCCTTGCAATCTAAAATATATTGGGAGCACTGTATTACAAAGCCACAAAAGAGTGTTACAGCATATACGAGCAATCAAAAATAATGACCCTTCATATCCAGTGGCGCGCCACTTTAATGAAATACACAAGGGTGATCCCAAGGAGCTACGATATTACTTAATAGATTCAGTCCCTATTTCTAAAAGGGGTGGGGATCGAATGAAAGCCCTTAGTAAATTGGAGATGCAGTACATTCTTAATTTTGATACCATGCACCCGGGGGGTTTGAATGCCACCGAGGAGTTATGGTCCAGCCTTGAAACATAAATGTACTTAAGATGGGTGACAATAGACCTTGGGATGAAACTATATCATGAATATTTGGTCAAATAGAACAGTAAAGGTGACGTGTATAGGTGCTACAATTTTATATAATTAAAACTTTGGGTGCATATAAGTGTATATTTATTCTGATATTTATGTCTTTATTTATTAAATGAATTTTTGATAAGAGATATCTGTATACATATATATTAATTATTTATAAATGTATATATTGATATATTTATATATTTATTGTATTTATTGTTGCACAGTTTACATATGTCAGTTAGTTTACTTGGTTCTTGACCATAGTTCTGGTTTCACCAAAGAACAATACATTGAATTCCTTCTTAAATAATTGATGAAATGAACAAAATGAATTGAATGAACTCTTTATTTGTATATAGAAACTTGATATATTTTAGACGAGTATGAAAAGCCTATAATTTTATAGTTTATTTTTCCTCTCTTTACTTTCTTTCTTTCTTTTTCCCCTTAGATCTTAAAATTAATTTTGGAACTTGAATATCAACAGAGCGGCTGCTCCATATCCCAGAATTTTTTGAATTTTGAATTTTAAATTTTTATCTCACGCGATGGTTCACAAAGTTGGTTTTTTATGTTATACATCACTTAGGAGTTTTTTTGGGCAAGATAAGTGTGTGTACTTTTGATTGCAGCTTCAAAATGCTTACATTTAATTGGGGTATTTAATGAATTGACCATTATTTAAATTAATTGTATGTATACAAAAGATGAGAATTTTTCTCATATTGATTTAAAATGTGTAAACATTACATGTATATGTGGAAATTTAATGTATACATACGCTATAGAAATTTGGATAGGAAAATTTTAAAGCATTTATGCATCATTTTGATTTTAACAATCAATGATTATGTAAATAGAGGTGTACACACAAATGAACAATTTATGTTTTACAGTTAGTATTTTGCACTAGCACTTTAAAGGGTTTCAGTCACATGACACAAGCAGAAAAAAGGGGAAATAAATGAAAGTATTTAAACCAATTGCAGAACCATGAGCGCGTCATGTGATCATGTCCCCTGCGAGGGACAAAATGCTTCATGGCTGCCCTTGCATCACAAAAAGAACACCAATGAATTTTGCAGCTAATTGAGCCTTGGTGGTCCACGCTCTTTCTTTTGCAGAAGAAGCGAAGTATGGGGAGGGTTTCCTGTTATATATATAAATACATATAAATATATATATATATATATATATATATATATATGAAAAAACCATAGGTTTCACACCAGTTATAGTTAGGTGGAAATTTTACTCGCATAAAACCATTGAAATTCCCACGTTATAGTTAGTTGGACTCACTATAACTTGCGCGTGCAATGCACTGCTGATGACGTCACATATTACATCACTCATGACATGGTCAGTGACATCACTCATGACATCACTGATGTCATCAGTGATGTCACTGACCATGTCATGAATGATGTAATATGTGACATGATCAGCAGTGGATTGCGGGTGCGCGATATATAGTTAGTACAACTAACTATATGTGGAATTTCAATGGTTTTGTGTGAGTAAAATAAGGTTTTTTAAATGCTAATTCCTAACTATATATGGTCTATAACCTATGGTTTTTTCAGTGAATTTTCAAGGTTTTGTAAATGCTAATTCCTAACTATATATGGTCTATAACCTATGGTTTTTTCAGTGAATTTCAATGGTTTTTTAATAGCAAATATCATAAGCTGTCGAATGTCAAGTACGTGGTAAGTAAAAACATT
Organism: Lissotriton helveticus; assembly: GCF_964261635.1. Taxonomy (NCBI): domain Eukaryota; kingdom Metazoa; phylum Chordata; class Amphibia; order Caudata; family Salamandridae; genus Lissotriton; species Lissotriton helveticus. The sequence goes on from NC_136058.1 coordinate 82,460,364, forward strand.
TTCGTGTTTATGCACACTGATCTGCTTTGAATGCTGCCCCCCCCCTCATTTCTATTAGGAGTACTCTCTCTTTGCAGATAGTGAAGGGTAGTTAACGCAGGCCTTTGCCCCGTTGTAATCCGTCGTGCCTGCTTCTCTCTCCATTTCATTGATTGTTCTCTTTGGTTCATTCACTATTTACAAACAAGCACAGAGTCGCAATACTCTGTTTAGTCTTTGCAGATAGCGAAAAATCGTGTAAAAAAACAAAAGGAATCGAGCAAAATCAGTAGGCCACTAATGGGATCTCTTTTTGACCTGGCTAAAATAGAAACATTAGGAACAACCTGTTGAAAATAGCAATGTGTATGTACATAAGCGGCGTTCATTTGTGTTCACAGTACCCCTTGTTGATTGTTTGAATCGAGCATTGAATTGTTCGAAGTTGGTTCTCTTAAGGATCTTCTCTGCCTGCAAACGAGGAAGAATAGGAATATTCTCTCTCCCTTTGCAGATAGTGAAAGGTAGGTAACGCAAACCTTTAACACGTCGTGCCTATTTCGTTCCTCATTGATTGATTGTTTGCCCGAACATTGACTGTTTGGGAATTGGTTCTTTTTGGAGGTATTCCCTGTTTGCAAATAAACGTAGGAAAATCTTTGCAAGTAGTGAAAGGGTAGGTAATGCGGACCTTTGTCCCCCGTTGTAATCTGTCATGCCTATCTACTCCCCACTGATTGATGCACCTGTTTCACCCGGACCATTTACTAGAGATAGGTCATCTGGCCCGACCAGAGAGCACCCCTAGTGAAAAGGACATATGCAATAATAACGAAGTGATCACTGTATCCTGTTAACAGAAACTTTAGCATGAAACAACCTGGAAAGAAAGGAATAGGAAAACGAAAATCAGTAGGCCACTGATGAACTTTTTATTAAATAACAAACAAAGAAACGATAACAATACGTAATGATAAAACCTATTATTGTCCTAGAAACAAGAAACGGTAAAAGTAAGCCCGTAATAAGAAACCTGAAAACAGTAAGAGAAACCAAGTGTGACATTGCAACGGCCACAAGGCAACGAGGCTTCATCGCCCCTCACTGCCCCAAAACGTGTCTGTCCCACCGCCTGCCACGCTCAAATAACGGCAAACTGGGAAAGATACAAGTCAGCAGACATCCGCCCCATTCTGGAAACTTTATCGGGATTGTACTTGATTGAGTGTGATGTCACAAACATTTGTGCGGATCTAGATTGTGTTAAGGAATACAATAGGTTAAGAAGAGAGTATGCGCCACATTTGCCTCAATATCCTTTGTTTGAGAAACAGGTTTCCGGCTACGCCCAGCCGGAAGCAACACATATAAGGCGGGTCCTGCTGCCAACCGTCGGCCAGGAGATCATCACGTAGGGTGTAGCCGGAGGAGAGGCCGAGGCCAGCGGGACCCGGCCAGGGGGATTGCTACGACCACCCTGGAGAGTTGCAGGGGGGGGAATGTCCGTGTCCTCGACCCTCCCCTCTCTCTCCCAGTCCGGCCACCATCAACCAGAGGCCGAGGCCGACGGGATCCGGCCGCGGTGGCGGTAACCCTGGAGAATTGCAGGTTAGACCCTCTCTCTCCCAGTCTGGGCCAGCATCCATGGAGGGCCTGGGAGTGGAGAGGCCACTGCACGAAAGGCCCAGGAGAGGCACCGCACGCCAAGGCCTGCCCCACCGGATGAGCCAAGGAACCCGTTCATGGGGCCAGAGCAAAGGGCGTCCGGCCGCCATCCACTGGAGGTCCGGCCCAAAGACGGACGGGACATTTCTTCTTTCTTTTATAATGGCTGCGACAACACTGGGGGGGGATGTCTTGCACATGCCTCCGACCCCCCCCTCCTCCTCATCGCCTGGTCCGGCCATAACAAATGTCAAGCGAGACGCCGTGGGGTGCACTGGGTGGGAGAGACGGTGCGAACAGGCCTCTCCCGCCTCCCCAGGTGGAGGCTTCCCAGCTGCACCCTCAGCGCTCCAGGCGCCCGGAAAAGGGTTCTTCCACTGTGGCGATGCTGCAACGTCTCGCCCGGCAGGGTGGAGCCCGTCCGCTCATTTGACCCCGCGATCGCCAGTAGCTACCGAACTCTCAAAATGGCGGTCGACCGGGCAAGAGCGGGCCCAGCATGAAGAAATGGCCCGGTCACTGGTTGACTCCACCACCGTAGTCCTCCACGACCTTGAAGATTCTAGAGGAGCCGCGGGAGTCCCCGACCCCCGCAGACACCCCCGATGGGGAATGACTGCCATGATCGCCCGTGGAGTGACGAAACTGTATCCGCGGGACGTCGGCGCTCCCATGCTGGCGCCAGCCTCAGTTTGAATGACTAGAAACCTGCAGACCTCAGTTCCGGTGAAAGCACAGTGTGACCCGGTAGGAAAAATTGTTGCACCCCCTCCCCTTTTTGACTGATGGTTCAAACCACCGATCCTTTCCTTTGCCCTTTTAACGAAACTTTGGACTGCCTCCCAACCCCCCCCCCCCCTGGCGCCCCACGCCGTTATTTGCTGGGCGGCAACTTACTAGACATCACCTCCAGATTTCAGCGCGTTCTGCTGCCTTGGAACTATTCGCACAACAGACCGCTACTGACAACCCACCCCCCGGGACGCCCCACGCCGGATACCCAAATCAGTGCGGCACCCAGGCAACATCTCCTGAATTTTCATAATTTGAAAGAACTAGTAACATGTCCTCATCAGGAATTTCCTCTTCAATCATCTCATCAGGAATCTCCTCATGAAAAGTCTGCAATGATGATTCTTGTAACTCTATGGTCTCCAAACATTCGATAAATTCGCCATCAAGAGATTGATCAAAAAAATCATTCAAGTCATCTCCTCCTTGTGAGAATATTTCATTATTGGTGCTGTCAATTTCATTAAATGTAGTGGATAATTCAAAAGAAATTGCCACGGTCTCTTCATTGTTTAAATGTTTTTACTGTTTTTGTTTTGTTGTATATATTTATAAGTTATTAAAGTTTTATATTCCTACTACTTTGTTGGAGTGCTATATATTTTTAATGTGACACATAATTGTAAAAACTTTGATGTACAAAGAGTCATCCCTGGAATCTTCCGCTTCAGGCTCGGTCCCCTCCCCAATCACAATACAGGATGGTTTTCAGATAGTAGGAACGCGTGTGGTTTGACGGATCTCATCGGGTGTGGGCCTTGATCTACTATAACTCCTTTGAAGAGGGGTGATTCTTTACAGCTGGGGCCATAAACTACATCTGCAGGGCTAGCTGATAGCCTGGACAATCGGACACAGAGGAAGAGGAGTGTCAGAGGGTGCGGTAGTGAATAGGGCGAAAGGGAGGTGTCGGGCGGGCACAGAGTGTGATTCTCAGGGAAGAGCAGCGCAGATGGGGGGAGGTTTATTGCCGATGCATAAGACAGAGAGCGGGGGTGACCAGTGCCTGGGGAAGATGCTTGCGAGGGTGGGGAGCCATGCTACGGATCAACAGCGTGCAGAGAGTGGGTCTGGTCAAGGCATCTAAAATGGCTGCCGTGCACGACAAAAGTGTGGCATTTCAAAAAAGGCAAGATGGCGCAGACAATGTTTTTCAACACTTCCTCATTTCCTTCGAATCGAACGTTAACAGACGTTGGTGCATATTACCAAAGTTAAGCGATATTTATCGCTAACGATGCTTAGCAACGAATTTTTTACCGCTAAGCATCGTCAGAAATTATCGCAGATAAACCTTGCTATTATCAAGGTTTATCGCAAATGCGATAAAAAACGGCCGCAATGCATGAATATCGTTAAAAAGTCCGCGATATTCACGCATTACCGAGCTAATGCTCTTAGCCATGTTATCCACCTCCCATTGGATAACATGGCTAAGAACTGCTCAGGGCAGGTGTTAGTTTTTGGAGATATTCGCGCTTAGCGCGAATATCTCCAAAAGTTGGTAATAGGAGATAGATATCTTGCATGTTGTAATGCAAGTTATTGTGGTATATGGAACTCATACCATAATCTCTCAGGAAAACAGAAACTGATCCTTTTGGGACCGCCTGAGAAGGCCTAGGGGGTGAGGGGTACTCTACTTTGCCCCCTTTTCACGTTCCGAACTATTTTATTTTACTTCTTCTGTAATTACACAAAATGGCAGCGATAAGATGCATCAGACACAGACAGTGAGAGAAAGGAGGCCGGAGATGAAGAAGAGATGTCAAATACACATTGGAGATAATATAGTGGGAGAAGGAAAGTAAATATGAGTAAACTTACCATGTAACATAAAAATGTTGCACTCTATACTATAAGTCTCATTTTATACTACAATCACTTCGCTACAACCTCATAAATTAAAAATAAAAATGAATAATGTCTCAAACAATTTTTGATTTCTAAATATAAATTTATTCTTCTGAATTTTCAAAATTTGAAAGAACTAGTAACATGTCCTCATCAGGAATTTCCTCTTCAATCATCTCATCAGGAATCTCCTCATGAAAAGTCTGCAATGATGATTCTTGTAACTCTATGGTCTCCAAACATTCGATAAATTCGCCATCAAGAGATTGATCAAAAAAATCAATCAAGTCATCTCCTCCTTGTGAGAATATTTCATTATTGGTGCTGTCAATTTCAATAAATGTAGTGGATAATTCAAAAGAAATTGCCACGGTCTCTTCATTGTGAGCCATTTTATTTTGAAATTGCTTGCTGTAAATTGCAGAAAAAAATAATCACTTTCATTTATCGTTTTTAGTAATACATAATATAAAACTAACTTTATCAAGTATTTAGTATAACAGAAGGACTGTAAATAAATAACAGAAAACATTTTTCAAATTATCTTAAAGTGTACAACATAGTTCCCCTTACAAATTAACAACTCACCTTTTTAAAAGTAGGAGAAGTGTTAGTACTGTGTAAATCAAACACCAGAAATTGAGCACCAAAAATTCCTCACAAATATACCTCAGACAGTAGTATCATAAAATGGCTGTGGTTTCCTCTCATTTTAGATATATACATAACCAATTAACTTTCATCACAAAAAAAAAAAAACCAAAGTAACATTTTAATTGGTTCTAAATTTCAACACTTTTAAATGTGTTTTCCCCATGCAATTTTCCATAGGACATTTAGATACGTCTACAGCCTGAATGGCTGAACGGAATTACACCAAACTTGGCAAAATGGTACATCAAACCTAAGAGGTCAGGGAGGATCTACTATGCCCCCTTATGGTCATTTGCCTCTTCGCTTTGGCCTCCTCTTGTCTCTCGATCCTACCGAGAGACAAGATGGCAGCCGCTACGGACTGTTTGGAATGTTTACAGACGCCGGAGAACCAATCAGCTTCGCAAAGCTCCGTAACGCGAAAAGTACGCGAAGCGGAGCGCTGTTACAGATATATATCTTTTTTTGAACGTTAATTTCTCAAAATCCACTGGAGCACATATATTGAGACCTAGCAAAGGCACATCGGGCTACCAGTCCCTAATATTTTGCCAAGTTTCGTGCAAATCCATTCAGCCGTTCGATTATTATTATTTTTATTTTTTTTTGCCCCGCGGGGCCCTTTTAAAACCTCCACATCAAACCTAGGGGGTCAGGGAGGATCTACTATGCTCCCTTATGGTCATTTGCCCCTTCGCTTTGGCCTCCTCTTGTCTCTCGATCCTACCGAGAGACAAGATGGCGGCCGCTACGGACTGTTTGGAATGTTTACAGACGCCGGAGAACCAATCAGCTTCGCTTCACAAAGCTCCGTAACGCGAAAAGTACGCGAACTGGAGCGCTGCCCGGTCCGCTGTTACAGATATATATCTTTTTTTGAACGTTAATTTCTCAAAATCCACTGCAGCACATATATTGAGACCTAGCAAAGGCACATCGGGCTACCAGTCCCTACAATTTTGCCAAGTTTCGTGCAAATCCATTCAGCCGTTCGGGCTAAAAGTGAGGCCAACCGCCCTATGGAAAACTCAATGTTAAAAACACGTTTTGGGACCCCCCTTTTTTCTCAGCCCCCCCTTGACAAACCCCCCCCAAATTTTCAGTGGCTGCTCAGAAACAAAATGTTCCATTTTCCTGAAAATTTCAGCCAATTCCGTCCACAAACGCCAAAGTTATTAGACATAGAATTTTCAAAAATCCCATAGAGAAAAAATCCTAACTATATATACCTACTGGCGGTCGCCAGTAGGTATTACCTACTGGCGGTTTCCATCAATTTACTTTGTGATTTTGTACGGTCATTTAATAAGAAAAGTTTGAAGCAGAAAATAAGGTTGTTGCAAGAATTAGATCCTTGCAGAGTGAGAGAAGTGACAGGTTTGCATGGTCATTCACTGGCTTGTCTTTCCAGGAGAGTATGCCAGAGTGTTTTTCATCATTTCAGGATGCTAGCAGTGCATCATAATAAAGTGAGGAAATTAGTTAGAATGTTGTATTATGCTAAGAGTCCAGCAATTATGCTTAAAAAATTATGTGCTGCTCTTTTGCATGGTTCTGAAATAGATGTGAAGAATATATGTGAAGAAATTGAGTTTTGTTACTTTGGAAGTAAAGAGGAGAATGTTGAAATTGACCAAGAAGAAGCGGGTAATGTGGAAGATAGTGTACAGGTTTCCAGTACAGATAATTTCCAGAGGGAAATTGCCACGTTTCAGGTCAAATCAAGTGAGAGGCCAAATTTCACTTGTGTGTGTTGTCGACGCACTTATTATAAGAATCAGACTAAGTTAGTGGATTTATATGCAAAAAGTGAAAGGGAAAATAATAGTGAATGGAAGGATTTCGCAACATACTTGATGGTAGAAAATTGTTTTGATTTGGGATTGGATCAACGTGTGTGTACTTATTGTTGTTGCAAATTAAATCAAAACCAGATGCCTGCTAGAGCAGTTCATAATAATCTGGAATTGGTTGAGATTCCTTCTGAATTGAAGGATTTAAATACTTATGAATCTATTTTGATTCAAAGTATCCATCCCTTTCAGGCTATTGTAAGAATGGAGCCAAAGACAGGGAAATTGCCTCCATCAGATTTACAGAGAGGATTAAAGGGAAGAGTTGTTTATTTGCCTCTAGATTTGAAGAAAAACATTAACACAATTGGAGTAGAAAAAGTGGACGAGGAACCTCTGGTTATCTTAGTTAATGGGGTTCCGACAAAGAATAAGAAAATATGGCAAGATTTAGTAGATGTTAGGAAAGTTAAAAAGGCAACATTGTATTTGAAAAAAAATAATAAATACTATAAGAATGTATATGTTGCAGAAGAGGAAGTAAGTGAGGAAGAGGATAGCGATTTGTGTGCTGGTCAAATTGAGAAAGTAGAAACTTCTACTAGTGAAGAAATATATGAACATTATAGTGTTCATCCTTTGCATTCCAAGGAAGTCATGGGGAATGCTATTGAGTTGTTTCAAATGAAACAAGCCAAAGGGAGTCCCATTAGTGTTTGGGAGGAAAGTTTGGAAGCTCGGTGTTTCCCACAGCTTTTTCTAACAGGTCAGGGAGGAAGATATGATGAGCGACCTCATCAAATTCCTGCTTCTGAATACCGGACTTTGCGATTGTATGCAGGAGATGCTAGGTTTCGACAATGCATTCCTTATTTGTTTCATCTCCTGTTTGAAAGCGATCTGTCTGGACTGTCATATGCAGTGAACCACATCTTGAAAAGTGGTATACACATGCAAAACATCTCGGCAAGTGACTTTATGGATAAAGTCAATGTCCAAGACAGTATTTTGGATTCTCACCTGATTAATCTCATGGCGTGTCAGCGTGGTACTAATGAGTACTGGTACCGTCGTCATGGTGATTTAAAATGTATGCTGAGGAACTTAGGTACTCCCACATGGTTCCTCACTCTGAGCTGTGCCGAGTATGGCTGGGAAGACTTACTTGAATTTCTACGAGAGGCAAATGCTAACGTAGAAAACATCGAATTCAAGACACCCGGAGAACTGTGCTCTTTGGATCCAGTCAATGTATGTAGGTACTTCAATCATAGATTTGAAGCTATGATGTCTTTCATCATGAATAAGAAGAATCCACCTCTTGGAGAGGTGTTGGATTTCTTCTGGAGAAAGGAGTACCAAGCAAGAGGTGCTCCTCATATACATATGTTGCTGTGGATCAAGGATGCACCTAAATTTGGAACGGATCCAGAAGACTCAGTGATGAGTTTTATACAACAGTATTCTACGTGTGCTGTTCCAAACGCAAAGGAGAAGAAAAGCCTAAGAGAAAAAGTTCTGTGTTTCCAAAGCCATCGATGTGGAAAGTACTGTCGTCGTAAATTCCGAAACAAGGACAAGTTCTACACCAAATGTCGTTTCGGTTTTCCACGACCGGTGATTTCTAAAGGAAGAGTAAACAGTTTGATGTCTTCGCTGCGACATAATGTGATGAAGAAATCACCTAAAAACACATACAATTTGAAGAGGAACGAAGAGTCCAAGTACATCAACGACTACAACCCGGTGATTTTGTCCATGTGGAATGCTAACATGGATATACAGTTTGTGGCTGATAACTGTATGGCTGTGGCTCGGTATGTGACGTCTTACATCACCAAAAAAGAGAAGACAGAATTGAAGGATATGTGGGAGGACATTTCCCATGAAAAGAGCCTCAGCAAGAAGTTGTACAGTTTCAGTCTGAAGATGTTGTCGCATCGAGAAATCGGAGCGTACGAATGTTCTGACCGGTTGTCTTCAGCAAGTCTCTATGCCAAGTCCAGGAGTATCATTTGGGCGAGTCTTGGTCTTGCTGCAACGCATAATCGAGTTCTCAAACCTGTGCGGGAAATTGAGTATTTGGCGGAAAAGGAGCCTAACAGTACCGACATTTTGAAGACCAACATGTTGGATACATATTATCCAAATCGAAGTATTCACCTCGAGAATGTTTGTCTGTATGAGGTTCTTCAAAATTACATATTCAAGAGGAACATCAAAGAAGATACTGAGAAAGGAGTGTATGCTGTAATAGGAAGTGAGGGATGTCTGGTCAAGCAAAGAAAATGCCACTTGGTAAACCATCGAAAATTGAGTGGCGAATCTCCTGAAAAAAAGGAGTTTTTCTATTTAGCACTTTTGCAACTTTTCAAGCCTTGGCGTGCAGAAGAGGAACTGCTTGGAGATTTTCTCTGTTACGAAGACTCTTTCAATGCCGCCAAGGAGACCATAGAATGTCCTGCTTTTCCCAAATATGTACAAATGTTGAATGCGGAAATTGAGCAGGAAGCAATGATTGCAGCCGAGATTGCCAGAGACAGTTCTCAGGACAGTCAGAGTTCTGCTTCATTGAGTCAGGATCCACTAGGAGGACCTGTTATCGAAAATGAAGCTGCCACTGCTATGAATGAAGTGGAAAGAGCCATGGCACATGCTCAGGAGGATGCGGTTAACTTAGAAGAGTTGGAAAGACAACTCAACGTTGAGCAGAGGAAAATATATGACGAAGTTACCATGCAAATTGATCATGGATTAAGTCATGACAAGAAAGAGTGCTCATGTACGTCGTTGAAGCCTGTCCGACTGTACGTGAGTGGAGAAGCGGGAACTGGAAAAAGTTTCCTCATTAAAGCAATTTCATGCTATTTGCAGGAAAGGACAGAGTCATCGCTGTCTTGTGTTGTCACCGCTCCAACTGGACTGGCAGCACATAACATTAAAGGGATTACTTTACATCGTTTACTGATGCTGCCAGTGGAGCATGACAACAAATTACAATATCACAAGCTATCTGGAGATGCTTGTTTTGAAGTTTCAAGAATCTTGAGGAAAATGAAACTTCTTATCATTGACGAAGTAAGCATGGTTTCCAATGTCATGCTTGCCTTTGTGCATTTGAGAATGCAAGAAGTTCTCAAAACAGAGTATGATGTGTTATTTGGTGGCAAACACATCATTGTTTTCGGAGATCTTCTGCAGCTGACACCAGTGAAAGGGCAACCTGTGTTCAAAATGCTCACGCATGAAGATACCAGGAAGTGCCTAGGCAGCATTGGCAACGTCAATATATGGTTAAACTTCAATTATGCTGAACTGCATGAAAATATGCGTCAGGCGAAGGATGAAGTTTACAAGACTATTCTACAAGATGTTAGAATTGGAAAAGTGACCGAGCATGGGAAAGAAGCTTTACATGCACGATTACTGTCAAATTGATATCCAGAACAAGATGTTGTGCCTGAGAATATTTTTCAGAAAATTACTGAGAAGAAATCTGGAATATGTTTGATGCCAACTCTTGCAGAATGTGCCAAATTCAACAACAAAATGTTGCATTTAGAAAAGCAAGAGATTGTGAAACTGGAAGCTATTGACAGAGTAGAGCATATGGGATCAACAATTATTTTGTCTGAGAATCTGAAAACAAAATTGGATTCATTAGAGAAGAGTATATCTAAAACTGCAGGTTTTGAAAAGACTCTGAATGTGTGCTTGAACTGCCGTTTAATTTTAAGAAGGAATTTACATGTTGAAAGAGGTCTGGTAAATGGATCAATGGGTAATGTTGTTGATTTTGTAAAATACAGAAATAGAGATGGAATTGAATTTTTAAAAATTAAATTTGATGGCATTGAGGAAGTACAGCTAATTGGTCGTTGCTCTGCTAGATTTTTGCTTGTAAAAGACTTATATGTTCGCCGTAAGCAGTTTCCTGTTTGCTTGGCATATGCGGTGACAATCCATAAATCGCAAGGTTTAAGTGTAGACAGTGCATTGGTTAATATTGGCAGTTCTGTGTTCAAGGAGGGTATGGCATATGTGGCATTGTCACGAGTTAGAACTTTATCGGGATTGTACTTGATTGAGTGTGATGTCACAAGCATTTGTGCGGATCTAGATTGTGTTAAGGAATACAATAGGTTAAGAAGAGAGTATGCGCCACATTTGCCTCAATATCCTTTGTTTGAGAAACGTGTGGTAGGCCGGAAACGAAGAAATGTAACCAATACTGGGGAGGTTGTAGCAAAAAGACGAAAAGTCGATGAACCTGAAATTATAAGCAGAAACAAAAAGAATTCTGTTGAAGATGTTGTTGGTTTTCAATTTGAAAACAGTTCTGGTGTCAACTGCTATGCTAATGTAGTGGTTAATGTTTTGTTTTCTCTAGAAAATGTAAAAGAAGAGATTGTGGTCAATTCTGATCAAAGATTTTGCAGTTTGTTAAATTCTGTGTTAGAGAAATGTAGCACTGATAGAACAAACATAGAAAGTGTGTCTGAAATTCGAAATCTGTTAGACAGATGTTCAGGCCAAACACAATTCTCTCAAAATATTCAGCAAGATTGTCAGGAGTTTTTAATGTATATGCTTGATGTATTGCATGCTGAAGGTGTAGATGTAGATCAGCTGTTTGGGCTTTCTTATCAATGGCAGCATGACTGCGAGAACTGTATGGTATCAAGTACTACTAGTGTAGACTCAGAAAGATTTATATATTTAACTTTGCCAGACAGTAAATCAGTCTCCTTTAATAAGCTAGTAAAAGCAGCTGATCACAACATGGAGTGTAGCCAATGTAAATCTGAAATGATGTCCACATTATTTATACGAACATATGGCCAGTATGTCATTTTAATGTTACAACGATGTAGGCCTGATGGAACAAAATTGACAACTTTAATTAAAAATGTTGTGGCTTCGCAGTTGTCAATATCAGGAAGGACTTTTGTAACTGCAGCAATTATATATCATGACGGTCCTTCAATAACATCAGGACATTACACAGCTTATTTAAAGTCTAGAAATGGCTGGTCATTTTGCAATGATTCTGTTTTAATTTTCAAAAAAAAATTGCCGTATGACCTTAAAAACTCTTACCTGGTGTTTTTAAAACCAAAATTTTAGGGAAAGAATCTCGGGATGTGCTCTGTGGAATTTCAAGAAGTTCTAATGGCTCCTACGCGATTTGGCCTTGAGGATAAGTGTAGTTCAGAGACATAACTTCTAACCATAAGACTGGACGTCATGGAGAAATAAGTGCACTTTGAATGAGTTCAGAAAAACTATTTCTTTTTATAAGCTAATTGAAGCAGCCAATCAAAACATAGAGTAGAGGGAATGTAAGTCTGCAATGCTGTCTACTGTTTTACATTGCTTTGTGATTAAAAGTGATGTAGAGAATTAAATAATTGTAGTAGTCATAGAGGTAGTGTAAGTCTGCTTCATAGTAAGCAGTATCAGTGTCATAGGAAATGTAGAACATGACTGAGCAAGAAGGGGAAGATATTACTATTCCAGGATTGTGAAAATGATCTTCAACATTTTCATTCTGAAAGTTGCAGAAATGCCAAATGACGGGATTGGCTTACAAGAAATCCAAGAGTTATAAATGGCTCTGACAAGATTTGGCTTTGTGGAAACTTGTGGTAGAGAGCAAGAAGTCATTTATTGCATGTAACATGTTTTTAAAAACGATGGAGGTTTTCTTTCAGAAAGTGGCGGGCTGAAAGTAATAACAGCACAACAGAGTGTAAGCTGTTCATAGGACATCCTTTGACGTCATGGAAAGTAATTTAACTTTAAGGAGTTCTGAATTCTGATTTGCTATGTTGTATGGGTTTTTTAAACACAATCATTTTGATTGTGTTTTTTTTCCCCGCTGTTATATGATGAATACCTTCAAGTCACTGTTTTTAGTGAATTTTGATACATTCTGAGAACAGCAAAAATAAACCATTTAACATGTATAATTAATTCTGTACTGTTTGCATTTATGATGTATATGTAGAACTGTGTAGGAGGCATGGAGAAGGTGAGGCTTCTGTAAGTGTCAAAGTTGTTGCATGCAGTGCTGCACTTCTGCGTACTCTTTCATATGCTGGACTACATCTGCACAATGAGATACCTAAGCAAAGGAAACACAAGTGATGTGATTGTGAAAAGGAGCAAAAGAAATTGCACGTATTTCAATTACATCACCTGTGTTTCCTATCATTACGAATCACATTGTGCAGATCAAGTTTAGGTCTGTCCAGGGAAACAGAGGAGGTTTGGCCTTTGTTCAAGAGTGCAGTGGACATGACTCACTTCATTGGTAGACCTTCACATGTATTATGTCCTCTATTCTCTTCAACAACTTGAAATTTCATCTGCAACCCTGAGTAGGCCTCACCTCAAACAAACCTCTGGATAGGACACATCTTATTGGCATCCTGAAGCAATCATTTAAAATTTTAGTGTCTTGCGACACTTTTCTGAGACAACAGCAATGCAAAAGATGCACCATGTTTTAAGATAGGCCTCACTTCATCTGCATCAAGATACTGTTAGTTTAAAATGTATATCTTTAGGACTGTGTAGGGGGCCTGGAGAAGCAGAAGCTTCTGTAAGTGTCAAAGTTGTTGAAAAACTGTTTGTCCTTCAATCTTTTCCCTTGTCTTTTGTAATTTTTAAATACATGTTTTAATATTTTTCAAATGTTTGTTCTCTCTTTCACAGATTGAAAGTATAAAAACAAAAAGTGAGTAATTTAACGACAATTATAAGGTAAATGTTTTGTACTCTTTTCGTTACATTTCTATCACATTTAACTTCTATTAGTTCCACTGCTTCATTTCTTTAACCCTCAGTTTCCTGCCTTTGCTACTTCCCTCATTCCTTTCTCTATTACCTACTTACTCAACTCCTTCCACTCTTTTTCTCAGTCCCTCTCTTCTCATAGTTCCTCACTCTTGTTCACTCACTCCGTCTCTATTACTCTTAGTGTCTTTGACTGATCACTCTATCACTATTTGTTCATAATGCTTTCTCTGTGTAGTTGAAGCACACTAAGGGGCATATTATGAACACAGCCAATAAAATTATTGCTGTTTTTATTGGCAGAAAACTGGTGCAAAAGTGGTTTTAGCTGCAGTTTTCTGCCGCAAAAGCGGCTTTAGCGACACATTTCTGCCAATAAAAGCTGCAAAACTTTTATTGCCTATGTTGATGATATGGCTCTATGTTACTTACATTTCTTTGCTGTTTCAATTAATCTTTTTCTGTTATTTTTTGTTTTCTGTTTTCTATTTTTTCTCTCTGTTATTCCCCATGTTTTAATCTTATTTTGAACATTCACTCACATTCTCCAAGAAACTCTTCTTTGTTAATGTTATACTCTCTTTTTTTTTCTTTCACTTCCTTATCTATTTTGTTTTTCACAATTATACCCTCTTCCGTCTTTTCTTCGGTAAATAGATCTATTAAACAGTATCTCTTCTTTACTCCCTATAGCTGTCTTTCTTTTAACATCACTCTCTGTTTACTTTCCTTATACTTACTCTTTTTTTTTTTTTTTTTTTTTTGGTTAGCTCCCGGTCCGCGTACCGGGAAGCTAACCGGGAAGCGAACCAAAAGAAATAGAGCTTGCCAGAGTGCTAAACATTCTAGCAATTTTTTTTGAAAGGGGAGGTAGTTCTGAAAAGAACTTTTTTTAAAAATATTTTTGTTGTTTTATATATTTTTTTTTTTTGAAATTTTTTTGTTTTTTTTGTATTTTTTGAACGATTTTATATATTTTTTGGTTTTTTTGGGGGGGGAAACAACAAAAACAGGCATTGAAAAGGGCTCAACAGGAGCAAAAAAAAATTACTGGGGGCGGTTAGGGCAATTATGATGTTCATAAGCCAGGTTGATAGCATTTATACTCATATTACCACATGCTATCAACGCACCACAGTGCATACAAGTATGGTTCATGTGGCCAAAATTCTCTTGTATGTTTAGCACAGTTTCCCGTGCCTCTGCTGGTGTCAATGATATTGACGATCTTGATCTGGCCACAGGAGTTGATGTTGGATTTTCTTCCAAATCCCGTATTTCCGCCCGGCTGTAATTAAGTGGATGCTTCCTGGTCATGTGCCTATGCATGGTATAGTTCCCATAACTATACTTCTTATCAGTCCCTCTTGATAATTTATCTTTGCAGATGAGGCAGGTGACATACCTCGCATTCACTTTTTTTTGGCCTGGAGGGATTGAATAAAACTGCCAGATGAAACTGGCTTTCCTATGGGAAACCCGGGGCACCTCTTCCAAGAACTGTGGTTCTTCTCTCTCCTCTTCCTCCATTTCTTCCTCTTCCTCCTCTGTGTTGGTCATGACCTGGGGAGGTGGTCCTCTCTTCCCATGAGGAGGTGGAGGTGGTGGTGGGGGTGCACCAGCTGAAGCAACTACTGAAGCCATTTCTGAAGTATTAATAAAGGTCTTCCTCTCACAATGATGAAAGTCAGAGTGAGGAAAGAAGGAGGGGTTTTCATCATTTGGGAAAAACAATAGTTCTCAACCAATGAAAAGTGTTATTTTTAGGTCACCTGACCTAGCCTTACATGATTATGAAACCAAAAGTGAAATGAACCAATGAAAAGTGTTATTAACAAGTCACATGACCTGTTATGCTTACGTTACGCGCTCCGGTCCGCGCCCCGGATAGCTTCCGGGTAGCTGCGCTTTGCGCCTCGGTCCGCGCCCCGGGGCACTTCCGGGTGCGCTAACGCGGTACGTCATAAGACGCATTACGCGGCAACGCGATACGTCGCGCTTTCGCGACGCGCCGCGGATCGCTTCCGGGGAGCTGCGTTTCGCGCCTCGGTCCGCGCCCCGGGGCACTTCCGGGTGCGCTAACGCGGTACGTCATAAGACGCATTACGCGGCAACGCGATACGTCGCGCTTTCGCGACGCGTCACGATGTTGATTTCTAAAGCGGCAGTTGCGCAAACGGAACGTTTACCGGTTCGCGGACCTGGTCGCGGCATCAATTTAAGCTAACGGAAAGCTTTCCGGTTCCCGGCCCGGGAGCGAAACAAAAAAAATATTTAAAAAAAATTATTAATAAACATATAAAATATATTTTTGGATTTAAAGAAGAATACATTTTACAGCTATAGATATTAGCTTTTAAAAAACCAATGAAATTCACTGAAAAAACCATAGGTTATAGACCATATATAGTTAGGAATTAGCATTTACAAAACCTTGAAAATTCACTGAAAAAACCATAGGTTATACACCATATATAGTTAGGAATTAGCATTTAAAAAACCTTATTTTACTCACACAAAACCATTGAAATTCCATATATAGTTAGTTGTACTAACTATATATCGCGCACCCGCAATCCACTGCTGATCATGTCACATATTACATCATTCATGACATGGTCAGTGACATCACTGATGACATCACTGATGACATCTCAAATGACATCACTGATGACATCACTGATGACATCTCATTTGACATTACTGATCACATCACTGATGACATCATTCATGTGATAATACGATGAAGCTCTTCAGACTCTAATATAACCTTAGATACACTCAGTGTAAACAGACACTCACAGACTGTCACTCATCCATGGAGTTACTCACACACCTAGTCAGTCATGCAAAGAATCAATCACACCTCCATTTCCTCAACTATACAGTTATACACACCTTACTTATTCAAACATATACTAACACATATTTACTCTCTTATACAATCCCTGATACAAGTTCACAATGATCCATACAGCCACTCACACATTCACTGGCTCTTTTGCACAGTTATTTATATATGTCAACTCTCACATGTACTGTGTTTTACATATGTACTTACTTTGACATGTAGCACTGAGATATTCATTCACTCACCAATACACTCATGCACACAGTCAACCGCCCATACAGCTGTTTCCACATGCACTTTTGAACCCATACATCTAGTGAATCAACTGCTCACACATCTATGCACAGAGTCATACACCTCCCAGCCACCCACACACACACTCAGTCTCCCATACAAATACTTGGGCAACCAATCAATAACCCATATAGTTACTCATATAGCTACTAAACAACACATGCAGCAGTTTTCAGAACAGACATAATGATGCACAAATTAAGACAGTTTAGTCACTAACCCATGCACTCAGTGAGACACATTTAATCACTCATTCATACAGTCAGTCATGCACCTACTAAATCATTCATCCAGACACTTATACATCCACTCAATCTTCAATATGTAAGACATATTTTAACTTTACAGAAAAATACAGTCACTGGATGTTGTCATCAGTGATGTCATTTGAGATGTCATCAGTGATGTCATCAGTGATGTCATTTGAGATGTCATCAGTGATGTCATCAGTGATGTCACTGACCATGTCATGAATGATGTAATATCAATCAATCAATCAATCAGGTCATTTGTAAAGCGCACTACTCACCCGTAGGGTCTCAAGGCGCTGGGAGGGGGGGGGTGCCGCTACTGCTCGAACAGCCAGGTCTTGAGCTTCTTCCTGAAGGAGAGGTGGTCTTGGGTCAGGCGCAGATTGGTCGGAAGTGAGTTCCAGGTCTTGGCGGCCAGGTAGGAGAAGGATCTTCCTCCTGTTGTCGCTCTTCGGATGCGGGGGACGGCGGCGAGGGCGTGGTTGGTTGATCTGAGGAGGCGCTTGGGAGTGTAGAAGTTGATCCGGTTGTTGAGGTAGCTCGGGCCTTGGTCGTGTAGGGCTTTGTGCGCGTGGGTGAGGAGCCGGAAGGTGATTCTCTTGTTGACCGGGAGCCAGTGCAGATCTCTCAGGTGTCCGGAGATGTGGCTGCGTCGGGGGATGTCGAGGATGAGTCTCGCCGAGGCGTTCTGGATCCGCTGGAGTCTCTTCTGGAGTTTGGCCGTGGTTCCGGCGTGGAGGGCGTTGCCGTAGTCCAGTCGGCTGGTGACGAGGGCTTGGGTGACCGTCTTCCTCGTCTCGGTGGGGATCCACCGGAAGATCTTACGTAGCATGCGCAGGATGTTGAAGCATGACGAGGAGACGGCGTTGACTTGTCTGGTCATGGCGAGGGAGGAGTCCAGGATGAAGCCCAGGTTACGTGCGTGGTCCGTCGGTTTGGGTGCGGTGCCCAGGGCGGGGGGCCACCAGGAGTCGTCCCAGGCGGAGGGCGTGGAGCCCAGGATGAGGACCTCCGTCTTGTCTGAGTTCAGTTTCAGGCGGCTGGTCGTCATCCATTCGGCTACGTCTCTCATCCCTTCGTGCAGGTTGGCTCTGGCGGTGGCGGGGTCGTTGGTCAGGGAGAGGATCAGCTGGGTGTCGTCGGCGTAGGAGATGATGTTCAGGTTGTGTTGGCGTGCGATGGCCGCGAGGGGGCTCATGTAGACGTTGAAGAGGGTTGGGCTCAGCGAGGATCCTTGGGGTACGCCGCAGATGACTTTGGTGGCTTCTGACTTGTACGGTGGTAGGCGGACTCTTTGTGTTCTTCCGTCGAGGAAGGAGGTGATCCATTCCAGTGCCTTCTCCTGGATTCCGATGTTGCTGAGGCGCTGTACTAGGGTGCGGTGGCAGACAGTGTCGAAAGCCGCGGAGAGGTCCAGGAGGATGAGGGCCGCTGTTTCTCCGTTGTCCATCAGAGTTCGAAGGTCGTCGGTGGCGGCGATGAGGGCGGTCTCGGTGCTGTGGTTTGCTCGGAAGCCGGACTGTGAGGGGTCGAGGGATCCATTCATCTCGAGGAAGGCGGCCAGCTGTTTGTTGACGGTCTTCTCGATGACTTTGGCCGGGAACGGGAGGAGCGAGATGGGCCGGTAGTTCTTGAGGTCGGTGGGGTCTGCTGTGGGTTTCTTGAGGAGAGCGCTGAGTTCGGCGTGCTTCCAGCTCTCAGGGAAGGTGGCGGAGTCGAAGGAGGTGTTGATGATGTCCCGCAGGTGGGGTGCGAGGACAGCGTCGGCCTTGTTGAAGACGTGGTGAGGGCAGGGGTCAGTCGGAGATCCGGAATGGATGGAGTTCATGGTGCGGATGGTGTCTTCGGTGCTGATCGGGGTCCAGGTGCGGAGGGTGGTGGATGGTGGCGTCGTTGCGGTTGTGGCTTGCGTTGGTTGGTTGTTGAAGCTGTTGTGTATGTCCGTGATCTTGTTGTGGAAGTAGGACGCGAGGGAGTTGCAGAGGTCTTGCGACGGTGTGATGTCGTTGTTTCCGGCGTTGGGGTTGGAGAGCTCTTTCACGATGTTGAAGAGTTCCTTGCAGTTGTGTGCGTTGTTGTCCAACCGGTCCTTGTATGCATTTTTCTTGGTGGCGCGGATCAGTTGGTGGTGTTTCCGGGTGGCGAGCTTGAGGGTGGTCATGTTGTCCGTCGTTGGTTCCCTTCTCCAGGCTTTCTCGAGGGCTCGACAGTTCTTCTTGGAGCACTTGAGTTCGTCGGTGAACCATGGTGTTTTTCTGCTGCATGATCTGCTGGGCGGGGTCCTCAGAGGGGCGAGTTCGTCCGCGCAGTTGCTGATCCACTTCGTGAGGTTGTCGGCGGCCTGGCTGGGGTTCGCTGAGTTGGCGGGAGGGTGCTGGCTCAGGGAGGCGGTGAGCTGGTCGGCTGTGATCTTGTTCCAGCTTCTTCGAGCAACCTGTTGCTGGAGGTGGTGGATCGTCGTTCTTCTGAAGGTGAAGTGGACGCAGCTGTGGTCCGTCCAGTGGAGTCCTGTTGTGTGGCTGAAGGTGACGTCTTTGCTGGATGAGAAGACGGCGTCGAGTGTGTGTCCGGCGAGGTGGGTGGGGGTGGTCACCAGTTGCTTGAGTCCGAGGTTGTCGAGGTTGTCGAGCAGGGTGCTGGTGTTGCGGTCGTTGTTGTTCTCCAGGTGGAAGTTGAGGTCCCCCAGGAGGATGTAGTCGGCGGAGGGGAGAGCGTGCGGGCTGACGAAGTCGGCGATGTCCTCGCTGAATCGTGTGCGCGGTCCCGGGGGTCGGTAGATCAGGGTGCCTCTGAGGGTGGTCTTCGGGTTGGTGTGGATCTGGAAGTGCAGGTGTTCAGCGGTGGTGAGGGTGTCGTCGGTGTTGGTCGTGATGCGGATGGTGTCTCTGTGGATGATGGCGATGCCTCCTCCGGTCTGGTTGTCGCGGTCCCTCCGGGTGATCTTGTAGCCCTCTGGGATGGCGATGGCGATGTCTGGGGCTGAGGAGGCGTTCATCCAGGTCTCGGTGATGAAGGCAACGTCGGGGGCGGTTGTGTCGAGCAGGTTCCAGAGTTCTACGGCGTGTCTGTGGACGGAGCGGGTGTTGAGCAGGATGCACTTGAGGTGGGTGCTGCTGGAGTTCGGCTTGTCGGGTGCAGGGAAGGTCCGGATGCAGGTGAACTTGCAGGCGAGGCAGCTGAAGGGTCCGTGGGTGTGCTTCGGGGCGGCTCGGTGACATCCTGGGATGTGGCCGGTGTTGAGTGCGGTGAGGTCGGCGGCGCTGTAGGTTCGTCGGGTCGGCTTCCGTCGGTGGGGGCCAGGGGTCCTGGCGCTGGTCGCGATCCGGTCGCGGACGGGCGCAGACGGGCTTACCTTTGGCGCGCCTTCGGCGCACAATCGGCGCGCCCGCTGCGCGTGACCGCTGCGCGTTCGCACGGTCGCCATATAAGGCGAAGTGCGCGGGTGGGCGGGGCAGCTGGGAGGCGGGAGCGGGGAGGGAACAAAAGAGAAAGGGGCGGGGCAACTGGCGGTGGCGGGAAGCGGGGAGGGAGAGCGGCGAGGGCGGCGGGAAAAAGGGTACACAAACAAGCAAAATACGACTACTGGCACAGATGGGGGGGGGGACAGAACGAAGACAGGGGACGTTAGGACAGAAAAAGAGAAAGTCACGAAATAAAACAAGCACAAATTGCGGGAATAAAAAGAACAGGCTCAGAGTACGGCAAAAACAAGTATACTAATGGTACAACAAGCACAAATTACGGCAAAAACAGGCACAGGCTTCGGGAAAAACAAACAAGCACTAATTCCGGCAAGACAGCAGAACCAGCGCGCAAGGGAGATGCAAGGCGGCCGCTAGACCGGCGGCGAGGCAGACAGGCACAGAGGGGCACACGCAGCAGCTGGTGGCCGTGCGGCGCGGGGGTGTCCCACAAGTGGGTCACACTCACCTGCGTCGCACGGTCGCCATATAAGGCCAAGTGCGCGGGTGGGCGGGGCAGCTGGGAGGCGGGAGCGGGGAGGGAACAAAAGAGAAAGGGGCGGGGCAACTGGCGGTGGCGGGAAGCGGGGAGGGAGAGCGGCGAGGGCGGCGGGAAAAAGGGTACACAAACAAGCAAAATACGACTACTGGCACAGATGGGGGGGGGACAGAACGAAGACAGGGGACGTTAGGACAGAAAAAGAGAAAGTCACGAAATAAAACAAGCACAAATTGCGGGAACAAAAAGAACAGGCTCAGAGTACGGCAAAAACAAGTATACTAATGGTACAACAAGCACAAATTACGGCAAAAACAGGCACAGGCTTCGGGAAAAACAAACAAGCACTAATTCCGGCAAGACAGCAGAACAGGCTCAGAGTACGGCAAAAACAAGTATACTAATGGTACAACAAGCACAAATTACGGCAAAAACAGGCACAGGCTTCGGGAAAAACAAACAAGCACTAATTCCGGCAAGACAGCAGAACCAGCGCGCAAGGGAGATGCAAGGCGGCCGCTAGACCGGCGGCGAGGCAGACAGGCACAGAGGGGCACACGCAGCAGCTGGTGGCCGTGCGGCGCGGGGGTGTCCCACAAGTGTCATGTGACATGATCAGCAGTGGAGTGCGGGTGCGCGATATATAGTTAGTACAACTAACTATATATGGAATTTCAATGGTTTTGTGTGAGTAAAATAAGGTTTTTTAAATGCTAATTCCTAACTATATATGGTGTATAACCTATGGTTTTTTCAGTGAATATATAGTTAGGATTTTTTCTCTATGGGATTTTTGAAAATTCTATGTCTAATAACTTTGGCGTTTGTGGACGGAATTGGCTGAAATTTTCAGGAAAATGGAACATTTTGTTTCTGAGCAGCCACTGAAAATTTGGGGGGGTTCGTCAAGGGGGGGCCGAGAAAAAAGGGGGGTCCCAAAATGCGTTTTTCCCATGTTAATTTCCATAGGGCGGTTGGCCTCACTTTTAGCCCGAACGGCTGAATGGATTTGCACGAAACTTGGCAAAATTGTAGGAACTGTTAGCCCGATGTGCCTTTGCTAGGTCTCAAGATATGTGCTCCAGTGGATTTTGAGAAATTAACGTTAAAAAAAAGATATATATCTGTAAGCGCGCTCCGGGCAGCGCCCCGGTTCGCGTACCTGACGAGTAACGGAACTTCGCGAAGCGAAGCTGATTGGCTCTCCGGTGTCTGTCAACATTCTAAACAGTCCGGAGCGGCCGCCATCTTGTCTCTCGGTAGGATCGAGAGACAAGACGTGGTGAAAAACAAAGGGGGGAATGAAGGAAAGGGGGCAAGGTAGACCCCTCCTGACCCCCTAGGATTGATGAGGGGGATATTAAAGTGCCCCGCGGGGCAAAAAATAAAAAAATAAAAATTTTCGCAGTAGAGGCGCGTCCCGGTACGCGAACCGGGCAGCTCACCGGGCAGCAAACCGGGCAGCTAACCGGCAGCGTAGCTGTCAACATTGTAAACAGTCCGGAGCGGCCGCCATCTTGTTTCTCGGTAGGTTCGAGAGACAAGATGTGGTGAAAAACGAAGGGGGAAATGAAGGAAAGGGGGCAAGGTAAACCCCTCCTGACCCCCTAGGATTGATGAGGGGGATATTAAAGTCCCCCGCGGGGCAAAAAAAAAACAAAATTGCGATTTTTCGCGGTAGAGGCGCTTCCCGGTACGCGAACCGGGCAGCTAACCGGCAGCGTAACGGGAGTCCGCCATCTTGTGTTTTTGGAGCGTCCGGTTCGCGTACCGGTAAGCGTAACAAGAGAAACAGTAAAAAAAAAAATAATGGAATAGATTATCAAGAAAACTTTGAAAAATTGTAGGGACTGTTTGTTTGATGTGCCTTTGCAAGGCCTCAAGATATGTGCACGTGTGGATTTTGTCTAATTAAGGTTAAAAAAGATATATATATCTGTAAGCGTGCTCCGGCGCGCTTACGTTACGGGTTTTGTTTGCGCTGCAGAGCCGATACGTCACGGTTATGCGACGTGTCATGAGGCGTCTCACGTGGCTACGTGATACGTCACGTAATAAAGAATATATTTTACAGATATAGATATTAGCTTTTAAAAAACCAATGAAATTCACTGAAAAAACCATAGGTTATAGACCATATATAGTTAGGAATTAGCATTTACAAAACCTTGAAAATTCACTGAAAAAACCATAGGTTATAGACCATATATAGTTAGGAATTAGCATTTAAAAAAACTTTTTTTACTCACACAAAACCATTGAAATTCCATATATAGTTAGTTAGTTGCACTAACTATATATCGCGCACCCGCAATCCACTGCTGATCATGTCACATATTACATCATTCATGACATGGTCAGTGACATCACTGATGACATCACTGATGACATCTCAAATGACATCACTGATGACATCTCATTTGACATCAATGACCACATTACTGATGATATCATTCATGTGACAATACAATGCATCTCCTCACATTTTAATATAACCTCTGTTACACCCAGTGTTAAATACAGAGTATAATTTTTGAAACCATTGACACACCAATACTAGTTACTACATACGCACTCACTGATTCCTACGTCTACACACACATTCACTCATTCACCCATACAATCATTCATACATACAATCACTCATCTTTACAACACTATCATATGCACTCATACACCTATACAGACACTCACACTCTGCCACTCATCCATGGAGTTACTCACACACCTAGTCAGTCCTGTAAAGAATCAATCACACTTCCATTTTCTTGTCTATACAGTTAAACATAGAGCACCTTACATTTTCAAACATATACTAACACATACTTACTCTCTTATACAATCATTGATACAAGTACACATTGATCTGCACAGAGTCACACACCTCCCAGCCAGCCACACACACACTCAGTCTCCCATACAAATACTTGGACAATCAATCAATAACCCATATGGTTAATCATATAGCTACTGATCAACACATGCAGCAGTTTACAGAACAACAGACATAATGATGCACAAATTAAGACAGTTTAGTCACTAACCCATGCACTCAGTGAGACACATTTAATCACTCACTCATACATTCAGTCATGCACCTACTAAATCCTTCATCCAGACACGTATACTTCCACTCATTCTTCAATATGTAAGACATATTTTAACTTTACAGAAACATACAGTCACTGGATGTTGTCATCAGTGATGTCATCAGTGATGTCATTTGAGATGTCATCAGTGATGTCACTGACCATGTCATGCATGATGTAATATGTGACATGATCAGCAGTGGATTGCGGGTGCGCGATATATAGTTAGTGCAACTAGCTAACTATATATGGAATTTCAATGGTTTTGTGTGAGTAAAAAAAGGTTTTTTAAATGCTAATTCCTAACTATATATGGTCTATAACCTATGGTTTTTTCAGTGAATTTTCAAGGTTTTGTAAATGCTAATTCCTAACTATATATGGTCTATAACCTATGGTTTTTTCAGTGAATATATATATATATATATATAACATTTCTATGGCAAAATGAAACCCCTCATTTTGTTCCTTTTCAAATTAAATTTATTAAGTGTTACCACTTTATTCCCATCAAGATGACTTCAGGTGTGCCATACTTTTGTCATAAGTAAGACAGTTAGCGTTCTAGTTGTTCTTTAGAACACTCTGGGACATTCTGTCATTGGGCTATAGTTGGGCTACATCTGGCTGATATTTGGGCTACATTTGGGCTCTTTTGTCTCTGGTGGCCATCTTGGGAGACTGCATGTCAGAATTTTTTAATGAAATATAAGAGGATTTGAGAAGTCACTCAAAATGTTCCCTAATTTTTCTTTCTGCAGCACTAATCATACTTTCTATGGCAAAATATACCCCCTCATTTTGTTCCTTTTTAAATTAAATGTTTTAAGAGTTACCACTTCATTCCAATCAAGATGGCTTCAGGTGTGCCATACCTTTGTAATAAGTAGGACTGTTAGCGCTCTAGTTGTTCTTTAGAATACTCTGGGAAGCTGCAGTGGAACACAAAGGAATCAACTGACAGTCTCTGTCCTTGTTGGATGTACATGTTTTACTGAGAATGTCAGACTTCATTCTCACATGACTGAGAAAGATAATGTGAATTTACAGAAAATATGCTTTCAGTTTAGCTTATAGATCCCCTTCCAAACCACTGTGGGAAAAGCATGAGATAATAGTTTTCTTTCAAACATGATTCATAATATCCCAGCAGAAGGCTTTTTCTCATGGTAAAATCACCTTAGAACACACCACAATTCCTAAAATGAGTATGGTACCATCAACAAATGATTTATAATGTAACTAAAGTCCTAAAACCTTCTATTAACTGCAATGCTTTTTAATGAGGTGCTATCATGTATATTGGTCCCAAGATGGCTGCCAACACTTCTTGGATGAAGTGCTGACAGCCAATCAGATCTCACGATGAGATGTGTGTTTAGGATCCGGCCAGATATATATGTGTTTTTGAAGTTAATTTTCATAAAAACCACTGGAGCAATTTTCACCAAATATAGAAAAGGCCCTTCTGCGTACCAGTACCTACAATTTTGCAAAGTTTGGTGTAATTCCATTCAGCGGTTCAGACTGTAGCCTTGTTTATTCGTCCTATGGAAATTAACATGTTATGTTATGTTTGTTATGTTATGTAATCTTGTATAGCGCATGGCTACCCCAGCAACGGGGCGTCCCAGCGCTTGCGGACATGCCTGAAGCTAGTACGACAGAGGATGTGCTAGATGGACGCAAACAGCCAAGTTTTTATAAGTTTTCGGAATTGCAGGTGATTTGAAGTGGCCCGAGCTTTTGGGGGGATAGAATTCCAAAGCTTAGGGGCCAGATACCTGAAGGAGCGGCCGCCGGCTCTACTTCTCCGAATCCTGACAGTACGAGCTAGAAAAAGGTCCGCTGAGCGGAGTGCGCGCGTGAGAATATAAAAAGAACAAAGTCCCTGCAGAGTTTGGGGGCCAGCGCTATACAAGATTTTGTGGGTGAGGCAGAGGGTTTGAATTGAATGCGTTGCTGTATCGGCAGCCAATGTAGTCGTCGGAGAAAGGGGGACGTGTGACAAGTTCTGGGTAGGGCAAACAGAACACGAGCAGCAGCGTTCTGTGCTCTTTGCATCCTATTTATTGCAGTCATGTTGGAGCCTAACATGAGGGCATTGCAATAATCCAGGTGAGATAAGGCTAATGCCTGGACTATAATCTGGCGGGTAGGGGGCTCAAAGAAACCCAAGATGGGTTTAAGAGAGCAAAGACGCCCGTAGAAAGTGCCTGCCACTTTTTTGGCATGGGACTCCAGGTTGAGTGAGTTGTCAAGCATCACCCCCAGATTTTTTACTGAGTCCTTGGGTATGGGAGCTGGTCCCAGCGCAAGAGACATGGGGAAATCACGTTTTGGGACCCCCCTTTTTTCTCGGCCCCCTCATGACGAATCCCCCTGAAACTTCCAGGGAAGAAACGGAGCGGAGCTGGCCTAAATTTTGGAAAATTACACGGAAATTCCTCAACCGGCGCCAAAGTTATTCCCAATAGAATGTTGCGGATTTCCTATGGTAGCTAGGTCCTAACTATATATACCTACTGGCTATCGCCAGTAGGTAATATATATATATATATATGTTAATAAAAAATAAAAGTTGAAAATAGTTTATGGTTTATATATGTTTATAAAAAAATAAAGCTTGACAGTAAAAAATGTATTAACCTTTTTGTGTGACTCTTTCTTGTTCTTATTACTGTTATTTGCTGGTATCCACCATGGTGTTAAATTTTGGGGCACTTATCGCGGGAATACTGGTGATCTCTGCAGTTTGCACCAACTTCTGAATACTGTGTTAGATTTATCTCAACTTTAGTTGCATTAAAGTGCTGATGATGAAATGCAGAGTAGCTGTTCCCGTGTAAAAAGACACGAGGTGCACCTTTGCGATTTATTCTAAATAATAAAATCCTGTATTGAATTGCACTGAGGTAGTGCCTGCACTTACAGTGTACACACAAAATCAATGAAGAAATCTCATTGTATTTATATTGATTAGGAATAGTGCATCAGGGGCTGGATCTTGATGGGATACACTGCCTAGTTCGTATATTGTTCTGCACACCAAAAAAAATCACATCACAACTTTCACAACTACAATGCGAAAGAAATTCCGGCGATAACCCACGTTACCACCAGGGATTTTACACCTGCTTTCTGCTGGTGTTAAGCAGGACGACTACCTGCAGCATGAAAGGAAACACAGCCAAGAGCCACACCACAAACACCCACAGGTGCCATAGAGTCAATACGCATGATACAGGGATACCCATGAGGACCACAAGACTCATCGCAACAACCCCAGGACCGCCAATGCCCCCCCTAACCCGCATCTGAGCGAGAATGTCTGTGTGGTCATTGTGTTAGCATGATAGGCACGGGCCCTACAACATCACTTTGTGCTGTCTTCAGCAGATGTTACCATGTCACCTCAGCATTGGCAGTGACCCTGGACATATAGCTACGCACGAATCCTCCTGCATGCACAACAGACGTGTGCTGGTCTGGCGTACACAGGTCAGCGCAGGGATGTGCCTATGCGGCAAGGGAAATGGGGTGATGGGGTGTCTCGGACATGTTCGTATGCAGGAAGTGCGGAAAGTGTGTCTCTGTGTTCTGGTGTGGCTTGCCACAAGGGCCGCAGCAGACGATGTTGTAAAGTGGCATGCACCACCACCTAACGGCACTCTCAGGGTGTAGCTGGATTGCCATAAGACATATCCAAATAGGCATTACAATGCCGTGCCGTATGAGTGCATGGGATACAACAGCACACCGTGCAAAAGTGTGGGGGCTCGTGGGAGGGAGGAGCAGCTGTTTTGCAATGTAGCACACAGTGAACCCACCCATGTCCCATATGCTGGGCATCTCATCCATGATGACCAGGGTCGCAGACATCCCACAACACCAACGACCGGCCTTTGTACACATCCTGTATGAATGCAGCATGGTTTTCACTTCTATGCTTGTTAAGTGGTGTGATGTTGGCGAGTTGTGTGACTTATGCTCCTTGTTGGTGTGTTTCATTTTGCCATTCTTTGTCTATACTTGTGCTGTACTTGATTGTGCATGTGTGCCATTGTGCCCATCTCCTCCGTCCTCCCTCTCCCTGCTTCTTCTCCTCTTCCTGGTGCTGTTGTTTCTTTAATTTTTTTCCTCCACACATAAATACATGTAAAGAACAAATTAGAATACTTCCTTGATTCTTTTACATTTTCAAAACTTCTCTCTATTAGTTTCTTTTTAATTTTCCAAATAAACAGTTTTTTTCATATTCAACGACACATAGAAGTCAGAAGTGCAACGTATTCTATCAACACACGTGCTGGAACATTCTACAACATGTGCAGGTTAAAAGTTCATATTTTTTTTAAACCTAACGATATTTTTTTGCAACCTTTTCTCGAACATTTAACGTCACGTGCAGGTTAAAAGTTCACAATTGTTTTAAGCTCGAACAGTGCCTTCCAAATGCAAGTAGCAGGTGTGGTTGAGTTGAGCTAATTTTAATATGTACTCCACGTTCAAACTGGTTTTTCTTAACCAATCACAAAGATGCTTTTCCACAAAGCAAATGTGCATCCTACTTTTAAAAAACAATGCTTTTTATCTCCAATTCAGGTATCGTTTTGTATGGCAAAAAAAAGTAGTTCCCTATCTTTAAACATATCTCTTATTCTACGAAGGAACTGCATGAGCTACAGACATCTTTCAATACCTTCCAGCCGTACCTTCAAAATGCTAGTGTGGATCGTAGGACATAGCTATGTTTTGTGGTGCAAGAGGTATGCAGAACAGAGAAGTATTGACAGGCCTAGGTTTACAAAATCTGGACATTAAATGGTTTGCACAGAGAGGATTGAAGTGGCACCAATTGTTGTTAAAACCTGTTTGCATCTTTAACACCCTGACCTCATGATTGCGCACTGTGGTGGAAACGACCTAGGCACATTGACTGGGATAGGTTTGGAAATGCTTATGAAGGACACTTTTGGACAATTGATGTTACTTATGCCTCAAACTGTCTTTGTATATTCCAATATATGCCGAAGACAGAAGTGGAAAGGATCACAATAATTTTGTGCTCAGATTGAAAAATCTAGGAAGAAAGTCATCAAAGCCATGTCTGCATACCTCAGAGACTACAAAATGGGGTCCATTTACAACAACAACATATGTTTTGATATGGCTGATATCTACAGAAGTGATGGAGTACACTTCACAGATCAGGGAAATCTAGTTTTCCTGAATAACTTGAAGCTGTGCATTCGAACTTATATGTAGCTCCAACTAATGAACACAAGGGCTGTTTTTAGATCCACCCTATAACTCACAACTTAGGCCAGCTCTTTTAGGGCCAGGTAACGGCAACTCCCGGACCCTCACCAAAATGTATTCTCCTCACAGCTGTGGCGCAGCGGTCAGGCCATCTAACTTTGCAGCACAGAGCTCTCGTTCGGTATGCAGCGTTTAGAACGCAAGCATTACCACAGAATACCTTTACAACGAGGGCGTAACAACGAAAGTTGTTACCACGCATTGCACTGGGGGGCGCTCAAGGATAGTAAATGATTTAATTTACTATCCCAACACCTTCCCTACTATCCACGGGGACTGGTGTTGGAATAGTAAATTAAATTAATCAATTTTGCGCCCCCAGCGCAATGCGTGGTAACAACTTTCGTTGTTACGAACGCGTTGTAAAGGTACGCGTTGTCAATGTATGCGTTCTAACGTCATACATCCCTCTCGTTCTGATCACCGGCTCTACTCACTCATAGGAGTGAGTAGTTTGCGCTTTACAAATACCGTATTGATTTACCTTCACACTCCCTGTACAACACCAACTAAGCACCATACACAAGTTGGACAGGTGTGGCAGAGCGCCCAGAACACATGACTTCACAGCATAGCACACACAGATTGGGCTCATGGTTTCATCCCCGAGTCCAGCAGCAGCTCAATTTAGCAGCATGACACCCTAGGCAATACCTCACTTAATTTCCGTACCCAGCACTTTCAGACCAGTAGGGGTCCGTAGTTCAGCGACTTTATCCCGACTCCGGCAGCAACTCAGCTTACGCCCCCAACGCCATCAGACCCGTAGGAGTGAGTAGTTTGCACTTCACAAATACTGACTTGATTTGATACGCGCGAATTTACCTTTGCACTCCCTGTATAAAACCCCCTAAGCACCATACACAAGTTACAATGTTCAAAACAAAAGTTCCTTGGAGTAGGTATACCTACATGCTCACACTACTTGGACAGTACTGGCACAGCGGCTAGAGCACATGACTTCACAACATATGACGCACAGTTTGGACTCACGCTTTCATCTCCGAGTCCGGCAGCAGCTCAGCTTAGCACCATTAGACTCTAGACAATACCTAAGATATTTTCCGTACCCCAGGACTTTCAGACCAGTATGGGTCAGTAGTTCATCCTAGTAGGTATAAGCACATGCTGACACTACTTCCACAGGTGTAGTGCAGCGGCCAAGGCACATGACTTTACAGCATAAGACCATGTCATGAATGATGTAATAGTTGACATCATCAGCAGTACATTGTGGGGGCGTGAGTTATAGTTAGCTCAACTAACTATAACGGCCGAATTTCTCCGGTTTTGTACGAGTGAAATGTTCAACTAACTATACGTCCCTGAAACCTGTGTTTTTTTCTGTGAATTTCTAAGGTTTTTTAAATGCTAATTTCTAACTATAACGTCCCTGAAACCTATGGTTTTTTTCAGTGAATTGCAAAAGTTTTTTAAATACTAATTTCTAACTATAATGTCCCTGAAACTTATGGTTTTTGAGTGAATTTCAAAGGTTTTTTACATGCAAATTTCAAACTATAACGTCCCTGAAACGTATGAATTTTTCAGTAAATTTCAAAGTTTTTTAAATGGTAATTTCTAACTATAAAGTCCCTGAAACCTATGTTTTTTTAGTGAATTTCTAAGCTTTTTTAAATGGTAATTTCTGCTATGCCGACAGAGGTAGGACATGTGCAGAAAGAGGAAGAAAGTCTCAGAAAGACGAAGAGAAATGCAGAAAGAGGCAACAGAAATCCAGAAAGATGAACAAAAGTGCAGAAAGAAGCAAGAGATATGCAGAAAGAACCAACAGAGGTGCAAAAAGAGGCCTTGTTGCAAAGTCATCCTGTGCCCCCAACTTTTTGCTGACTGGTACTTGTGGTAAGTGATTCTGACTAACCAGGCCCGGAGCCAGTGCTATGCTGAAAGAGACTTAGAATACAGTGAAAACACCTATATACACTAGGGTACACTTTGGGTTGGGTTACCCCTGTGATTGGCATGACCTCCCCTGTAAGGCCCTACTACATAATAGGGCAGCAGGATTAAAACTACTTCTAAGTCAAAGGTGCGGAAAGAGAAGTACAGAAAGAAGCAACAGAGGTGCAGAAAGAGGCAAGAGAGGTAGAGAAAGATGCAAGTGAGTTGCAGAAAGGGGCAAGGGATCTGCAGAAATAAGCAACAGAGGTGCTGAAAGACGCAAATGGGATACAGAAAGAAGCAAGAGAGTTGCAGAATGAGGCAAGAGAATTGCTGAAAGAAGCAACAGAGGTGTGGAAAGAAGCAAGAGAAGTGCAGAACGAGGCACGTAAGCTGCAGAAAGAGGCAAGAGAGGTACAGAAAGAAGCAAGTGAGGTGCAAAAAGAGGGAACAGGGGTGCAGAAAGACATAAGAGAGGTGCCAAAAATGGGAGGAAAACAACAGAAAGAGGCAAGAGGGATGCAAAAAAAGAGAAGAAGGTTGCAGAAAGAAGCATTAGAGGTTCAGAAAGAAGCAAGAGAGGTGCAGAAAGAGGGAAGACGAGTGCAGAAAGAGACAATAGGGGTGCAAAAAGTGACAACAGGGGTGCAGAAATAAGCAAGAGAGGTACAGAAATAGACAATAGAAGTACAGAAGAGGTAAATGAGGTGCAGAAGGAGACAAGAAGACTGTAGAAATAGGCAAGAGCATTGCAGAAACAATCAAAAGGGGTGCAGAAAGAGGAACAGGTGTGCAGACAGAGGCAAGAGAGGTGCTGAAAGAGGGAAGAGGGGTACAGAAAGAGGCAAGAGGGATGCAGAAATTTACAAAAGAGGTGCATCAAGAAGCAAGAGCAGTGCAAAATTACCCAACAGAGGTGCAAAAAGAGGCAAGAGAGGTACATAAATAAGTAGGAGAGGTGCCCAAACAGGCAAGGCAGGTACTGAAAGAGGCAGGAGGGGTACAGAAAGAAGGAAGAAAAGTGCAGAAAGAAGCAACAGAGGTGCTGAAAGAGGCGTGAATGGTGCAGAAAGAGCAAGAGAAGTACAGAAAGAAGCAACAGAGGTACATAAAGAGGCAAGAGAGGTGCAGAAACAGGTAGGAAAGGTGCAGAAAGGTAACAAAAGTGCAAAAAGAGGCCAATGAGGTACATAAGGAGGTAAGAGAACTGCAGGAAGAGGCAATAATGTTGCAGAAACAGGCAAAAGGGATGCAGAAAGAGGGAACATGTTTGCAGACAGAGGCAAGATAGGTCCAGAAAGAGGGAACAGGGGTGCAGAAAGACACAAGAGAGGTACAGAAACAGGCAGGAAATGCGCAGAAAGAAGGAACAGAGGTGCAGAAACATGCAGGAAAGGTGCAGAAAGAGGGAACAGGAGTGCAGAAAGACGCAAGAGAGGTACAGGAAGAGAAAAAGGGGTGCACAAATAGGCAATAGGGAAGCTAAAAGAAGCAAGTGTGGTACAGAAAGAAGAAATACAGGTGAAGAAAGACACAAGAGAACTGCAGAAACATGAAAGAGAAGTGCAGAAAGAGGCACGAGAATTGCTGAAAGAAACAACAGAGGTGTGGAAAGAAGCAAGAGAAGTGCAGAAAGAGGCAAGTGAGGTGCAGAAAGAGGCAAGAGAGGTGTATAAAGAAGCAGGTGAGGTGCAAAAAGAGGGAACAGGGTTGCAGAAATACGCACGAGAGGTACAGATACAGGCAGGAAATGTACAGAAAGAGGTAGGAGAGATGTACAAATTGGCAAGAGAGGTACAGAAAGAAGCAACTAAGGTGCTGAAAGAGGCCCGAAGGGTACAGAAAGAGGCAAGAGAAGTACAGAAACAGGCAGGAAAGGTGCAGGAAGAGGGGTACAGAAAGAAGAAAGTGAGGTGCAGAAAGAAGCAACAGGGGTGCATAAACAAGCAATAGAAGTGCAGCAAGAGGCAAGAGAATTGCTGAAAGAAGCAACAGAAGTAAAGAAAGAAGTCAGAGAAGTGCAGAAAGAGGCAAGTGAGGTGCAGAAAGAAGCAAGAGCAGTGCAGAAAGAATCAACTGAGGTGCAAAAAGAGGCAAGAGGGGTGCAGAAAGAGGTATGAGAGGTACACAAAGAGGCAAGAAAGGTACAGAAAGAGGCAGGAGGAGTACAGAAAGAATGAGAGAAGTGTAGAAAGAGGCATGAGATTTGCTGAAAGAAGCATCAGAGGTATAAAAAGAAGCAATAGAAGTGCAGACAAAGACAAGTAAGGGGCAGAAAGAAGCAAGGGCAGTGCAGAAAGTACCAACAGAGGTGCAAAAAGAGGCAAGAGGGGTGCAGAAAAAGTTAGGAGCGGTGCACAAAGAGGCAAGACAAGTACAGAAAGAGGCAGGAGGGATGCAGAAAGAAGGAAGAGAAGTGCAGAAATAACAACAGGTGCTGAAAGAGGCACGATCAGTGCAGAAAGAAGAAGAGAAGTGCAGAAAGAAGCAACAGAGGTACAGAAAGATGCAAGAGAGGTGTAGAAAGAGAAAAAAAGGGTGCAAAAATAGGCAAGAGGGGAGCAGAAAGAAGCAAGTGAGGTACAGGAAGAGGCAACAGAGGTGCAGAAAGACGCAAGAGCACTGCAGAAACATGCAAGAGGAGTGCAGAAAGAGGCAAGAGAATTGCTGAAATAAGCAATAAGGGTGTGGAAAGAAGCAAGAGAAGTGCAGAAAGAGGCAAGTGAGGTGCAGAAAGAGGCATGAGAGGTGCAGAAAGAAGCAGGTGAGGTGCAAAAAGAGGGAACAGGGGTGCAGAAAGATGCAAAAAGGTGCAGAAACAGGAAGGAAAGGTGCAGAAAGAGGCAAGAGAGTAACCTTGGGCAATGAACTCTGCTCCGCTAGCGGAAGTTGCAGAGATTTGGTCACTCCGCATTTCATAGAAAACACGGAATTCATGCAAGAATTAGAATTCCCACTCTACTGCGCAATGGAGTTACCTACTGTAGCCACAACCCTTTGGTAAATCAACTTTACCTTTACATGCTAAAAAAGAATATAACGAATTCACAAAAGTGAACTTTGAAAAACATCAGGCAATGAGAGAGGTGATGATTTTGGGGTTTCACCTTACCTAGGGTGAGGGCAAGCAGATGCCTTGAAAACAAAGAACATATCATGCTAAACGATTCGGTGGAGGTCCAATCCTCCTAGGACCACCGCAAGCAAAGTTATGGACAAACATACAATGCCAACCAAAGGCCCAGCAAAGCGTCACGGGGCGAGATTCTAAAGTTTAGTGAATATTATAGTATTAGCTCTCAGCTGAGCCCGAGAGCCTGTTCCTTGAGGAGTGTTTTGATATCGTATACCATAACATTCACTGCACACTAGAATATCTTCCAATAATGCAAGAAGGAGATGAGAGCTTCTTCGATCCCCATTTTCTCCATTAATCCCCACAATTTCTCTCTATAAACGGTGTCAAAGGCACTGGACAAGTCCATGAAGGCCAGGTGGATAGAACCCCTTCCGGTCTTTATGTACTTGCCCATAATCAGAGACAAATTGAGGCACTGTTCTGTGGTGCCCACGCCCCTCCTAAAGACACATTGAATTTTTGACATGATCCCAGAGTTACTCACCCAGGTCTCAAGACGTGCGAGAATGACCCGCCCCAGTACCTTTACAGTGGCATTGAGAAGGGAGATTGGCCTGTAGCAGGCAGGATCATTCCTGTTACCCTTTTTATACACTGGGACCACGATGACCTCCTTCCAAGTTATTGGGATGGGGCCAATCACCACTGCTTTGAAAACATTAGTCAGAAGGAGTGCCCAAAGGTTGGGCCTGGGGCTTTCAGATAGGGCCTCCTCAACCTCAGCCACTGTGAGGGAAGCACTGAGGTGGGAGGCCAAGATTATATCTAATGGCAGATCCCCTCCTTTCTCCTGTAATGGAATGCAATTTGGATTAAATATGGCCGAGAAATGGGATTCCCAAGCCTCCCCCAGAATCAGAGAAGAATCCACATGCCTAACCTCATCTGAGAAAAAGGGGCGATTTGTAACCTCCCAGAAACTTTTGGTGTCTTTCAGTGCACTGGCTCTCTCCAGATCTTCCCAGGCTAACCTCCTCAGTTCTTCTTTCCTTTGATTGATAGTATTTTTATAAGCTTGTCTTGCGCTTTTAATTTGAATTTTGTCCCAGGGGTTCATGTGGAGAGCCTTTTTAAGGGTATTTTGGGATCTGGAACACTCAGCATCAAAACACCTTGTCTCCTGGACTTCCCTTCTCTGTACTGATCTTGTTATGCTTTTAGCTTCATCCACACAAATCAATTCAAAATCCTGAACAAGCTCATCGGGGGATGAATCATGTTGGAGGCATCTCATAATAGGGTTTAAATTTGCGTAGACAGTTTTCTCCTCAACTTGATTAGGTTTTATTGTTCCCCATTTTAATCTTACCCCTTTATTGGGGTTATATTGAATGGGGCGACCATCTCCTTTCCCATCCTGAGCTGTTTCACTAAGGGAAACGGTGAAGGGGTTATGGTCGCTTGTGTTGTTTGGTTCCACCTTGAAGTTACCAACAAGAGGGGCAAACTTTCTCGATATAAACATAAAATCAATAAAACTTTCCCTGCCTCCTCCTACATAAGTAGGACACTGTAATAAGGGGCTACTGACCAGGTTACTATTCAAACACATGTAATTTTCAATGATAATAGTATTTAGTGCTCGCCATGTGGTGTATGAATAAAATGGGGCAGGGGTTGACCCTCTGTGTCCAGCAGCCCACAGACTCGTTTGGTGCTATACGAGCAGATTGTACAATTTAAATCCCCCACCCGTAAGATGCACAAGGGCTGCCACTTCCCCAATAACTTATTGATTTCCACCTGTAGGGCTTCAATAATGTGGCAACTATTTTGATAAAGAATATTGTAATAGCAATTGACCAATAATAACTTAACCGAAATCAGGTTGGAAATAAAAATAAGTTGGTGCCAGGGTGATGTATTTACAACCCGGGCTCGAATAAACCCATATTTGTCCGCGATCAGTGTCAATAGCCCCTCTTTTGCTCTTCCTACCGGTGAAGAAGTTGCGTGGACGGTAAAAGAACAATATCCATCCAACAAAATATCAACCTTATGTCATGTTTCCTGAATACAGATGATATTGAAATCCCTAATGTACTCTAGCCATACCTCATTTGATAGTTTCAGATGGAAGCCTGCGATATTCCAGGGAATAATTGTAAATGGAAAAGTTGTGTGTTCCTGTTTTGCCTCGTTCACCTGAGTGCCATTAGTGACATGCCAAACGGGTGTAGTTACTGGGTCAAGCCCATCCCCTCCAAAGTTGTGAATGGGGAATGAAATAAGTGGGTAAGTACACTCAGATTCATTTAGATTGTTACCAATACTAAAGGTATTTTGCAAAGATGAACCTAATATGTTTTCATTATGCCTATTACCAATGTCAATGTCAACTGCATTTGAGTCCCTCCCGGGGTTGACACATTGGGGACTTGTTCTTTTCAATTCGACTAATCTCCCAGATCGCACGGGTAGTCAGTCTATTTCTGTCAAGCCACAGAGAGCCTCAAAGCGGTTAGGATGATTAAATAAAGAAGACTGGGGGCAAAGGTATCTATTCTGGAAAGGACATGGGGGCCCCAGTTGGGGGGATAGACAAAACCCAATGAACAAGCCTTTATCTGATCAGTGGGTGAATCTCTAAGGTTTTTCAAAGCGAGATGTACGTACCCAAGGTTATTAAAATTGAGCACTACACAGTCCCCATCCATATGTTTAACTGTTTTATCCAACCAGCTTACCCGCCTTGCCATAATAATGGGTTCAGGCCAATTTGTCTGCAATGGGATTTCCTAGTGCACCAATGAGCTGACTTTTTAATGAGGCCCAGACAACTTTCTTGTTGGCCAGGAGTAAGATAAGGAACCCCTGTCAAGATCAGTTTGTAGGTAAGTACGGGCGAAATTTGCGAATTCGCGGTCCGCGAATTAGTGCAAAATGGCAAAAAAATCTGCGAGTTTGCGAATTTTCCCGCAAACTCGCTGATTTTTTTGCCATTTGCACAAATATGTGACCACGTGTGCCTGTAACTTTGCCAGCGCGCCATAAGGCGCCGAGGTCCCTTGAGTGAGCTGGCCTCATGGATCCCTTTTTTTTATAGCGCATTGTGATAAAGCGAGGTCGATGCGGCCACATCACCTGAGGCAGTGTGGAAGAAGAGGGACATGTGGCATCGTGGTTATCCTATTTATACGTACACAAAGTGGGCTGGGCTTGCGTACACCAGGTCAGCTAAGTGGTGTGAATAATTATTCCAGGGACCTGGGCATTGTTCAGGTCCTGCCTGGCCAGGAAGTGTACTTATGTGTGTTTCTTTTATAGTTTTGACCTCGCAGAGTGAGCAATTTACAATAGTGTAGCATGTATCGGGACGACGGCAACTATCGCTTATGAGATGGTGTTTGAAAAGATTGAATGGCGAACATCACATGTCGTTGTCAAGGTTGTGGATATGAGCAGACACGCATTTCAATGGTGTGCGGTATTATTGAAAGTGTTGCTATCGCGAAGTGTACACATGTGAATGTGCTCGAATGGAGGGAGGATCAGCAGTGAGGCTACGTCATACAGTGATAACACTCATTACAGTCAAGCAATGCATGTCAAATGTGAATCTGGAAGTCTCATATATAACACACTACTATAGTGGTAAAGCCTGACAACAGAGCGTACAGCAAAAGAAATCTACACATTGCTGTTTACTGATTGTCACATGTGATCTAGGATGTGCACTCTGCTCGTGGCTGCTGATGCTTCTTAGAGCCATGAATACCCAGGCCAAAATGGAGTACAGTAATGTGCACACACACACCAGGGGCCTCGTGTAACACACATTTGATGGAACGTTTGAGATGCATGGCAATCACACGTGGAAGTCTAATGTACAGACCATGAATATTGATCAAGATGATCAATGCATGTTGCGTGTAGTATAAGATATGTGTATACAGGAAAACACATTTCAAAAAAGCTTTCTAAGCCGAAGAGGTGTCTCTCATCAAACGCTGTAGAGAGAATGAGTAAAGTGGGTGGGGTAGTCCAACTGTTACAATGAGAAATGTTATGAAGTAATCAATTTTTTTTTTAAGGCCACATGGCAATCGCGCACCGAGCGTGCAAGGAGGCCGCACCTGATGCGATTTTGACAAAATATATTTATCATAATATACGTTTATTACAGTTAGAAATATATAAATGTTTAAAATATTTTAGATTATCGCTTGCTCACATATACTGTTTAAAGTTATTTAGATATACTTTTGAGACAAAACAAAATAAGGCAATGGCATACCCGGCGCAACTCTATACGTCTGTGATGTAACACAGGGCCTGGCAGCGTGTACTCATCGCATAAGCAACGCTCAGTGGGCGCAACCTCATACGTACATGACGTAACGCGTGGCTTGGTACTGCGTATCCGTCAGATACCAAAGTAGCAGCAGGGTGACTTAATGCGTATATTATGTTACGCGGGACGCGGTGCCACGAAGTTATCAGATACGAAATGCGCATCATTTACAAGTTTAGCAATATGACGGATAGGATTCATGTGGTGATGGAGCTTGGTACGCTACCGGTATGGCAGTGCAGTTGTCTCCGAAAAATAAAAATATATATACATATTTTTTGGGGAAGATATAAAACATTACATAATTTTTAAAGTTAAACAAAAGAAGTATAATAGAGTTCCAAAATATGAAAAAAATATTTGAAAAAATATAGGTTTTAGAAACATTAAAGTATGAAATGAACATTTAAAAAACCTTAGAAATTCTCTGAAAAAACCATATGTTTCAGGCACATTATAGTTAGGAATTAGCATTTAAAAAACCTAAGAAATTCACAAAAAAAACATGGGTTTCAGGGACGTTATAGTTAGTTGAACATTTGACTCATATAATACCAGAGAAATTCGCCTGTTATAGTTAGTTGATCTAACTATAACTCGCACTCCCACAATGCACTGCTGATGATGTCACATAATGTCATCAGAGATGTCACTGACTATGTCATGAGTGATGTAATATGTGACATCAGCAGCAGTGCATTGCGAGCGCGCAATTTATAGTTAGCTCAACTAACTATAACGGGCAAATTTGTCTGGTTTTATATGAGTCAAATGTTCAACTAACTATAACGTCCCTGAAACCTATGTTTTTTTTTAGTAAATATATATATTCACTGAAAAAAAACATAGATTTCAGGGACGTTATGGTTAGAAATTAGCACTTAACAACCCTTAGAAATTTACTGAAAAAAACATAGGTTTCAGGGACGTTATAGTTAGTCGGAGATTTCACTCATACAAAACCATAGAAATTTGTCCGTTATAGTTAGTAGACCTAACTATAGCTCGTGCCCC
This sequence comes from Lissotriton helveticus, assembly GCF_964261635.1. Classification (NCBI taxonomy): domain Eukaryota; kingdom Metazoa; phylum Chordata; class Amphibia; order Caudata; family Salamandridae; genus Lissotriton; species Lissotriton helveticus. The sequence goes on from NC_136058.1 coordinate 82,500,018, forward strand.
CGCAATGCACCGCTGATGACGTCACATATGACTCATGACATGCTCAGTGATATCAAGGATGACATCACTGATGACATCTCAAATGACATCACTGATGACATCATCCAGTGAATGTGTGTTTCTGTAAAGTATAAAATAGGGTTTATATATATATATATATATATATATATATATATACCAAGGTGTATTGATGTGTGAGTGGGTGTATGCGTGTCTGAATGGATGATTTAGTAGGTGTGTGACTGACTATATAGGTGTGTGATTAAATGTGTGTTACTGAATGCATGGGTTAGAGACTAAACTGTGTGAATGTCTTTATCAGTCTGTTAGTTGGTGTGTAAACGGCTGCATGGCTTGGTGAGTAGCTACATGAGTACATTTCAGTGAATTTCAAAGGTTTTTTAAATGAAAATGTCCTAACTATAACACCCCTGAAACCTATGTTTTTTTCAGTGAATTTCTAAGGTTTTTAAATGCTAATTTCTAACTATGCCTACAAAGGTAGGACATGTGAAGAAAAAGGAAGAAAAGCGCAGAAAGAAGAAAGACAAATGCAAAAAGAGACAACAGTAGTCCAGAAAGACGAAGAAAAGTGCAGGAAGAAGAAGAGATGGGCAGAAAGAACCAACAGAGGAGTAGAAAGTCCTCCTGTGCCCCCAACTTTTTACTGATGGGTACTCGTGGTAACTGACTCTGACTAACCAGGCCTAGAGCCAGAGCTATGCTAAAAGACACTTAGAATACTGTGAAAACACCTGCATACACTACGGAACACTCTGCATTGGGGGTACCCCTGTGATTAGCATGACCTCCTCTGTATTTGCCATGAGTTAATGCCTGGGTCATTGTATGAGTACATGAGTAGTGACTGGATGATTAGAAGTGCTACAAGGAGAGTGCATGGTGATTTTATTGCTTGGGTTTTGGCACAGTGATTGGATAAGCGCATAGGATTGGCTGGGTGATTGGACGACTGCATAGATAGTACCAGGGAGATTACTGCACTGCATAGGTATTCCTCAAAGTATTGCAGCAGTGCATGTGTTATTGACTGGGTCATTGCATGAGTACATGGGTACTGAGTGGATAATTAGAGTACTGCAATGATAGTGCGTGGTGAACTTATAAGTGCTTGGCTATTGGAGGAGTGTTTGGATTAGTACATGGTAGTGGCTGGGTGACTGGAGGAGTGCAAGGGGAGTGACAGTGTGATTGCGGGACTACATGGGTATTACCTGGGGAATTGAAGGAGCAAATGAGAAGTGTGTAAGTAGGTACAGGACCGTAGGGCATATGAGATTGTAACAGTGATCAGTTAGTGCCTGGATCATTGAATGAGTCCTTAGCTACTAACTGAAAGATTAGAATACTGCAAGGAGAGTGCCTGAGTGAATTTATAAGTGCTTGAGTATTAGCGGAGTGTTTGGATTAGTAGATGGTAGTGGCTTGGTGACTGGAGGACTGCACGGAGAGTGAGAGGGTGATTGCTGGACTGCATGGGTACTATGAGGGGAATTGAAGGAGCGAATGAGAAGTGTGTAGGTGGTTAGAGGACTGTATGGGTAGTACACAGGGATTGTAGCAGTGCATGTGTTAGTGTCTGGATCAATGCATGATTACATGGGCTGTGACTGGATGATTAGAGTACTGCAAGGAGAGTGCATGGTGAATTTATAAGTGCTTGGGTATTGGCGTAGTGATTGGATAAGGACATAGGACTGGCTGGGTGATTGGAGGACTGCATATGTAGTACCAGGGAGATTACTAGACTACATAGGTAGTCCTCAATGTATTGCAGCAGTGCATGTGTTAGTGACTGGATCATTGCATGAGTACATGGGTAGTGACTGGATGATGAGAGTGCTGCAATGACAGTGCATGGTGATTTTATAACCACTTGGGTTTTGGCGGAGTGATTGGATGAGTACATAGTGCTGGCTGGGTGATTGGAGGAGTGCATGGGTAGTGACAGGGGGATTTCTGGAGTGCATGCCTAATACCTGGGTAATTGAAGGAGTGAACCAGTACTGTGCAGGTGGTTAGAGGTCTGCATGGGAAGTGCTTAGGGGATTGTAGCAGTGCATGTGTTACGGCCTGGGCCATTCCATGAGTACATGGGTAATGATTGGAAGATTAGAGTACTGCAAGGACAGTGCATGGTGAATTTATAAGTGCTTGGGTTTTGGTGGAGTGATTGGATAAGTACATGGTGCTGGATGGGTGAATGAAGGAGTGCATGGGTACTGACAGGGTGATGGCTTGACTGCATGGGTAGTGCTCAGGGTATTGTAGCAGTGCAAGTGTTAGTGCATGGGTCATTGCATGAGTGTATGGGTACTGACTGGATGATTAGAGTACTGCAAGGAGAGTGCCTGGTGAATTTATAAGTGCTTAGGTTATTTATTTATTTATTTATTGAATTTATAGAGCGCGCAATCACCTGACAGGCATCCTGGCGCTAGAGAAAGGGTGGAACGGTGATACCAAGGGATCAGAAATGACAATACCACAGGACACAACTGCTGAGACTAGGCTATAGTGTGGGAAATAGCCATGTTTTCAACCTCCTCCTGAACTGGAGGAGTTCACTGATTTGCCTGAGTTCCAGCGGAAGGGTATTCCACAACTTGGCTGCTGCAACTTTGAAGGACCAACCACCAGCTCTGACCTTCTTAAATCTTGGTACCCTCACCAGCTTTGCTTCAGCCGAACGCAACAGTCTGGTAGGAACATACCATTCCAACTTGTTCTGCAGGGGAACCGGGCCATATCCATGCAAGGATTTAAACAATATACAGAGTGACTTAAACTCAATACGCTGCTTCACTGGCAACCAGTGAAGCTCGGCAAGAGCCCGCGAAGATGAAGATCTCCTAGGCCAGAAATTGGAGTGCAACGTCGGAGTGATCGTTTGCGTCGAGCAGTACAACACCTCCGTTTTCGAGGCGTTAAATTGCAGCGAATTTTCCCTCAGCCACACAGCCGTATCACGCAGGCAACTATGAAACTCCTCGACCGAAGTTGAATTCTCTCCTTCCAGGGAGATAATCAGCTGAGTATCATCAGCCTAATTAACAATGTTGATGTTATATTGTTTAATTACCGCGATCAAGGGTTTCATGTAAGCGTTAAAGAGAATAGGGCTGATAGCCGAGCCTTGAGGCACTCCATGCGAGACATTGGAGAATGCCGACTGAAACGGAGGAAGAGATACCGCTTGCTGTCTACCCATCAAAAATGACCCAAGCCATTTCAAAGCACAACCCGTGACTCCCAGTTCATGCAGTCTATCTAGCAAGGTGAGATGATTAACCGTATCGAATGCGGCAGACAGGTCAAGCAGTACAAGTACCGCCGCCTGCCCTTTGTCTGCACGCATCCGAAGATCATCCATTACCGTCACTAGGGCCGTTTCTGTGCCATGAGCAGGCCGAAAGCCGAATTGGACATCCTCCAGCAACTTATGATGTTCCAAGTAGTTGGAGAGGATACGACTCACAGCTCGCTCCATAATTTTCGCTGGAAAGGGCAACTGAGAGATAGGCCTATAGTTCATGGCACATTCAGGGTCCAGGGAGGGCTTTTTCAGCAATGGCGTTACCAGAGCTTGTTTCCATTGTATAGGAACCTGTCCTAAAGGACTGGTTACAAATCCGAAGAAGAGAGGGGAACAACTCGTCCTCGAATGCTTTCCATATTTTGCAAGGTAATGGATCCAGTAAGGAGCCCGAGGATATAGCCATCGCAAGGCTACGGAACTCTTTCATATCGAGCGATGGAAAAACATCTAACTGAAAGTCCTTACCTCTCTCGGCACTGGTTACAAAGTTCGGGCGGACGCGCATGCGCATTTCTCACGAGAAATGCACATGCGCGGCCGCCCGCGCATGCGCATTAGCATCCAGGACGCGCGTGCCGGCTTCGCAATGACGAGCGGGAGCCCCGGGGACGCGGCAGGACAAGGTAAGTGGTTTTATAGGTTTATCATAAATTATTGTAAGCATTTAGGGAGGGCGGGAGGGAGGCGGGTGGCGGGCAACTTCGCTACGCCCACAAAATGGGCGTAGTGTTGCCTGCTTCGCCTACTTTGCAGTATCCGGTTCGAATAAAAATCTGCCTTCGCACATTTAATCTCTTTCCTATAAATAGCCAGCTTCGTTCTCCAAGAAGCTCTATCTCCGGCCTCATAGTGGTGCCTCCACACCCTCTCTGCGTGCTTACACTCGCTCTTAAGGTGCTTAAGGTTGTCATTAAACCACAGGGCTGATGGTATACCCCTGTTATAGTGCTTTTTCAGAGGGGCTAAGCTATTCAGGACGGCTATAATTTCTCCACAGAGGGCTGAGTAATTTCCCTCCACATGCACCTCCGGGGAGAAGTCCTGTCCCTGAAACAACTGCTTAGCACCCTTCTTCCGCAGCAGTGCTTTCCAATCTCTACCAACATACCCACCAACCTGATTACTACCACAATTAGCTTGAATGACTTCATTAATATAAAATTTGATCAAAAAATGATCAATCCAGTCCATAGGGAGAATCTCTCCCATAGAGAGAAGATCTACCTCTGACAGAATAAGATCAAATGTGTGGCCACCCGTGTGAGTAGCCTCCGATACCCATTGAACCAGGCCCAAATCCTCACAGGAGTTAATGATGTTAGAAAAAGCGGAGTCCAGTTTACCATTATACCACAGATTAAAGTCACCAAGGACCAATAATCTCCGATGGGTAGTGCTCATGTTCGTCAACATCTCCAGCAACGCCTGCTGCTGTTGCTGGTTGAGCGCCCCCGGCGGTCTATAGCAAATAATGCCTGTTATGGTCTGACCCTGCAAGTTAGTAATCAAGAAACCCAGGCACTCAAAACCCAGCACTTCATCAATATCTAAATAGGCAAGCTTGAGCGAGTCCTTATAAATTAGACCCAACCCACCACCCCTACCACTCGTTCTAGGTTTATGCAGAATTTTGTAGTTAGGGGGGCATGCAAGGCCAAGGTCGATCTTACATTCAGGAAGAGTCCAGGTCTCTGTCATAAACAGAATATCCAGGTCATGGGACTCAAGTGCCAGTTGAATCTCTATCTTGTGCTTCCCCAATGATCTTACATTTAGTAAGCCACACGGAATTGTACCCTGTTTCAAAAACTCGGACAGGGGGCGAGCAGAGTCCGCCAAACAAATCCCACCCTTGGCCTGCCTCTCTAATTCAATTTGTCGGAGTTCCGCCGACGAATACTGGATAGACCTACAGGCAGCATTACCAGAGTTCCTACCAGCCACTACCGGAACGGCAGCATGGCTGGCGCTGAGCGCGGCCCTAGCGCGGACGGGCGCAGACGGGCTGGACTCAGGCACGACTCCGGCATGCCACCGTCGCGCCCACTGCACGCGTCCGCTGCGTGCTCGCGTCAGCATCTGTTTTTATCTGATTGGGCCAGGGCCTGGGGAAAAGACTAGACCGCTACCAGGCAACAATGGCGGCTCCGCTCGCACGGATGGACCTCGCCAGACTAGGACTGCGGGGAGCCAGATGAAACAGGCTCTCAAGACGCCAGCAGCACCGGGGGATTACCGTGGGCAGTACAGTGCTATGTGCAATATAGAGCGGGTAAACAAGAAGCTAAAAATTACGAGCACACAATATTATTAAAATTGCTGTTAATCGTAATACAGTGTAATCCTTTTAAAAACGCGCTAGTAATAAGCAGCAGAAAGCTCCTGCAACTGTCCTTCACACTCTACAATCTCTAATGCTGCGTGCTTGCGTCAGCATCTGTTTTTATCTGATTGGGCCAGGGCCTGGGGAAAAGACTAGACCGCTACCTGGCAACAATAGCGGCTCCGCTCGCACGGACGGACCTCGCCAGACTAGGACTGCGGGGAGCCAGATGAAACAGGCTCTCAAGACGCCAGCAGCACCGGGGGGATTACCGTGGGCAGTAAAGTGCTATGTGCAATATAGAGCGGGTAAACAAAAAACTAAAAAGTACGAGCACACAATATTATTAAAATTGCTGTTAATCGCAATACAGTGTAATCCTTTAAAAAACGCGCTAGTAATAAGCAGCAGAAATCTCCTGCAACTGTCCTTCACACTCCACAATCTCTAAAGGTTTTGGTGGAGTGATTGGATTATTTTAGGACAGAATGTGGAAAAAATTACATTTTAGCTATACTTTGCCCCATTAGGTTGAGTTATCAAATCAAATCCTAAAAGGTTTTTTTCTCTACAGAATACAAATAGAGTCCTGTGTACTTCTCTTAAGAGTCAACAGTGAAGGAGCTTATATAGAAGTGAGATCTTGAGACTTATTGACCACATGAGGCATTTTATAGGTAAGTGATAATGCTTAATGATAATCACCCTCTGATTAATTGGCAGTCCATCTTTCAGGATGGACACAAAATGATTTGCTGATACTAAACTTTATACCCTTTTTCTTTTTTCTCTTTTCTTTTCTTTGGTTCTTTATTATCCTTCATCTTTTTGATTTTCTGTCTTTGCTAGGGAAATGTCACTCTACCTGATCAACCAATAACTCTTTGTGTATTGAACAATATGCCGATAAACTGAGTTAGCTTGACTCTGGTTGAAAAAATCATGTAGTATAAAGAACTGTTAGTAAGATCAAAAACAGAATGTACCAGCTATGTTGCCTTTGAAATAAAATCAAGAATTATGATGTGCATGATGAATATATTAAATACATAAGACATTAAATATAAGGAACCACAATAAGTGAGAGTCAATTTCAAGTAACTGGCTATAAAAGCCACTTGATATAGAGATATGAAATATGAATTACAGTCAGAAACGAGGAAAATAATTGCTGTTAGAAATGACCCAGGAGTTGATGTTATTGAAGAATAAAAAGATAGCATGCAATCACCCATAGTATAGAAAAGTTAGAAGCTGTTATAGTCCAACAATGTAGAAGCTAGACTGACCCTGCCTGTCATGTACAGTAATATATATAAAGTGATTGACGTTTTCATATATCTGCATAAAGCAATAACTGCTTCAAAGCATGGTTACCAAATGACTGATTTATTTTTCACTTTTTTACAGATCTTTATGCAAAATTGCTTTGTCTTGTGAGTGTTTGTGTTGTATATGTAGGACGGCCACCTGATGAAGGCTACAGGCCGAAACGTGCGTTGTGTGATTTAACAGCATATTGCCTACATCTGTAAATACATCAACCAAAATCACGTTTTGTATATGTCTTTTTGTGTGTTTTTTGTTTACCTAAAATTTATGTGTCTTAAAATTTTTTTAGGAAAAACAAAAGAAATACAATTATGGATAAAATATTAATTTTCTAAAAAATAGCAAAAATAAATTATATTTCAAACTCATATTGAACCTATCATGTGCTTTGTTTGATTGTCATTTGTTATATGAAAGCGATACGTTGACCATTTTAGGGCAGTAGATATCCCATTGTTTGCTAATTGTGTCCTTTACTTACCTGTGTGATTGGATAAGTACACACATGTCCAATCAGTCCCGCCCCCTCCCTTCACCACTCTGAAAACACAACCTCAGGCAGGTTGTAAGATGGGGGATTACTTCCCCTTGAATCCTGAGGGTCCCTGGGGGCCAACCAGCCCACAGGGTACCTCCAGTAAGCGTAACCCAGCTGCATTGCAGAGAGTTGGTCCAAGGCCACGCCCCTTTTTACGGAATAGCAGAGTTGTTGTGATTTAAATTTTACTTCTTTGGAATAATTCCAATCCTTCGCGTTAGTTTGTGCAAAGCGTATTTATTGGCACATCAAGTGATCAAGTGAACAGCCAACACGTGTTGCACCCCTAAATGGCCAGCAGGCCTGGGGCTTCTTCAGGGCAATAGTAATACGATTTTTGGTCCCGGCTCTTAGCGTAGTCAGGATGGGTTAAGATTCGATCTATTAGTCACGGCGTAATGCCTGGTCTATCCAGCTCCGGTTCGGGTAACTTGCCGGAAACACGTGTTGGCTGTTCACTTGATGTGCCAATAAATACGCTTTGCACATTCCAAAGAAGTAAAATTTAAATCTTCATGCCCCAGCACAACTCTGCTATTCTCTACTCAAACAAGGGGGTGAAGGGTGTCCCCCTGCTGAGGGCGGAAGCACAAACAGATTGGAAGCTCATTAAACTGGTTAGTAAGGGATTGTGATCTTCTTACCCTTCCAACTCGTGCACACACCCCTTTTTACACCTCTCAGCAACGCAGCTCTATGGCGCTTACTGGAGGTACCTGGTGGGCTAGTTGGACCCAAGGGACCCTCAGGATTCAAAGGGACTTAATCCCCCAACTTACAATGCACCAGAGGGCCTGTTTGCACAGTGGTGAAGGGAAGGGGTGGGCCTGGGGTGACAAGTGTGCAAACGCACCCCATGGCGCATTTTAAGTTGGGGTATTAAGTCTCCTTAAATCCTGAGGGTCCCTGGGGCCCAACTAGCCAACCAGGTACCTACAGTTAGCACCACAGAGCTGCGTTGCAGAGAGGTGGTCCGAGGCCACACCCCTATTTTCACCTCTCTGCAATGCAACTCTAAACAGGAGAAAAGGAGCTTTGATAGATTTCGTGGGCACACCCCTGTGACACAAGCACCCATTCAAGAGTGCTCTATTCAAGGTGTTTTGGTGCAATAATATATATATATATATATATATATATATATATATATATATATATATATATATATATATATATATATATATATATACATATATATATATATTTATATATATATATGTGTGTGTATATATATATATATATATATATATATATATATTTAGATTAGCAACTTGCCCAAAGCATTTCAGGACGCACAATCAGCAGACAAACCATCCGGTTTATTTAGGCACACCAACACCTACAATTCAGAATGTTTTCATGCCGACGCGTTTCGAGGCAGGCAGCCTCTTCTTCATGGGCAGCTGAAAATGAACAAACACAGAAGGGCTCCGCATGCATGTTTGTTAAGTTCCCGCCCACCAGAGGCGTTGCTAAGTGCTTCGTTAATTGATTGATGCATGCTGGGAAAGGAAGTCCGTTCCTGAGCAAAGTGTACCCTAAGTGGGGTCTGTGATGTTCAAAAATACAGCAAAAGTATTTTCCTGTAGTAGGATTCCAAACAGGAGCCTTGGTGTCGTTTCAGCCAGTGTCTGGTGATCTGCTTAATGGCATGATGCTGTTCACGCCGCAGCTTCTCCAAAGATTGGTGATGGTGCTGTCCTGCGCGGTCGAGCCACCGCGTATTTAAGATAGATTAGCAACTTGCCCAAAGCATTTCAGGACGCACAATAAGCAGACAAACCATCCGGTTTATTTAGGCACACCAACAGCTACAATTCAGAATGTTTTCATGCCGACGCGTTTCGAGGCAGGCAGCCTCTTCTTCATGGGCAGCTGAAAATGAACAAACACAGAAGGGCTCCGCATGCATGTTTGTTAAGTTCCCGCCCACCAGGGGCGTTGCTAAGTGCTTCATTAATTGATTGATGCATGCTGGGAAAGGAAGTCCGTTCCTGAGCAAAGTGTACCCTAACTGGGGTCTGTGATGTTCAAAAATACAGCAAAAGTATTTTCCTGTAGTAGGATTCCAAACAGGAGCCTTGGTGTCGTTTCAGCCAGTGTCTGGTGATCTGCTTAATGGCATGATGCTGTTCACGCCGCAGCTTCTCCAAAGATTGGTGATGGTGCTGTCCTGCGTGGTCGAGCCACCGCGTATTTAAGATAGATTAGCAACTTGCCCAAAGCATTTCAGGACGCACAATCAGCAGACAAACCATCCGGTTTATTTAGGCACAGCAACAGCTACAATTCAGAATGTTTTCATGCGTTGCAGAGAGGTGGTCCGAGGCACCACCGCTATTTTCACCTCTCTGCAATGCAACTCTAAACGGGAGAAAAGGAGCTTTGATAGATTTCGTGGGCACACCCCTGTGACACAAGCACCCATTCAAGAGTGCTCTATTCAAGGTGTTTTGGTGCAATAATATATATATATATATATATATATATATTACCTACTGGCGGTCGCCAGTAGGTATATATAGTTAGGATTTTTTCCCTATGGGATTTTTGAAAATTCTATGTCTAATAACTTTGGCGTTTGTGGACGGAATTGGCAAATTATTTTGTTTTTTTGCGTGGGTAGCGCCCGGTTCGCGAACCGGGAAGCGTTCTGGGCAGCGTACTATCATGAAAAATGAATGATAGACTTTTCAAATACTGTATGTTAATTGATTGTTGGTTTTGTTGATTATTTTTTTATTTTTTTATTTTTAAGCAATTATTTATTATTGTGATTGTGTTTCAAAATGTAATAACATTTCTAACATTTAACTAGTTTATGAATTACATATAAAAATGATTAAAGACTCAAACAATTTTTTAATATTACATACAATTTTATTTTTCGGATTGTTTTTCAAAATTTAATAGAACGTCTGGCATTTGACTGTCCGATATGTCCTCTTGTTGAGTGAACATAAGTTCCCACATTTGACCGTCATCATAATGGAGTAAATGATCGACAGATTCTACACATTGAAGTAATTCATAGTCCCGTGACTCATCCATGAATTCTAAGTCATCAATGGGTTCCATAACTTGTTCATTGTTGCTGTCCAGAACAATTTCGAAGGAAACATTCTGCTCACCTTCCATTTTATTGCTGTAATTTGCATAAAAAATAAATATATCAGTAGAGATAGGGCACTGTTGGGTTTAAGTTCAGACAGGTACTTGTGAGTTTATAACAGAGAAGTAATCTATGGGCACTGTATGGTTTCAGGCGTGAAGTAGTACTATTAAAAAGTGCCTGTGAAGAAGCCTAAGTAAATTCATAATTATACCACAGAAACCTAAATCAATCCATAATTATAATAAAGAAGCCTTTCTCAATGTCTAACTCTTACAGAGGGATAGTATATAACTATCTGAAAATGTTTTCAAATTTATAAAATAATATCTCACCTTCTAAAAACAAGTTTAAGTTGTGAGTGAAAATGATCTTGCAATGTAGTTCAGGAAGTAGTAGTCAAAATGGCTGTGTTTCTCTCTCTTTCTTTATATATATTCAGATACATAACCAATCAAATGTCAGGTAAAAAAAGTAGAAAATGAAAGTAACATTTTAATTGGTTGTCAATTCCAACACTTCAGATGTGTTTTGAGAAGTAATTTACCTCAGGGTATTTAGAGAGGTCTACAGGCTAAATGGCTAAATGGAATTCCAATCAAATTTGTGAAAATGGTAGGGATTGGTATGTAGTATGAGCTAATCTATATTTGGTGAAATTGTCTCCAGTCGCTTTTCTGTAAACTACTTTCCCACCTTTTTAGATGGTGCGCTTCCCAGGGAGCGACCCGGTACGCGAACTGGTGAGCGCCCCGGTTCGCGAACCTTAAGCATTACGGGAGTCCACCATTTTGTGTTTCGGTCGAATTAAGATACAAGATGGAGGGCAAATAATGTTCAGAATGGGTAGAAGGGGGCACGGTAGACTTATTTTGACCCCCTAGGTTTTCTGAGGGTGGCTGAGGAGGCTTATATGTGCGAAAAAAAAACATTTTTTAAAAAAATTTCGCGAGGTTAGCTCCCGGTTCGCGTACCGGGAAGCGCCCCAGGGAGCGTACTTTGTTGAAAATTAGTGAAAAATGTTAGAGTAAAATAATAATTGTGAGTGATCAGATGTAGGGTAGCTCTGAGAAGAGCTTTTGGGTTTATGGTACATTTAGGTACTTATAAGTAGGTACCAATGCACAGTCTTAAATTCAGAATGAAAATTCTGTTGCCCTCATCTGAAAAGTGAACTCCATCTCCTCTGTAGATATCTTGCATGTAGTAACGCAAGTTATTGTTGTACAGGGAGCCCATTCCATGGTCTCTCATGTAAGCTGAAACAGATTTGTTTACATGCTTCCTCGACTTCTCAATTTGTGGACAAAATTGGTTTGACCACCTCCCTTTCTGTCTTTGGCATATATTTGAATATACCAAGGCAGTTTGAGGAAAAAGTGCCATCAATTGCTCAAAGGTGTCCTTTAAAAGCATTTCCAGACCTACCCCAGTCAAAGTGCTCAAATCATTACCTCCACAGTGCACAATTAACAGGTCAGGTTTTGGCAAATGCATAAAGGTTTTCACCAATGGTATCAATTGGTGACATTTTAATCCTCTGTGGCCAAACCACTTAATTTCCACATCTTGTAAATTGAGGTTAGGTAAATTCCTGTTCTCAGCATACCTCAGCATACCTCTGAGCCCAATAGATGTAACTATGTCCAACAATCCAGACAGAAAACATGGTGAGAGAAGGTTCTCCTGCAGTCAGATGAAGTGTGGCAATGAAATGGCAGTTGAAAAAATAAGAGTTTAAAATGAAAAAAACTGTGGAGTTTCTGTGTTAATGAAGCAGTAACAGTGATTGGTGGATTTTGATTGCTGAAAACAGAAAGTTAGGGTGCATGGATGAGTTGTTTGAAAGATGTATTTTGAGTGGTCAAGAAAAAATCATTAATTGAAAGAATGCACTGGATATGAGGTGCACTGAGAGGTCAGAGTTCAATTGCAACATTGTTGTGTGAACTTGCAAACACCAGAAGTCTTCCAAGAGGTGGTTGCCATGCAGAAAAGGCATGAAATGGCAGAGGGGGGAAGGGTTTTCATTTGAAAAAAAGTGAGGGAAGAGTTTTGATTGGGTGACATGAGAGATATGTGTGAAGAATTACAGCATTTCTGTGCTTTTGATAGCTGCAGACTCTGGAGTGCATACCTTTTGCTCTGCTGAAGACAAATTGGTGTGTTTCTGAGACTGTTTTGAAACTCAAAGTATTTGCTAAGGTGAGAAAATATTTCTTTAATTTAGATAGAGAATAGTGTGCTTTAAGGAGAAAATTATGAAGAAAGTTGTGTTTTTCAAATGTTGCTTTGTCTCAAGTGTTTTACAAATAGATTTTGTTTTTTTGAGAAAATGTAATTGGAGAAAATGTGAAGTATTAGTACTGACAGGGTGTTTTTCTGCATAGGAGCTGTGGAGTCTTTTCAAATTATGACTTGAAAATCGTTTTTGAGGAAATGAATGGTTATAATATTTCTGACAAGGACATAATGGTGTATGCTTCTTTATAAGGCAATTGACTGTCTCTGATGTTATTTTTCCCATTTTAATGTAAGACCTTTCTCTGTGGCGCAAATTGCTTGTAAATATGCTCCCACCTGTGCATGGCAAATTTAGATTTTGAATGTTTGTGTTACATAGCCATGTTAAAAGTGATACAAACATGCTGCAAAGGCAATAAAAAAACGCTTTTATGTGTCTTAAGGACATTTTAAGTCATTTTCCCATGTGCAGTGTTTTGAAATTATGATTTGAAAATCGTTTTTGGGGAAAAGGAATTGTTTTTAAATTTATGACAAGGACATAATGGTGTATGCTTCTTTATAAGGCAATTGACTGTCTCTGATGTTATTTTTCCCATTTTAATGTAAGACCTTTCTCTGTGGCGCAAATTGCTTGTAAATATGCTCCCACCTGTGCATGGCAAATTTAGATTTTGAATGTTTGTGTTACATAGCCATGTTAAAAGTGACCCAACCATGCTGGAAAGGCAATCAAAAAACACTTTCATGTGTCTTAAGGACATTTTAAGTCATTTCCTCATGTGCAGTGTTTTCAAATTATGATTTGAAAATCGTTTTTGGGGAAAAGGAATGGTTTGTAAATTTATGACAAGGATATAATGGTGTATGCTTCTTTATAAGGCATTTCAGTGTCTCTGATGTCATTTTTCCCATATTACATTAAAAGACCTTTCTCCGTGGGGCACATTCCTTGTAAATATGGTCACACTTGTGCATGGTAAATTTAGATTTTGACTGTTTGAGTCACATAACCATGTTAAAAGTGACCCAAAAAAATTGCAAAGGCTTTCAAAAAACACTTTCATGTGTCTTAAGGACATTTTAAGTCATTTCCCTGTGGGCAGTGTTTTCAAATTATGACTTGAAAATCGTTTTTGAGGTAAAGGAATGTTGTTAAAATTTATGTGCGCCATATGCCCCCAAATTTCTTTTTCAGGGGTGCAGCAGGGTGTTCTTGAGACACCCCTGCACCTTTGGAAAAATTCGTAATTTGTGATGAGCTAATTGCTAATCGCAAATTGCACCTTCATTCCTATGGGCATCCTGGCCCATGGAAATGAATGGGTAATTTGCAATTAGCAATTTGCTCATCGCAAATTAGGAATGGTAAAGAATCGCTATTTATTCCTTAAAATTCGCTATTTTGGAAATGCAAAATAGTTTGATGATACATATGGCGGTTGATCTCTAACAAGATAAGAAGCTTAGGGATACATTTATGATGACTGGCGCAATGAAGTGGACATCACTTACTTCATTGGTAGAGCTTTACATGTATTATCTCCTCTGTATTCTTCATCAAGCGTAACTTTAATCTGCAATCCTGAGTAGGCCTCACCTTAAACAAACCTCTGGTTAGGCCACACCTTATCGTCATCATGAATTAATCATTTAAAATGCTAGGGACAGATTTATGATAGGTGTATGCCTCTTTTGCGCCACTTACAAAACACTGCCCACGGGGAAATGACTTAAAATGTCCTTAAGACACATGAAAGTGTTTTTTTAAAGCCTTTGCAATTTTTTGGGGTCACTTTTAACATGGCTATGTGACTCAAACAGTCAAAATCTAAATTTACCATGCACAGGTGGGAGCATATTTACAAGGAATGTGCTCCATGGGGAAAGGTCTTATAATGTATTATGGGAAAAATGACATCAGAGACACTGAAATGCCTTATAAAGAAGCATACACCATTATGTCCTTGTCATAAATTTACAAACCATTCCTTTTCCCTAAAAACGATTTTCAAATCATAATTTGAAAACACTGCACATGTGGAAATGACTTAAAATGTCCTTAATTCAAAATTTGCTATTCCTTATTTTGCGATTGCACTGAAGGATTTGCAAATTTTGCGATTCCTTAAATGCAATGTATCAAACAAAAAATATGTAAAAAATGACATTAAGGATTTGGAAACTACCACCAACTTCTAGTTTGTGGTAATTTGCGAATTCTTTTCAAAAAGCTTTTTTTCCAAAAAACAAAAGGTGCCATATGACGCCAATACATGCCCTTAGGGCATGTATGTGCGCCATATGCCCCCAAATTTCTTTTTCAGGGGTGCAGCAGGGTGTTCTTGAGACACCCCTGCACCCTTGAAAAAATTCCTAATTTGCGATGAGCTAATTGCTAATCGCAAATTGCACCTTCATTCCTATGGGCCTCCTGGCCCATGGAAATGAATGGGTAATTTGCAATTAGCAATTTGCTCATTGCAAATTAGGAATGGTAAAGAATTGCTATTTATTCCTTAAAATTCGCTATTTAGGAAATGCAAAATAGTTTGATGATACATATGGCGGTTCATCTGTAACAAGATAAGAAGCTTAGGGATAGATTTATGATGACTGGCGCATCACCAGGGATGTGCCAGTCATCCTGCGCCGCTGTTCCGCCACCCATGGTGTGCTGCATTTACAATGCGGCACAGCATGGGGCAAAAATGGCACAGATGCGTGATGTATCTGTGCTGTAAAGGTGGCGCATTGCTGGAGTTGTATCGCAAGTGCGATGCAGCTCCAGCAAGGCTCAGGGGTGCCCCATCTCCACAATGTTGCGTCAAGACCTATGCCTGCTTAAAGCAGGCGCAGGGTTTTGACGCAGATTTCTCCTATCTGATTGTAAATGTGGCACACCATGGGTGGCAGAGCAGCGGTGCACGTTAACTGGTGCATGCCTGGGGATGTGCCATTTAACATAAATCTGCCCCTTTACATTTAAGTATGTGCAGGGGACACAGAGTCGGTGAGGCTTATCCAAGGTTAAGAAGAGATGAGTCCTGTTCACTGAAAAATTAGACATAGGCTTCACCTGCTCAGCATCGCTGGACATGGCTAAATAATAGCTGCAAAATGTTACTCTTGTTAAACAATTTTACTATTATAATCTCTGAGATTTGTCTCTTACTCTGCAACATCTCATTGTTGTTATCTTTCTTTAAAGATAAAGACAACATCAACATGAGCGACAATCAGCAATCAGTTGATTTTGACCTCATCATTGAACTTGTAATTGAAACATCAGTGGATGTTGATCCCTTGGATGATTTAAATCCTGAGGATGAAGAAGAACGTGATGAGGATACAGATTTGTCCGAATTATATGACATAGGTTGGGAAGCTGACCTGCTTGATCCTATGGAACTATAAACATTTATTTTTAAAATTTATAATAAATAAAAAGTAAAAATGTAAACCGTTTAATTTAAAAATAAAGACACCTTCAAAAACAGGTTATGTGTAGTGTCTTCAATAAAATATTAAAATATGCCCATAAAATTAGATCAGATTCACATATAAGATAGCACAGGTAACATGAATATAAATTCCATTTCTTTTCTGCTATTTCTGTATTCTAAAATTGCCATGCACTAAAAAATCTTATATGTAAAAATGTAAAGTAGTGTTTTAAGTTTTTGATTACTGTTATTGATGTACTGTTGGGTAATAGTGGTTAATAACATTTTTTAATATATTTTACCACAGATTCAACTGCAGATCATTTCAACATTTCACCATGCCAACGAAAGAAAGACTGAGAAAGGCTGCAAAACGTCAAAGACAGCAGGTGATTGAAAAAAAGCAGCAGTCCTCTAACAAAAAGATTTGTCAAGTCAACAAGAAAGCACCGGGTAAGAGTACAAAAACATTCATAAGAAATATTTGTAGTAAAAAAAATATTACTACAGAAAATGTTTCAGTCCAGAAAAAGAGAAGCAATTCAAATGGAAAGGAAAGGCCAATCAAAAATGTTACTGCTAGAGCAAGAGATAACTCTGTGCATGATAGTAGAAGGAAACAACAGTTTAGGGACATTCGTAAACGAATGTTCCGCAACAGGATAATTGGCAATTTGTTAAAAAATATTAAGAAAGGTCAACAGAAAGTGGTTTTTTATAAGAGAAAAAAAAAGTTGAGAAAGTTATTGATCAGGCATTTGAAATTAAACGTAAGTTATTTATTTTGATAATCAATAGAATTAGGAAGCTAAACAAGGCAATTTATGATTTCAAAAGAAATAGTAGCTGGAAGAGAATAGTTAATCGTAGTAATTTTTGTGAAGTTTTTTCTGGAGAATGGATGCATAGTTCAAGCTGTGAGGCATTTTTTAATGAGGAGAGTTATTTCCAGGATAATGATTTGGTGCATGCAGTTGACACCAGTGGTCGTGCTTATGAAGTGAAAGATGGTTGTCCAGTTGAAAAAGAAAAACTTGTGACAACAGAGGCAGAAGAGGTGTTAGGTAATGAGGTTTTAGGAAGACGTGCTAAGGGTCCTGTGTACACCTGGAAGTGTAGTAGTATTTGCAGTGTGCGACAGGATTCCATCAATTTGCTTTGTGATTTTGTACGGTCATTTAATAAGAAAAGTTTGAAGCAGAAAATAAGGTTGTTGCAAGAATTAGATCCTTGCAGAGTGAGAGAAGTGACAGGTTTGCATGGTCATTCACTGGCTTGTCTTTCCAGGAGAGTATGCCAGAGTGTTTTTCATCATTTCAGGATGCTAGCAGTGCATCATAATAAAGTGAGGAAATTAGTTAGAATGTTGTATTATGCTAAGAGTCCAGCAATTATGCTTAAAAAATTATGTGCTGCTCTTTTGCATGGTTCTGAAATAGATGTGAAGAATATATGTGAAGAAATTGAGTTTTGTTACTTTGGAAATAAAGAGGAGAATGTTGAAATTGACCAAGAAGAAGCGGGTGATGTGGAAGATAGTGTACAGGTTTCCAGTACAGATAATTTCCAGAGGGAAATTGCCACGTTTCAGGTCAAATCAAGTGAGAGGCCAAATTTCACTTGTGTGTGTTGTCGACGCACTTATTATAAGAATCAGACTAAGTTAGTGGATTTATATGCAAAAAGTGAAAGGGAAAATAATAGTGAATGGAAGGATTTCGCAACATACTTGATGGTAGAAAATTGTTTTGATTTGGGATTGGATCAACGTGTGTGTACTTATTGTTGTTGCAAATTAAATCAAAACCAGATGCCTGCTAGAGCAGTTCATAATAATCTGGAATTGGTTGAGATTCCTTCTGAATTGAAGGATTTAAATACTTATGAATCTATTTTGATTCAAAGTATCCATCCCTTTCAGGCTATTGTAAGAATGGAGCCAAAGACAGGGAAATTGCCTCCAACAGATTTACAGAGAGGATTAAAGGGAAGAGTTGTTTATTTGCCTCTAGATTTGAAGAAAAACATTAACATAATTGGAGTAGAAAAAGTGGACGAGGAACCTCTGGTTATCTTAGTTAATGGGGTTCCGACAAAGAATAAGAAAATATGGCAAGATTTAGTAGATGTTAGGAAAGTTAAAAAGGCAACATTGTATTTGAAAAAAAATAATAAATACTATAAGAATGTATATGTTGCAGAAGAGGAAGTAAGTGAGGAAGAGGATAGCGATTTGTGTGCTGGTCAAATTGAGAAAGTAGAAACTTCTACTAGTGAAGAAATATATGAACATTATAGTGTTCATCCTTTGCATTCCAAGGAAGTCATGGGGAATGCTATTGAGTTGTTTCAAATGAAACAAGCCAAAGGGAGTCCCATTAGTGTTTGGGAGGAAAGTTTGGAAGCTCGGTGTTTCCCACAGCTTTTTCCAACAGGTCAGGGAGGAAGATATGATGAGCGACCTCATCAAATTCCTGCTTCTGAATACCGGACTTTGCGATTGTATGCAGGAGATGCTAGGTTTCGACAATGCATTCCTTATTTGTTTCATCTCCTGTTTGAAAGCGATCTGTCTGGACTGTCATATGCAGTGAACCACATCTTGAAAAGTGGTATACACATGCAAAACATCTCGGCAAGTGACTTTATGGATAAAGTCAATGTCCAAGACAGTATTTTGGATTCTCACCTGATTAATCTCATGGCGTGTCAGCGTGGTACTAATGAGTACTGGTACCATCGTCATGGTGATTTAAAATGTATGCTGAGGAACTTAGGTACTCCCACATGGTTCCTCACTCTGAGCTGTGCCGAGTATGGCTGGGAAGACTTACTTGAATTTCTACGAGAGGCAAATGCTAACGTAGAAAACATCGAATTCAAGACACCCGGAGAACTGTGCTCTTTGGATCCAGTCAATGTATGTAGGTACTTCAATCATAGATTTGAAGCTATGATGTCTTTCATCATGAATAAGAAGAATCCACCTCTTGGAGAGGTGCTGGATTTCTTCTGGAGAAAGGAGTACCAAGCAAGAGGTGCTCCTCATATACATATGTTGCTGTGGATCACCTAAATTTGGAACGGATCCAGAAGACTCAGTGATGAGTTTTATACAACAGTATTCTACGTGTGCTGTTCCAAACGCAAAGGAGAAGAAAAGCCTAAGAGAAAAAGTTCTGCGTTTCCAAAGCCATCGATGTGGAAAGTACTGTCGTCGTAAATTCCGAAACAAGGACAAGTTCTACACCAAATGTCGTTTCGGTTTTCCACGACCGGTGATTTCTAAAGGAAGAGTAAACAGTTTGATGTCTTCGCTGCGACATAATGTGATGAAGAAATCACCTAAAAACACATACAATTTGAAGAGGAACGAAGAGTCCAAGTACATCAACGACTACAACCCGGTGATTTTGTCCATGTGGAATGCTAACATGGATATACAGTTTGTGGCTGATAACTGTATGGCTGTGGCTCGGTATGTGACGTCTTACATCACCAAAAAAGAGAAGACAGAATTGAAGGATATGTGGGAGGACATTTCCCATGAAAAGAGCCTCAGCAAGAAGTTGTACAGTTTCAGTCTGAAGATGTTGTCGCATCGAGAAATCGGAGCGTACGAATGTTCTGACCGGTTGTCTTCAGCAAGTCTCTATGCCAAGTCCAGGAGTATCATTTGGGCGAGTCTTGGTCTTGCTGCAACGCGTAATCGAGTTCTCAAACCTGTGCGGGAAATTGAGTATTTGGCGAAAAGGAGCCAAACAGTACCGACATTTTGAAGACCAACATGTTGGATACATATTATCCAAATCGAAGCATTCACCTCGAGAATGTTTGTCTGTATGAGGTTCTTCAAAATTACATATTCAAGAGGAACATCAAAGAAGATACTGAGAAAGGAGTGTATGCTGTAATAGGAAGTGAGGGATGTCTGGTCAAGCAAAGAAAATGCCACTTGGTAAACCATCGAAAATTGAGTGGCGAATCTCCTGAAAAAAAGGAGTTTTTCTATTTAGCACTTTTGCAACTTTTCAAGCCTTGGCGTGCAGAAGAGGAACTGCTTGGAGATTTTCTCTGTTACGAAGACTCTTTCAATGCCGCCAAGGAGACCATAGAATGTCCTGCTTTTCCCAAATATGTACAAATGTTGAATGCGGAAATTGAGCAGGAAGCAATGATTGCAGCCGAGATTGCCAGAGACAGTTCTCAGGACAGTCAGAGTTCTGCTTCATTGAGTCAGGATCCACTAGGAGGACCTCTTATCGAAAATGAAGCTGCCACTGCTATGAATGAAGTGGAAAGAGCCATGGCACATGCTCAGGAGGATGCGGTTAACTTAGAAGAGTTGGAAAGACAACTCAACGTTGAGCAGAGGAAAATATATGACGAAGTTACCATGCAAATTGATCATGGATTAAGTCATGACAAGAAAGAGTGCTCATGTACGTCGTTGAAGCCTGTCCGACTGTACGTGAGTGGAGAAGCGGGAACTGGAAAAAGTTTCCTTATTAAAGCAATTTCATGTTATTTGCAGGAAAGGACAGAGTCATCGCTGTCTTGTGTTGTCACCGCTCCAACTGGACTGGCAGCACATAACATTAAAGGGATTACTTTACATCGTTTACTGATGCTGCCAGTGGAGTATGACAACAAATTACAATATCACAAGCTATCTGGAGATGCTTGTTTTGAAGTTTCAAGAATCTTGAGGAAAATGAAACTTCTTATCATTGACGAAGTAAGCATGGTTTCCAATGTCATGCTTGCCTTTGTGCATTTGAGAATGCAAGAAGTTCTCAAAACAGAGTATGATGTGTTATTTGGTGGCAAACACATCATTGTTTTCGGAGATCTTCTGCAGCTGACACCAGTGAAAGGGCAACCTGTGTTCAAAATGCTCACGCATGAAGATACCAGGAAGTGCCTAGGCAGCATTGGCAACGTCAATATATGGTTAAACTTCAATTATGCTGAACTGCATGAAAATATGCGTCAGGCGAAGGATGAAGTTTACAAGACTATTCTACAAGATGTTAGAATTGGAAAAGTGACCGAGCATGGGAAAGAAGCTTTACATGCACGATTACTGTCAAATTTATATCCAGAACAAGATGTTGTGCCTGAGAATATTTTTCAGAAAATTACTGAGAAGAAATCTGGAATATGTTTGATGCCAACTCTTGCAGAATGTGCCAAATTCAACAACAAAATGTTGCATTTAGAAAAGCAAGAGATTGTGAAACTGGAAGCTATTGACAGAGTAGAGCATATGGGATCAACAATTATTTTGTCTGAGAATCTGAAAACAAAATTGGATTCATTAGAGAAGAGTATATCTAAAACTGCAGGTTTTGAAAAGACTCTGAATGTGTGCTTGAACTGCCGTATAATTTTAAGAAGGAATTTACATGTTGAAAGAGGTCTGGTAAATGGATCAATGGGTAATGTTGTTGATTTTGTAAAATACAGAAATAGAGATGGAATTGAATTTTTAAAAATTAAATTTGATGGCATTGAGGAAGTACAGCTAATTGGTCGTTGTTCTGATAGATTTTTGCTTGTAAAAGACTTATATGTTCGCCGTAAGCAGTTTCCTGTTTGCTTGGCATATGCGGTGACAATCCATAAATCGCAAGGTTTAAGTGTAGACAGTGCATTGGTGAATATTGGCAGTTCTGTGTTCAAGGAGGGTATGGCATATGTGGCATTGTCACGAGTTAGAACTTTATCGGGATTGTACTTGATTGAGTGTGATGTCACAAGCATTTGTGCGGATCTAGATTGTGTTAAGGAATACAATAGGTTAAGAAGAGAGTATGCGCCACATTTGCCTCAATATCCTTTGTTTGAGAAACGTGTGGTAGGCCGGAAACGAAGAAATGTGACCAATACTGGGGAGGTTGTAGCAAAAAGACGAAAAGTCGATGAACCTGAAATTATAAGCAGAAACAAAAAGGATTCTGTTGAAGATGTTGTTGGTTTTCAATTTGAAAACAGTTCTGGTGTCAACTGCTATGCTAATGTAGTGGTTAATGTTTTGTTTTCTCTAGAAAATGTAAAAGAAGAGATTGTGGTCAATTCTGATCAAAGATTTTGCAGTTTGTTAAATTCTGTGTTAGAGAAATGTAGCACTGATAGAACAAACATAGAAAGTGTGTCTGAAATTCGAAATCTGTTAGACAGATGTTCAGGCCAAACACAATTCTCTCAAAATATTCAGCAAGATTGTCAGGAGTTTTTAATGTATATGCTTGATGTATTGCATGCTGAAGGTGTAGATGTAGATCAGCTGTTTGGGCTTTCTTATCAATGGCAGCATGACTGCGAGAACTGTATGGTATCAAGTACTACTAGTGTAGACTCAGAAAGATTTATATATTTAACTTTGCCAGACAGTAAATCAGTCTCCTTTAATAAGCTAGTAAAAGCAGCTGATCACAACATGGAGTGTAGCCAATGTAAATCTGAAATGATGTCCCCATTATTTATACGAACATATGGCCAGTATGTCATTTTAATGTTCCAACGATGTAGGCCTGATGGAACAAAATTGACAACTTTAATTAAAAATGTTGGGGCTTCGCAGTTGTCAATATCAGGAAGGACTTTTGTAACTGCAGCAATTATATATCATGACGGTCCTTCAATAACATCAGGACATTACACAGCTTATTTAAAGTCTAGAAATGGCTGGTCATTCTGCAATGATTCTGTTTTAATTTTCAAAAAAAAATTGCCATATGACCTTAAAAACTCTTACCTGGTGTTTTTAAAACCAAAATTTTAGGGAAAGAATCTCGGGATGTGCTCTGTGGAATTTCAAGAAGTTCTAATGGCTCCTACACGATTTGGCCTTGAGGATAAGTGTAGTTCAGAGACATAACTTCTAACCATAAGACTGGACGTCATGGAGAAATAAGTGCACTTTGAATGAGTTCAGAAAAACTATTTCTTTTTATAAGCTAATTGAAGCAGCCAATCAAAACATAGAGTAGAGGGAATGTAAGTCTGCAATGCTGTCTACTGTTTTACATTGCTTTGTGATTAAAAGTGATGTAGAGAATTAAATAATTGTAGTAGTCATAGAGGTAGTGTAAGTCTGCTTCATAGTAAGCAGTATCAGTGTCATAGGAAATGTAGAACATGACTGAGCAAGAAGGGGAAGATATTACTATTCCAGGATTGTGAAAATGATCTTCAACATTTTAATTCTGAAAGTTGCAGAAATGCCAAATGACGGGATTGGCTTACAAGAAATCTAAGAGTTATAAATGGCTCTGACAAGATTTGGCCTTGTGGAAACTTGTGGTAGAGAGCAAGAAGTCATTTATTGCATGTAACATGTTTTTAAAAACGATGGAGGTTTTCTTTCAGAAAGTGGCGGGCTGAAAGTAATAACAGCACAACAGAGTGTAAGCTGTTCATAGGACATCCTTTGACGTCATGGAAAGTAAGTTAACTTTAAGGAGTTCTGAATTCTGATTTGTTATGTTGTATGGGTTTTTTAAACACAATCATTTTGATTGTGTTTTTTTTTCCCCGCTGTTATATGATGAATACCTTCAAGTCACTGTTTTTAGTGAATTTTGATACATTCTGAGAACAGCAAAAATAAACCATTTAACATGTATAATTAATTCTGTACTGTTTGCATTTATGATGTATATGTAGAACTGTGTAGGAGGCATGGAGAAGGTGAGGCTTCTGTAAGTGTCAAAGTTGTTGCATGCAGTGCTGCACTTCTGCGTACTCTTTCATATGCTGGACTACATCTGCACAATGAGATACCTAAGCAAAGGAAACACAAGTGATGTGATTGTGAAATGAGCAAAAGAAATTGCACGTATTTCAATTACATCACCTGTGTTTCCTATCATTACGAATCACATTGTGCAGATCAAGTTTAGGGCTGTCCAGGGAAACAGAGGAGGTTTGGCCTTTGTTCAAGAGTGCAGTGGACATGACTCACTTCATTGGTAGGCCTGCAAATGTATTATCTTCTCTGTACTCTTCAACAACTCTAAATTTCATCTGCAACCCTGAGTAGGCCTCACCTCCAACAAACCTCTGGATAGGACACATCTTATTGGCATCCTGAAGCAATCATTTAAAATTTTAGTGTCTTGCGACACTTTTCTGAGACAACAGCAATGCAAAAGATGCACCATGTTTTAAGATAGGCCTCACTTCATCTGCAACAAGATACTGTTAGTTTAAAATGTATATCTTTAGGACTGTGTAGGGGGCCTGGAGAAGCAGAAGCTTCTGTAAGTGTCAAAGTTGTTGAAAAACTGTTTGTCCTTCAATCTTTTCCCTTGTCTTTTGTAATTTTTAAATACATGTTTTAATATTTTTGAAATGTTTGTTCTCTCTTTCACAGATTGAAAGTATAAAAACAAAAAGTGAGTAAATTAACGACAATTATAAGGTAAATATTTTGTACTCTTTTCGTTACATTTCTATCACATTTAACTTCTATTAGTTCCACTGCTTCATTTCTTTAACCCTCAGTTTCCTGCCTTTGCTACTTACCTCATTCCTTTCTCTATTACCTACTTACTCAACTCCTTCCACTCTTTTTCTCAGTCCCTCTCTTCTCATAGTTCCTCACTCTTGTTCACTCACTCCGTCTCTATTACTCTTAGTGTCTTTGACTGATCACTCTATCACTACTTGTTCATAATGCTTTCTCTGTGTAGTTGAAGCACACTAAGGGGCATATTATGAACACAGCCAATAAAATTATTGCTGTTTTTATTGGCAGAAAACTGGTGCAAAAGTGGTTTTAGCGGCAGTTTTCTGCCGCAAAAGCGGCTTTAGCGACACATTTCTGACGATAAAAGCTGCAAAACTTTTATTGCCTATGTTGATGATATGGCTCTATGTTACTTACATTTCTTTGCTGTTTCAATTAATCTTTTTCTGTTATTTTTTGTTTTCTGTTTTCTATTTTTTCTCTCTGTTATTCCCCATGTTTTAATCTTATTTTGAACATTCACTCACATTCTCCAAGAAACTCTTCTTTGTTATTGTTCTACTCTCTTTTTTTTTCTTTCACTTCCTTATCTATTTTGTTTTTCACATTTATACCCTCTTCCGTCTTTTCTTCGGTAAATAGATCTATTAAACAGTATCTCTTCTTTACTCCCTATAGCTGTCTTTCTTTTAACATCACTCTCTGTTTACTTTCCTTATACTTACTCTTTTTTTTTTTTTTTTTTTTTTTGGGTTAGCTCCCGGTCCGCGTACCGGGAAGCTAACCGGGAAGCGAACCAAAAGAAATAGAGCTTGCCAGAGTGCTAAACATTCTAGCAATTTTTTTTGAAAGGGGAGGTAGTTCTGAAAAGAACATTTTTTTTAATGTTTTTGTTGTTTTATATTTTTATTGTATTTTTTGAATTTTTTTGTTTTTTTTGTATTTTTTGAACGATTTTATATTTTTTTTGTTTTTTTGGGGGGGGGAAACAACAAAAAACAGGCATTGAAAAGGGCTCAACAGGAGCAAAAAAAAAATTACTGGGGGCGGTTAGGGCAATTATGATTGTTGTAAGCTAGGTTTATTGAATTGATACTCATGTTGCCACATGCTATCAACGCACCACAGTGCATACAAGTATGTTTCATGTGGCCAAAATTCTCTTGGATGTTTGGCACAGTTTCCCGTGCCTCTGCTGGTGTCAATGATATTGACGATCTTGACCTGGCCACAGGAGTTGATGTTGGATTTTGTTCCATATCCCGTATTTCCGCCCGGCTGTAATTGAGTGGATGCTTCCTGGTCATGTGCCTATGCATGGTATAGTTCCCATAACTATACTTTTTATCAGTCCCTCTTGATAATTTATCTTTGCAGATGAGGCAGGTGACATACCTCGCATTCACTTTCTTTTGCCCTGGAGGGATTGAATAAAACTGCCAGATGAAACTGGCTTTCCTATGGGAAACCCGGGGCATCTCTTCCAAGAACTGTGGTTCTTCTCTCTCCTCTTCCTCTATTTCTTCTTCTTCCTCCTCTGTATTGGTCATGACCTGGGGAGGTGGTCCTCTCTTCCCATGAGGAGGTGGAGGTGGTGGTGGGGGTGCACCAGCTGAAGCAACTACTGAAGCCATTTCTCAAGTATTAATAAAGGTCTTCCTCTCACAATGATGAAAGTCAGAGTGAGGAAAGAAGGAGGGGTTTTCATCATTTGGGAAAAACAATAGTTCTCAACCAATGAAAAGTGTTATTTTTAGGTCACCTGACCTAGCCTTACATGATTATGAAACCAAAAGTGAAATGAACCAATGAAAAGTGTTATTAACAAGTCACATGACCTGTTATGCTTACGTTACGCGCTCCGGTCCGCGCCCCGGATAGCTTCCGGGTCGCTGCGCTTCGCGCCTCGGTCCGCGCCCCGGGGCACTTCCGGGTGCGCTAACACGGTACGTCATAAGACGCATTACGCGGCAACGCGATACATCGCGCTTTCGCGACGCGCCGCGGATCGCTTCCGGGGAGCTGCGTTTCGCGCCTCGGTCGGCGCCCCGGGGCACTTCCGGGTGCGCTAACGCGGTACGTCATAAGACGCATTACGCGGCAACGCGATACGTCGCGCTTTCGCGACGCGTCACGATGTTGATTTCTAAAGCGGCAGTTGCGCAAACGGAACGTTTACCGGTTCGCGGACTGGGTCGCGGCATCAAGATGAGCTAACGGGAAGCTTCCCGGTTCGCGGACCGGGAGCGAAACAAAAAAAATATTAAATTTTTTTTTATTAATAAACATATAAAATATATTTTTGGATTTAAAGAAGAATACATTTTACAGCTATAGATATTAGCTTTTAAAAAACCAATGAAATTCACTGAAAAAACCATAGGTTATAGACCATATATAGTTAGGAATTAGCATTTACAAAACCTTGAAAATTCACTGAAAAAACCATAGGTTATAGACCATATATAGTTAGGAATTAGCATTTAAAAAACCTTATTTTACTCACACAAAACCATTGAAATTCCATATATAGTTAGTTGTACTAACTATATATCGCGCACCCGCAATCCACTGCTGATCATGTCACATATTACATCATTCATGACATGGTCAGTGACATCACTGATGACATCACTGATGACATCTCAAATGACATCACTGATGACATCACTGATGACATCTCATTTGACATTACTGATCACATCACTGATGACATCATTCATGTGATAATACGATGAAGCTCTTCAGACTCTAATATAACCTTAGATACACTCAGTGTAAACAGACACTCACAGACTGTCACACATCCATGGAGTTACTCACACACCTAGTCAGTCATGCAAAGAATCAATCACACCTCCATTTCCTCAACTATACAGTTATACACACCTTACTTATTCAAACATATACTAACACATATTTACTCTCTTATACAATCCCTGATACAAGTTCACAATGATCCATACAGCCACTCACACATTCACTGGCTCTTTTGCACAGTTATTTATATATGTCAACTCTCACATGTACTGTGTTTTACATATGTACTTACTTTGACATGTAGCACTGAGATATCCATTCACTCACCAATACACTGATGCACACAGTCAACTGCCCATACAGCTGTTTCCACATGCACTTTTGAACCCATACATCTAGTGAATCAACTGCTCACACATCTATGCACAGAGTCATACACCTCCCAGCCACCCACACACACACTCAGTCTCCCATACAAATACTTGGGCAACCAATCAATAACCCATATAGTTACTCATATAGCTACTGAACAACACATGCAGCAGTTTTCACAACAACAGACATAATGATGCACAAATTAAGACAGTTTAGTCACTAACCCATGCACTCAGTGAGACACATGTAATCACTCATTCATACAGTCAGTCATGCACCTACTAAATCCTTCATCCAGACACTTATACATCCACTCATTCTTAAATATGTAAGACATATTTTAACTTTACAGAAAAATACAGTCACTGGATGTTGTCATCAGTGATGTCATTTGAGATGTCATCAGTGATGTCATCAGTGATGTCATTTGAGATGTCATCAGTGATGTCATCAGTGATGTCACTGACCATGTCATGAATGATGTAATATGTGACATGATCAGCAGTGGATTGCGGGTGCGCGATATATAGTTAGTACAACTAACTATATATGGAATTTCAATGGTTTTGTGTGAGTAAAATAAGGTTTTTAAATGCTAATTCCTAACTATATATGGTCTATAACCTATGGTTTTTTCAGTGAATTTTCAAGGTTTTGTAAATGCTAATTCCTAACTATATATGGTCTATAACCTATGGTTTTTTCAGTGAATATATATATACATATATATATATTTATATATATATATATTACTGAAAAAACCATAGGTTTTACACACGTTATAGTTAGGAAGTAGCATTTAAAAAACCTATGAAATTCACTGAAAAAACCATAGGTTTTACACACGTTATAGTTAGGAAGTAGCATTTAAAAAACCTATGAAATTCACCGAAAAAACCATAGGTTTTACACCAGTTATAGTTAGCTGGAAGTTTTACTCGCATAAAACCATTGAAATTCCCACGTTATAGTTAGTTGGACTCACTATATCTTGCGCGTTCAATGCACTGCTGATGACGTCACATATTACATCACTCATGACATGGTCAGTGACATCACTCATGACATCACTGATGACACCATTCAGTGAATGTGTGTCTTTTTGAAAAATAAATATTAGTGAGTAATGTTTAAATATTTAAATATATGTATTAGTGTTTCACTTTGTGTATAAGTGGCTGCATGGGTTGGTGAGTAGCTACATGTGTATGTATATGGGTTATTAGATGTTTTTCTTAGTATCAGTATAAGTGTTTGTATAGTTTGGTGGGGGTATTACTTAGCACTTAGATGCATGAATGACTGAGTCTCTCTTTGTATGTGTTTTGAAGACACCATATGTGCAGGACTGTATGGGTGGATGACTGTGTATATGTGTATGTTAATGAGTGTCTCACTAGTTTCTTTATCAGTAACTACATAAGTTTAAATCTAGTATATGTGAATATTATTGTATATAAGTGAGTATATATGAGAGTAAGAGATTGTAAGAGTTCCTATTTAAATTAGTATGTGTTTCTATAAGTGATTGTTTAAGAGAGTAAGTATGTGTAAGTTTCCTTAGAAGTAAGGTGGTAGTGTGTGTATAGCTGTATATCCAAATAAATAGATGTTCAATAGTTTATTTGCATGTGTGAGTATGTGTGAGAGTATCTTTTGGATGACTGTCGGTGTGTAACAGGATGTATAGGTGTATCACTACATATAATGAGTGAGTATATGTATGAGTGTCTATATAGAACTGTTGGTCAATGAGTGGATGTGTATATAGATGGTGGAATTATTGAATTGGTTGTTGTAACTGGTATGGGTATCTCAATTTTTTTGAAAATGTAAGTTTCTATTTTTGAATATGTGTTTCAAGGGTTACATTACAGTGAAAGGAGGTCTGTCACTCTGTCACAAGGATGGTCTCATCACTGATGTCATGAGTGATGTCACTGACCATGTCATGAGTGATGTAATATGTGACGTCATCAGCAGTGCATTGCACGCGCAAGTTATAGTGAGTCCAACTAACTATAACGTGGGAATTTCAATGGTTTTATGCGAGTAAAACTTCCAGCTAACTATAACTGGTGTAAAACCTATGTTTTTTTCGGTGAATTTCATAGGTTTTTTAAATGCTACTTCCTAACTATAACGTGTGTAAAACCTATGGTTTTTTCAGTGAATTTCATAGGTTTTTTAAAGGCTACTGCTTAACTATAAACTGTTTATAAGTTATATTTTTTCATTATATTTCTTAGCTTTTATTAATTGCGAAATATAAAATATTTTTTTAATGTATTCTATAGTTTTTTTATAGATTTTCGAGAAATGCTTTCATAGTATTACAAAGTTTTCTTCACTGTCAGAATTGCTTAGGAACTCCTTGCAAGTCTCAAAAGCTTTACAAAGTCTTTACCTAACGTTCATTTCACCGTTTACAGACTTGTCAGATGTTAAAAAACGTACCGAGGTGCGCGACAGAGTGCGCGCACCCCGGTGTTTTGAAACAATAAAAAAAGTTTGATACTTTATCGGCATTGTTCTTGTGACCCCATATGAAGGTATTTAATATTTGAGAATATATGCCTTTCCTCCTTTTCACATTTTAAAACTTCATTAAATTAGACCGATACTTCTAATTCACGTACGTGTCCGGATTCCGTCACCGCGTATACGTCCTAATACGCGCATGTCAAATCATGTGACTTGAAAAGAACACTTCCTATTGGTTCATAGTAGTTTCTATACCGCAATTTTCCAGAAACAACCAACTTCCCTCACTATCTATTTGGCGCTGAAGGGAGAACAACCTTTTTCATATTTCCGGACACTTTGCTGAAATGGCGGCCGCAGGCAATTCTTCTTCGGAATCTGAAGGAAATGTTTATCTTCCTTTAAAAAAAAAAAAGGAATCTTTTATTTGGCAATTTTTTACCTTTCCACAAGGTAAAAAAAAAGTAAATGCTCCGAAAGTAACGTGCACAATTTGTAGCTCAGTACTTTCCAGAGGAAATCCAACCAAAAAATATTCTTTTTCAATTCATACCATGAAGAGACATATGAGCCAAGTCCACCCTGTGCAATATGCACAGGCAGCGACAAGAGCTCTGGCTACAGAACTACCACCAGCTGAGGCCAGCAACCTACATCTCCATCGACTGAACAGATGGAGTTGAAACCATTTTTAAAGAAAGTGCATATAAAATGCAACAAGTGCAAAGGATCAATTGTGTACGGGGAGCAAAGCCTCATTCTTATTCAAAGAAGATTTAATCAGCATGAAATGTTCGAATGCATCTAATTTTTTAACAACTTCAAATGTTCCTGTTTTACAGTTCAAAAATTTGGTTCCTGTTTCACAAATTTTAAAGAATGAAAAACTTTTTTAAAAAAACAGTTCTTTTCAGAACTACCTCATTGTACCAAAAAGAGCTCTATTCATAAGCTAAATTATTGCCGCATTTTAGGAACAATAATTAAAGAATGCGGCAATACTTGGGACATATTATGAAGACGTGATAATTTCACTTCGCTTTAATCGGCATAACGCTGTTAAAAAAGCGCAGATTATCGCCTTCATAATATGAGCCATATTATCAAGGATGGACGATACAATATCGCCGCTTCTATCGACAGGAAACAGACGATAAACCGGCGATAATGGACTTGATAATATGCTGTATGAAATTCCTAGCGTAGCCCATATTACATGTTTTCGCATCTTAAATGGGCTTTGATAGGATTTCCATAGGGCAAATTATGAAACCCATTATCGCCGCTGTATCGCCAATTTCCTGTCGATAAAAGCGTCGAAAATGTATCGACTGTCCATTATAATATGCCCCTATGTTTTTCAAAATTCAAATTAAAACGTATGGTATATGCCTTTATATCTAACATGACGTTTGACTGCAATTTATGAAGCATATTATGGACGCCTTTTTCGCCCCTATATCGGCAACTTCCTGCCGTTCAAGGCAGCGTTAAACTCTTTTGAATCTTTGTAAATATTCTTCAACATCTTTATGAGAACGTGATAACACCGCCTGCGGTAAAAGCACTTTGCATTTGTGCCGCACAGACAGTTAATGACATGCATAGTAGGGGTATGTTAAACTACAAGCAAAATCTGTTTAAAGGCGAAAATACTATCTCGTACACGGCTCCTGTTAGGAAAACAGTTTAAATAAACTTGTTTATCGTACGAATGCCACGGGCAGCTGTGATGAAGCGTTTGGCAGCGTTAACATGGAGGTGTGGAAAATAAAACTAAATCAACCCCCTCTCGTATTTACAAAGCACACATTAGTGCATAAAAGCAACGCTTGTTTTCACGCGGCAATATTAAGTGCCGCAGACTGTTACAGGGGTACTATCACATATGTATTCAAATTACGTTAAGACTGGCCACTCACAGGAGCTAAACACTGTTGCTGATCTACTGTTTCTACTTCAGCTGAGCAAGAGAACTCGTTCTACCGTCTGCAGCCTGTGCTGGCTGTCTGAAGCTGACGCTGATTCCTCACTGTGTCGTGGCGCTGCCTCCCCCTGACTCGCTGGTGTGAGCGTGAGCTGCACTCGGCACGCTCTACCTGTCGCTCCCAGCTGGAGTCAGAGGGGTTGAGGCCAGGGTGCAAACAGCGAGAGCACCTAGCCTGGGGGACTGCGAGGACCAGAATCCTTAGCGGAGACCACCTGGTTCCTCTTCCCCCAGGCGAACCGCCCACGGACACGCCCCCAACGACCTGGTTAAAGATTCGTGACACCCGCTTCGCGGGCGCCACTCACAGGAGCTAAACACTGTTGCTGATCTACTGTTTCTACTTCAGCTGAGCAAGAGAACTCGTTCTACCGTCTGCAGCCTGTGCTGGCTGTCTGAAGCTGACGCTGATTCCTCACTGTGTCGTGGCGCTGCCTCCCCCTGACTCGCTGGTGTGAGCGTGAGCTGCACTCGGCACGCTCTACCTGTCGCTCCCAGCTGGAGTCAGAGGGGTTGAGGCCAGGGTGCAAACAGCGAGAGCACCTAGCCTGGGGGACTGCGAGGACCAGAATCCTTAGCGGAGACCACCTGGTTCCTCTTCCCCCAGGCGAACCGCCCACGGACACGCCCCCAACGAAACGTATATAGATAACATCTCGCATCCCGCGACGCGGGACGCGCGCGGGACTAAGCGCGGGGATAAACCCGGGCAAAAGGGCGGGCCGTCTGTGGCCGTCCGGGGACGACCGAGGACGGGACGGGCCACCCCACTAACGCTCACTATAAGAGGAAAACTCTTCAACTAAACTTTTGATTCATACGTGTAAAAAACCCTCATTCCTTAACTGATCAACTGAGATAGTGTGATTAAGACAAGCCACAGCATATAATTAATACTATACATTACATCTATAAAATAGATTTCTGTCCCCAAGTATGAGGGCGCTAAAAAAACTACGCTCACGGACAATCTACATGAGGCGAATGGGGACGGACGCAGCTGTAAGAAATTCTGTAGACAAGTCACTAAAACCAGGACAAATATCAAGCACTCCTGCTATAAGTGAATACTTCTCTACCCTCTCCAAGAAAAAGTTTTTTTCCCCAAATTTTAATGATGATCAAAATAAGTTGGTTGAACCTGATCCGTTACATTTTTCTGACCAGAAATCCAACAAACAAGGTCAAATAACAATAGAGAGTAATTTGGCAAATTACTCTCCTTCGGAAGAATGTCAAAAATCTCGTCTGGTTGTGTCTCAAATAACAACTATAACACCTATAAAAAATCAGGACAATGACTTATTTTTCGACGTATCCGCAAATCATAACTCAAAGACTGAAGAAGAAAATAAAGAAATATTGCTAAGTCAAAGACATCCCCAAACCAGTTCGCCAGAAAAATCACCTAATCTTTTTTCTAATCTGACCAATCTATCAGACCCAAATTTTATAAACCCAAATTTTATAAACCTAAACTCTGGAAATACTGTCTCTCCCATATCAAAAGCACTCTTCTCACTGCAAGAAATTCTGGATTCAGTACTAACACATCTTGGACACATTTTAGCTAACTCAGATGATACTTTAGACGTACAAATAGGAATACTTAAATTCCTGGTTGAAGAAAAAAAGAAAAAAGATCTAACTAAAGTCTCATCAAAACAAACTGGAGAAGTCGAATCACAACAAACAGATGAATTTCATAAAAATGGAAGTGCCGCCCCAAAACAACAGGAAGCAAGCACACAAACGAACGACGTACTAATAATCAACAATAAAACTAACGGATCAAAAAACAAAGAAAAATCACCTATCACATATTCACTTAAAAAACTGTTCAAAGAAGAACTGGAAATCAAAGCTGAGAACAATACCAAACACTATCCGATTTTTTCGAATAAAGTATCCGATAACAATCGCGATCAGATTATCGGAAAAAATAAAACTGAGCTAACAGAAGTTACTGCTGAACAGGATTTCAACCAAAGAGAACAGTCTGAAAAAAGTAATACTAGGGAAAAAGTAAAGGGGAAGAAGAAGAGACAACCTATGAGGAGAATACAGAGGAAAAAAGGGAATAGGCTCAAATTCCAAAAATGTAATCCTGTAAATCTGGTGATCACTCCAGTAATTCAAAAAACATCAGTAGAAAAACCCTTAAATCCTGAAGCAGATGAATTTTGTCCTCCGATAGAAAATAGACCTACATCGCAAAATAACATGGTCATAAAAGAATCATATGACAATAATTTCCAATCATGGGAAATAAATCCATCCAAACACATAACTATTGAAGAGCTATTTCCTTCAGATAAGGAGCCGTTTAATCGCGGTAAAATCATTAATCTATTACATGAAATTCCATCCTTG
Source organism: Lissotriton helveticus (assembly GCF_964261635.1). Classification (NCBI taxonomy): domain Eukaryota; kingdom Metazoa; phylum Chordata; class Amphibia; order Caudata; family Salamandridae; genus Lissotriton; species Lissotriton helveticus. The sequence goes on from NC_136058.1 coordinate 82,534,808, forward strand.
AAATCTCTGACCAGCAATGAAATTGACTTAGTTCTGTTTCCAATAAAAGAAAATAACAAACTAGTACAGGTATCCTTTTATTCACCGGTTTTGCCTGGAATAATAATCAGAGAGAAGGAAATTCTTCACAAAAATGGCTATGATGTAATCTCGGTGGAAGATTTTAAAACCAACAACTCAAATAATGGTATATTAGGACAAACCCACAGAAGAAAAGAAAACAACAGTTCTAATCGGGGAGACCTAGCATCAAGTACTATGAGGAAAGATCTACTTAAAATACAAGTAATTCAAGGAGAAAGGTCAGTCTGGTCTCGGAATTCCACCTTTAGTAACAATGAGAACTTAATAAAATCATGGGCATGGTTATCAGAAACCTTAAACAGCAAAAAAATGGTAAATTCACAACAACGCGAAGTTTAGCAAAGGTCTGACGCTATTGTCCTGGAACCTGGCAGGGAAAACTGATATAAAAATGAAACATGCAATAAAAAATTCCCCTGATATCATCGCCCTCCAGGAAACATGGTTAATCAATACCTTTACTCAAAGAGGATACTATGTATACGAAACATTGGCAAAAAGATCAAGAAGGGGACACGCCAAGGGTGGTCTGGCAATATTATTAAAAGAAGATCACTCTTGGTCACAGGAAATAATTAACACAAATACAGACAATCTACAATGTTTAAAAGTATCCCTTAGAACCCATGCTTCAGCCAAACTAGAAAAAATATTACTCTTCAATATTTACGCACCTCCCAGCAGTAATAATAATGATTTGCTGTTTGACCGCCTAATGGAAATTATCACCCATATAATTGATGATCAATCTCACTTGCCATACCTCATAATGGGGGACTTGAATGCTAAAATTTCAAACTGCGAGATAAAGAAATGGGCTCGTCTCCTCAAAGAGGAATCTCTGGAACCATCACCCCCTGAATTCCCAAAAGGAACTAAATCGGATAAGAGGGGACGCGCACTACTAGCTTTTCTCTCTGGCATTAATGGGATTATATTAAATGGTAACATCAATGGTGATATACCAGCAACATACACACGGCAAGGAAATGGATCTCCTTCAACTATTGATTACTTTATATGCGGAACAGAAGGAAAAGAACAAATGAGTCAACTTTCGATAATATTCACTGCAGAAAGTGATCACGCTTTTTTAAACCTTTCAACCCACTGGATTGCACCGTCCTCTTTTTATAACCTGCCATTATTTCTTACAGAAAAAACGGAAGTAAACACAACTAGGCGTCGCATTTACTGGGGGACAGAAAATCTGGAATATCTGCGCCAACTAATTACTGAAACCAATATATTGACCAACATATATTCAGATGACCCTGTAAAGAACTTTGAACATCTAACGAATAATCTCAAACAAGCTCTGCAAAGTAAGCTAGAATACCACAGACCAGCAAAAAGAAAATGGAAAAACAAGAATAAAAACTGGAATCAACCAGTCGTAAAACAAATCAATAGACTGATACGTGCCCAGTATCTGGAATTCTCGTCAGTAAACAAAAAGGAAATCAATAGATTAAAGAATCAAATACGACGAGAAAAAACTAAAGGAAAAAAACTGAAGCAGGACTTTAATTGGACTGAAATTCAGCTAGCAGTTAAACATAATAACCAGCGTAAATATTGGTCACTGATCGCAACAATGACAGGATCCAAAAAAAAGCTGGAGGCTACACCTGTATCAGAAGAAAACTGGGACATATACCTACACGAGCTATACAAACAGAATCAATATATTAAAAATGAAGAAGTGGGAGGAGAAAACGTGGAAACTAAAGATATTAAGATCAATAAAACGTCGGCAGTGTCAGTCTCTATGAATATTAGGAAGGCAAGGAGCACAGGTTCATCTGGCCCCGATCAGATACCTGTCAAGGTCTACCAAATTGACCATAAAGAGTGGGGAACGGTGCTCTCGCCGCTATTTAACTATGTATTTGACAGTGGTCAAATGCCAAATTCCTGGAAAGGAAGTATCATAATCCCGATCTTCAAAAAAGGAAAAAGAAACACACCGGGAAATTATAGGCAAATTGCCCTCATGGACGCTGCTGGGAAGATTTTTGCAGCAGAAATCCTGGATAGGCTAAAAAATTGGGCTTTCTCATTAGGTCTAATTCCTAAATTTCAGTCCGGATTTCGCCCACACCATTCTGTTACTGACAATGTAGCAATCTTCCAAACTATTTTAGATAAGTACGCAACAGGGAAAAAACAAACTATTTACGCAGCGTTCATTGATTACTCGACAGCCTTCGATCGAGTGGATAGACCGACCCTGTGGTTAAAATTGAGAATAATGGGGATCCCGGAGCAGCTATTACACCTGATAGTGAATCTACACAGTGACACCTGGTGCCGCGTCCAAATGGGAAGTGACAAGGGCCTATCGAAGGTAATACGAACATCAAATGGCCTGAAACAAGGGTGCCTCTTGGCTCCAATTTTATTCTCACTGTATTTAAGTGACCTACCTTCCCAACTGCAGCAAGGGATATGTACTCCTCCTAAGATAGCCACTGAATATATCCATTCCCTGCTGTATGCAGACGACATAGTCATGTTTGACCTAACACCTTTCGGATTACAAAATCTTTTAGATATTTTATATAAGTACTCAAGGAAAAATTACCTAATTCCAAATACGAACAAAACAAAAGTGGTTGCCTTTTCAAAGCAGAAGAAAAGGGTACGGTACGAATGGAAGCTGGGAGGTGAGAAACTAGAACAAGTAAAGGAGTATACATATCTGGGTAGAATTTTGTCACAAAACATGAGTAACATCAATCAAATCAACCACCTGAAAAGAAAAAGTGATCTGCATGCTGGGGCCTTGTCACGCTTATATTCGGCCACTGGACATAGACATTTCTCTGCACTGATTCAAGTCTATCGAGCTAAAATCACACCGGTCCTGTCCTATGCATCGGAATATATTCCTCTAAATCAATGGTCATATATGGATTTAACAGAAGGAAGAATATTGAAAAAACTACTGAAGATTTCAACATCTACCCCAGTACAGGCATTGAGACTGGAATGCACCATCACGAGCGCATATGCTACAGCTATAGCGAGCATCATAAGGTGGGCCCATAATCTTCTTCTTTCAAAAGAAGGTACTTTAAGAAGATTGCTAAAAGTAGAAACATTCGAGAGTAGCTCTACTCATACTACCTTTATTAAAAATATGCGAGAGGCTCTACAGCTTGCAAAAGTCAATGTGGAAATTTTGTCTACGTGGTCACCAGCTCAACTCAAACGTTTTCTAAAAAACTTCACTCCCAAATTGAGCTACGAGATTGATCACTTTCATTGTAATAGTCTATCGTCATATAAATTTTATGTAGCCTCGCAGGAATACAAACAACGTCAGCCTTACCTAGAGTATACTCTTCAACATGGCGCAAGGCGTGCAATCATGATGTTGCGCCTTGGAACACTTCCTGTACAAACCTTCACTTCCTCTTGGAGGCCTGACAGCTCTGCTCTTTGTACCCTTTGTCAAGGAGGCAACCAAAATTTGGAACACTTATTTTTTATATGCCCTAATGCAGAAATTGTAAATGCAAGGTCAACATGTCTTATGCCCATCTACCGGTCCTGCAGGATCACTAGCTCACAAGACTTTTTATCACTATGTAAAAGCCCCCCTAATGAATTCGTTTGTTACAGAATTTTTAAGTTTTTGAAAATCTCATTGAAAATGTATTAATACGGAATGTATAAATGTATATTTTATTTGTGGTCCTCGTAAGAGTACCGTAACAAAAATAAAACTTTACTTTACTTACTTTACTTTACGTTAAGACTGCCTCTTTTGTAATTCTCTGTTAACATGCACTCTCATCACTAGAAGTGAAATCATAGTCCTTCTTCTATTTTCATTTTATGTCCCGTTTTTTGCCTTTAGCAATCCACTTACCGTATACAACTAGCAAAAATTATCACTATGTTGGCTTACTTCCAATAATTTTTGGTAGACCAGCGGCGATCTTTAACGCTTAGGAGTGATACAATTATCAAAGTTTAATTCTAAACTAGTGATTCCCAAACTGTGCACTGCGGCTCCCGGGTCCGCCGTAATGAGGTGCCAAAAGCACGGCACACACTAGGATGCCTAACCGTCTGTAAATTCCACAAACGTCACTACTCTGTTATATGTAACTGTATCCATCTCAGAAAGCTGCGCGCTCCTCCCCTGTGATAACGCTGACAGTCCATCCTGAAACGGCCTTAAATTATACTGCAGCAGGAGCACCCGTCCCACGCATTGGAATTCTCAAAGAAGCTTTCTGCCTCAATAAACAGAAGACATTGTTTTAGATAAAAAAAGTAAAACTACCATCAAGGCTTATTATGAAACAGTTTCTTTAAAAAAGTTTGTAAAAGTAAATTATTAAATCAGAATAACGTTCTTTCATTATCTCATAAATTTTAAACAGCAGTCTTTTTATTAACATATTCAACAATACCATGGTTACTGCTTATGTACATAAAGGAAGTAGGACCTAATCTCAAAGGCAATAGTGTTTGCTTGGTATTTGTGTGAAGGTATTTGCTAAACTACATATCTGCATGCAGTAAGACATACAACATACCTCCAGTCGAGCACCACACTATACTACACGCATATTTGTAGTTTAGGTGCTTTAATCTGCCTACAGAATAACATCCAACACCTCCTTTGAAAACACTCCTTCCTTTTTTAAAACAGTGCTGAAAGTCAGGGGCAGATTACCAAGGCGGACATTCGGGCATGGCCCGAAAGGCCAGTGCCTCAGTGCCTTCTGTGGGCCGTTTTTTTCTCCCCTGCCCCAGTCCACACAGAGTGCACTTGGAAAGGGGAGAAAAAAAAAGCCGACCCACAGAGTACACGGAGACAGACAGCGAAAATAAAAGCAGCCTCTCTGTGCGGCTGAACACCCCTGCCCTACCAAGCAATAAAGCTAAGGCTGGGCTGGGGAGGGGTGATTGTTTCTAAGAATCGACCTCCCTGGGGGCTAGGTGTTTCTCAGGCCTTTGAGTCATTTTCACCTCAGCCCCCCTGGGGCCCATGCAGCCCATGCAGCAAGTATCTAAAGTAAACAAAAGTAAAAGGTAGCATACAGTGTGATACCAGCAAAAACTGAAGTGTGCAAGTTACAAAAGAGTACCATACACAAGTACAAGGATAATACTACAGTAAATGGTAAAGACTTAATCTGCCAGAACACACTGGGATGGCACTTCCCATGCACCAGCTTCACCTCAACCTCCCCCTGCCTACCTGGCTGTGTTTTGTGCTCCCCTGCTAGGACATGTTCCCTAGGCCTGTAGGACTGATTAATTACCTAATTGCAGGGGCCTTACCTCTCTTCAAGTGCTCCTAAGCTGAAGGCCTGGGAAGGACTAAGTAGGTTAGTAATAGCAGCGGCTATTCTGCTTTTCAGGTGCTCCTGTGCTGAACGGCTGAAATAATTTTGTGACAGAAAGGGGCCTTGCTATTTTTTTTAGTTGCTCAGCATGTTCCCATTAGCACCTTGGCCCTGTGTCCTATAGAAGAACAGTGTCCTCCCACTTTCATGCTTTGTATGTGCAAATGATGTTTCATGAAAGGGCACGCCCCTTGAATATGGACCACACCCATTAAATATGGACCACGCTCTTGAATGTGGAACACTTTTTTTGCTCAGGGGCAACTATTTGATTTTGATCATTTTCAAATATAGCACAAATATGTTCCAAAGTGGGTAAGCACAGATAGTAATGTTAGCAACTGTTTGCAGTCACTTACATCTTGCAATGTTAACTTTGTATTTCAATTATATTAAATTTCACAGACAAACAAAGCAAATCCCAATATACTCATTATCTATCATTAGTTGTCACTAACTGCTGTTAGCATCAGCTACATACTAATAAGACAATTTTATCTGCACTATCTTGCCTTTTAAAATCAAAAATGCAGAATAAAATTCCTTTGATAATTTCCTGAAAAGTTCTGTAACACATATCATTTACCTGCAATATTTTCACACATCCGCATTAGTGAACTGACTGACTGAAATGTTGTTGATTTCTTAAATTAATTTTTTAGACGCTCCTTGTGACCGTGCAGCCAATCCTCCATGGAAATGCTTATATAAAACACAACACTAATATCACCATGATACTCAAAGAAATAACACAGGGTGTAAAAAGTACTTTTATTATTTATACTTACCTAAGAAATAGTAATAAAGAAAATATTGAAAAATTTGAAAAACTTGGTATCTGTGAAAGAAAAGTAAAAATATGGTTATAGTGTTATTTCATTAAACAAAACAAAGTAGAAGTGATTGAAGCAGAAAGTGATAGAAAAGAAGACTGAGGGACAGAAAGAGACCAAGACAGAATATTTTGAAAGAAATAAAAGCACTCAAACAATGACAGTCTAAAGGAAACTAAAGTGACAGCCAAAATGAGAGTATGATCAGTGATAATACACAAAACAAATAGTCACTGAAATAAACAGACAAAGAGTACCTAAATATCTTAAAGAGATAGATAAAATAAAGAACCAACACTAAGAGAAAAAGAGTCAAAAAGGTAGAGTAACAGAAGATAAATAAAATACAAACAGACATGGAGTATAAGAGAGACATATAAACAAAAATAAAGTAGGGTGAGAAAACTAAACTATAGATTTTAGATTGGAAATTGTTCATAAATAAAGAAAACAGAGTAAGGGAACAAATTGTAAGGTACAGTAAGACAAACAAATTAAGATTCAGGAAACAAATCCAATAAAAGATCAATGAAGGTAACTCTCTGTAAAGCAACGTAAGTAAGAAACTGAAGACTAAGAAAGACTGAATAGAATACTAACAAAAAAGATGTAAAAGTAAAAGCATGAGTTAAAGAAAATAACCATATCTAAACACCATTATCAAAGGAAGAGGATGAAGAAAATTAGAGTAAGAGATAGGTACACGAAACTTTCAGATATGATTAGTTGTTCTTACCTTAAAAATATAATATCTGTGGAAGACAATAAAGAAATCTGTTATAATACATACTTCTAAATCCAATATAACAAAATATCTTAAACAACATATTTACTGGTTTATTTTTGCTGTCTTCAGATAAATTGATTTTCACTATAAACAGTGATTTCAATAGTAATCATCATGTAACAGCGGGGAAAAAAAACACAATCAAAATGATTGTATTTAAAAAACCCATAAAAGATCTCTATACATACTATAAATACCTAGAAAAAAACATGTCTTAAATGTTTTTCTCTAATTCGCAATTTCTTGAGTAAGCACACCACATATTCCACAATTATAAACTAACTAAAGTATACGAGTTACTTTTAAATACCGCTCCACAAATAACCGTGCAACTATGTTCTTAAAACATTTATCTCAATCAACATTTTGATATCTCATTTTTTTCCACATGGCCAAATACTATGAGATAAGTCCTTATTTTTTTGAGTACCTCTCAACAAACTCGCGAGTAAGTATGTTCTAGAAACATTTATCTGTATTCCACATTTAGATATCTCATACATTTCCGCAAGGCCAAATGGTATGAGTTAATTCGTTTTTTTTAGTACCTCTCCACAAACTTCCAAGTAAGTATACTCTAAAAACATTTATCGTAAGTCAACATTTCCATATCTCATTGTTTTCCGTGTTGCCAAATAGTATAAGTTAATTCCAACATGTCCTGTACCAGAAACATTAAGGAAACCTTACCTGATGCTATCACTTTGGCACATAATAGTCTCATTTCCATATTTGAACACCCTTAATCACATCATATTTCTAAAGAACACATTTTCATATCTTTACAGTATTACTCTGACTCGACCAAGTAATTTCACTGAAATTTTGGTTGCAAAAATATCAAATAAGAATTTCTTAACTCAGAAGGCAAACGTTTCTTAAAACTTAATTGACTATCATTGCACAGCGTCCAACCAGTTGGACTCTTCTAATAAGCTATGTAATGTCCTGATGATATAGATGACCCTTCATGAAAAATAATTGCTACAGTTACAAATGTTCTTCTAGAAATAGATATTTGAGAAGCCACATCATTTTTAATTAAAGTTGACAATTTACTTCCATCAGCTCTGCATCGTTGAAGCATTAAAATAACATACTGTCCATATCTATGGATAAATAAGGTAGATAACATTTCTGAATTACATTGAGAACAGACCATGTTCTGATATGCATCTTTAACTAGTTTATTAAAGGACACTGTTTTACAATCTGGTAATGTTAAATATATAAATCTTTCTGTGTGTATGTCAGTACTACTTGTAAAAGAGCAATTATCGCAAATATGTTCCCATTTATAAGAAAGGCCAAATAGACTATCAATACCTACACCTTCTTCTTCCAAAACTGTAAGCATATACATAATAAATTCCTGACAATCTTGCTGAATATTCTGAGAAAATTGATTTAGTTCTGCACATATGTCTAAAACATTCCTTACTTCTGAAACACTTGCTACTTCACTATTACCACTAGTACATTTTTCAAACACAGAATTTAAAGAACAACAAAATGTTTGCTCCTGATTTTCTCTAATCTGTTCCTGTAACCTTTTTAGAAAAAAAAACACATTAACCACTACATTTGCATAGCAGTTGACACCAGACCTATTTTCAAATTTAAATCCAACAATCTCTGTAGAACTAACATTTTTCTGACTCTTATCAATGACAGTCTCATCTTTTTTTCTTCGTTTCTCTAATACTTCACTACATTGTTTCTCATTTCTCCTTTTCTGACCAACTATACTCTTTTTAATTAAAGGATATTGAGGTAAATGTGGAGCGTATTCTCTTCTTAACCTATTATACTCCTGTACACATTTTAAATCTGCACTGATCTTTGTCTCATCAAAATCAATTAGATAAAGCCCAGATAAAGTTCTAACTCGTGATAAAGCAACATATCCCATACCCTCTTTGAATACACTATTTCCAATATTTACCAAAGCACAATCTACACTTAAACCTTGCGATTTGTGAATAGTCACTGCATATGCCAAACAAATTGGAAATTGTTTCCGACGGACATACAAGTCTTTTACAAGTAAAAAACGACTTGAGCAGCGACTGATTAGTTGAACTTCCTCTATTTCATCAAATTTTATTCGTAAAAATTCAATCTCATCTCTATTTGGGTAATATACAAAACTAACAACATTACCCATTGCTCCATTCACCAGACCTCTTTCTACAAGTAAATTTATCCGTAAAATAATCCGACAATTTAAACATACATACAGATTCTTCTCTAAACCAGCAGTTTTAGATATAGATGTCTGTAGACTATCCAATTTTAACTTTAATTTATCAGACAAAACAATAGTACTTCCTTCATACTCTATTTTATCTTTTGCTTCCAGTTTCTTAATTTCTTGATTTTCCAACTTCAACATTTTCTCATTGAAAACTGAGCATTCTTTTAGAGTTGGCATCAAGCATATAACTGACTTATCTTTTACCTCTTTACTATATATTTTCTCAGGTACATTATCTTCATTGGGAAACAACTTCCATATTAATCGAGTTTGTAGAGCTTCTTTTGCATCTTCAGTTAGTCTTCCAATCCTTATAACTTGAAGAATCTCTCCATATTTAGTATCCTTTGCCTGTCGCATATTTTGAATCAGTTCAGTATATTTGAAATGTGACCATATATTTACATTTCCAATACTGCCAAGGCACTTTCTGGTGTCTTCATGTGTCACAGTTTCAAATACAGATTGTCCTTTTACAGGAGTTAGTTGCAGTAGATCTCCAAAAACTATGACATGTTTCCCTCCAAATAAAACATCATAGTCAGTTTTAAGTATCTGCTGCATTCTTAAATGTACAAAAGCAAGCATTAAATTAGATACCATGCTAACCTCATCAATAATAAGAAGTTTCATTTCTTTAAGAACTCTTGAAACTTCATAACAAGCATCTCCAGATAGCTTGTGATATTGTAATTTGTTTTCATGTTCAACTGGCAGCATTAATAAACGATGTAAAGTAATACCTTTAATATTATGTGCTGCCAATCCAGTTGGAGCTGTCACAACACAAGACAATGGTGACTGAGTTTTTTGCTGTAGATATGCAGTAATTCCTTTTATAAGAAAACTTTTCCCTGTACCAGCTTCTCCACTTACATATAGTCGAATAGGTTGAAATGACATACATGAGCATTCTTTTTTCTCATGACGAAAACCATGCTCAATGTGCTCTGTCACTTCCACATATATTTGTCTTTGCTCAAGATTAAATTCCTTCTCCAATTCTTCTAAGTTTATTATATCCTCTTGAGCTTGCTCCATTGCTCTTTCCACCTCATCCATGGCAGTGGCTGCTTCATTTCGGATAATTGGTTCTCCCAGTGGATCCTGACTCAACGATGCTGAACTTTGTGTATCTTGTGAACTTTCTCTAGCAATCTCCGCTGCAATTGTTGCTTCTTGCTCTATTTCGTCGTTCAACATTTTCAGATAATTACTAAAAGCAGGACATTCTATACTACTTTTAGATGCGTTAAAAGAATCTTCATAACTTATAAACTCTCCAAGTAGTTCCTCTTCGGTACGCCATGGTTTAAAGAGTTGCAAAAGAGCTAAATAGTAAAATTCTCTTTTGTCGGATTTTCGCAACTCAGTTTTCGGTGATTAATCAAATGTCCTTTTGTTTGTTTCACCAGACACCCTTCCTGTCCAATTACAGCGTACATACCTTTTTCAACATTCTCTCTAACATTCCTTTTAAAAGTGTATTTTTCAAGAACTTCATACAGACAAATATTTTCTAGCAGAGTACTTCTATTTGGATAGTATGTATCCAACATATTTATTTTCAAAATGTCTGTACTGTTTGGTTCTTTCTGTGCTAAATATTCAATATCTTGCACAGTTTTCAAAACACGGTTTCGTGTTCCTGCTAGACCTAAACTCACCCACAGGATACTTCGAGATTTCGCATAAAGACTTGCTGATGATAATCGATCACAGCATTCATATGCTCCAATTTCTCGATGTGATAACATCTTCAAACTGTATGTATACAATTTCTTGCTTAGGCTCTTTTCATGAGAAATATCTTCCCACATCTCCTTCAGTTCCGTCTTTTCAGATTTTGTGATGTAAGACGTTACATATCGAGCCACAGCAATAGAGTTGTCCGCAACATATTGTATATCCATGTTAGCATTCCACATGGACAAAATGACAGGGTTGTAGTCATTTATATATGTGGACTCTTCTTAAATTATAAGTATTTTTGGGTGATCTTCTAGTGATGTTATGTCGCAAAGATGACATCAAATTATTCACTCTTCCTTTTGAAAGCACTGGTCGTGCAAATCCAAAACGAGATTTTGTATAGAACTTATCCTTTGTTTTGAATTTTCGCAGACAATATTTCCCACAATGATGTCTTTGAAACCGTAACACTTTTCCTCTTAAGTCTTTATCACTTGTACTGTTAGGTATGTCACAAGTGGCATATTCCTCAATAAAAGACAGTACAGTTTCATCAGAGTCTTTTCCAAATTTGGGAGCATCCTTGATCCATAGTAACATATGAATATGTGGAGCACCTCTAGCTTGATACTCTTTTCTCCAGAAGAAATCCAAAACTTCACCAAGCGGTGGATTCTTCTTGTTTGTAAGAAACGACATCATTGCTTCAAATCGATGATTAAAATATATGCAAACATTAACCGGATCCAACAAACACAATTCTTCTGGTGTCTTGTAGTTTATATTTTCAATATTTACATTCGCCTCTCGAAGATATTCAAGTAAATCTTCCCAGGCGTACTCTGCACAGCTTAGAGTTACAAACCATGTTGGTGCTCCCAAGTTTCGTAGCATGCATTTTAAATCTCCATGACGACGGTACCAATATTCATTAGTACCACGCTGACATGCCATTAAATTAATTAGATGAGAATCCAAAACACTATCTTTCTGTTGCACTTTATCCATGAAATCCTTTGCTGAAACATTATGCAGATGCACTCCACTTTTTAAGACATGGTTTACTGCATAAGAAAGACCAGATAAGTCACTCTCAAAGAGAAGATGAAACAAATATGGAATACATTGACAAAATCTGGGATCTTCTGCATATAACCTTGTAGTCCGGTACTCAGAAGCAGGAATCTGCATAGGTCGATCATCATATCGCGCACCTTCACCTGTTGGGAATAAGTGTGGGAAACAACGACCTTCCAAACTTTTTTCCCACACACTAATAGGACTTCCTTCTGCTTTTTTTCATCTGAAATAACTCAATTGCATTCCCCATTGCTTCTTTGGAATGCAGTGGATGAACACTGTAATGGTCATACATTTCTTCACTTCTGGACATGTCAACTTTTTCAATTTGTCCAATAGAGAAATCATTATTCTCTTCATCACTTACATCTTCTTGTTCTACATACACATTTTTATAGTATTTATTATTTTTAACTAAATACAACGTTGCCTTCTTCACTTTCCTAACATCCCCTAAATCTTGCCAGTTTTCTTACTCTTTGTAGGTACACCATTAACTAGAATAACAAGAGGTTCCTCTTCTACATTTTCAATACCAATTGTCTCTATATTTTTTGTTTAAATCAAGTGGCAAATATACAACTCTACCCTTTAATCCTCTTTGTAAATCTGTAGGATTTAATTTCCAAGTCTTAGGCTCCATACGAACAATAGCCTGAAAAGGATGTACACATTGAATCAAAATAGTCTCATAAGTATTTAAATCCTTCAGTTCCGATGGAATATTTATCAACTCAAGATTATTATGAACAGCTCTAGCAGGCATTTTATTTTCATTCAATTTATTATAACAATATTTACAAATACGTTGTTCAAAACCCAAATCAAAATAGTTTTCTACCAGCAAATAAGTCGCAAACTCTCTCCACTGAGTATTATCTTCATCTTCACTTTTTAAATATAAATCAACTAACCTAGTTTGACTTTTGTAATGAATGCGTCGACAACACACACAAGTTAAATTTGGTTTTTCACCTGCAATGACGTTAAATTTTGTTATTTCCTGTTCAAATTCTTCAGTATTAAAGTGTCCAACATTTTCTAACACATTTCCTTCTATAACTATATCAGTTTCTACATTCTCTTCATCTCGACCAAAATAACTTACCTCAATTTCTGCACAAATACTCTTCACATCTAATACTCACCCATGCAAAAGAGCACTATTTAACTCTTTAAGTTTAAGTGCTGGACTTTTTGCATAATACATATTTCTGACTAATTTTCTCATTTTGGTATGATGCACTGCTAACATCCTAAAGTGATGAAAGACACTTTGGCATATTTTTTTTGAAAGACAAGCCAACGAATGTCCTTGCAAACCCACTTTTTCTCTCACTCTGCAACGATCTAATTCTTGCAACAGTACAATTTTTTTTTTAAACTTTCCTTAGTGTACTTACGTAAGAAATTGCGAAAGAAATCAATTGAATCCTGTCGCTCACTGCAAATACTGCTACAATTCCAACTATAAACAGGAGCATGAACACGTCCCTGTAAAACTTCTCCACCTATTTCCCCTTCTGTATTTCTGACCTCAATTTTCTCTTTCTCAATAGGACAGCCATCCTTCACTTCATACGCTCGACCACTGGTGTCAACTGCATGCAACAAATCGTTACTTTGAAAGTAACTCTCTTCATTAAAAAATGGCTCAGAATTTGAAGTATGTATCCATTTACCAGAAAAGATTTTACAAAAATTAGTTCTATTTATGTGTCTCTTCCCTTTACTCTTAGCTTTTAAAACTCTGATTGCCTTATTTAGTGTATTTATTCTTTTAAGCACTAAAATAAACAAGTTTTTTTTCGTCTCGATCGCATCATCCACAACTTCCTCTATATATTTTTTTTTCTTATAAAAAGCAGATTTCCTTTTTGAAACTTTTTCCTTTTGTAATAAATTCATAACAACTCTCTTATGAAACATACGTTTCCTTATTTCCGCAAACTGATTTGTACATCTTTTACTGTACATATTTTCCTCACCACTCTTTTCCAACACAGTTTTCTTTTTTCGTCAATTTCTCCTTGTAGATCCTGAAAACAGTTTTTCCTTTGCAACATTATCCAATTGACTTTTCCTCTGACACAATTTTTAAAAAAATTCCTTACTGCTCTTACCAGGAGCACTCTTGTTTTTCTCCGTCCTTTGTTGATTACGTAAATCTTGTCCCTCTTTTCTCTTCAAATGGTATGTCTTTTTATACAGCTTTCTTTTTTCATTTCTCGTCGGCATACCGATTGATTTTCTGATATTAATGATAACCTGTTTGGAAAAAAGTTAAAAAATATTATAGACCCCTACTACCATATACCATACAAATTATAACCAATGCTTGATTTTATAACTTGAATAAAAACAAAGAAACAGTCTCTGGTCAGAGTAGGAAATCCTATAGTGAATATTGTTTCTAAATTTGTGACACTCCATATCTATGTTATCCTTACACATGTATTCTATGAATGTTATTTTTTGAGACATATAAGTACTATTCTAACTTTCAAGCATTGTCGATGTTCCTAATGCTTTTTATTTTTATAACTTTAATCTTTTATCCACCTTATCACAACTTTTACTGTCATTCTTAAAAAAGAGAATACTGATTAACGGTACAACAATAATATTTTCAATTTTTTTTTAATTAATCAAAAATAATTTTATTCATTTAATAATTCATATTCCAGAATCACATTTAGCATAATTTCATCTGATATTTCATTACTATTTTGCTCTTCCAAATTCTCTTCTTCTACCATATCTAAGTATGCACTATCAAAAGTGCTGTCCAAAAAGTCCTCATTTTCAGTTGAAATTTCATCCTCAAATACTCTTTCAATTAATTCTTCTAGGACTTCTTTTGCCATTTCAAAATTGATATTCTCATTTTTACAGTAATCTTCCATGTTTTTATTAATTTTCTATCTTCTTTCTCCTTTTAAAAAGACTAATTTATATATTTTTTATTACATACACTTTCATACTTTTAAAGACATTAACTACATTGATTATTATAAGACCTTCCTCTTTATTTTTCTAAAAAACAGATACTTTCATCCTAGACATTAACAGTTTCCTATTTAATTTTTTTAATTAAAATTGTGCTATAAAAACACATTTCACTGTGAAATTTGCTTTCTGCATTTCGTGCTGTAGAACTATTTATACACTTTCTAATTTTATTGTAGAGATCTATTTTCTAACGTCACCACTATAAACTGTGATTCAAACTGTATGCAAACTGAAGGAATAACTCACAATATACCAATTAAACATTCACTAAACCGATTGCTACTTCCCACAGAGGCAGTTGCTTTTACCTTTAACAGCATACTCATCATGTAAATTTCATCTAATGTAAAACATTTCATCATAGTCATATAAAACCACAATGAGCCGCAACTCGTGGAGGCAATTATGGTGCGACAGGGAGACGAGGAGGGGAAGATCTTTGCTGGAGGGACCTAAAAACGAGGATACAGATAATTTGTAGTAAATACATAATTTAATTATTTAAATGAATTTTACAGTGTGCACTACATTCCAAAATGCGATGCTGTGTACACTGAATTTTTTTTTTTATTAATTAAAATATATACAAGTCCTATATACTTCTACAAGGGACCATTCCCGACTCCCTCAAAGTTGGACAAGTCACACCTTTGCTAAAGAAACCTACAGCTGACCCCTCTGACCTAAACAACTACCGTCCCATTACCAATATTCCGACTCTTGCCAAATTGTTGGAAAAATGTGCACAAATACAATTGACTCGACACATTAATCAGTTTGATCTCCTCAACTCTCATCAATCAGGCTTCCGAGCAAATCACAGTACTGAAACTGCTATGACTCACATAATTGACGACGCCCTTCAAATCCTAGATCATAACGATACCTGCCTCCTCATCCTCCTTGATCTCTCCTCTGCATTTGACACTGTCAAACATGAGAACTTACTCGAACTATTAAACACAAGAATGGGTCTATCTGGAACTGTGCTCAAGTGGTTCACGTCCTTTCTGCATAACAGGACGCAGAAATTCAAGAGCAACAACTTGATGTCCTCGCCAAGACCTGTATCGCTAGGCGTACCACAAGGATCCTCCCTATCCCCAACTTTGTTCAACTTAGTTATGGGACCTCTCACCACCTTGCTACAAGAATCCAATGTACACTTCCACATGTATGCCGATGACACCCAACTTTATCTCAAACTACAATCACCCAAAGACATCACGCTCTTGAATTCAACGATTAGAAGCACCCAATCCTGGCTGGCCTCTAATCATCTCAAACTCAATGCCCTTAAAACAGAGTTCCTTCTGATCTCACCTCCCGCGAAGACCACTACCGCACAAATGTGGCTTAAACACCTAACGGCACTCAATGTTCAACCCACCATCGTGGACTCAGCAAAATCTTTGGGCATAACACTTGACACCAATCTCAGCATGCAGGAACACATCAACAAAGCAACTAAGGGAGCGAACTACCAAATCAACACCCTTAGGAAACTTAAACCCTTCCTTCCAGCCAAAGACTTCCAAACTGCGGTACAATCACTAGTCATACCTCGAATAGAATACGGCAGCATCGCCCTCTGCGGTCTCCCCCTAGCTACTACGGCACCCATAAGAGCCTCTTTAAACGCCGCAGCGAGACTCATCACTGGATCAAAAAAACACTCACACATTTCTCCTGACTTCAAATCCCTGAACTGGCTGCCTTTTGAAGCCAGAATACATCTGAAAATCGCCTGCTTGACGCACAAAGCTGTCCACCTGAGCTCACCTAGATACCTCGCTCAGAAGCTGACGATTTCTGGAGGCTCCAGAAACACTAGAGGCACAAACAATCTTTTGCTAAAGCCTAAAAGATTCCGCAAGCAAAAAACGTATAAACGCTCCTTCTCAGGAATGGCACCCAGGATTTGGAACTCACTCCCCCCTGAAACCAGGCTCATCCCCTCTACCAGACTTTTTAAGAAAGAAGTAAAATCTATCCTCATAGCTAAATGCACTTGAACTACTACTGGGGGCTAACATCAAAGGCTCGATACTGATCTGTACTACTTGTTCGAACCCTTTGCATTTTTGTTTGACTTTGAAATTGACTTACTTGATTGTTTATGATATCACTTAACTGTACGTTTAACACTATTGTTGTATCTGTTGATATATGCTCCCCTCCTCTGTAAAGCGCTCTGATATCTGCGAAGATCTTGTTCGCGCTATATAAAACTTTCAAAATAAATAAATAAATAAATATACTTTCCTACATTTATCTATATACCATATTTTAGATCTCTCTACCCTACACCTCCCCCTCCCTCCCTCCCTGCCCTACCATTACTCCCTCGATGGCGT
Source organism: Lissotriton helveticus (assembly GCF_964261635.1). Lineage (NCBI taxonomy): Eukaryota > Metazoa > Chordata > Amphibia > Caudata > Salamandridae > Lissotriton > Lissotriton helveticus. Next base: position 82,552,282 of record NC_136058.1, read on the forward strand.
CCGACTGACCTCATCATAATACACCTGTGCAAATGCATATAATAGAATGCAAATACATAGTACTGTCACAAAAATGCATCGAAATGTCCATCACGCCAACAGCCATGTCATAATATACCTCTATAGTTTCTCAAAAATTACTGTACACAAATGATACAGCATAAAGTTGAAAGATAATGATGACTTAGCAAAAATTAACCAAGGTAAACAGCAAACTCTTACAGTCAAAGAATAGATGAACCCAAACTGTATACAAAATAACACATGAACCCGGCCCATCAAAAGATTGTAACAATTAACAATAAAACCGTATTTCAAAATACATATGTACTACAAGCATGTTCAGACATGTTGAAAATACAAATGAAAACCCTCATGTATAAGAGAAGCAGTGTTCATTTTTTTAAAAAAAACATGCATGTTATGATAATCTTTTCCAAAATAAGTTATCATTTTAAATTTATCAACTCACCTGTAAAAAAGGATTTTCTGTTTCTATACTCTCACGTTCAACCTCTGGTTGTTGCTTTTCAGCACCAAACACTCTTTAAAAAAAATACACAACTGAATTTTAGTTAACATAATACACACATATGTATTACACAACATATACCCATTTTACCAAATATCATGCCTACCATATACATTTCCTAATTTTCTCTCCAATATATATCGTAAAGCCTAAGTTTAAGGGGCCTTATTTATGAAATCCTTGCGCCACCGGTGCGTCACTTTTTCCCATGTTAAAAGTGACGCACCAGTGGCGCAAGGCCTTCATAAATGAGGCCCAAGATGTCTTTGTGAACCACATTTATTTATCAAATTTTTCCCCATACAATTTTTTTTAAATCAATCATTATATACAATATAATCTACCATACATTACCAGGATACTACATGCAATATTTTTGATATGCACTACTACACAACCTTACTTTCTATATTTTTTACGTAAATACATATACATTATGTGCAGGGAGTTTTTTAACATAATGGCGCTCAACACTTTCTGAATTCCCCCAAATTGGGCATATTATCAAGGGAGTTTATCTCCACTTTTTTGCCTTCAAGTGCCAACAAAGCGAAGATAAAATTATCTCCCTATTACGTAGCTGTCGCTAACACCAGTTAGCGACAGCTAGTAGCAGATAGCAACCATCTAGTGCGCCACTTTGCATGTCAGTAATAATTATCACTAATGATATCCTAAAGTGGGCGTGGCAAGATGATAGCAACTGGAAACAGTCACTAACATCACTATCGCCTATTACCAATTTTGAAGATATTCGCGCTAAGCGTGAATATCTCCAAAAGCTAACATCTGCCCTGAGCAGTTTTTAGTCATGTTATCCAATGGGACCTAGATAACATAGCTAAGAGCATTAGCTCGGTATAGCATGAATATCGCTAACTTTTTAACAATATGCATGCATTGCAGCCGTTTTTTATACCATTTATTATAATTAGCTGCTGAACGTCTCTCAACATTCCATTCAGAGGAAATAAGGAAGTGTTGCCGCCATTTTGTTAATACGACTGCATATATTCTACCGAACAAACGGTGAGAACATGGAAAGAGAAAAAGGTACAGATTATCTAAGCGAGTACGTTTTCTCAGGGAGTGCACTATAGACCCTGAACGCCAGAACAGCATTTTTTTTTCTGAAAAAAGTTACGGGGTGCGCGCACTCGATCGCGCAACCCTATTTACAAGACTGTGATTCACATGCTTTATAAGTAAAATTTAATGCTGGAAATGCAGACGACACTTGAAGATCGTTTCAGATCTTTAAGTTTACTTATTTTGCCTAATATTTAAAATTACAAAAATATACAGTTTATAGAATTCTCATTTGCTGTTTAACATCTGTTAACATTAGAATCAGTGCAAATCAGAAAGTATTGGCCGCCATTTTGTAACTGCGAGTGAATATATTGTACTGGTCAAAGGGTTAGAACATGAAAAGGACAAAAGGTACAGATTATGTAACCCAGTACGTTTTCTCAGGAAGTCCAGTATAGACTCTGAACGTGAATGAAACTTTTTTTTTCTCCGTAAAAAGTTACGTGGTGCGCGCATTGGATCGCTGAATATCGCTAACTTTTTAACAATATGGGGGGCGCTAGAGGGCGCACTGCAGAATGGCCGCCTTTTGGTGAGGCTCCTGTAACCTGGTCATCTATCCTAAAATTATCCTATAACACCAACATCGGACTCGCCTACAATTTTAGACGCCTGAAGGTTGAGGCGAGCTCTACCCTCGGTGAAAGTTTGGGACCGATCGGATGAAAGACGGCGAAGTTATGACCGTCTGATGGCTGCACCGATAGCTGCACTGGAGCTCGCGGACTAGAGAGAGGCGGTGACCACACCTACGCAACGCCGAGGTCTACACGTGGCAGACAGGCCGCACGGCTGCCAGCGGAACTGCGGATGCCGGGCGGAGATTTGGCTGCTGATCTCCACTGACTATTGCAGCGCAAGCACACTTTGAGCCTAAAAGACATTACTGACTGCTGATTTTTAATTTACACCAGTTTGTAGTGTGCTCCGTTAATGCTTGCAAGTGCATTGCCCATATTGTGCTGTCTGGGGAGTGTGGGCGGTCGAGCGGCTGGCCGGCCTCCGTTAAGCATTATCCTAAGTGATTGAGCCTCTATTAAGAATTATTCCACGTGCACTACTTTTGAGAGCTACAAACAAAAACGATAGTGCAAACTGCACGTTATCGCAGGCTGCGCCCTACTGCTGCCGACTGCTGGGCTGTACGGGGTCTTGCACATCAGAAGAGCGGGGACCGCCATTGCGCAACGCCGAGTTTGAATGTGGCGGCAGGCCATCTAACTGCAAGTGACACGGCAGGAGCCGGTCGGTGGACTGGGTTTTGGGGAGCGCAGACATTACATAACGAGGCCAGTAAGGAGCTCCACGTTGTGATCCCCTGTGTCTATGTGGGGTAATACGTGAGCATAAACAAGCACGTCGCCCAAGTTGCGCAGATTGAAAACTATAGACATTAGCGGGGCTGATTGGCATTGATGGCGTGTCAGTAGACATAAAGGGATTGTAAGGTGCACAGGCCTGCAGGCGTAGTCAAGGAAAGCACATGCACTGTGCACTATCACACGATAAGCCCCCACGCTGCTGACGGAGGTGGTACTGGGACGGGCCATTCGGGCCTCAGCTGCCGGCTGTAATGCAGGTGTATCACAGACTGTTCTGAGCATAGGCGGCTGTGTTCCGATACTGTGGACTTGCACGTATTGGGTGCCATAACATGCATGCAATCAACTGGTGAACCCCTCATGGTGATAATTGCCGGTGCTGAATGAGTTCTGCTTGTGACTAGTAGACTGCAGGCGGCCAGATATACGCCTAGTGGCATAGCTGGCGAGCAGAGGAGAAGCAGAGGACTTCGGAACCAGATTGGTACCCGTGCCAGCGGGGGCGTAATAGTTCCTCACACACCACGTGTGTACAGGATGGGCGAATGCCTGGAGAGTTAAGTGGATTGCATTGTAGACGCTAACACTGGTATATACCTAATGCGAAGTGCATGGGCAGCGTAACAAGCATCGCCTGACCCCCTTACCTACGACATCGTTCTGAGGGGGAGTAAGGCAGAGAGAGCTTTCCGAGCATCGGTGACGGCGTGTGAACTACCAGTTGAGGAGGATCTACCGCTACTAACACAAGACCAGTGCAGACCAGCGGTTGCCGACAGCTGGTAGTGTGGACAGGGGGATAAGGATCGATTGGGACTGCGTGGATCGTTGAATTGCCCACGACTACGAGGATCCATCATGGGGAAGCCTGAGGCACGACAATCAAAAATCACGTTCGACAATGCGAAGAAAGCAACCAATACTAATGCGAATAAGTCACCATCGCATTCACAGGAGCAACATGCAGGAGAGTCTTCCTCAGCGGAGCTATCGAACCAAAGACTATTGCAGGAAATTAGACAGGGGTTCGCCACGGTGGTGGACAAGGTGGACAGAATGTCAGCACGAATGGATGCAATGGTGCACAAAATGGATCAGCATGAGGAGCGAATAGTGGAAACTGAACGGAGAATATCAGACAATGATGATGTGACAGCAGGTCACACAACTCAGTTAGCGAGAATGGAGAACTTGCTGAGGGTCATAGCAGCCAAAAATGAAGATTTGGAAGCTCGTAGTCGAAGAAACAACATACGCATCACGGATGTGCCGGAATCTACCAACACTGGTAGAATGGAAGACTACGTGGAACGAATGTTGACATCTGCGGTGGGTCCGGAGGCCTTCTCCACTCAGTTTATCGTGGAGAGGGCGCACCGGTCACTTGGGCCTATTCCCAAACCTGGGGCCCCTCCCCGCCCGATAATTGCAAGACTGTTAAATTACAGAGATCGGGATGTGGCGCTCCGCGAGGCACGCACTAAGCAGACACTAACGTATGAAGGTGTCAAGTTTTCTATATTTCCAGACTTTACCCCGATGGTTCAGGAGGAGAGGCGAAAGTTCATAGCGGTGAAGAAAAAACTCAGAGCCGCACAAATTGATTATGCATTACTCTATCCAGCGAAACTACGAGTTACACACCAAGGGAAACAAAGATTCTTCAATAATCCGCAACAGGTGGAAGATTATCTGAAATCGCTGAAACTTGATCATCGGGGGAGGGGCGAGATCAGGCGCAGGAAAATGAGGATGACTGAAGATTGTAACAACAACTGTGAGAATTCACGCTGAACTGCGATGTGATTTGGTACTTGCAATGAATTATAGCTACATCGTCACTGAGGGCCAGGGGACGTGGCCGATTTATTGGCGATGAGGTCCGATGACACTGGTGGTAAGGTATTCCAGGTATCACCCCCTCTCCTGACTGAGGCCGTATCAAGACTACGGGAGGGGTGGTAGAAGTGCGACCCTCTTGTCTGGTCCCCCAACGGGTGATCCCCCTCTTATGGTGTTTGTTTTTTGAGGAAAAAGACACACAGTGACTTGATTTGGTTATGTCACTTTTTGGGTCTGGGTATGAGAGGGGAGGGGGGGACTGCATACTGACAAGTTGGGTATTAGTCAGTGGGCTGAGGGGGGCTTGAGGGGTACAATACTGCTAGTAAGACGAAGGGTAGGGGGGTGGGACTGGGATGCTGGCAAGTTGGGGATGCTGCAGTGGGTGGGGGGAGGTAGAGTGGCGGACAGGGTAGGAGAGTGTTTGATGGGGAAGGTAGGGCAAGATATGCCGTTCCTGCCGGCATCACTGGTGAGCAAGGATGCAATGGCTGGGGATGTTTGGATTGCAACACAGTTTATGTTACAGGGGCGGGGGGGAGAAACACGGAGAGTGCGAAAAGTTGGAGAGGGGGTCATGATGTGTTGGACTGACAGAGTTGGGGTGTGTCGCGGGGGGTGGGGGGCAGGATGAAAACATACATTACAAGATGAGGTTGCAGCACGGGCAAATCGGGGAAACAGAAAATCTGCTACATGTTCAAAATGCTTTGGTCAGAGTAGCTGGGAATGCTAACTGTGTAAGAAGTGATCTCTCAATGCAATGTTACAGGATGTTACTACATGGTGATGGCTAATGTTAATAGAGGGCATGTCACGATCCTTTCATGGAATGTGCGGGGTCTAAATGATGCGAGGAAATGTCGAAATGTTTTAGCATATTTAGATAGACATGATGTCCACATCGCCTTGTTACAAGAAACACACATAAAGCCGGGCACACCCCATGGGTTTGCTACGAGATGGGCGGGAGTGCGAAAGTTCTCCTCATATTCAGCGTATGCCAGGGGAGCTGTTGTGTTAATCAAAAAGTCAGTACACTTTCAAGAATTAGGGAGTGATGTAGATGCTGGAGGTAGGTATGTTCTGCTGTGGGGTAGACTGGGCACGGACACGGTAACGATAGTCAATTGTTACGCACCGAACGTGGACACTCCTGATTTCTTTACAGGTATTTGGGGTAAAGTGGTGGAAATAGGTTCAACACATGTGATATGGGGGGGTGATTTCAATGTGGCCATAGTCCCCGGAATGGATCGCTCAGATGGTAGTGCGCAGTATAACAGACAGGCACGTGACACTCTTAAGGCTATAATAGAGGATGATGGATTGATAGATAGCTGGCGATTCGTGCACCCAACGCTACAGGAAGGAACACATTTCACAGCACACTCCAACACGTGGGCTAGACTGGATTACATTTTGTTGACCCGGGGATTGAGTGTCGATTTGGGTAAGGTGACACACTTGGCTAGAACCTACTCGGATCATTGTCCGGTGCGTGTAGAAGTACGGATCCCGGGCTACGGTAAGCCTAGACCTCCATGGCGTCTGTTACCCACCATTCTACTGGATCCGGTGTTCCGTATGGAACTAGGTGCAGAAATAGAAGATTTTTTCCCCAGAAATAAAGGTTCGGTCCAGAGCGTTGAGACAGTCTGGAAGGCATTTAAAGTGACAATTAGGGGTTTCTGCATATCTAAAAGTTGTGGGGTGTTAAGAGATATTCAGGGCGCCCTCCGTAAACTGGAGCTGGAATTGAAGGAATTGGAAGGGGAGATGGTGCGCACACCAACTACTACGGAACATCAAACATTTAGAGAGAAGCTCACGGAATATGAGGAAGAGGCCTACCGAGAAGCTAATTTCAAGGGTAAACATTGGGTAGCCAGGAGGTATTGCGAGGGAGGTAGACCCGGAAGGGTACTGGCGGCAGTCACGAGAAACCCACGATTTAGCACATACATACTTGAAGCACATAGTCCCACTGGAGAAACATGTCACTCGACAGGGAGAATACAGGAGGTGTTCAAGGAGTATTATGCGGGGTTATATGCGACACGGCAGACTCACGAGATAGACTATACCGGATTCCTAGATGATATTGCATTATGCTGGTTGAGTGACGTCCAGAGAAGATTCCTTGCCGCACCCTTAGAACTAGGTGAGATCAGGGATGCCATTATGTCTCTAAATAATGGTAAAGCGAGTGGGTTAGACGGTATTCCCGCGGAGTTCTAAAAATGCTACATTAATATAATGGCGCCGGTGCTAAAGGAGGTTTTTGAGGAATCACTGGAGGTGGGTGTGCTGCCCGGTTCCATGAGGGAGGTAGTGATAACCTCGCTTCTGAAACCTGGGAAGGATCCAGGACAATGTGACTCATACCGCCCTCTATCCCTGATTAATTGTGACGCCAAAATACTTGCTAAGGTGTTGGCGAATCGCCTGTCCTTGATCATGACGGACTTGGTGCTGCCTGATCAGGCAGGTTTCGTCCCCGGACGGGATACAACCCATAACCTGCGAACATTGTTCTCCCTGATTGCTACTATAGCTCCGGATATCCCTGTGACGGCTGTTTTCCTGGACGCTACGAAAGCGTTTGACTACCTATTCACAATCCTGCTCAGAATGGGATTCCCTAAATTATTTGTGGCATGGGTGGAGCTCCTCTACACCAGGCCAGTGGCGAGGGTTATGGTCAATGGGGAATTATCCTCTCAGATTGTCATCACAAGGGGCACTCGCCAGGGGTGTCCGCTATCGCCTTTTCTATTTGCCATAGCAATAGAGCCACTTGCATGCAGGGTGAGACAATTGTATAAGGAAGCCGCTTTTAATTGTTTCCGACGACAGATAGGCCTTTCCTTATATGCAGATGACATCACTCTCTATATTAAAGACCCGCAGGTACATCTCAACCCTATCTTACGTGAATTCATAGTATTCGGGCATTTGTCAGGGGTGGAAATTAACTGGAAGAAATCGCAATTTTTTCCACTGACCCCAGCAGTTACTCGGTACCCGTTAGACTATCCGCTGGAATGGTGTGAGGGAGATTGTCGGTACCTTGGTATTGTGGTGTCACGTGATAGGGAGGAGACTCTGAGATTGAATTATGGGACGGCTATCACTAAATTGGAAGACACGGTCACGAAATGGCTGGCTTTGCCGTTATCTATGGCTGGCAGGGCATCTCTCATTAAAATGGTAGTGCTACCACGTTTTTTATATCTGTTTCAAAATATTCCGTACCACCCAGGTTCTTTTTTTTTTAAACAGCTTCGTTCACTCTTGATTAGACTGTTCTGGGGGGGGAAACAGCCGCAACTTAAATGGGCTGTTATTACTCTCCCATATGCTAGGGGGGGTTCGACGTACCAGACTTCGAGGCGTACTATTTAAGTGCGCAGGCGCATTATGCATATTACTGGGTCAGGCCGCTTCCTTATATGCCTCAGATAGCGGCGGAAGACTGGATAGCGCAGCCACTTCCTCTCACCGGTCTGATACATGGTACTGCCCAGAGCCTTGATATTCCACCCACAACAGTGACATGCACGATAGACGCCTGGAAGAGGGTGGCTAAAATTTTTAACATTGCGCTGCTGTATTCCCCACATATGCCACTTACATACCACCCCAACTTGTCACTATTACAGGAGAAAGGGTTTCACCACATGTGCGACAAATTGAAAATCACTACGTGGGGGGATCTGTTTCTTGAGGGGAAATTCCGTACACGGGAACAGTTATTCCAACATGTCCAACCTACACCGTTAGAGGTTTTCTATTATGTAAGATTGAGGCAGGGGTTGCGGGAGGTGCTGCCATGCTTTCCGGACGAACCAGATGTAGCCTTGCCGTTACATGTGATGCTTATTTCAGATGGCAGACACTTGGTCTCTAAATTGTACAAGGCTATCAGAACACAGTGGGCATGTCCAGAGAGCAGGGCCCGCGATCAATGGGGGGCGGACCTTGAGGTGGAAATCTCTGAGAATCAATGGCAATATTGCTGCGGTATTATGGCCCACATATCGTCGAGCTGTCGGCTGAAAATAATTCATTTCAAATACCTTCGGAGGATATATTATACACCTGCCCTAAAACTCCGCTTTAAATTGTCAGATACGGATAGATGCGATAGATGTCGAGCTGAAGGTGCAGGTTTCTTTCACTTAGCTTGGGAGTGCCCGGGGGTATATGCGTTCTGGGAGCAAGTTCATGAGGCACTACAGATAATGATAACAGGAGAGCTTGAGTTCACACCGCTCGTACTGCTTTTGGGTTTCACGCTTAACACCCCCAAAGCTACGAGACGGTTCCTGGATGTGGCGTTGCTCTTGGCTAAGCGAAGGATAGCTTGTCGTTGGGGCAGGGGGAGAGCTCCAAAGTTTAAGGATTAGCTAACTGATGTTATATATTGTCAAGATCAATCTAATGTATATGCAGAGTTATTGCCATTACGCAATAGGCCCAGGGACATTTGGGGTCCGTTACAGATTTATTTGCTGGAAGTAGCGGCACGACAGGTGCGCGAGAGTGGGGATGATGCCTAAAGTGCTGTAACTCGGAAATTGTGATATAGTGCTGTGCGCTCTGTTGGGAGTTAGGTACCAAAGTGCTATAGCACATTGGCTCAAAATACTGTTTCTCAGCAGAGATGATGATCTTATTTGAACAACGAACGGGAACTACCCCCAGCGTTGCTGTGCTGCTATGGGCAATATATAACCACTATATGCATGTGTTGGGAACATCATGAACATATGCATCATCATTGTGTGTCTGTAATATCTCACCGAGCACCATTTACATGATACCTGAGGACTTTGAGAGGTAATTGCACGGTGGTTCGCCACTGCAGGACTGGAACTATTAATCACTCTCAGCTGCTCTACTGTTTTCCCTGATTTCAATGTATGCTTGCAATGTAACAGCAGCTATTGGAAGTGCTTCTGACCTTTTTTCTTAATGAGAATCTGAATGTACTGTTTGTATGTTTGTAACTGGTACCGAGTTTTAATCTTAATAAAAATGTGTTTAAAAAAAAACTTTTTAACAATATGCATGCATTGCAGCCGTTTTTTATACCATTTATTATAATTAGCTGCTGAACGTCTCTCAACATTCCATTCGGAGGAAATAAGGAAGTGTTGCCGCCATTTTGTTAATACGACTGCATATGTTCTACCGAACAAACGGTGAGAACATGGAAAGAGAAAAAGGTACAGATTATCTAAGCGAGTACGTTTTCTCAGGGAGTGCACTATAGACCCTGAACACCAGAACAACATTTTTTTTTTCTGAAAAAAGTTACGGGGTGCGCGCACTCGATCGCGCAACCCTATTTACAAGACTGTGATTCACATGCTTTATAAGTAAAATTTAATGCTGGAAATGCAGACGACACTTGAAGATCGTTTCAGATCTTTAAGTTTACTTATTTTGCCTATTATTTAAAATTACAAAAATATACAGTTTTTAGAATTCTCATTTGCTGTTTAACATCTGTTAACATTAGAATCAATGCAAATAAGAAAGTATTGGCCGCCATTTTGTAACTGCAAGTGAATATATTGTACTGATCAAAGGGTTAGAACATGAAAAGGACAAAAGGTACAGATTATGTAACCCAGTACGTTTTCTCAGGAAGTCCAGTATAGACCCTGAACGTGAATGAAACTTTTTTTTTTCTCCGTAAAAAGTTACGTGGTGCGCACATTGGATCGCGCACCCCTATTTACAAGACTGTGGACTATTACCTTTTCTCACAGATTATTAGCTGCACATATTAAATACACCATAATTTACTTATTTCACTAATCTTTATCAAACTTCAACTAACAGTTCCGCTAACACTGTAACAATATTCTCATACCTTAGTTTGTGAAAAAAATAAAAACTATTCCATACTAAATGTAACTCTCTTTAAAGGTTTTCCGTTCCGTAACTACACTACACTCACCTAACATCATTTCATTGCGTCACTTCTCCACTAGTCATAAGTACACAGAGCCTTATTTATGAAGCCCTTGCGCCGCTGGTGTGTCACTTTTAACATAGGAAAAAGTAACGCATCTATGGTGCAAAATTTTCATAAATGAGGCCCACAGTGTCAGAAATATCAATGCCACACATAATCGTTCACATCCAGGCAATACCAATTGCATAACTTGTTTAACATGAAGTGCTGTAATGTTGCATGTGTCTTCAAAGGTACACCGGTATCTCCTATAATGCCTAATTTTACCATAACACTCAGTAGTAATTATTTATTTTCAAGCAATGTTAATTGCTATGACTTTTTAATAAACAACAAGCTTTAGTCTGAAATAGTCACTCTGCAAATGTTTCTCTGTAAAAATGAACTTCACCCACCCACGCATGGGAACCTTCATGTTTTCATCTGGCCGCAAAATACGGCCTTGAACTCAAAGTTCCATCCCAAGACTTGAACAACAGCCTTATTGTCCCAAAATCAAGCTACCCGAGCATCTGTTCACAAACATATCTCATTCACTTAGCTAACACTCGCAGAAAACTGCATATCTTATTAAATAGTGACCTTCATTTACAATTTTCTAAGGTGACTCTCATAATCTTTAACGCTCCTCCACTTCCCAGCTGCACTATTTTTTTTGCAACTACTAACCAATGGTTTGGTGCTTTTTTTGCACCAAATCATTTAAAGGCATTCTGCTACTCTCACTCCATACTCTCTGATCTATGTTTCTGGACATCCTCATGTATTACCAGCAGCTGCAACCTTTGTATTCCTATTTTCGTTATTACAAAATGGAAGTCCGTCCCGCCTTCGGAAACGAGCTGGAACACTTAGAACTATTTCGCCACAGGATGCTTGACCAGTATGGCATTCTGCCACTCGCGACTTTGAGTGCATCATATGGATTATCGTTTCGATTTACCTATTTCACCTGTGTGCAGCCTGTATTTCATTGCCTGAGCTGTGATTTCATGTGGGCCCTGGAATTATGTCTCTGCAACTCAGTACCTCCTGAAGTGAATTACAATCATCTCATGAATCCGTTACTTGATCATGAACAACTTTGTTCCGACGGAGGGATTATGGCCTTTGCAGCGATACATGGAGTTCTGGGTCATTGGAATATATTCGCAGCGGCGCAAGATTTCTTGGCACACAGCTACATTGAAAATTCACTGAGTTCTCCTCTGATGCTACTAGAGGCTCCGGTGATTAATGACCATGTATGTTCATTTCCTCTTTTCAATTGGATGGCTGACTTGTTTTCGGATGATAACAATGACTTTCTTTTAGAAGCAGTTGCCACTTACTTTGCCTATTCAATGGAAGGATAGCTGTTCTGCAAACCATTGACATCTTGACTGTTTTTTCCCTTCCTAATTTTTCTTATTTTTTTTTCTTATTATATTTTATATAAACTGACCTATTGGCTTTACTAACATTGGACATTGTAATTTCCTGCTGGTGTGAATTTTTTAAGTTATGTGGAGTTAATTTTTTTTCCACACCTCCTCGATTTTGTTCAAAACATTTCATGATGCTCTAATTTCAACAAATCACTACCTTATGTTATCTTATCTGATTTAAAATATTCTCGAACCAAGGCTGCGTAAAATATAGTTAAATGTGCCCTGAGAAATGTGTATAGTTACAATGACTTTTTATATGATTTTATATGGTTTATCACCATTCTCCCTTTCTACTCCTTATTTCCGCCTCACACACATGTGCTGCTTTTAATTTATGCCTATTGAAAGATTTTTGATTCATAACTAAAAAGTTTATGATTACCCTGATATTACCCTTGCTTATCAACCTGTATGAGACATTGTGTACTGAAACCTTTCAAAAAATTATATCAATACAATAGTTGTTCTAAGTACTGATTTTCGAATGTCCCTGCACATAACAAACATGCACCTCGAGCCAAACTCTCCCTTTTGGCGCGTTTTTCATTTTCTTTCACAATACCATACAACAAGCTTGTTACTGCTTCGTATGCTGAAAACTAACTGTTAATGAAGTGATGTTTAACCATTACTATTTTCATATATGATTACTGAACTTAAAATCAAAACACACCTTCTTGCATGCAATATAATTAAATATATTTCATTGCGGGGCTGTACAATGTTTTTTAAACGATATTCATTTTGCTTCATACTACATTTCTATCATTTGTGTTCTATGAACTAGTAACTATACCCACTATTTTCTTTAGATTATGTTTACTTGTATTAAATAAAAAACTTTCTCTCAAAACACTGCATCATTGAATAAAAATTTGAAATATATACGTTCCCTCTTTTAACCCATATTCACAACTGAAATAATTTATACTAAAACTGTATTCATGTGTTTCACGTAATCTCAGCTGCACTCAATTCATGTTTTCTTATGTCAACCTGAATTTTTCATACTTCAACCCGCTGGCCTGCGACGGTCAGTCAACCCTTTCTTTACGAGTTGTGAACCATAGCATCAATCGTACCTCTGGCAAAAAAATTATTTATTACTGTAACAAAACTCCGCCGCAGTTGTGCTTCACTCAGAGTATTAATCACTGCTCCCTCGCTTCCACAGAGCACACGCTATATCCTATTTCAGTACTTATCACCCTTTCATCTCCACTATAACAACTGTGTCTGCCTGCAGAACAAACTTCCTTAGCTCAGACTGAACGCACACACACACACACACATACACACACTAACATAACACAAAGCAACTAATATAGAAAGCAGGAGTGAGATGAAAATGGAGTCACACTGTGGTACACAGAAACCTCTATATATATTTTCTCTTCTACATCAATTTATAAAAGGCATATACTCCACGAACCTGTCTACAACCTCATGGTCACAATTTTTCATTTGATTGTACTGGGACACCTCTCCTTCTCCACCCCCACCACTGCATCCCTCGGCTGCAAACCACACTGTAATTTTTTCCTCAAACTTAAAGTTTAAAATACCTAAAGCATTACCACTTTTTTTCGACAATATCACATTTAATCAACTATTTTTCTCTCTACCTGCATTATCTGTACTCTACGAATTCCTTTTTTTTTTTATCTGTAACCAACTTTACAAATTATGTGCAAACGCTCCCAAATGTTTATTAACTTCTGTCTATTTCATTACATTTTATTTTCTATTTATTCAGTTTTCCTCAAATACATTCAAAACTATAATTCAGACTTGAAAGAAAGTGAAGAAACGGCGCACAACCCCCATTAACTTAACAGAACTTCAGCCCCCCCCTCTCACGTCTGCTGTGGAAGCCCAAGATAACACACATCCCAGATACACACAGAGCCGCACCTGAACGTTTCACATCTCTATAAAGAACCATTTCAATATTAATTAGGCCTTGCACTTGTTTTACCCATTGTAACAGCCCCTCCACCTTTACTCTATCTACTGATTACACGTTCATGTCCCCCTACAAAAAATCTTTTTTTTTCGTCCTTCCCCCCCAAATTTCGTTGCTGATCCGTCTCTAAGTAACATTTAATTCATAGACCTAACAGTAGCTCATAACTTAAAAACATGACTGAACTCCACTATCCTTAATCAAATTAATTAATCGTAATTTTAAACTAATAATTACAAAGAAACAATGTTCGAAAACATTGATGTAATAAAATGGAACATTAGTTGAAAACATATCAAAATGTATCAAAGTCAAAAATGTGCTTCCTTAGACACAGTAACTCACATAATCAAATATAGTGATCAAACCACAGTTAACGGTACATCATAAAACAAACAGTTATTAGTTTAGTTTAGTTTAGTTTAAAGGAGTTTGTAGAGCGCTTGGTAACACCTCCCGGTGTGTCCCCGCGCTATGGAGCAAGAGTGCAACAACAAAGAACAGAAACCAATCACACAGCAAAGAGGCAGGTTTTCAACTTCTTCCTAAACATCATTTCATTACTCTCCAACCTGGTATCTAGAGGCAGGAGGTTCCATTGCTTGGCAGCTAAGGTGCGGAAAGATCTGCCTCCCATTTTGGCTTTTTTGGGGCATGTAGTTTTAAGCAGACCCATTCCTTTGGATCTAAGAGATCTGTTAGGTTCATATACAGACGCCAAATCAGACATATATGCCGGTGCTCTGTGATGAATTATTTTATGGCACCAAAGCATAGCTTTAAAAACAATCCTCTTACTGATCGGTAGCCAGTGGAGGGCTGCTAGAGAGGGGCGTGAAGGAGCTCGGCGGGGAAGCCTTAGCACCAGGCGAGCTGCCGAGTTTTGTAAAACCTGTAGCTTTTTTATGTTTTTCACTGATGTCCCCATGAGCAGCACGTTTCCGTAATCAATACGGGACGTTATCAGTGCCTGCGTCATGGTACGCCTGGAGTTAATGGGTAGCAGGTCGAGGGTACGGTTGAGGGTTTTCATTACCCCAAAACATTTACCAACAGTCTTCTTTACGTGACTGTCAAAGGACAGTTTATTGTCCACCCATACACCTAGATTCTTCGCCTCTCGTGCAGGGGAGGGCAGAGGACCCAGACAGCTAGGCCACCACTCTGACGTCCATTTGACCTCAGTGCCTCCAATAATGAGGACCTCTGTTTTTGTCCCATTGAGTTTCAAACAGTGTTCATTCATCCACATAGCCAGTTTGGACATGCAGGCATTGAAGTTATCAGCTTCCTTAGAAGGGGCTTGAGTCAGAGATATGAGGAGTTGCGTGTCGTCGGCGTAGGAGACAAGCTCCACGCCGAACGACTGCACTACCTCTGCCAGAGGGGCCATGTAGAGATTGAACAGGGTGGGACTCAGGGCAGAGCCCTGAGGAACCCCCTGTTCAAGCATCACCCTATCGGAAAGGAAAGTCCCTCTTTGAACCTGGAAGCTCCTATTAATCAAGAAAGATTTCAGCCACCCCAGTGCCTTGTTGGTAACTCCCGCTTTATTTAGACACTGTAGCAAGATGGAGTGTGCTACAGTGTCAAAAGCGGCACTGAGATCAAGCATGATGAGGGCCATTGTCTTTCCCTCATCTGCTCCCTCACGTAAGGTTTCAGTGGCCCTCAGGAGAGCTGTTATACACTCACCTTTACCAATGCTTTATCAGATGTAGAACAATGATAGTTGTAAAACGATAGCCGTTTGACGGAGCTCTCAATAATACTTCTATCACTGCAACCAAAGAATAATGGCATAGATTTTCTGTCAATACACACTCATATATGTCTCTTCAACCAATCATATTTGTTCCCGCACAATTTCATATTTAAATTAACATTTCAGTTGGTTATCCTTTCAATATTTTCAAAGTCACATAACGGTCACCCTTCACCCTCTGCCTTCTCTGGCTGTTACCATGGTAACAGCTCAATCTGCACCTGGCTGAAGGCACAGGTCAAAAGTTCATATCTCAACGTTCTAAATCCAAGCAAAAAGGATAATTTCCCTCCGAACACACCTGCCTATCCACTCTTGTTTTACATTTCTTTTTTTTCCACGACCAATAGAAGATTTGTTTGTAATAAAACTATAACATACAGCGTAGTCTTCAATCTTGAAGTATATCAATTAACCAATCATGTTCAGTTTTTCATTAACACCAATCCTCACACACTTTTTTTATCGTGACTTTCACCATCTACTTGCCATTCCACTTCCAGAACCCATCGGAGTACTACTGCATCTACCTTGAAAATGAAGGTTTGGCTTGTAGGACACAGTTATATTCACTGGAGTGAAAAATATGCTGCAAACAGACGAATTTCTAACCTTGACTTACCAAATGTGCAGATTACGTGGATTGGCCAAAGAGGATTAAGATGTCACCAATTGATACCATTGGTGAAAACTTTTACGCATCTCCCTGAACCTAACCTGATAATTGTGCACTGTGGTGGGAATGATCTAGGCACATTAACAGGTGTAGGTCTAGAAATGCTTCTAAAAGACACCTTTTGTCAATTGATGTCACTTTTTCCTCGAACTGTCTTGGTGTATTCAAATATATGCCAAAGACAAAAATGGAATTGGTCCAATGAACGTTGTCCACAGATTGAGAAAGCAAGGAAACATGTAAATAAATCTGTTTCTGCTTTCCTCAGAGAATATAACATGGGTTCTATATACAACAACAACCTACGTTTCAACATGGAAGGCATCTATCGGAGAGATGGTGTTCATTTCACGGATGAGGGAAATAGAATTTTCCTCTGTAACATGAGACTCTGCATCGGAACTTACTTATAAGTTCAGCAAAAACTCAATTAACACAAGGGCTCTTTTAAGAGCCACCTTAGATCTGGACACTCAAACTTGTAATTTATCTCCATCTTTCTTCATGTTTTTTGATCGCCGTGCGCGACCGAGTGCGCGCACCTCGTAACTTATTTGCGAAAAAAAGCTACTTTTAGACTTTCGTCATCCTTAATAAACCCCTCAAGAAACCTACGAAATCAAACACTCTCCACCCTGCTCCCTTTCCATTCTCACCACTATAGTTTTTCACAGTCTTGTAAATAGGGGTGCGCGACCGAATGCATGCACCCCGCAAATGTTTTCTCCAAAAAAAATGGTCTTTTTGCGTTCAGGGTCCATACTGTACCCCCTTAGAAAACCTACCCAGCCAGACAATCTCTACCTTCTCCCCTTTCCATGTACTAACCCTTTGTTCTGTATTATATATTCACTCGCACTAACAAAATGGTGGACAACACTTCCTGATTTCCTCCGAATCGAATGTTGACAGACGTTAAACAGCAAATCACAATGCCACTCGCGCACACCCGCATAGGTGCGCGCACCCATGCGCGCTTATAGATATATAACTGATTTCAACTTTAATTTTCTCAGCAACTACTGAACGGATTTACACCATTTAAACAAAAGCGTGATCTGCGACCCACACTCTACCTTTCTACCAAATTTCTTATAAATCCATTCAGCCGTTCGAGCTGAGCCGTGTCTAAACGTCCTATGGAAAATAACATGGGAAAAACACGTTTTGGGACCCCCCTTTTATCTCAGCCCCCACTTCACCAATCCCCCCAAAACTTTCACAGAATGAGCGCAGCGGTCCGAGCCATCTTCTTTGAGAAATTCGCAAACATTCGTCCACCAGGGCCAAAGTTATTCCCAATAGAATGTTGCGGATTTCCTATGGAAACTAGGTCCTAACTATAACTACCTACTGGCGACCGCCAGTAGGTAATGTATATATATATATATTCCACACGGGTACCAATATCAAGTACGCTCTCAGGAACCACACAACAATCCAGGAGTAAACTTAAGTCTTCAGTTTATTCACATAAACTGAAGACTTAAGTTTACCCCTGGATTGTTGTGTGGTTCCTGAGAGCGTACTTTATATTGGTACCTGTGTGGAATATAAAATTATTCGGTTGCTTCGCCGGAGCGTACGCCACTTTTCAATGGGTCACAGCGTTGCAGCAGAAACAGCTGTGTTTGGACATATATATATATATATATATATATATATATATATTCACTGAAAAAACCATAGGTTATAGACCATATATAGTTAGGAATTAGCATTTAAAAAACCTTATTTTACTCACACAAAACCATTGAAATTCCATATATAGTTAGTTGCACTAACTATATATCGCGCACCCGCAATCCACTGCTGATCATGTCACATATTACATCATTCATGACATGGTCAGTGACATCACTGATGACATCACTGATGACATCTCAAATGACATCACTGATGAGATCACTGATGACGTCATCCAGTGACTGTGTGTTTCTGTGAAGTTTAAATATGTTTTACATATTGAAGAATGAGTAGATGTATAAGTGTCTGGACGAAGGATTTAGTAGGTGCATGACTGAATGTATGAGTGAGTGATTAAATGTGTCTCACTGAGTGCATGGGTTAGTGACTAAACTGTCTTAATTTGTGCATCATTATGTCTGTTGTTCTGTAAACTGCTGCATGTGTTGATCATTAGCTATACGAGAGGCTATATGTGTTATTAATTGGTTGCCCAAGTATTTCTATGGCAGATTGAGTTTGTGTGGGGGTGGCTGGAAGGTGTGTGACTCTATGCATAGATGTGTGAGCAGTTTATTCACTAGGTGTATGAGTTCAAGACTGCATGTGGAAACAGCTACATGGGCAGTTGACTGTGTGCATGAGTGTATTGATGAGTGAATGGATATCTCAATGCTACATGTCATAGTAAGTACATATGTTAAACACAGTACATGTGAGAGTTGGCATATATAAATAACTGTGCATGAGAGCCACTGAATGAGTGAGTGGTTGTATCGATCATTGTGAACTTGTATCAGGGATTGTATAAGAGAGTAAATATGTGTTAGTATATGTTTCAATAAGTAAGGTGTGTTTAACTGTATAGTTGAAGAAATGGAGGTGAGATTGTTTCTTTGCATGACTGACTGGGTGTGTGAGTAACTCCATGGATGAGTGGCAGTGTGTGAGTGTCTGTATACACTGAGTGTATCTAAGGTTATATTAGAGTCTGAAGAGGTTTATCGTATTAGCACAAGAATGATGTCAAATGAGATGTCAACAGTGATGTCATCAGTGATGTCATTTGAGATGTCATCAGTGATGTCATCAGTGATGTCACTGACCATGTCATGAATGATGTAATATGTGACATGATCAGCAGTGGATTGCGGGTGCACGATATATAGTTAGTGCAACTAACTATATATGGAATTTCAATGGTTTTGTGTGAGTAAAATAAGGTTTTTTAAATGCTAATTCCTAACTATATATGGTCTATAACCTATGGTTTTTTCAGTGAATTTTCAAGGTTTTGTAAATGCTAATTCCTAACTATATATGGTCTATAACCTATGGTTTTTTCAGTGAATTTCAATGGTTTTTTAATAGCAAATATCATAAGCTGTCGAATGTCAAGTACGTGGTAAGTGAAAACATTTTCGTGTTTATGCACACTGATCTGCTTTGAATGGTGCCCCCCCCTCATTTCTATTAGGAGTACTCTCTCTTTGCAGATAGTGAAAGGTAGTTAACGCAGGCCTTTGCCCCCGTTGTAATCCGTCGTGCCTGCTTCTCTCTCCATTTGATTGATTGTTATCCAAGTATTTACTATTTTAGAATTAGTTCTCTTTGGTTCATTCTCTATTTACAAACAAACACAGAGTCGCAATACTCTGTTTAGTCTTTGCAGATAACGAAAAATCGTGTAAAAAAAAAGAAAAGGAATCGAGCAAAATCAGTAGGCCACTAATGGGATCTCTTTTTGACCTCGCTAAAATAGAAACATTAGGAACAACCCCTCATGACAAATACAAAACTAGTGAGATGAACTGAACTCCACACAATGATGGCTGCAAAACAGCTCGGCTCCGCCACCCACCCCGCCCAAAATAACGATAAAGAGCGGCTGCCATGATTGGTTGCGGAATGGCCACGACGGAGCTACGAAATGGTGCTGCTCTCATGCTAACCCCAGCTTCAGTCTGAAACATCCAGAAACACTGTAGACTACCAATTCGATCAGTTCAGGTAGCGCCCCAATGTAACCCGGTAGAGAAGAACTAGCCCTCCCCTCTTTGACTGATGGTTCTTGTTGCCTGTCCCTTCTGTTGTCATTTAACAGAACTATTTAGCCTGCTGAAAGGGGTTGTGTTTCGACCGCTGGTTGGTGGAGACATTTTGACTATATTCTGGACCTGCGTTGTCGCGTAATGCGTCATATGACGCGCCGCGTTAGCGCATCCGGAAGTCATCCGGGGCGCGCAGCGCGTAACGTAAGCATAACAAGTCATGTGACTTGTTAATAAAACTTTTCATTGGTTCATTTTACTTTTCTTATTCTAATGATGAAAGCCTTGGTCATATCACCTAAAAATTACGCTTTTAATTACTTCCGAACATTATTTTTTCTTAAATATATGTTATAATGTTCCAGGCTAATGTACTTTCCCGGAAATTTTACAACTGTCCTGCAAGTAAAATATATTCTTTTTTCGAGAAAAAGAGCGTTTCTTCGTCCCATGACGGAGCCGTTGAGCAAAAGAGGGTCGACCTGCTGTCTTAGTCGCCGATACGCCTGAATATGAGATTCTTATCGATCACTTTATGTTGCAGGAATAGAAAACACAACAGCCCTTGACCATTTATCTTTACTGCGTTCCTTCGTATTATACCTTTTACCCTTCATGTAATTGGTCTGCTTTATTTCACTTGCCTTTTAATGATTCTAAAACAGTGACTATTATTAAAAACTTTACCAATGTATATACTACTACCATGTTTTCTTTTAAAAACCTTTATTGTGAAAATTTCATTATACAAATACGAGCCTATAACCACGTGGGCCTGCCACGGAGCAAACTGTAATCGTATATGATGAATAGACATTTACACTGTAGAGGAACGTAACGGGCGGGCCATTAGGTTGCAAGAACTAAGGTGTCTAACAGTTACGGAATCGGTGGACGTACATTTTATAATTAAAATACGACAGGGCCAGTTACAATAAAATTATCTAGATATACATTTGCGGGCAAGTACCATGGGTGACGTTAATTCGAACTTTCAACAGTACAGTAATCAATAACACATCAGAACTTAATATCAATAGGGATGTCGAAATATTCAATCAATTCTCGTCCCCGCCCGCCATGTGCTTCAAAACTGCATACGTATCTCGTGATTTCAAGGTTCTGCAACCAGTACAAAACAAGGAGTTACGAGTCCCATTTATTCCGGCGCCATTTTGGGCGAGGACGGGCAGGTCCAGGATATAGTCAAAATGTCTCTACCAACCATCGACTATGATGATGTTCATATGCTGTATTTATTAGAGTAACACTCATCTGTCCACATGAAATTAATTTACCACAATCTAAACATGTCATTTTAATCTTTCCAAAGTTCTTCTAAATATTTGGGACCGTTTCCCTTGCCTCTGAAGCTCTCAGTGCCACTTCTTTGATGAATGTACTAGCAGGTCAGGGGTTCTCCTCCAAATCTCTCTTTTATGCAGCACTATAATTAATTGGTGCCACCTCTCCATATGACGATGCATGGTATAGTTACCACAACTATATTTTTTTTCGGTTCCTCTGGAGAGTTCATCGTGGCAGATGAAGCGTGTAACGTACCGGGCATTTACCTTTTTTTGCATGTACAGGAAAGGAAAAAAAAATCGAGCGTCCAAGTTCTAAGGTGTCCCAGGGCCATTTTAGTGGACCAGGCCCAAATCCAAAGAACAGGCCGCCATTTTGAGAGTCCTCTTGCAGCCGCCTGTCGCTGTAGCATCAAGAGCAGCCGAAACTCAGCTGAATGGCAACTGAAACGGTAAATGGGCGCCCCACTACATTTCAGCATTGTAGGATGACCACACCAGTACAGCAACTTGCTAGACATCACCTCGGTGCCATCCGGATCTCGGCGCCCCACTGCAGATGAAGAGCCTCTCAACTATGAAACCACCACGGTGACATCCGGATCTTGGCGCGTTGTGCTGCCTTCGGCCTATTCGCACATCGGTCCGCTACTGACGCCATCTCACAGGCTAATGGGGTGACCCACGCCGAGTTTCAGCATTGTAGGATGACCACACCAACTTGCTAGACATCACCTCGGTGCCATCCGAATCTTGGCATCTCAACGCCTAGTGGTATCTTCCATACAGAAAATAGTGTTACGCTGCCTTTGGCCCCATTCGCACATCAGTCCGCAACTTAGACATCACCTCGGTGCCATCCGGATCTTGGCATCTCAGCGCCTTGTGGTGTCAGTCAGAAAATATTGTTGCGCTGCCTTTGGCCCCATTCGCACATCAGTCCGCTACTGACACCATCTCACAGGCCAATAGGGCGCCCCACGCCGACTTTTACCATTGTACGATGGCCACACCAGTGGCACAACTTGCTAGACATCACCTCGGTGCCATCCGAATCTTGGCATCTCAACGCCTAGTGGTATCTTCCATACAGAAAATCTTGTTACGCTACCTTTGGCCCCATTCGCACATCGGTCCGCAACTTAGACATCACCTCGGTGCCATCCGGATCTTGGCATCTCAGCGCCTTGTGGTGTCTTCTACTCCGAAAATATTGTAGAAAATATTGTTGCGCTGCCTTTGGCCCCATTCACACATCAGTCCGCTACTGACACCATCTCACAGGCCAACAGGGCGCCCCACGCCGACTTTTACCATTGTACGATGGCCACACCAGTGCCACAACTTGCTAGACACCACCTCGGTGCCATCCGGATCTTGGCATCTCAGCGCCTTGTGGTGTCTTCAAATCAGAAAATATTGTTGCGCTGCCTTTGGCCCCATTCGCACATCGGTCCGCTACTGACGCCATCTCACAGGCCAACGGGGCGCCCCACGCCGACTTTCAACATTGTAGGATGGCCACAGAAGTGCGACAACTTACTAGACACCACCTCGGTGCCATCCGGATCTTGGCGCGTTGTGCTGCCTTCGGCCTATTCGCACATCGGTCCGCTACTGACGCAAACTCACAGGCCAACGGGGCGCCCCACGCCGACTTTCAGCATTGTAGGATGGCCACACCAGTGCGGCAACTTGCTACACACCACCTCGGTGCCATCCGGATCTTGGAATCTCAGCGCCTAGTGGTGTCTTCTATTCCGAAAATATTGTTGCGCTGCCTTCGGCCCCATTCACACATCGATCCGCTACTGACACCATCTCACAGTCCAACGGGGCGCCCCACGCCGACTTTCAGCATTGTAGGATGGCCACACCAGTGCGGCAACTTACTAGACACCACCTCGGTGCCATCCGGATCTTGGCGCGTTGTGCTGCCTTCGGCGTATTCGCACATCGGTCCGCTACTGACGCAAACTCACAGGCCAACGGGGCGCCCCACGCCGACTTTCAGCATTGTTGGATGGCCACACCAGTGCGGCAACTTACTAGACACCACCTCGGTGCCATCCGGATCTTGGCGCGTTGTGCTGCCTTCGGCCTATTCGCACATCGGTCCGCTACTGACGCAAACTCACAGGCCAACGGGGCGCCCCACGCCGACTTTCAGCATTGTTGGATGGCCACACCAGTGCGGCAACTTACTAGACACCACCTCGGTGCCATCCGGATCTTGGCGCGTTGTGCTGCCTTCGGCCTATTCGCACATCGGTCCGCTACTGACGCAAACTCACAGGCCAACGGGGCGCCCCACGCCGACTTTCAGCATTGTAGGATGGCCACACCAGTGCTGCAACTTGCTGGACACCACCTCGGTGCCATCCGGATCTTGGCGCATTGTGTTGCCTTCGGCCTATTCGCACATCGGTCCGCTACTGACGCCGCCTCACGTGCCAACGGGGCGCCCCACGCCGACTTTCAGCATTGTAGGATGGCCACACCAGTGCTGCAACTTGCTGGACACCACCTCGGTGCCATCCGGATCTTGGCGCGTTGTGTTGCCTTCGGCCTATTCGCACATCGGTCCGCCACTGACGCCGCCTCACGTGCCAACGGGGCGCCCCACGCCGACTTTCAGCATTGTAGGATGGCCACACCAGTGCTGCAACTTGCTGGACACCACCTCGGTGCCATCCGGATCTTGGCGCGTTGTGTTGCCTTCGGCCTATTCGCACATCGGTCCGCTACTGACGCCGCCTCACGTGCCAACGGGGCGCCCCACGTCGACTTTCAGCATTGTAGGATGGCCACACCAGTGCTGCAACTTGCTGGACACCACCTCGGTGCCATCCGGATCTTGGCGCGTTGTGTTGCCTTCGGCCTATTCGCACATCGGTCCGCTACTGACGCCGCCTCACGTGCCAACGTATTTTCTCCGCATTTTACACCCTATGCCGCATAACAGGTCATGTGACTTGTTTATAAAACTTTTCATTGGTTCATTTTACTTTTGGTTTCCTAATGATGGAAGGCTTGATCATGTGACCTAAAAACAACACTTTTCATTGGATGAAAACTTTTTTTTTTTCCCAAACGATGAAAGCCCCACCTTGTTTCTGGATGTTTCAGACTGAAGCTGGCGTCAGCATGAGAGCACCACCATCTCGTAGCTCAGTCGTGGTCATTCCGTGAGCAATCATGGCAGCCGCTCCCCACCAGAAGCCTGCAGGAGTCGGAGCCCCCAAAACTTTTGATGAATTATCAAGGCGGAGGGGACGCTTTCGAGAATGGGGTCCAAGACCTAGCAGACAAGCGTCCGATTTCCAAGGTGTCCCAGGGCCATTTCAGTGGACCAGGCCCAAAAAGGAAACAGCCTGCCGCCATTTTGAGAGTCCTGTGACAGCCGCCTATCGCTGCACCGCAAGAGTGGGCGCAACTCAGCTGAATTGCGGCTTTTGACACAGTGGACCAAAAACGGACGGAATGGCAACTGAAACGGTAAAGGGGCGCCCCACTACAACAGATGACACTCCACCTGGAGAGGCCCGTTCACCGCCTCCCCCGGGGCGCCCCGCGCCGTTATTCGGAGCAGCATTGTAGGATACCAAAACCAGTGCGGCAACTTACTGGACATCACCTTGGTGCCATCGTTCTGCTGCCTTGGAACTATTCGCGCAACAGTTTGCTACTGATGACCCACCCCCCGCGACGCCCCATGCCGTTATTTGCTGGGTGGCAACTTACTAGACATCATTTTAGTGTCATCTAGATTTCAGCGCGTTCTGCTGCCTTGGAACTATTCGCACAACAGTTTGCTACTGATGACCCACCCCCCGCGACGCCCCACGCCGGAAATCTGGACGTTGTGCTGCGTTGGGACTATTCGCACAGCCGACCGCTACTACGTTGTTTTTCCCTAAAAATGTTTATATGTTATTACTATTTTTGTTTTCTTGTATATATTTATAAATTATTAAAGTTTTATAATCTTACTACTTTGTCGGAGTGCTATATATTTTTAATGTGACACATAATTGTAAAAACTTTGATGTACAAAGAGTCATCCCTGGAATCTTCCGCTTCAGGCTCGGTCCCCTCCCCAATCACAATACAGGATGGTTTTCAGATAATAGCAACGCTTCTGCTGTGACGGATCTCATCGAGTGTGGGCCTTGATCTACTATAACTCCTTTGAAGAGGGGTGATTCTTTACAGCTGTGGCCATAAACTACATCTGCAGGGCTAGCTGATACCCTAGGACCAGCCTGGACAATCGGACACAGAGGAAAAGGAGTGTCAGAGGGTGCGGTAGTGAATACGGCGAAAGGGAGGTGTCGGGCGGGCACAGGGTGTGATTCTCAGGGAAGAGCAGCGCAGATGGGGGGAGGTTTATTACCCATGCATAAGACAGAGAGCGGGGGTGACCACTGCCTGGGGGAGATGCTTGCGAGGGTGGGGAGCCATGCTAAGGATCGACAGCGTGCACAGAGTGGGTCTGGTCAAGGCATCTAAAATGGCTGCCGTGCACGACAAAAGTGTGGCATTTGAAAAAAGACAAGATGGCGCAGACAATGTTTTTCAACACTTCCTGATTTCCTTCGAATCGAACGTTAACAGACGTTGGGGCATATTACCAAAGTTAAGCGATATTTATCCCTAACGATGCTTAGCAACGATTTTTTTACCGTCAGAAATTATCGCAGATAAACCTTGCTATTATCAAGGTTTATCGGAAATACGATAAAAAACGACCGCAATGCATTAATATCGCTGAAAACTCAGCGATATTCATGCATTACCGAGCTAATGCTCTTAGCCATGTTATCCACCTCCCATTGGATAACATGGCTAAGAACTGCTCAGGGCAGGTGGTAGCTTTTGGAGATATTCGCGCTTATCTCGAATATTTCCAAAAGTTGATAATAGGAGATAGCGATGTTAGCGACTGTTTCCAGTCGCTAACATCTTGGCATGCCCACTTTGCATGTCATTAGTGATAAATATCACTCACATGCAAAGTGGGGCCCAAGATGGTCGCTATATTCTACTAGCCGTCGCTAACTGGTGTTAGCAACAGCTAGGTAATACACATATAATTTTATCTCCGCGAAGCGGAGCGCTGTTACAGATATATATCTTGTTTCTGAACGTTAATTTCTCAAAATGCACTGAAGCACATATATTGAGACCTAGCAAAGGCACATCGGGCTACCAGTCCCTACAATTTTGCCAAGTTTCGTGCAAATCCATTCAGCTGTTCGATCCTACCGAGAGACAAGATGGCGGCCGCTACGGACTGTTTGGAATGTTTACAGACACCGGAGAGCCAATCAGCTTCGCTTCGCAAAGCTCCGTAACGCGAAAAGTACGCGAAGCGGTGCGCTGTTACAGATATATATCTTTTTTTGAACGTTAATTTCTCAAAATCCACTGGAGCACATATATTGAGATCTAGCAAAGGCACATCGGGCTACCAGTCCCTACAATTTTGCCAAGTTTCGTGCAAATCCATTCAGCTGTTCGATTATTATTATTTTTATTTTTTTTTGCCCCGCGGGGCCCTTTTAAAACCTCCACATCAAACCTAGGGGGTGAGCGACAATGTACTATGCCCCCTTATGGTCATTTGCCCCTTCGCTTTGGCCTCCTCTTGTCTCTCGATCCTACCGAGAGACAAGATGGCGGCCGCTACGGACTGTTTGGAATGTTGACAGACGCCGGAGAACCAATCAGCTTCGCTTCACAAAGCTCCGTTGCGCGTAAAGTACGCGTCCTGGGACGCTGCCAGGTCCGCTGTTACAGATATATATCTTTTTTTAAACGTTAATTTCTCAAAATCCACTGGAGCACATATATTGAGACCTACAAAAGGCACATCGGGCTACCAGTCCCTACAATTTTGCCAAGTTTCGTGCAAATCCATTCAGCCGTTCGGGCTAAAAGTGAGGCCAACCGCCCTATGGAAAACTCAATGTTAAAAACACGTTTTGGGACCCCCCTTTTTTCTCGGCCCCCCCTTGACGAACCCCCCCCAAATTTTCAAGGGCTGCTCAGAAACAAAATGTGCCATTTTCCTGAAAATTTCAGCCAATTCCGTCCACAAACGCCAAAGTTATTAGACATAGAATTTTCAAAAAACCCATAGAGAAAAAATCCTAACTATATATACCTACTGGCGACCTACTGGCGACCGCCAGTAGGTAATTACCTACTGGCGGTCGCCAGTAGGTATATATAGTTAGGATTTTTTCTCTATGTGTTTTTTGAAAATTCTATGTCTAATAACTTTGGCGTTTGTGGACGGAATTGGCTGAAATTTTCAGGAAAATGGCACATTTTGTTTCTGAGCAGCCCTTGAAAATTTGGGGGGGGGGTTCGTCAAGGGGGGGCCGAGAAAAAAGGGGGGTCCCAAAACGTGTTTTTAACATTGAGTTTTCCATAGGGCGGTTGGCCTCACTTTTAGCCCGAACGGCTGAATGGATTTGCACGAAACTTGGCAAAATTGTAGGGACTGGTAGCCCGATGTGCCTTTTGTAGGTCTCAATATATGTGCTCCAGTGGATTTTGAGAAATTAACGTTTAAAAAAAGATATATATCTGTAACAGCGGACCTAGCAGCGTCCCAGGACGCGTACTTTACGCGCAACGGAGCTTTGTGAAGCGAAGCTGATTGGTTCTCCGGCGTCTGTCAACATTCCAAACAGTCCGTAGCGGCCGCCATCTTGTCTCTCGGTAGGATCGAGAGACAAGAGGAGGCCAAAGCGAAGGGGCAAATGACCATAAGGGGGCATAGTACATTGTCGCTCACCCCCTAGGTTTGATGTGGAGGTTTTAAAAGGGCCCCGCGGGGCAAAAAAAAATAAAAATAATAATAATCGAACAGCTGAATGGATTTGCACGAAACTTGGCAAAATTGTAGGGACTGGTAGCCCGATGTGCCTTTGCTAGATCTCAATATATGTGCTCCAGTGGATTTTGAGAAATTAACGTTCAAAAAAAGATATATATCTGTAACAGCGCACCGCTTCGCGTACTTTTCGCGTTACGGAGCTTTGCGAAGCAAAGCTGATTGGCTCTCCGGTGTCTGTAAACATTCCAAACAGTCCGTAGCGGCCGCCATCTTGTCTCTCGGTAGGATCGAACAGCTGAATGGATTTGCACGAAACTTGGCAAAATTGTAGGGACTGGTAGCCCGATGTGCCTTTGCTAGGTCTCAATATATGTGCTTCAGTGCATTTTGAGAAATTAACGTTCAGAAACAAGATATATATCTGTAACAGCGCTCCGCTTCGCGAAGATAAAATTATATGTGTATTACCTAGCTGTTGCTAACACCAGTTAGCGACGGCTAGTAGAATATAGCGACCATCTTGGGCCCCACTTTGCATGTGAGTGATATTTATCACTAATGACATACAAAGTGGGCATGCCAAGATGTTAGCGACTGGAAACAGTCGCTAACATCGCTATCTCCTATTATCAACTTTTGGAAATATTCGAGATAAGCGCGAATATCTCCAAAAGCTACCACCTGCCCTGAGCAGTTCTTAGCCATGTTATCCAATGGGAGGTGGATAACATGGCTAAGAGCATTAGCTCGGTAATGCATGAATATCGCTGAGTTTTCAGCGATATTAATGCATTGCGGTCGTTTTTTATCGTATTTCCGATAAACCTTGATAATAGCAAGGTTTATCTGCGATAATTTCTGACGGTAAAAAAATCGTTGCTAAGCATCGTTAGGGATAAATATCGCTTAACTTTGGTAATATGCCCCAACGTCTGTTAACGTTCGATTCGAAGGAAATCAGGAAGTGTTGAAAAACATTGTCTGCGCCATCTTGTCTTTTTTCAAATGCCACACTTTTGTCGTGCACGGCAGCCATTTTAGATGCCTTGACCAGACCCACTCTGTGCACGCTGTCGATCCTTAGCATGGCTCCCCACCCTCGCAAGCATCTCCCCCAGGCAGTGGTCACCCCCGCTCTCTGTCTTATGCATGGGTAATAAACCTCCCCCCATCTGCGCTGCTCTTCCCTGAGAATCACACCCTGTGCCCGCCCGACACCTCCCTTTCGCCCTATTCACTACCGCACCCTCTGACACTCCTTTTCCTCTGTGTCCGATTGTCCAGGCTGGTCCTAGGGTATCAGCTAGCCCTGCAGATGTAGTTTATGGCCACAGCTGTAAAGAATCACCCCTCTTCAAAGGAGTTATAGTAGATCAAGGCCCACACTCGATGAGATCCGTCACAGCAGAAGCGTTGCTATTATCTGAAAACCATCCTGTATTGTGATTGGGGAGGGGACCGAGCCTGAAGCGGAAGATTCCAGGGATGACTCTTTGTACATCAAAGTTTTTACAATTATGTGTCACATTAAAAATATATAGCACTCCGACAAAGTAGTAAGATTATAAAACTTTAATAATTTATAAATATATACAAGAAAACAAAAATAGTAATAACATATAAACATTTTTAGGGAAAAACAACGAAGTAGCGGTCGGCTGTGCGAATAGTCCCAACGCAGCACAACGTCCAGATTTCCGGCGTGGGGCGTCGCGGGGGGTGGGTCATCAGTAGCAAACTGTTGTGCGAATAGTTCCAAGGCAGCAGAACGCGCTGAAATCTAGATGACACTAAAGTGATGTCTAGTAAGTTGCCACCCAGCAAATAACGGCATGGGGCGTCGCGGGGGGTGGGTCATCAGTAGCAAACTGTTGCGCGAATAGTTCCAAGGCAGCAGAACGATGGCACCAAGGTGATGTCCAGTAAGTTGCCGCACTGGTTTTGGTATCCTACAATGCTGCTCCGAATAACAGCGCGGGGCGCCCCGGGGGAGGCGGTGAACGGGCCTCTCCAGGTGGAGTGTCATCTGTTGTAGTGGGGCGCCCCTTTACCGTTTCAGTTGCCATTCCGTCCGTTTTTGGTCCACTGTGTCAAAAGCCGCAATTCAGCTGAGTTGCACCCACTCTTGCGGTGCAGCGATAGGCGGCTGTCACAGGACTCTCAAAATGGCGGCAGGCTGTTTCCTTTTTGGGCCTGGTCCACTGAAATGGCCCTGGGACACCTTGGAAATCGGACGCTTGTCTGCTAGGTCTTGGACCCCATTCTCGAAAGAGTCCCCTCCGCCTTGATAATTCATCAAAAGTTTTGGGGGCTCCGACTCCTGCAGGCTTCTGGTGGGGAGCGGCTGCCATGATTGCTCGCGGAATGACCACGACTGAGCTACGAGATGGTGGTGCTCTCATGCTGACGCCAGCTTCAGTCTGAAACATCCAGAAACAAGGTGGGGCTTTCATCGTTTGGGAAAAAAAAAAAGTTTTCATCCAATGAAAAGTGTTGTTTTTAGGTCACATGATCAAGCCTTCCATCATTAGGAAACCAAAAGTAAAATGAACCAATGAAAAGTTTTATAAACAAGTCACATGACCTGTTATGCGGCATAGGGTGTAAAATGCGGAGAAAATACGTTGGCACGTGAGGCGGCGTCAGTAGCGGACCGATGTGCGAATAGGCCGAAGGCAACACAACGCGCCAAGATCCGGATGGCACCGAGGTGGTGTCCAGCAAGTTGCAGCACTGGTGTGGCCATCCTACAATGCTGAAAGTCGGCGTGGGGCGCCCCATTGGCACGTGAGGCGGCGTCAGTAGCGGACCGATGTGCGAATAGGCCGAAGGCAACACAACGCGCCAAGATCCGGATGGCACCGAGGTGGTGTCCAGCAAGTTGCAGCACTGGTGTGGCCATCCTACAATGCTGAAAGTCGGCGTGGGGCGCCCCGTTGGCACGTGAGGCGGCGTCAGTAGCGGACCGATGTGCGAATAGGCCGAAGGCAACACAACGCGCCAAGATCCGGATGGCACCGAGGTGGTGTCCAGCAAGTTGCAGCACTGGTGTGGCCATCCTACAATGCTGAAAGTCGGCGTGGGGCGCCCTGTTGGCACGTGAGGCGGCGTCAGTAGCGGACCGATGTGCGAATAGGCCGAAGGCAACACAATGCGCCAAGATCCGGATGGCACCGAGGTGGTGTCCAGCAAGTTGCAGCACTGGTGTGGCCATCCTACAATGCTGAAAGTCGGCGTGGGGCGCCCCGTTGGCCTGTGAGTTTGCGTCAGTAGCGGACCGATGTGCGAATAGGCCAAAGGCAGCACAACGCGCCAAGATCCGGATGGCACCGAGGTGGTGTCTAGTAAGTTGCCGCACTGGTGTGGCCATCCAACAATGCTGAAAGTCGGCGTGGGGCGCCCCGTTGGCCTGTGAGTTTGCTTCAGTAGCGGACCGATGTGCGAATAGGCCGAAGGCAGCACAACGCGCCAAGATCCGGATAGCACCGAGGTGGTGTCTAGTAAGTTGCCGCACTGGTGTGGCCATCCAACAATGCTGAAAGTCGGCGTGGGGCGCCCCGTTGGCCTGTGAGTTTGCGTCAGTAGCGGACCGATGTGCGAATAGGCCGAAGGCAGCACAACGCGCCAAGATCCGGATGGCACCGAGGTGGTGTCTAGTAAGTTGCCGCACTGGTGTGGCCATCCTACAATGCTGAAAGTCGGCGTGGGGCGCCCCGTTGGACTGTGAGATGGTGTCAGTAGCGGATCGATGTGTGAATGGGGCCGAAGGCAGCGCAACAATATTTTCGGAATAGAAGACACCACTAGGCGCTGAGATTCCAAGATCCGGATGGCACCGAGGTGGTGTGTAGCAAGTTGCCGCACTGGTGTGGCCATCCTACAATGCTGAAAGTCGGCGTGGGGCGCCCCGTTGGCCTGTGAGTTTGCGTCAGCAGCGGACCGATGTGCGAATAGGCCGAAGGCAGCACAACGCGCCAAGATCCGGATGGCACCGAGGTGGTGTCTAGTAAGTTGTCGCACTTCTGTGGCCATCCTACAATGTTGAAAGTCGGCGTGGGGCGCCCCGTTGGCCTGTGAGATGGCGTCAGTAGCGGACCGATGTGCGAATGGGGCCAAAGGCAGTGCAACAATATTTTCTGATTTGAAGACACCACAAGGCGCTGAGATGCCAAGATCCGGATGGCACCGAGGTGGTGTCTAGCAAGTTGTGGCACTGGTGTGGCCATCGTACAATGGTAAAAGTCGGCGTGGGGCGCCCTGTTGGCCTGTGAGATGGTGTCAGTAGCGGACTGATGTGTGAATGGGGCCAAAGGCAGCGCAACAATATTTTCTACAATATTTTCGGAGTAGAAGACACCACAAGGCGCTGAGATGCCAAGATCCGGATGGCACCGAGGTGATGTCTAAGTTGCGGACCGATGTGCGAATGGGGCCAAAGGTAGCGTAACAAGATTTTCTGTATGGAAGATACCACTAGGCGTTGAGATGCCAAGATTCGGATGGCACCGAGGTGATGTCTAGCAAGTTGTGCCACTGGTGTGGCCATCGTACAATGGT
This sequence comes from Lissotriton helveticus, assembly GCF_964261635.1. Taxonomy (NCBI): domain Eukaryota; kingdom Metazoa; phylum Chordata; class Amphibia; order Caudata; family Salamandridae; genus Lissotriton; species Lissotriton helveticus. Next base: position 82,585,350 of record NC_136058.1, read on the forward strand.
AAAAGTCGGCGTGGGGCGCCCTATTGGCCTGTGAGATGGTGTCAGTAGCGGACTGATGTGCGAATGGGGCCAAAGGCAGCGCAACAATATTTTCTGACTGACACCACAAGGCGCTGAGATGCCAAGATCCGGATGGCACCGAGGTGATGTCTAAGTTGCGGACTGATGTGCGAATGGGGCCAAAGGCAGCGTAACAATATTTTCTGTATGGAAGATACCACTAGGCGTTGAGATGCCAAGATTCGGATGGCACCGAGGTGATGTCTAGCAAGTTGGTGTGGTCATCCTACAATGCTGAAACTCGGCGTGGGTCACCCCATTAGCCTGTGAGATGGCGTCAGTAGCGGACCGATGTGCGAATAGATCGAAGGCAGCACAACGCGCCAAGATCCGGATGTCACCGTGGTGGTTTCATAGTTGAGAGGCTCTTCATCTGCAGTGGGGCGCCGAGATCCGGATGGCACCGAGGTGATGTCTATCAAGTTGCTGTACTGGTGTGGTCATCCTACAATGCTGAAATGTAGTGGGGCGCCCATTTACCGTTTCAGTTGCCATTCAGCTGAGTTTCGGCTGCTCTTGATGCTACAGCGACAGGCGGCTGCAAGAGGACTCTCAAAATGGCGGCCTGTTCTTTGGATTTGGGCCTGGTCCACTAAAATGGCCCTGGGACACCTTAGAACTTGGACGCTCGATTTTTTTTTCCTTTCCTGTACATGCAAAAAAAGGTAAATGCCCGGTACGTTACACGCTTCATCTGCCACGATGAACTCTCCAGAGGAACCGAAAAAAAATATAGTTGTGGTAACTATACCATGCATCGTCATATGGAGAGGTGGCACCAATTAATTATAGTGCTGCATAAAAGAGAGATTTGGAGGAGAACCCCTGACCTGCTAGTACATTCATCAAAGAAGTGGCACTGAGAGCTTCAGAGGCAAGGGAAACGGTCCCAAATATTTAGAAGAACTTTGGAAAGATTAAAATGACATGTTTAGATTGTGGTAAATTAATTTCATGTGGACAGATGAGTGTTACTCTAATAAATACAGCATATGAACATCATCATAGTCGATGGTTGGTAGAGACATTTTGACTATATCCTGGACCTGCCCGTCCTCGCCCAAAATGGCGCCGGAATAAATGGGACTCGTAACTCCTTGTTGTGTACTGGTTGCAGAACCTTGAAATCACGAGATACGTATGCAGTTTTGAAGCACATGGCGGGCGGGGACGAGAATTGATTGAATATTTCGACATCCCTATTGATATTAAGTTCTGATGTGTTATTGATTACTGTACTGTTGAAAGTTCGAATTAACGTCACCCATGGTACTTGCCCGCAAATGTATATCTAGATAATTTTATTGTAACTGGCCCTGTCGTATTTTAATTATAAAATGTACGTCCACCGATTCCGTAACTGTTAGACACCTTAGTTCTTGCAACCTAATGGCCCGCCCGTTACGTTCCTCTACAGTGTAAATGTCTATTCATCATATACGATTACAGTTTGCTCCGTGGCAGGCCCACGTGGTTATAGGCTCGTATTTGTATAATGAAATTTTCACAATAAAGGTTTTTAAAAGAAAACATGGTAGTAGTATATACATTGGTAAAGTTTTTAATAATAGTGACTGTTTTAGAATCATTAAAAGGCAAGTGAAATAAAGCAGACCAATTACATGAAGGGTAAAAGGTATAATACGAAGGAACGCAGTAAAGATAAATGGTCAAGGGCTGTTGTGTTTTCTATTCCTGCAACATAAAGTGATCGATAAGAATCTCATATTCAGGCGTATCGGCGACTAAGACAGCAGGTCGACCCTCTTTTGCTCAACGGCTCCGTCATGGGACGAAGAAACGCTCTTTTTCTCGAAAAAAGAATATATTTTACTTGCAGGACAGTTGTAAAATTTCCGGGAAAGTACATTAGCCTGGAACATTATAACATATATTTAAGAAAAAATAATGTTCGGAAGTAATTAAAAGCGTAATTTTTAGGTGATATGACCAAGGCTTTCATCATTAGAATAAGAAAAGTAAAATGAACCAATGAAAAGTTTTATTAACAAGTCACATGACTTGTTATGCTTACGTTACGCGCTGCGCGCCCCGGATGACTTCCGGATGCGCTAACGCGGCGCGTCATATGACGCATTACGCGACAACGCAGGTCCAGAATATAGTCAAAATGTCTCCACCAACCAGCGGTCGAAACACAACCCCTTTCAGCAGGCTAAATAGTTCTGTTAAATGACAACAGAAGGGACAGGCAACAAGAACCATCAGTCAAAGAGGGGAGGGCTAGTTCTTCTCTACCGGGTTACATTGGGGCGCTACCGGAACTGATCGAATTGGTAGTCTACAGTGTTTCTGGATGTTTCAGACTGAAGCTGGGGTTAGCATGAGAGCAGCACCATTTCGTAGCTCCGTCGTGGCCATTCCGCAACCAATCATGGCAGCCGCTCTTTATCGTTATTTTGGGCGGGGTGGGTGGCGGAGCCGAGCTGTTTTGCAGCCATCATTGTGTGGAGTTCAGTTCATCTCACTAGTTTTGTATTTGTCATGAGGGGTTGTTCCTAATGTTTCTATTTTAGCGAGGTCAAAAAGAGATCCCATTAGTGGCCTACTGATTTTGCTCGATTCCTTTTCTTTTTTTTTACACGATTTTTCGTTATCTGCAAAGACTAAACAGAGTATTGCGACTCTGTGTTTGTTTGTAAATAGAGAATGAACCAAAGAGAACTAATTCTAAAATAGTAAATACTTGGATAACAATCAATCAAATGGAGAGAGAAGCAGGCACGACGGATTACAACGGGGGCAAAGGCCTGCGTTAACTACCTTTCACTATCTGCAAAGAGAGAGTACTCCTAATAGAAATGAGGGGGGGGGGGCACCATTCAAAGCAGATCAGTGTGCATAAACACGAAAATGTTTTCACTTACCACGTACTTGACATTCGACAGCTTATGATATTTGCTATTAAAAAACCATTGAAATTCACTGAAAAAACCATAGGTTATAGACCATATATAGTTAGGAATTAGCATTTACAAAACCTTGAAAATTCACTGAAAAAACCATAGGTTATAGACCATATATAGTTAGGAATTAGCATTTAAAAAACCTTATTTTACTCACACAAAACCATTGAAATTCCATATATAGTTAGTTGCACTAACTATATATCGCGCACCCGCAATCCACTGCTGATCATGTCACATATTACATCATTCATGACATGGTCAGTGACATCACTGATGACATCTCAAATGACATCACTGATGACATCACTGATGACATCTCATTTGACATCATTCTTGTGCTAATACGATAAACCTCTTCAGACTCTAATATAACCTTAGATACACTCAGTGTATACAGACACTCACACACTGCCACTCATCCATGGAGTTACTCACACACCCAGTCAGTCATGAAAAGAAACAATCTCACCTCCATTTCTTCAACTATACAGTTAAACACACCTTACTTATTGAAACATATACTAACACATATTTACTCTCTTATACAATCCCTGATACAAGTTCACAATGATCGATACAACCACTCACTCATTCAGTGGCTCTCATGCACAGTTATTTATATATGCCAACTCTCACATGTACTGTGTTTAACATATGTACTTACTATGACATGTAGCATTGAGATATCCATTCACTCATCAATACACTCATGCACACAGTCAACTGCCCATGTAGCTGTTTCCACATGCAGTCTTGAACTCATACACCTAGTGAATAAACTGCTCACACATCTATGCATAGAGTCACACACCTTCCAGCCACCCCCACACAAACTCAATCTGCCATAGAAATACTTGGGCAACCAATTAATAACACATATAGCCTCTCGTATAGCTAATGATCAACACATGCAGCAGTTTACAGAACAACAGACATAATGATGCACAAATTAAGACAGTTTAGTCACTAACCCATGCACTCAGTGAGACACATTTAATCACTCACTCATACATTCAGTCATGCACCTACTAAATCCTTCGTCCAGACACTTATACATCTACTCATTCTTCAATATGTAAAACATATTTAAACTTCACAGAAACACACAGTCACTGGATGACGTCATCAGTGATCTCATCAGTGATGTCATTTGAGATGTCATCAGTGATGTCATCAGTGATGTCACTGACCATGTCATGAATGATGTAATATGTGACATGATCAGCAGTGGATTGCGGGTGCGCGATATATAGTTAGTGCAACTAACTATATATGGAATTTCAATGGTTTTGTGTGAGTAAAATAAGGTTTTTTAAATGCTAATTCCTAACTATATATGGTCTATAACCTATGGTTTTTTCAGTGAATATATATATATATATATATATATATATATATATATATCAAGTCAAGAACACTCCCAGGTGCACAGGTTCTGCAAAACGGAGAAACTGGCACTTTCTTCTGTTGAAAAGCAGGTATTTATTTCTTCAAATTTTTGAAGTGAACTGCAAGTGCTCAAATAAACCAGGCAAACTCAGTGGCCTTGCTCACTGGAGTGACATTACATGTGACCCAACAAATTTTAAACACCATACACCAATCAGGTGCTAGGAAGTCAAGTGACCTGAACATAAACATGGTAGAAAGACTTAGCCACGTTTTAGGTGTAACAAGATTCTATCAATATGTGCAACTTTATACATAGTCATTTAAGTGCACAGAAATAAAAGCAAAAGTTCCGCCATTTAATCATCATTGTAATAATATCTGTATAAATACATGGGAATAATTTGCATCGAAAATTCAGAAATTCACAAAGCGTCATGATTTGGAGATGATGTGTATTTGTAAAAAGATTCCTCTTTGGCCTTTTTAATAAATGTTTCAATTAAAACACACATATTATAGTTCAAAAAAGTTTGTTTTATAACTGCATAATACAAAGATATTATACCCTCTTGAACTACAAAAGCAACAATATTATCAATCTTCTTGTCCAACGCTTGTGTATAATGATTGAAATATCCCCAAAAAAGCTGAACCGAAAACTAATGTAATATATGCATCTTATAAATTAACTGACTTACCAAAACCAAACTAAAAACCTCGTGCCTAAAGTGTTTTTGTGCAAAGAAATTTTTTTGTTTATTATTCTGATCGGGTAGGGAAAAGGCCATTCGAGCTGATTCAATTTATAAATTGTAATTATATATATATCAGCGGTAGGACCCCAAAACAGACAAAACACTTGGGGAAGATTAAAAAAAAAAAAACCTGTCACATTTTCAGAATCATCGGGGGCTCAGACGACTCGGATCAACAACCAGGCATTAGTCGTCAAGACAATCGTCAAGCACAGCCTTTTTTAGAAAGAGGAGGGAAAGCGAGAGAGAGGCCATGGCACCAATATGCAGGAGAACGACAGGCCAGGCGCAAACACTACCAATGGGGCCCACAAGCATATCAGAAAGCGACCAAGTTACATTGCCTGCAATTCCCATCTTTAACTTATCACAACATATCCTCTCCTCTGAAGAAATATCTCTACTAAGCAAAGGCTTGTCGTTTGTTATCACTGAATGAACAAGTTTTTTTGACCTCAAGACTGAGTTATATCAATTCTTCAGAAAAATAAGATTAAGAATATTTTTCAGAGATAAGGAACCCTTGATACTAGATTCAGTCACAGGACTTAGACCCCCATCTACGTTCTATCCCACAAACGGGTTGATGCCCCCAGAGCTTTAGACATTTGAGAAAATAATCTTATCAGAGCTTGACATTCTCCAAAACTCCAAATACTTTATACCTTACAACATTACTAAACAAGAGAGGGAAGCCCTAAAGAGCCTAAAAAATGACAGCTCTATTATTCTAAAACCAGCCGACAAGGGGGGTGGGATAGTAATTCAAGACAGAGCAGACTAGGATAATAAGATAGACAAACAAGTCAGCGAAATCAGACACTACAAGAAACTGAGCAAGGACCCTCTTGCAGACGTCAGTAGCCAAATCCTCACCCTAACAAAGCAAGCTAGAGATGACGGATACATCAGTAAAAAAGACTATGAGTTCTTGAACAGCAAGAGCCCCAGGACACCAGCTTTATAGACGCTCTCGAAAATCCACAAGAGTGTTACTAATCCCCCAGGATGCCCTATTCTATCTGGGTGTGGATCAGTTTTAGAACCCATTGGGAAACATGTAGATTTCTTCATCAAAGACTACGTACCTATTCAGGAAACCTACATCAGGGACTCTATGCATATGATTAATCTGATAGAGGGCAGACCATCCAATACAGAAACTGATTTTTCTAGCAAGACTAGATATTACCTCACTCTATACCAACATCCCACAAGAGGAATGCATTAAGATCATAGAAGACTTACTTGATAGCAGAGAGAGACCGTTGTAGGTACCTACATCATTCATTATCAATCTACTACACATTGCCCTCAAATCAAACTATTTCGTGTCTAACCGTATTTACTACCAACAATGCTCAGTGACCAGTATGGGAGCAATTGTTGCCCCAGATCTGGCTAATATTTACATGGATAATGTCGAACATAGATATGTGCTAAATGACATGAGCAGGTACGGCTTCAACATCTCATGTTGGAGGCGGTACATTGATGATATCTTTCTTATCTGGTCCGGGACAGAAACAGAGTTTAATGATTTTGTCACGTATCTCAACAATATTCAGGTACACTCACTTTCACCTCCACCATCAACAAAACATCAATTCCTTTTCTAGACCTCAACATTCGACATGAGGAGGGCTCTCTCTTCACATCATTACACCGCAAGCCCACAGAGAGGAACACCCTCCTTGCCTATAAAAGTCATCATCCCAGGGCACTAAGGGATGGGCTACCGTATGGCCAGTTCCTGCATCTCAGCAGAAACTGCACACATAAACATCTACTGCTGTCTTCGAGTGATATGTACTTATCTAGTTTTATCAAATGTTCATCAAGATCACAGGCACAAATATGGTGACAATCACATACAACCATCCAGACAACAAATGGCATCAGATTTCACGCAAAACATACAGACCAGGTCAGCCTTGGAGTGGCAGAAGCAGTGCTTAATTTGTGCCGGTGCTTTCCGGTGCTTAGCACCGGCACTTAATTATCAGGGCTGGGTCTACGCATCTGCTGCGCTCGCCCACATTGATGTTTTATAAAATATGAATTATGGTATAACTTTTTCAGTTACACTATAATATCTAAAGAAAATGTATTTTTACTAACCGTGTGTTATTGCACTTTGTTTTAATGCATGTTTACATTGTTAACATCAATTAATAATAGTAACTTGAAACTGCTAATTAGTTCCATGTTTCCACTTCCTCCATTTTCATGCCATCAAAAGCAAGTCAGCTGAAACAAGCCTGCGTTAGTCTGGCTGGTTCTGTGTTCCGCCGCTGAAAGGATGGCCTCAATAGAAAGACATAGCTTCTCTTGAGTCACAAACTCTTGGGTTTATGTTTAACTAAGGTGCGTAGGAGAGAGGGTTCGCCGGTGAAATTCTTGACAATCGTGCTTTAGAATTTCAAGGAGATGAGATCCCTTTTATTCAGGAAACACACAGCGCAGCACTAGCTTCAGGGTGAATAATTCCGTGTTTAACTGCAGTTAGAGCAGTTTTACGCAAGTGCTCAGCGCTATAGTGATGAACATGCATTACCTAAGAACAGACTGGAGTGCTGGACTGCTCGATGCTGCACACGGACGTGCACAATGACTGACACTGACCATGTCTCAAATTTCAAGAACTCCTCCTCCTCCTATATTATTAAAACACCGGCATCACTCTCTGGTTGTTTAAGCAGCATGTGCCATGCCCCTCCCTGCCCCGTAGATTGTTTCTTGCTGCCAGTCGCTGCCTTCTTGTAATATAGTGCTGAATGCGATACACATACATCCGCAGTGCCTAGCCTTAACTGGAAGACAGTAGCTGGCTACTACAGCCGCACCCCTCTGGGGGGATCTTTCTCTTACAGACCCGGAGGACAGAGGCTACACACCCCTCGCATCTCTCATGGTGGGGCTGTCATTTGGAACACCTTATAAGCTTGTCTGCTTTGAAGGGTGCCTGGACTCTCCCTGGCGGTTGGAATGTGCCTGATAATAAATAAGTGCTTGAGAAGGCCAGTAATAAAGTGCGGCCACTGCACTATGTGAGAGGCACTTGCTGCCTGTCCCTGATACAGCTGCAGTCTTGAGCACTGTTAGAGACTCCTCACTGCCACGGAGAGGTATGATTTATAACACTAAGAGACCCCTGTTAACACTATCCGAGAGATGTCTGTTATTGGAAGACATATTAAGGCTTGCTCCTGTGATGTTAGAGAGAAGCCTGTCGTTGACTAACACAGGTACCTTCCTCTTTAGGCACACAGCACATCCTGCTGAATGCCCACATCACGGCACCCAAGTTGTCCAACTGAATAGTAAGACAGTAGTAGTAGTAGTAGTAGAAAAAAGTGGGTGTGGCCTCCGACAAACATTTGAGCACCTGCACTTCATATTTTACAAATTAGGCACTGGGCAGAAGCAGAGGTGTTAAAAAGAAAACTAATTACAAGAGGATACCCCAACAAAATAGTGAGAAGATCACTCAAAAGTGCCTGGTTCTGTCCTAGGGAGGAACTCCTAAAACCAAAAGAGAAGAAAACGCAAGACAAACTATTTTGTGTATCCACCTTTGGTGTACATGCAAATAAAATACGTACCATTATTCAAAAGAACTGGCACTTGATAAAAAGAATAGACAGCAGCATAGAAACCCCCATGTTTGCATTTAAGCGGGGAAAGAACATAAAAGACCACCTGATACACTCCTCTGCAGAAGCAGTCCAGCATAGCAAATCCACCATACTCTCCACCTGGAACCTAACAGAGGTGGTAGGACACTTCAAATGTGGAAATTGGTAGCATGCTCATCCACTTCTAACACAAAAATGTTCGAACATGCAGGCATAAAACAGACCCTTCGATTCTCTTCAAATTGAAACACACGTAATGTGGTGTATTGTATTTGGTGCCCTTGTGGTCTGCCATATATAGGCCAGAGAAACTAGTATATGGAGTCAAGTACACTGCTCGTTTATAATAATTTTCTCCGTTTTCAGAATTTTTGGGTGCTACACAGGTGGCGTCCTCATCCCCGGACATCTGAAATTGAAGAATATGTGTGTTCCTAGTGCATCACTAGAACCATCCCTATGTGCACTCCGTTTCACCTCAGTGCGAAATGAGGATTTGCAACACAGTTTTCTTATTTCAATTATTTGAATGTTTATTTCATGCAATTTTAGCAATTATTATTCATTGCGAGCTCATCAGTTCTTTGCCATGATTTTTAGACATAAGGCATTATTCACATCAAATCCAATGCATTTCGGGCATTTCATCTCTGCCCTTCATCAGGGAATGAACACTACAAACAATAATAGAAAAAACGATAAGAAACTATACATATGAATTCCATTGAGTAGTTTGAGTTTGTTACCTACATAGTGTCAAATGTTTTTATACCTATTGTGTTTACAGTGACATGGATGGTATGCAAAAAGGTGATATCTCGAGAAGGAGAACGTGACAAGTTAAGGGGCACCTCTTTCTACCTTATGCCCAGTGACGGTAAAAGCATGTTTATGTTAGCGTTTCACTTACATGCCTGTTCTACCAAATCATAATCTATATTCGGTACGACGAGCTGCAAATAAAAAATGGAAATAACCAGGCGTTACTATCACGATTCTTCAGCAAATACCACGGTTGTACATTGGTCTGTGTTCCTTTCTTTTCTCAAACTGACCTTGTTAGTTATATGAAAAGATCTCCTTTACGATCTTCGGCATACGTCCGCCTCTCGGTATGTCTATGGCACGTCTCCACCATATTTCTGGTGTTCGCCATTTAATTCAAACACGGTCCCGATCACGTGGTATAATGAAGTTGGAAAAAAGACTATGTAGTCATCTGTTACTGAGAACATGTTCGTTCGAAAACAGTAACAGTAAATGTATCGCGGTAGAATACTCTGGTAGAAAAAATATGCTATTTATCAGCATATCCAAAAAATGTATAACAGATGAAAAACAGATGACAAATTATCGACGGATCCTATGTAATTAAAACTAATGTGAACAAAAATCAATCACTAGGACTAGAACTCGTGAGATGAGTAAAAAAATGTTGTGTTTATCAGCCTTAATCCTTAGAGCTACTGGATAGGTGTAGTAAAAAGTGCAATATAGGAAACATATGTGCAGAATAATCAAACTATGAAACATAATAAAACATTACAAAAATTGTATATCTCAGGTACTACAATTGTTAGCCAAGTAACAAACATAATTTTTCAAAGGTAACATGACAGTTCGATTCGGTCATTAAGACCGTGAGGTTTCTGTGATGATAATTTGTGAATCCAAAGGTTCTCTCTTAAGACAATTAATATACTTAACAAAAAGGCAAATTAATCAGAGACTCCATGCCAGCACTTTAATCAGATACCACCAAAACCGTCGTATCCCACGTGGCCTCTGGTTTGCCCTAAAACCTTCTCTTTGTAAAAACTCCAAGAGTTTCCAGGATAAATGGTTCGCGATACTTAACAAGTGCTCGCTCGATCTCATTCTTTTAATTATAGAGGAATTGTCAGGAATACTTGAGGAATTGATCAAAGAAATCTCAGAAGTGTCCACAGAACTAGCAAACATGATGACAGAAGACAAATTAACAAAAACCTTAGACGAAATCAAAGAACAAATGGAGAAGCATACAAGAGACATTAATGAACGCAAAGTACGAAAATTTAAGAGGGACACCCTCGACTACAAACTGGGCAAGTATATACATGGGCCGAAATGTAGGCACAGAAGAGAAGAAACCGACCATATACATCAAACACGGAAACTTTGTCATCTGGTAGTGATACTTCACAGAAAACACAGAGGCCACAACAAAATGTCAGAACACTGGACACCTCACAACCAGAGCAACCAACTACGAGCGTCTTAATTGAACCAAGTCCTTTTTTAGATCAGGGCCAGGCCCAAAAAGGAGACCCAGGAGAGGAAAAAACAAAGGAAAAGGAAAAAGAACGTCCCAACACGAGAAGCACGGCAGTGCCAGTCAAGGACAAGCAAGGGAAGAAGACTCAAGTGCAGAACAATTAGTCATAAACATCAGTGATTATGAATTGAACCCACATGAGATCGACTTATTACAGAGAGGAACATCATTTGTACCAACCACGGAAACTAATACTCTGGAGCTAGAAGTCAGTTTTTTTAAATTGATGCGAAAGCTGCGGTTACGCCATTTTTTTGATAATGTACTTCCAAAAAAAGATACGGATAAGACAGATCAACTACAAGGACTAAGAACACCCAGTTCTTTTCAAGCACCAATCAGCCACAAAACATTAGATCTATTTGAGAAGCTGGTGAAACAGGACCTATTGCAAATCAAACATAAAACTTGGAGTAAAAAGAATATCACACAAAAGGATCTAGACACCTTAAGAAAACTGGCTGCTCAAACAGACATTATCTGCACGAAAGCCGATAAGGGTGGAGCATTAGTTATCATGAACCATTCCATGTATGAAGAAAAAGTAATGGAACATATAATGGACACCAACACATACATGAAACTGGAAGGCAACCCTACCATGGAATATATGAAACTTTTGAGATGCATCGTCGAAAGAGCTTATGAAATGGGGACTATCAATGAAAAAACCAAGAACTTTCTAATAAAACCCAATCCAAAGAGTCTGGTATTACACATGACACCCAAAATTCATAAAAATCTCAGGAATCCTCCTCTACGGCCCATTGTTTCAACATGTGGTAGTCTACATGAACCAATCGGTCAACTATTGGACAAATATCTTCAGCCAACAGTCAGGAATATGAGAACCTATGTGAAAGATACAACTGATGGGGGCGCTAGAGGGCGCACTGCAATATGGCCGCATATATGTGAGGCTCTTGCTGCCTGGATTTATAATCCTTCTTTTATCCTACCTTAACCACCGACTGGAGTGCTGGCGTCCATATGTTCCGAGACGGGACGATCTGCTGTACTGCTGGCTGAAGTTTGGCTGTGATCTGCCGCCCCTGCCCAGAGATACACGCGGCTGGAGTTCCGACCGTCCATGGGCCTGGAGTGCCCGGATTCGCTGGCCGGCTTGCTGTGGTGCTGGGGGCCGCGGCGCACCATGAGGCGTCTAGGCCCTTCCTGACCGCGCTGCTGCGGAGCTGCCGGGTGAGCCCCTCTACCCTCGGGGTCCCGGCTGCTGGTGGCGAACTGCTGCGGCCTCCGGACTGTAGTGCGGGCTGCTCGGGATCCTCGCCGGACATTGAGGAGACACACCGACCTGCCCAGCTGCCGAATTGCCCTGCGACGCCCTCTTCCCACCGGCGGACCTACCGGCGATATTAGCTGCAACTGCGGAGTGCCACAGGTGAGGCGGGGTTGTCCCTCTACCTGCTCGTGCCCCTGGTCACTGTCGTGGACCGTGGTTCCTCTCATCCTGCCCAGTATCATTCTGTGGGACCGGCCGACCTGGGGCCCTGAGAGCGGAGGCTGCCTGCTGCGGGGCTGCCGGTATGCCGTCTTGAGCTGCAGAGTCCGATGGTGAGTGGCGGCTGCGGTGGCTGAGGGTGCTGGGGCCTTGTGGGGATCATTCCTGACTCTGGATGGCTCACTGCAGACGTCTCTTGCTTGGCGTCTGGTGAAGTGGCGGCTGGAACTGTGGTGGGGCTACAGACTGCGCTTTTGGGAGCAGTGCCCCTCATTTACGACTTTGCTGCCTGCTGTGGTCCCCCCTTGATGTGGAGACCTGCCTGCTGCCTCCTGAGTGCTTGCTCGCTGACGGAGGGGGGCTACACTACCTGCGCTTCGCTGCACTTCGGCACTACTGGCGCTCTACCACTTGGTGCTGGGGACGGGTCCCTGCACTGTGCGACTGGCCTGCTTCAACCGTGCCTTTGTCTTCTGCTATCTATCTTGTTAATAGCGACCCGGGTATCATACCTCAGCCGTGCGGAGACGTCTTTACTTCTGCCGACTCTCCGGCTGGCCTTCCTGCAGGGGGTGTCTGCTGCGTGGCTGCGGAGGCAATCCTACAACTGCCTGGGCTAGACCTTGCGGGGCGATTTTGAGTTGCGATACTGTGCCGGAGACTGGGTGCGATTGCTTCTGGTGTTAAGCCATGGGTAAGCCGGATAACAAACAACCAAAGCTATCTTTTGACTCCTCTGCGTCCAGGAGAACCTCCCGGGTTATACAGGATGCAGGGGCGTCCCGCTCCCCCCCTGTGGTGCATGATTCTGCTATTCAGCCTGCTGCCCCTGACTTCCAGCAAATGCTGCAGGAAATGCGACAGGGATTCGCGACCATAGTGGATAAGGTGGATAAGCTATCCTCACGAATGGACGCAGTGGTACAAAAATTGGACGTTCATGAGGAACGACTCACGGCGGTGGAACAACGCGTTTCTGATCATGACGATGCGGCTGCTACCCATACTACTCAACTGGCACGGATGGATAATGTCCTCCGAGTAATCGCAGCGAAGAATGAGGAGTTGGAGGCCAGAAGTAGGCGTAATAACATACGCGTGATTGGCGTGCCAGAGACGACCAACGTGGGTAGGATGGAAACCTATGTGGAGAAGATACTCATCGGTGCGATTGGTGAGGAAGCCTTCTCTAAGCAGTTCATCGTGGAGAGAGTGCACCGATCTCTTGGTCCGCGGCCGGCCACTGGGACACCGCCGCGACCGATAATCGCTCGTCTCCTCAACTATCGGGACCGGGATACGGCCCTGCGAGCGGCACGGCACGCACGGCTCGCACGCTTTCTTATGACGGAGTCAATTTCACCATCTTCCCGGACTTCACGCCTGTAGTACAGGAGCAGAGGCGTAAATTTCTGGATGTGAAGAAGAAGCTCAGGGATCTTCAGGTGGACTACGCCCTACTGTACCCTGCCAAATTGCGAGTGACGCATCAGGCGAAACAACTTTTCTTTACTAACCCACAGCAGACTTCGTGAAACGGCTTAGGAGAGAACGGGCTGCTGACCGACGCGGTGGGGATGATGGCCAGGGGGGGATCCAATCCGCCAATGAAGATGAGTGATATAGCAAGGTACTTGGTTGTGATGTCTGCTGGGTGCGCATGGGGGACTGATGTGAACTGGTCCCATATCCTATAGACTTCTGCTTAGCTGCTCCCCCCAGCAGAGAACTGCGACGTGGGATTTTTTCTCCTGTCTAACTGTCACATGACGCTTGTGGACGCTGGACGTGCTCCGGACTTTGGTGGTTAATTAATCCAGGCACCCTCCCCCCGCTGCCTGGGCCGCGCCTCCTTGAACTATGCGGGCCAATGGTGAGGCATGGGGGGTAGTTCTGTGCGCCCCTAGACTGCACCCTGAAGGGTATTCCCCATGCACTTTGCTCTTATTGGTGCTACTGTTTTGGTTGGGGATGTATATTGTGGGAGGGGGGTGGGTGAGGGGTCCTGGCAGGTTGGGGTTGCTCAGGTGGGTGGTAGGAGGGGGTACAAGTATTCGTGAGCGGCTGGCTCATTTACTTGTTGTCTTATTGTTTGCTATTGGTATTGTTGCTGTGCTTTTGTTTGGGGTCCTGCCTCACAGGATTATACTCTACAGCGCGCTAACGGGCCTCTACTACTGTAGGTCCCTGTTGCATAGTTCTGCATTTTTGGCGCTACTCCGGTTAGTTTGCCAGGGATGTTGTTGGATGCTTGCTGTGAGTGGGGGTACAGGTTTCTGCAAGGGGGAATGTACGACGTTTGCACGGATGCTTAGCGGCTGCTACGCGCGTAGTTACTGCGATTATGGGGTGTGTTGCCGCCCCTGTTTGCTGACGGGATTGGGGTGGGATGAGGGGGACGGAGAAAAAGGCAAGTTGGGGTGGCCTGTGTGGGGAGTTGGGGGGGGTTGGGGGGATGTTTGGGGGTTGCATGTACTAGTTGAGTGCGATATGCAAGAGCGGAAAGACGTGATGGCATGTTGGAGTGCCGGCAGCGGCAGACATGATTATGCTTCATTGAAGATCTCGGTGGCGCACTTTTGCGTCCTACAGCTGGTTCAACTGGCCTTGTATAGGCGCAGGGGACGTTAACAAGTGTAATTTCATATCGTGGAATGTACGGGGGCTTAAAGATGCGCGTAAATGTAGACTGCTCATGGCCTACTGGGACAGGCATGACGTTCAGGTGGTCATGCTACAGGAGACCCACAACCCACCGTCGACTGCCCCTGTGTTTGGGGGGCGGTGGGCGGGAATACGGGTCTTTTCAAACTATTCCTCTTATGCTAGAGGGACGGCCATCCTTGTACATCGGGCTCTCCCGTTTACACTACAGGGTCAACGCATAGATAGAGAGGGGAGGTATGTGATTCTGTGGGGGAGGATGGGTGGGGTGACAGTTACCATGGCCAATTGTTACGCACCTAATGTTGATGACCCTGATTTCTTCTCTGGACTATGGGGAGCTGTGATGGATGTGGGCTCTAGTTATCTAATCTGGGGTGGAGATTTTAATGTTGCTTTGAACCCGAGGTTGGATAGGGCTGATGGGTGTTCAACATATCACCCCAGGGCAAGAGATGCCCTTCGTGGGATAGTGGAAGAGGGAGGCCTAGTCGATGGCTGGAGACACCTGCACCCTGAACACTGTGACGGCACACATTTCACATCTTATACGGGTACTTGGGCGAGAATTGATTACATATTTGTGTCTAAGAACTTAGCACCGTCTGTCCTGAATGCCCAGCACCTGCCCAGGACGCACTCAGACCACTGCCCGGTTTTGTTAACCTTAGATATGCCCGGGTTTGCTAAACCACGTCCACCTTGGCGACTACACCCTAACATTCTGGTGGACATGGTCTTCCGCGAGGAACTCAGAGGCGATATTGAGGAGTTCTTTCCCCGTAACAAGGATACCGTGGTTAGTGTGGAAACAGTGTGGGAGGCCTTCAAGGTTACGGTGAGGGGTTGGTGCATTGCTAAAAGTTCCGGGGTCCTCAGAGACATACAGCGTACACTCCATAGGTTAGAGGGAGACCTTGGGGCCCTTGAGAGGAGCATGGTGCAGGGGGATGGGGGGGAGGCACAGCGGGAATTCAGAGCTAAACTGTCAGAATATGAAGCTGAGGCGCAGAGGGAGATGCACTTCAAGGGAAAGCATTGGAAGGCCCGCGTCTACAATGAAGGGGGGAGGCCTGGAAAGGCACTGTCAACGATAGTCCGGGAGGCACGCGGTTCGAACACTATTTTAGAACTCACGACACCTGATGGGGAGGTACGAAGAGACTCAGCTGGTGTACTGAGCACTCTTCGAACACACTATGAACAACTATACACTTCTCGGGCGGGCGGTGACGTGGATTTGGATGGCTTCCTGGGGGATGTTGCGCTTTGCTGGATAAGCGATACCCACAGGCAGTTCCTAGGGGCGCCACTCGAGCTGGACGAGGTACGGGATGCCATCATGTCCCTGAGCAACGGGAAGGCGCCGGGCCATGATGGGCTTCCCGCCGAATTTTACAAGTGCTATGCGGATATTATGGCTCCGGTTTTGCGGGAGGTATTTGAGGATGCCTTAGAGGTGGGAGTGCTGCCACGCTCCATGAGAGAGGTGGTAATCACATCTTTACTTAAGCCTGGTAAACCCGCCATGCACTGTGATTCTTATCGCCCGTTGTCGCTCCTGAATTGTGATGCCAAGATACTGGCCAAAGTGCTCGCCACGAGGCTCTCCTTACTCATGACCACACTTATTCTCCCCGATCAGTCGGGATTTGTCCCTACGCGTTCTACCTCACACAATCTCCGTACGGTATTCTCCCTGATACAGACGGTAAGCCCCGGAATACCTCTCGCCGCGATCTTTTTGGACGCATCAAAGGCCTTTGATTCTGTGGAGTGGGAGTTCTTATTCACGGTATTGCAGAGGATGGGCTTTCCCCCGATTTTTGTGTGCTGGGTGCGGTTATTATATACTGCTGCGAGGGTGCTTGCGAATGGCTGTCTGTCTGATGCGTTTACTATCACGAGGGGTACCTGCCAGGGGTGTCCCCTCTCCCCATTACTCTTCGCCATCGCGATTGAACCACTGGCTTGCCGCATCCGCCAGCTACACAAAGACAGCGCCTTTAATTGCTTTCGGCGACAACTTTCTATTTCCCTCTATGCGGATGATGTCACACTGTACGTTAAAGAACCCCAGACCACCTTGAATGCCTTACTGAGGGAATTTGTCGCCTTTGGGGGCCTGTCTGGCGTCACTATCAACTGGGGAAAATCCCAACTTTTCCCCCTAACACCTGCTGTGTCTGAGTTCCCACTTGACTATCCTCTGGAATGGTGTTCCTCGGAAGTGCGCTACTTGGGGATAAGGTATCACGAGATCGGGAAGAAACGCTACGAATGAACTTCGGCGTAGCTGTGTCGAAACTGTCTG
This sequence comes from Lissotriton helveticus, assembly GCF_964261635.1. Taxonomy (NCBI): domain Eukaryota; kingdom Metazoa; phylum Chordata; class Amphibia; order Caudata; family Salamandridae; genus Lissotriton; species Lissotriton helveticus. The sequence goes on from NC_136058.1 coordinate 82,602,879, forward strand.
ATTCGGTGACACGATGGATCGCGCTGCCCCTCTCCATGGCGGCTAGAGTCTCCCTCATAAAGATGGTGGTCTTGCCGCGCTTCCTGTATCTCTTCCTCAATATTCCCTATCATCCGGGTGCCTTCTTTTTTAAAACCTTACGCTCTGAACTTATACGACTAGTATGGGGGGGCAAACAGGCGCGACTCCGCTGGGCTGTTATGGCGCAACCTTACGACGTGGGGGGGTTCGATGTCCCCGATTTCGAGGTGTACTATTTGAGTGCCCAGGCTCATTACTTGTACCATTGGGTAAAACCCGCTCCTTTTATGCCACAGGTTGCAGCGGAGGACTGGATAGCGCATCCACTGCCATTAACTGGAGTGATTCATGCCCCCGTATCGGCATTGGACATGCACACTAATACAGTGACGTGTACAATGGATGCTTGGCATAGAATTGGGAAGCGGTTGAGTGCCTCATTATTGTACACGGCCAGATTGCCACTGTCGTATCACCCACGGATGGCGCTTTTCCAGGAGGCGGGATTCCGCCGCATGTGTCTTCGGCTGAAGATACTAACTTGGGGCGACTTATTCCAAGACGGCGTGTTTCGGTCTCGTGACAATTTCTTTGGGGAATTTACGCCCAACCCCCTGGAATTGTTCTATTACATACGGCTGCGAGAGGGCTTGAAAGCCTTGCTACCTGAATACCCTCAGTAGCCGCCCAATATAGCCCCGCTTGCGGTTGTGTTGAATAGCACGGATGGTGCACATCTAGTGTCCAACATCTATAAATGTCTTCGGAGGGAACTACCTGTAGTGGAGAGTGCGGCTAGAGCACACTGGTCCTTGGATCTTGGTAGTGAGATCACGGAGGACCAATGGGAGTATTGTTGTGACCTATCCGGAACTGTGATGTCTAGCTGTCGCTTCAAAATGATACACTACAAATTCCTCCATAGGCTTTATTACACGCCGGTCAAGAAGGTCAAATTTGGCCTGACGGACTCGGATAGATGCGACAGGTGTGGACAGGAGGGGGCGGATTTCTTCCACTTGTCGTGGGGCTGTCCGCAAGTTCATGAATATTGGTTACAGGTCTGCAGGGGTCTCTCCCTCATGATAGGGGTTACTCTAGATTTGGATCCACTGCTGTTCCTACTGGGTTATACCGCACAACTGGCGCGGACGATACGGAAATTCACGAATGTTGCGCTCTTATTAGCAAGGAGACATCTGGCTTGCAGGTGGGGTCGGGGCCAGGCCCCGAAATTCAAAGATTGGGTGCAAGACATGTTATATTGTCAGGAACAGTATGGAATATTCGTAGAACTGCTGCCTCCCGGCTCTAGGCCTGCTGATATCTGGGGCCCTCTGCAGATATACCTTCTCACACCTACAGTTCAGGGGGGGGGGGGGAGGCCGACGCTGCTGGCCTATCCATGGCTTCGGACTCGGAATAGATACATGTGCTTTGGGTGGTGCGATGGCGGAGGGGGGGTAGTGTAGAGAGATTACACTGACATTGCCCTAGGGGTGGTGAGGACTCCCCTCCCCTGACCGATGTCTCTACGTGCTGGTATGGACATGCAGGTGTGATCAACTTTCAGGGTTCTGCTGGTTAGCTGTTGTGCACTGTGTTACAGATACGTCCGGAGGCCTAACTGGCAGCTGTGCATCTGCCCTGCGCTGTCGCTCCTCTTTGGGGAAACTGTGGTGAGTTGGGCCTGAGGACTGCGGTGCTGACTACCCTCTGTGTTGTACTGACCTTGCTGATGTTTGTACTGTTCCGCATGCTGTGTCCCCGCTACCCATCACCCAGTTACAGATGGGCAGGCTGTAAGAACTGTCGTATCTTTGCCTAAATACAATATTATTATGCTAATGGATGTTCTCGATGACTGTCCCTATGCTAATCTTTGAAGAATTTCCTGTTGCGTTATTGATTGTGTATCGCTGCCGGCCTAACTATGGTTGTAGGCACACTGCTGTGTATATTCGCACGAATGACAATAAAAAACTTTTTTTTTTTAATTAAAAAAAAAAAAGATACAACTGATTTCTTACTCAAACTGGATGCAATAACAATACAGCCAGAGGAAAACCTAATTTTATGCACGGCTGATGTCCGTTCATTATATACATCAATACCGCACTCTCTAGGCATAGAAGCAGTAGAAAAGGCACTACTTATCACTGACTTGGAACTTCCTTTTCAGATGTTCCTAATGGAACTCATGTTATTTACATTATATCAAAGTTATTTTCGATACAATGACACTTGGTATCAACAGTTAGTGGGAACAGCCATGGGCAATTGGGCGGCGCCGGTCTACGCGAATATCTTCATGCAAGACTATGAAGAGACAAACATTTTTGGCAAACCGGAATGGCAAGATAATTTGAAACTTCTAATAAGGTACATTGATGACATATTTATCATTTGGAAAAATTCTAAAGAAAGTTTACATGCAACACTTACCAGATTCAACGACATAGATGAACGAATACAACTGACATGGGACATTTCGGAAATATCAGTTACCTTTTTGGATGTTAAAGTATCAATCACGGACAAAGGATTTGAAACAGATCTACATACAAAAAGTACCGACAGAAACAATATGTTGCACTTTTCTAGTTTTCATGAACCTAGCCTGAAAAGACATCTTCCTACCTCGCAGATGATGAGGGTGAAAAGAATGACATCAGCAAAAAATCAAATGGGACGAAGAATGGAAGAGATGGCCATAAAGTTTAAAAAAAGAGGTTATCCTGACTACATTATCAATGAAGCTAAGAAAAAAGTCAACTCTAATGAAAGAAGGGAACTATTAAAAACCACGACTAAGAAGGAACAAACCAGAATGGTAGTAGTCTCGAAATTCTCTACATCAAGTGCCAAGTTCAAGAAAATTATCACAAAACATTGGGCTATACTGAATATGGAACCAGACTTCAACAAATCATTTGAGGACTTACCTTTGTTTGCCTATACAAGAGCCCGCAATATAGGTGAGATATTAAAACATAAACCATCCAAGATTGAGACATTCAAAGGCACTAGAGCTTGTTTGAACTGTGGTAACTGTAACAGTATAATCAAAGGAAACACAATCAACCATCCAATGAAAGGACATGAAATTAAACTAAGGGTGAATCCCACATGTGATACAGCCAATGTAATATATGCGTTGAAATGTCCCTGTGGGAAACTTTATGTCGGTAAAACTGAAAGACGTATCAAAATCAGACTTACTGAACACAAATCAAATATACAGTTGAACAACATGAAATCAGCTGTCGCCGTCCACTTTATGGAGGAATAACATAACATATCACAGTTGAAATTCACAATACTGGAGACTTTCGATAAAGTGGAAGGGATGGATAATACTAAACACCTCCTACAAAGAGAGAATATTTGGATTCACAAATTATCATCACAGAAACCTCACGGTCCGAATCGAACTGTCATGTTACCTTTGAAAAATTATGTTTGTTACTTGGCTAACAATTGTAGTACCTGAGATATACAATTTTTGTAATGTTTTATTATGTTTCATAGTTTGATTATTCTGCACATATGTTTCCTATATTGCACTTTTTACTACACCTATCCAGTAGCTCTAAGGATTAAGGCTGATAAACACAACATTTTTTTACTCATCTCACGAGTTCTAGTCCTAGTGATTGATTTTTGTTCACATTAGTTTTAATTACATAGGATCCGTCGATAATTTTTTCATCTGTTTTTCATCTGTTATACATTTTTTGGATATGCTGATAAATAGCATATTTTTTCTACCAGAGTATTCTACCGCAATACATTTACTGTTACTGTTTTCGAACGAACATGTTCTCAGCAACAGAGGACTACATAGTCTTTTTTCCAACTTCATTATACCACGTGATCAGGACCGTGTTTGAATTAAATGGCGAACACCTGAAATATGGTGGAGACGCGCCATAGACGTACCGAGAGGCGGACGTATGCCGAAGATCGTAAAGGAGATCTTTTCATATAACTAACAAGGTCAGTTTGAGAAAAGAAAGGAACACAGACCAATGTACAACCGTGGTATTTGCTGAAGAATCGTGATAGTAACGCCTGGTTATTTCCATTTTTTATTTGCAGCTCGTCGTACCGAATATAGATTATGATTTGGTAGAACAGGCATGTAAGTGAAACGCTAACATAAACATGCTTTTACCGTCACTGGGCATAAGGTAGAAAGAGGTGCCCCTTAACTTGTCACGTTCTCCTTCTCGAGATATCACCTTTTTGCATACCATCCATGTCACTGTAAACACAATAGGTATAGAAACATTTGACACTATGTAGGTAACAAACTCAAACTACTCAATGGAATTCATATGTATAGTTTCTTATCGTTTTTTCTATTATTGTTTGTATTGTTCATTCCCTGATGAAGGGCAGAGATGAAATGCCCGAAATGCATTGGATTTGATGTGAATAATGCCTTATGTGTAAAAATCATGGAAAAGAACTGATGAGTTCGCAATGAATAATAATTGCTAAAATTGCATGAAATAAACATTCAAATAATTGGAATAAGAAAACTGTGTTGAAAATCCTCATTTCGCACTGAGGTGAAACGGAGTGCACATAGGGATAGTTCTAGTGATGCACTAGGAACACACATATATAGGCCAGACCCAGCAACTGATAAAAGCAAGAATTGGGCAACACAAGAGCCGCATCCAATGGTCTGTGCCAAATGCACCATTGGTGAAACACTTTGCAGAACACAACCACACAGTGGATGATATTAAATGGCAAGTCATCGATAAAGCCTGTTTACCTACAAGAGGGGGAGACACGACGCAAATACTACAATGACTATAATGTCGCTGGATTGAGAAGACTAAGTCTATATCACTAGGTCTGAACTCTGCAGAGGAATGGAGAGGCTTTGTAACTTCTCTGACACCAAGATAAATCGCGACATCATATGACCGGATACCGCTAATTGGGCAGTTGACCATTGATTACACACAGCACCTACGGCTCAATTTGGTGCTATGTACTTTGTTGGGGAACACATGGGTAATATGCCCCGGCCTGTGCACATATCACTCTCGTGCACTCATAGATGTACAATACCGCTGTGGCCGTTCAACTGTAAATTGTATTGTATTGTATTGTAATTGCATTTATATAGCGCTTACTACCCCTGACGAGGCGTCGAAGCGCTTTTTCGGCGGGTAGCACGCTACTCCGGGACCCACAGAGGATTAGTATTGAATTAGTATAGTGAAACATGCAAGTACATTTTAAGTGGCGGATAGGTTAGTCAGTTATTTGGATTTGGAATGATAGCAGAAGGATAGAGTAGGACAAAGGTTTGTATTTATTTCTCGCTCGCTTGTTGACGCATGCTATTCAGGGAGCCTATAAAGGATTAGTGGTGTATTAATATGGTGAAATATGAGGTAATTTCAGTGGTGGATATTAGTCAGTTATTTGGAGTGAGAAGGATAGCGGATGGATAAAAGGGTAAGAAAGATTTGCATTCATATAGCACTTGTTACCCCTGATGGGTGTTGAAGCGCTTTTCTGGCGAGTAGCACGCTACTCCGGAACCCATAAAGGATTAGTGTTGAAAATTAGTATAGTAAAAATATGAAGTAATTTGAGTAGTAGATATGTTATTCAGTTATTAGTATAGTTGAATATGGAATATGGAATTTGAGAAGTGAACATGTTAGTCTGTTAATTTTGATTGAAAAAGAATAGTGGAGGGATAAAAGAGTGAAGGATTTTTTTATTTTTTATAAGTCTTAGCAGTAAGAAGAGGCTTTTGGATGAGTAAAAAGGAGTTTTGGAGGGAAGGAGTCAGAGGGCAGCAGTAAATACAGTTTAAGCAGCTCACAGAAGCACCCTCTGATGTAGAAAATCCCTGTTGCTGGGGGGGGAGGCAGGGGGGCTGGCCTCACTGGCTTGTGAGCACAAAATGGTGGCGGGGGTGCACTGTTTGAGCACACAGGCCTAAGCACAGAGCAAAGGAGAAATTTGGAGGGAAAACAGATTTGTCACCAAGGAATGAGAGGGACAAACTACAGAGGTTGGACTGCAAATCCCACAATTCAACACACTAAATGGAGGCAATCATGGGCAGGGAAAACCACACATTTAAAACACAACACGGGTGATAAAATATGCAATTACAGGCAGGCTAAAACTACAATTTTTAACTGTAACAGCCACAGGCATGGACAGTAAACACAGAAAATGAAAATCGTTTTTTAAACAACTTTTTGTCTTGGGAAGAGACAGCACTAGTCTGTCTCCTTACCACTTCCTGGACTCTGCTCACTGCAATCTACAATCTGCAATCTGGGGCACATGTAGGCTGCAACTTACAAGATGGAGGAGAGTGATTTGGGGTGCACCCAGCAAGGCCTCAAGGGGCCTGGGCAGGTGTGAGAGGAGGGCTCAGGCCTGCCGGGTTGCTGAATAGCCAATTGGCTGCTGACCTGGGGGTGGGGTCTGGGCAGCTGCTTGCTCCTGTTCAGAATCTCCTAGGAGACAGACAGGCTCAATCCACAACTTTGGACTTCAACAGGTAAAGGCTTCACTAACTCGAAATCTAACAATACTGTTTGAATAAAGCTTTACTCCCCCTGCTGGCCAAAAAACGAAGTGCACAGGCCCCAGTAAATACAGTTTAAACAGCTCACAGAAGCACCCTCTGATGTAGAAAATCCCTGTTGCTGGGGGGGGGGGGGGGAGGCAGGGGGGCTGGCCTCACTGGCTTGTGAGCACAAAATGGTGGCGGGGGTGCACTGTTTGAGCACACAGGCCTAAGCACAGAGCAAAGGAGAAATTTGGAGGGAAAACAGATTTGTCACCAAGGAATGAGAGGGACAAACTACAGAGGTTGGACTGCAAATCCCACAATTCAACACACTAAATGAAAGCAATCATGGGCAGGGAAAACCACACATTTAAAACACAACACGGATGATAAAATATGCAATTACAGGCAGACTAAAACTACAATTTTTAACTGTAACAGCCACAGGCATAGACAGTAAACACAGAAAATGAAAATCGTTTTTTAAACAACTTTTTGTCTTGGGAAGAGACAGCACTAGTCTGTCTCCTTACCACTTCCTGGACTCTGCTCACTGCAATCTGCAATCTGCAATCTGGGGCACATGTAGGCTGCCTGTGAATCTATGAAAGATACCAATACTGGATAACTGCAGTTACAGGTAAGTAACGCATTTCTTATCCAGTATTAGGGGTATCTTTCATAGATTAACATGCTTGAATCAGAGTAGCAAGCAATCACCAGCACATTTTGTATGGTACAACAGATAAAATCACACGATATTAGAATACCAATTGTGAAATAGAACCAGTACCAAAATACCATAAAAAAGAGATATGTGCGAATAGACAGTAGGATGGAGGGATGAAAGAGAGAAGGCTCACCTCTAGTGAAATAGATGACGGAGCACAGCTTGTCCTACTGCTGCATCGTTCATAAGTTCAGAATCCAAGCAGTAGTGCCTGGTGAACGTATGTGGCGTCTTCCATGTCGCCGCTCTGCATATGTCGATAATGGGCACTCCTGCAAAGAGCGCCATTGAAGTGGAGACCGCTCTGGTTGAAAGAGCCCAAACTTTAGAATGCAGAGGATGACCTGCCTGTTGATGGCAGAAAGTAATGGCTGCAGAGATCCAACGTGAAATGCTCTGCTTAGTCAATGGAAGACCCTTTCCGGGCCTGCTGAAGGCAACAAAAAGCTGGTTGGATTTCCGAAACTGTTCTGTTCGGAAGATGTAGAACTTCAAACAACGTTTGAGGTCTAAAGTGTGGAGAGACCTCTCTGCTGCGGAAAGTGGTTTTGGGAAGAAAGTCCGCAAGACAATAGGTTCATTCAGGTGAAAATCAGACGGAACCTTCGGGATGAATTTAGGGTTGGTTCGTAGAATAACTCTGTCCTGTTTGAACTGCAGGAAAGGATCCTGAATAGAGAAGGCTTGCAGCTCACTTACATGCTTTGCTGATGTGAGCACTAGTAAGAGAGCGGTTTTCCAAGGCAGGTATTTGATGTCGGCTCTGTGTATTGGCTCAAAGGGATGTTTCATCAGTTGAGCAAGTACAATGTTTGGCTGCAAGGTGGGAGGTAAAGCTCTCACCGGAGGGAAAGTTCTGAACAGGCCTTTTAGAAATTGTTTAACCAGTCTATTGGACCAGAGGGAAGTATCAGATGACGAACGCCTGAACCGAGATATGGCCGCTAGGTGGACTTTAATAGAAGCATGGGGCAATCCTGAGTGCGCCAAATGGAGCAGGTAAGGTAGAAATTGTGCAGGCGTTGATGAAAAGGGGTGTATCTTGTTTGCTTTACACCATATACAGAACCGTTTCCACTTTAGAGAATACGTCTTGTTGGTACTGTCGGCCCGAGCCCGGGCTAAGACTGCCCTGCATTCTTGAGGAATGCCTAGGTTCTGAAACTCTCTGAACTCAGGAGCCAAGCTGACAATCTGAGAGATGCTGGACCCGGATGCTGGACTTGTCCCTGGTTCATTGTAAGGAGAGTCGGGCAAGACTTGAATAGAATCGGCGGTTCCAGCGACAGGAGATGAAGCTCTGTGAAGCAGTGCTGGCGCGGCCACGCTGGGGCTATCATGATCAGGGTGCAACTGCCTTCGGTTTCCGGAAGACCCTGGGAATTAGGGGAAATGGAGGAAATGCATATGCAAAGACGTTGCACCATGCGATCGAAAGTGCATCCCCTAGCGATCCCTTCTGGGGATGCCAGCTTGCGTAATGTTGGCATTTTGCGTTGTGCTGTGTCGTAAACAATTCCAGGTGAGGCCTGCCCCATCGGGCGAATACAGAGCTGAGAAGTTGTTGATCCAGCTCCCACTCGTGGCACACCGAGTGTTGTTTGCTTAGAGAGTCCGCCAGGACATTGTCCGTCCCTGGGACGTACTCTGCCCGAAGGGAAATGTGGTGTTGAAATAGCCATTTCCAAATCCGTTGAGATTCTTGAGCCAATGTCAGACAGCGAGTTCCCCCTTGTTTGTTTGGGTAGTGCATTGTGGTGGTGTTGTCTGTTCTCACAAGCACTGGGGAACCTTTGATCCTGGGCAGGAACGCTTTTAATGCCAGGTAGACTGCCCTTAACTCGAGGAGGTTTATGTGCAGTTGTTTCTCTGCAAGGGACCACTGCCTGTTGATTTGAAGGTCCCGAAGGAACGCACCCCATCCTTCCAAAGACGCATCTGTAGTTATTACATGTGGCGAAACTGAAGTATGAACGAAAGACCCTGCCTCAGATTCTGTGGATGAAGCCACCAGTTCAGAGCATGGACAATGGTAGGAGTTATCCGGATTATGTCGTCGAAAGATCCCCTGGATTGAATCCACTGAGCGGATAGCGCCTCCTGAAGTGGACGCATATGCAGGCGGCAGTGTGGAACCAACAGGATGTTTGAGGACATCATCCCTAAGGAATAGCTATTGTGTTGCTCCTAAACAAACAGACATCCACTATATTTCTTCCCTGAATGTGATCCTTACACATTGACTCTCGTTTTGCTCATTGGGGCAATTGTAAAAACATTGCAACTATTATTCTGTCATTTACTACTGCTTGGGATATAAGCAGATGCCCACAATATGTATATGCTCCCCGCATCCATACGTATTGTGCGAAAACGGCACCGGAATAGGCAATTAATTTCACTTATATTGATTGTTTGTATCTGAGTCAATGGGTGCAAACACATATGTATTGCTTAATAGTTTGTTTTGTTAAAACGGTATAATCGCACTGAATACTGTTGACAAGCATATGTATTACCTAATAGTTTGTTTTGTTAAAACTGTATAATCGCACTGAATACTGTTGGCAAATATCACGAGACTTGGAATAAGTCTGTTTGAATTGCAGATCGCCGCTATTATCTGTGTATGTAAATACATGACCTCGTACGTGTTCTTACCCTCCAGAATATATGTGTATTAAATCCATACCTTGTGTACTCCATACTATACAAATTTTAATATTCCTATAAATACTGCACATAGCGCTTATTATAAAAAAAAATTTTTAAAACCCGGTCTTTCTACCCTTTCTTTGTTCCTTTCCCGCCGGTCCATCATCACGAAATGCAATCAACATTGATGCCTTCCGTGATGACCGATCAGCACTGACTCATTCAGTACTTATTCCCGCCACCCGCATTCACTCGCTGTCATTGAACCATTACAGCCGCAGCAGGGGAGACGCGTAGCGGCTGCACGCGTTATTCCACATATTTACTCTGAAGGTAAGCCTCTCTGGTAGGAGAGTACCCCCGACCTCTAGACCGTGATTCCCATAGCATCCTTAGTTACGTGTATATTTACAGAAACATTTTGCATACGAGACGGCTTATCTTTGTCTGCGCATACTTAGTAACTATGGCACCGCCAGACACAGGATGTGTCTTTTGAACATACTGACACTTTTATTAAAGAGCCCACCACGTTTATTTATGAATTCTGTCACAAACTTTGCAGCACTGGGCGGCTCATTTTTGCCTCCCTAAACGAATACATGGGATCTAGGGGCCTGAAAATTAATATTGTGAAAACCTTTACTATGTGCTGCACTTCAAAAAATAAGGTTGCTTGTAACAGCTTTTTAAATCAGTCAAAGATAGAAAATACTAGTACCTTTTCTTATTTGGGGGTTGTTTTTAATAAAAAAAAAAGGGACATGGATTACAGCTAAAGCTACTAGGTGTCTAGCTTTCTCACGTGCTATTGGGGCACTTATTCAGTTCGCCAATAAATTGGGAGGTAGATCGACCCGCATTCTGCTCGATATTTATAGAGCTAAATGGTGTCGACTGCTACCTATGGAGCTGGTATCTGGGGCATCGCAGATTGTCATGAAATTCAGATGAAGGAAAATAGATTTCTCAGATATTTGTTAGCTGTTCCCAGATCTACCTCAACTTACGCCTGCTACATGGAACTGGCTATGGCTTATATATCTGATAGAATTAGGATCAGCCCTGTGTTGCTTTGGCATAAAATCTGGACCACCGTTGAAACTGATTTTAATAGGGCGATCATTACAGATTGTATGCGACTTGACAGGTCTAAAAACATCCAATGGCTTTCTTATGTGTAGGAATTCCTAACAAATATAGTGCATCAGGAATTTTATGATACGCCCGTATCTCTATTCCCCATATCTCGGAAAATGCTAAAAGAACAATGTTTGGTCTTTCTGGCTGACCAACGTTGGTCTATGGAGGGGAAGAAGACCTCAGTCCTGCACCATCACTCACTAATGCAGGATTCTGGCTGGCTGCTTTATCTGTCTCCTGAGCTGGCCAGCTACGACAGAATGCTTTTGGCACGGCTGAGAATGGGTAACTATTTTAGGATGGTTACCTTTCCATCCATTAATGATTGGTCCAAAAACTTAATTAATTGCCCATGTGACAATCATTCTACACAGTCTGCAATTCACTGTATTCTCTTTTGTAAATTTTTTGGATGAGGAAGAAAAAGATATTTACTTCCCCTGTTAAAGCGTTGGGCATTGAGACAGTGTAGACCGGCTCTTTTTAAAATTCTCTTGTTACAGGATGAAATGACCATACGAGCTGTATCTAAACTTTTAACATTTATTATTAGATGCAGATCCTCCATGGTTTGAATGAATTTTGTATTGTATACTTGCACTCTAAGCGTAACTGAATTGTATTTTACTGAGACAAAGGAATCTGGACAGAGAATGCTTTAGTTTGCATCTGCTTCCTGTCCCTATATTGTTATGATATTTGTTTGTGTTTTTCTCATAAATGTAACTATTGCGTATTGATCTGTAATTGAATTTTAAATGTGTATGCTTTTTTATGCTGTGCTTATATGATCCTTTTAATGGCATCGAATAAAGCTATCTTTGACTTTGGCTTCCCTAAACGTATAAATAATGTTACCGCCAGACACGCTATGTGTCATCTTAATGTGCTAGTAATGCCTGCCGAAAAAATATATAGTTGTTGTAATAAAGATAGAAACTGAGGCAAGGTAAGTTCAATCACCTTTATTCTGTCATCCACTCTCAGCAACTGACAACATTTCCAACATTTCAAAGAGAACTCTAGGGGAACGATCCAATAGGCAGGAGGAGGTGGGGAGAGGGGGAAGATACCAAGGGATAAAGAGAGGAAGGAAACAACAAAGAGGAAAGTACCAGGGGACAAAAGAGAGAGATTACAACACATCTCCCTTCGGAAGGGAAAGGGGAAGCAAGGGAACAGGCTGAATAGTGCAACAAGCAAATTGGGCATTCTCACTCTAATTATTCTAACTAAGTGCACCGTCCGTTACTTTTATTTAGATTCTGCATATTCATGTATTGATGACAGCGCACACCAACACTATTTTTTGCACATTATTGCAGAAAACCAAGAGCCAGGAAACATTCTGTTCCCAGTTTTAATGCATCGTCCCTGCAAAACTGCCAATCATTTGAAGACCCTGCATGGGTAAGACTTACTCTCTGGATGTAATACATGCTTCCACATTCATCCCCTGCTACCATGACAGTGATAGACAATGGCTCTTTTACAGATATCATCTCCGTCGCTGTACAACAGGCACAAGCATCTGCCCTGCCTCATCCATTATTGCCAGCCCTTCTCTCTCCCGCTTCCAACACACTGAGGTAAGCCTCCATACTTCTTGTTATTACAACTCCCAGCAATATCGCTATTTCGGAAGTTCTTACCCCTCCCTTTCTTTTCTTTTCTCACTCCTGTAGTACCCGGCGGGGTCCAGTGTGAGTATCCTTACGTTTATTTTTCTGCACTTGACCGGTGTTTTCACTCAATTCACGTGGTTGCGCATACAATATAAGTCTTGTTCCAGGTACATCTCCTTCTTTTTGGCCATCCAAGCATTTACATACAAATAGTGATCCTACTGGACTATAGTTTACACCACTCTTCTTTTTAATTCACAGATGTGCCTATATCATTAGGTCCTGAAGAGACCCTGTATTTATGGAAGGATCGAAACGCCGTTGACATTAAAAGAAACAAATCATTATCCCAACATTGACTATTGTTTACAGTGTTGTAGAAAATTGTTGAAAACTTAAAATTGTCGTTTCTTCAGAATACTGGAACAATTCTATAATTGTCACTAGATGTTACTCAATTTCCTTCTTCTTTGGTTCCAATTTTGCACTGGGGGCACTAAGCACCATTTGTTATGTATATTTGACACTTGTCTACATATTTACTATAAACTACAAATACGCAACTACAGTGTACTCGGCTACTTTTTGTCTGATATCCACCTGACCCATGTACATTGCCATTGTGCATTCTTATAACTTGTATTGCATACTATTGTCTCCACAAGAACCACTCTTTCTTGCTATATGTTAATAATCATGGCTCTTCTCAACAGAAGCACTATATTTATTATCATCTCTTTTCAACAGAAGGGCTATATTTATTTTCATGGCTCTTCTAAACAGAAGCGCTACATTAATAAACATGGCTCTATATTTATATCATGGCTGTTCACAACAGAAGCACTATATTTACTATCATGGCTGCCTGCTGTGGGTGTTGGGGGTTGCTGTGCCTGTTGCTGGTGTGGAGGATTGGTGCCTGCTGCGGGTCTGGCTGCTTGGTGCACCTTCTGCGGTTGTGGGGGATTGGTATCTGCTGCTGCTGTGGGTGGTTGCTGTGCCTATTGTGGTTGTGGGGGGTTGCTGCACCAGCTGTGGGTGTTGGTGCAAGTGCTGTGGGGGTAGGGGATTGGTGTCTGCAGCAGGTGTGGGGGGTTGCTGTGCCTGTTGCGGATGTGGAGGGTTGCTGCACCTGCTGTGAATGTGGGGGGTTGATACACCTGCAGTGGGTGTGGGGGGGTTGCTGTGCCTGCTGTGGGTGTTGGTGTGCCTCCTGCGGATGTGGGGGATTGGTGACTGCTGTGGGAGTGGGAGGTTGCTATGCCTGCTGAAGGTGTGATGCACCTGATGTGGGTGTTGGTGCACCTGATGCGGGTGTGGGGGATTGGTGCCTGCGATGGGTGTTGGGGATTGGTGCCTGCTGTGGGTGTTGGGGGTTGCTGTGCCTGCTGTGGAGGGCTGGTGTCTGCTGTAGGTGTTGGGGGTTCCTGTGCCAGCTGTTGGGAGTTGGTGCCATATGCGGGTGTGGTGCACCTGCTGTGGGTGTTGGTGCACCTGCTGCAGGTGTGGGGGATTGGTGTCTGCTGCTGATGTTGGGGATTGGTGCCTGCTGTGGGTGTTGGGGGTTGCTGTGCCTGCTGTGGAGGGTTGGTGCCTGCGGCAGGTGTGGGGGGTTCCTGTGCCAGCTGTTGGGAGTTGGTGCCAGCTGCAGGTGTGGGGGGGTTGGTGCCTGCAACAGGTGTGGGGGGCTGCTGTGCCTGCTGTGAGTGCGGGGGGTTGCTGTGTCTGCTGTGCGTGTGGAGGGGTGGTTCCTGCCGTGGGTGTGGGGTGTGGTGCACCTGCTGCAGGTGTGGGGGATTGGTGTCTGCTGCGGGTGTGGGGGATTGGTGTCTGCCGCGGATGTGGGGGATTAGTGACTCCTGCGGGTGTGGGGGGTTGCTATGCCTGCTGAGGGTGTGGTGCACCTGCTGCAGGTGTTGGTGCACCTGCTGCGGGTGTTGGGGGTTGGTGCCTGCTACAGGTGTTGAAGGTTGCTATGCCTGCTGTGGAGGGTTGGTACCTGCTGCAGGTGTGGGGGGTTCCTGTGCCAGCTGTTTGGAGTTGGTGCCAGCTGTGGGTATTCTGCGCCTGCTGCAGGTGTTGGTGTGCCTGCTGCAGGTATTGGGGCACCTGCTGCGGGTATTAGGGATTAGGGCCTGCTGCAGGTGTTGGGGATTGGTGACTGCTGCAGGTGTTGGTGGTTGCTGTGCCTGCAGTGGAGGGGTGGTGCCTGCTGCAGGTGTGGGGGGTTCCTGTGCCATCTGTTGGGAGATGGTGCCAGTTGCGGGTGTGTAGAGTTGGTGCCTACTGTGGGTCTGGGGGGCTGCTGTGCCTGCTGCGGGTACTGGGGGTTGCTGTGTCTTCAATGGATGTGGAGGATTGGTGCCTGCTGTGGGTGTGGGGGTTGGTGCACCTACTGCAGGTGTGGGGGATTGGTGTCTGCTGCTGGTGTGGGGTATTGGTGTCTGCTGTGGATGTGGGGGATTGGTGACTGCCTCGGTGAGGGGGGTTGCTATGCCTGCTGATGGTGTGGTGTACCAGCTGTGGGTTTTGGTGCACCTGCTGCGGGTGTTGGGGATTGGTGCATGATGCAGGTATTGGGGGTAGCTGTGCCTGCTGTGGAGGGTTGGTGCCTGCTGCAGTTGTGGGGGGTTCCTGTGCCAGCTGATGGGAGTTGGAGCCAGCTGCGGGTATGGTGCATCTGCTGCAGGTGTTGGTGTGCCTGCTGCGGGTGTTGGTGCACCTGCTACGGGTGTGGGGGATTGGTGCCTGCTGCGGGTGTTGGGGATTGGTGACTGCTGCGGGTGTTGGGGGTTGTTGTGCCTGCTGTGGAGCGTTAGTGCCTGCTGCAGGTGTGGGTTGGTTCCTGTGCCAGCTGTTGGGAGTTGGTGCCAGCTGCAGGTGTGGAGGGTTGGTGCCTGCTGTGGGTTTGGGGGCTGCTGTGCCTACTACTGGTGCTGGGGTTGCTGTGTCTGCTGTGGAGTGTTGGTGCCTGCTGCAGGTGTGGGGGGTTCCTTTGCCAGCTGTTGGGAGTTGATGCGAGCTGCGGGTGTGGAGGGTAGGTGCCTGCTGTGGGTTTGGGGCCTTCTGTGCCTACTACTGGTGCTGGGGTTGCTGTGTCTGCTGTGGGTGTGAAGGGTTGGTGCCTGCTGTGGGTGTGGGGTGTAGGTGCACCTGCTGTAGGTGTGGGGGATTGGTGTCTGCTGCAGGTGTGGGGGATTGCTGCACCTGCTGCAGGTGTTGATGCACCTGCTGTGGGTGTGGGGGGTTGGTGCACCTGCTGCAGGTGTGGGGGTTGGTGTCAGGTGTGGGAGGCTACTGTTTCTGCTGCAGGTGTGGAGGGTTGGTGCCTGCTGCGGGTGTGGTGGTTTGGTGCCTGCTGCTGGTGAGGGAGATTAGTGCCTGCTGTGGGTGAGGGGAGTTGCTGCACCTGCTGTGGCTGTTAGGGGTTGCTGCACCTGCTGCGGATGTGGGGGGTTGGTGCTGGGTGTGGGAGGTTGCTGTGCCTGCTGCAGGTGTGGAGGGTTAGGGCCTGCTGCGGGTGTGGATGTTGCTGTGTCCACTGCAGGTATTAGGGATTGGTGTCGCTGCGGGTGTGGTGGGTTGCTGCACCTGCTGCGGTGTTGGTGCCTGTTGCAGGTGTTGGTGCGCATGCTGCAGGTGTGGAGGATTGGTACCTGCTTTGTGTGTGGGGATTGGTGCTGCTGTGGGTTTTGGGGGATGCTGTGCCTGCTGCAAATGTGGGTGGGTGCTGTGCTTGCTGCCGGTGTGGGGGTTGCTGTACCTGCTGCAGATGTTGGGGTTGATGTGCCAGCTGCAGGTGTTGCGGATTATTGCCTACTGTGGGTGTGGGGGGTTTCTGTGCCTGTGGCATGTGTTGGGTGTTGGTGCCTGCTGCGGGTGTGAAGTGTTATTGTGCCTGCTACGGGAGGTAAGTATTGCTGTGCCTGCTGTGAGGTGTGGAGGGTTGGTGCCTGCTGCAGGTGTTGGTGCCCAGCTGCAGGTGTGGGAAATCGGTGTCTGCTGCGGGTGTGGGGGATTGCTGTGTCTGCTACAGGTGTTGCTGTGGTTGTGGGGGATTAGTGCCTGCTGCGGGTGTTGGTGCCCTGCTGCAGGTGTTGGAGTGCCTGCTGCCTGTGTGGGGGATTGGTACCTGCTTCAGATTTTGGGGGATGCTGTGCCTGCGGTGGGTGTGGGGGGTTACTGTGCCTGCTGCCAGTGTGGGGAGTTGCTGTGCATGCTGCCAGTGTTGGGAGTTGGTGCCTCCTGCGGTGTGGAGGGTTGGTGCCTGCTGTGGGTGTGGGGGGTTGCTGAGCCTGCTATGGGTGTTGGGTTTTGCTGTGCCTGCTGTGGGAGTGGGGGGGTTGGTGCCTGCTGCGGGTGATGATGCCCTGCTGCGGGTGTTGGTGGGCCTGCTGCGGGTGTGGGGGATTGGTGCCTGCTGTGGGTGTGGGGGTTTGCCTTGCCTGCTGCAGGTGTTGCTGTGCCTGCTGCAGTTGTGGGGGATTGGTACCTGCTGTGGGTGTTGGTGCCTTGCAGCGGGGGTTGGTGCACCTGCTGTGGGTGTGGGGGATTGGTCCCTGCTGTGGGTGTGGGGAGTTGGTGCCTGCTGTGGAGGTAGAGGATTGGTGCCTGCTGCAGGTGTGGGGGGTTGCTGTTCCTGTTTTGGGTGTTGCTGTACAAAAGGGGGTGGTGATGGACTGAACATCTTAACCAATCAAACACTCACACCCAGTCAACAGATCTGGGTTTAATCCATCACCGTTCTTTAGCCCACTCTGCCACCCCAGTTCAGACATGGTCATATGCAAATCAGTCTAACCCTGTGCCTCATGGGAACAGTCCAGCCCGAACTGCCAAGTCATGCCTTCCCTGGACCAGAAACAAGCTTCCTAGGACCGGTTTCTGGCATTTCAGCTGTCTTCAGCCAGGCTTGCTTGAATACAGTGGCAAAGTGAACAAGGGACTCACGTCTGAGCATACCCTGCCAACGTATGGCGAACAAAGCGGTACAAAAGGGGGTGGTGATGGAGGGAACATCTGAACCAATCAAAAACTCACACCCAGTCAACAGATCTGGGTTTAATCCATCACCGTTCTTTAGCCCACTCTGCCACCCCAGTTCAGACATTGCCATGTGCAAATCAGTCTCACCCTGTGCCTCATGGGAACAGTCCAGCCCGAACTGCCAAGCCATGCCTTCCCTGGACCAGAAACAAGCTTCCTAGGACCAGTTTCTGGCATTTCAGCTGTCTTCAGCCAGGCTTGCTTGAATCCAGTGGCAAAGTGAGCCAGGGACTCACGTCTGAGCATACCCTGCCAACTTATGGCGAACAAAGCAGTACAAAAGGGGGTGGTGATGGACGGAACATCTGAACGAATCAAGCACTCACACCCAGTCAACAGATCTGGGTTTAATCCATCACCGTTCTTTAGCCCACTCTGCCACCCCAGTTCAGACATGGCCATCTGCAAATCAGTCTGTCCCTGTGGCTCATGGGAACAGTCCAGCCTGAACTGCCGAGCCTTGCCTTCCCTTGACCAGAAACAAGCTTCCTAGGACCGGTTTCTGGCATTTTTGCCGTCTTCAGCCAGTTTTGCTTGAATCCAGTGGCAAAGTGAGCAAGGGACTCACGTCTGAGCATACCCTGCCAACTTATGGTGAACAAAGCGGTACAAAAGGGGTGGTGATGGACGGAACATCTGAACCAATCAAACACTTACACCCAGTCAACAGATCTGGGTTTAATCCATCACCGTTCTTTAGACCACTCTGCCACCCCAGTTCTGACATGGCCATATGCAAATCAGTCTGACCCTGTGCTGTATGGGAACAGTCCAGCCCGACCTGCCAAGCCCTGCCTTCCCTGGGCCAGAAACAAGCTTCCTAGGACCGGTTTCTGGCATTTCAGCCATCTTCAGCCAGGCTTTCTTGAATCTAGTGGCAAAGTGAGCAAGGGACTCACGTCTGAGCATATCCTGCCAACTTATGGTGAACAAAGCGGTACAAAAGGGGGTGGTGATGGACGGAACATCTGAACCAATCAAACACTCACACCCAGTCAACAGATCTGGGTTTAATCCATTACCATTCATTAGCCCACTCTGCCACCCCAGTTCAGACATGGCCATATGCAAATCAGTCTGACCCTGTGCCTCATGGGAACAGTCCAGCCTGAACTGCCAAGCCATGCCTTCCCTGGACCAGAAACAAGCTTCCTAGGACCGGTTTCTGGCATTTCAGCCGTCTTCAGCCAGGCTTGCTTGAATCCAGTGGCAATGTGAGCAAGGGACTCATGTCTGAGCATACCCTGCCAACTTATGGCGAACAAAGTGGTACAAAAGGGGGTGGTGATGGACGGAACATCTGAACCAATCAAACACTCACACCCAGTCAACAGATCTGGGTTTAATCCATCACCTTTCTTTAGCCCACTCTGCCACCCCAGGTCAGACATGGCCATGTGCAAATCAGTCTGACCCTGTGCCTCATGGAAACAGTCCAGCTTGACCTGCCAAGCCATGCCTTCCCTGGAACAGAAACAAGCTTCCTAGGACCGGTTTCTGGCATTTCAGCCGTCTTCAGCCAGGTTTGCTTGAATCCAGTGGCAAAGTGAGCAAGGGACTCGCGTCTGAGCATACCTTGCCAACTTATGGCGAACAAAGCGGTACAAAAGGGGGTGGTGATGGACCGAACATCTGAAACAATCAAACACTCGCACCCAGTCAACAGATCTGGGTTTAATCCATCACCGTTCTTTAGCCCACTCTGCCACCCCAGTTGAGACATAGCCATGTGCAAACAGTCTGACCCTGTGCATCATGGGAACAGTCCAGCACGAACTGCCAAGCCATGCCTTCCCTCGACCAGAAACAAGCTTCCTACTACCGGTTTCTGGCATTTCAGCCGTCTCCAGCTAGGCTTGCTTGAAACCAGTGGCAAAGTGAGCAAGGGACTCACGTCTGAGCATACCTTGCTAACTTATGGCGAGCAAAGCGGTACAAAAGGGGTGGTGATGGACGGAACATCTGAACCAATCAAACACTCACACCCAGTCAACAGATCTGGGTTTAATCCATCACCGTTCTTTAGCCCACTCTGCCATCCCAGTTCAGACATGGCCATATGCAAATCAGTCTGACCCTGTGCCTCATGGGAACAGTCCAGCCTGAACTGCCAAGCCATGCCTTCCCTGGACCAGAAACAAGCTTCCTAGGACCGGTTTCTGGCATTTCAGCCGTCTTCAGCCAGGCTTGCTTGAATCCAGTGGCAATGTGAGCAAGGGACTCATGTCTGAGCATACCCTGCCAACTTATGGCGAACAAAGTGGTACAAAAGGGGGTGGTGATGGACGGAACATCTGAACCAATCAAACACTCACACCCAGTCAACAGATCTGGGTTTAATCCGTCACCTTTCTTTAGCCCACTCTGCCACCCCAGTTCAGACATGGCCATGTGCAAATTAGTCTGACCCTGTGCCTCATGGAAACAGTCCAGCTTGACCTGCCAAGCCATGCCTTCCCAGGAACAGAAACAAGCTTCCTAGGGCTGGTTTCTGGCATTTCAGCCGTCTTCAGCCAGGTTTGCTTGAATCCAGTGGCAAAGTGAGCAAGGGACTCGCGTCTGAGCATACCTTGCCAACTTATGGCGAACAAAGCGGTACAAAAGGGGGTGGTGATGGACGGAACATCTGAACCAATCAAACACTCGCACCCAGTCAACAGATCTGGGTTTAAATTCATCACCGTTCTTTAGCCCACTCTGCCACCCCAGTTCAGATATGGCCATATGAAAATCAGTCTGACCCTGTGCCTCATGGGAACAGTCCAACCTGAACTGCCAAGCCATGCCTTCCCTGGACCAGAAACAAGCTTCCTAGGACCGGTTTCTGGCATTTCAGCCGTCTTCAGCCAGGTTTGCTTGAATCCAGTGGCAAAGTGAGCAAGGGACTCGCGTCTGAGCATACCTTGCCAACTTATGGCGAACAAAGCGGTACAAAAGGGGGTGGTGATGGACGGAACATCTGAACCAATCAAACACTCACACCCAGTCAACAGATCTGGGTTTAATCCATTACCATTCATTAGCCACTCTGCCACCCCAGTTCACACATGGCCATATGCAAATCAGTCTGACCCTGTGCCTCATGGGAACAGTCCAGCCTGAACTGCCAAGCCATGCCTTCCCTGGACCAGAAACAAGCTTCCTAGGACCGGTTTCTGGCATTTCAGCCGTCTTCAGCCAGGCTTGCTTGAATCCAGTGGCAATGTGAGCAAGGGACTCTTGTCTGAGCATACCCTGCCAACTTATGGCGAATAAAGTGGTACAAAAGGGGGTGGTGATGGACGAAACATCTGAACCAATCAAACACTCACACCCAGTCAACAGATCTGGGTTTAATCCATCACCTTTCTTTAGCCCACTCTGCCACCCCAGTTCAGACATGGCCATGTGCAAATCAGTCTGACCCTGTGCCTCATGGAAACAGTCCAGCTTGACCTGCCAAGCCATGCCTTCCCTGGAACAGAAACAAGCTTCCTAGGACCGGTTTCTGGCATTTCAGAAATCTTCAGCCAGGTTTGCTTGAATCCAGTGGCAAAGTGAGCAAGGGACTCGCGTCTGAGCATACCTTGCCAACTTATGGCGAACAAAGCGGTACAAAAGGGGGTGGTGATGGACGGAACATCTGAACCAATCAAACACTCGCACCCAGTCAACAGATCTGGGTTTAATCCATCACCGTTCTTTAGCCCACTCTGCCACCCCAGTTCAGACATAGCCATGTGCAAACAGTCTGACCCTGTGCATCATGGGAACAGTTCAGCACGAACTGCCAAGCCATGCCTTCCCTCGACCAGAAACAAGCTTCCTACTACCGGTTTCTGGCATTTCAGCCGTCTCCAGCTAGGCTTGCTTGAATCCAGTGGCAAAGTGAGCAAGGGACTCACGTCTGAGCATACCTTGCTAACTTATGGCGAGCAAAGCGGTACAAAAGGGGTGGTGATGGACGGAACATCTGAACCAATCAAACACTCACACCCAGTCAACAGATCTGGGTTTAATCCATTACCATTCATTAGCCACTCTGCCACCCCAGTTCAGACATGGCCATATGCAAATCAGTCTGACCCTGTGCCTCATGGGAACAGTCCAGCCTGAACTGCCAAGCCATGCCTTCCCTGGACCAGAAACAAGCTTCCTAGGACCGGTTTTTGGCATTTCAGCCGTCTTCAGCCAGGCTTGCTTGAATCCAGTGGCAATGTGAGCAAGGGACTCATGTCTGAGCATACCCTGCCAACTTATGGCGAACAAAGTGGTACAAAAGGGGGTGGTGATGGACGGAACATCTGAACCAATCAAACACTCACACCCAGTCAACAGATCTGGGTTTAATCCATCACCTTTCTTTAGCCCACTCTGCCACCCCAGTTCAGACATGGCCATGTGCAAATCAGTCTGACCCTGTGCCTCATGGAAACAGTCCAGCTTGACCTGCCAAGCCATGCCTTCCCTGGAACAGAAACAAGCTTCCTAGGACCGGTTTCTGGCATTTCAGCCGTCTTCAGCCAGGTTTGCTTGAATCCAGTGGCAAAGTGAGCAAGGGACTCGCGTCTGAGCATACCTTGCCAACTTATGGCGAACAAAGCGGTACAAAAGAGGGTGGTGATGGACGGAACATCTGAACCAATCAAACACTCGCACCCAGTCAACAGATCTGGGTTTAATCCATCACCGTTCTTTAGCCCACTCTGCCACCCCAGTTGAGACATAGCCATGTGCAAACAGTCTGACCCTGTGCATCATGGGAACAGTCCAGCACGAACTGCCAAGCCATGCCTTCCCTCGACCAGAAACAAGCTTCCTACTACCGGTTTCTGGCATTTCAGCCGTCTCCAGCTAGGCTTGCTTGAATCCAGTGGCAAAGTGAGCAAGGGACTCACGTCTGAGCATACCTTGCTAACTTATGGCGAGCAAAGCGGTACAAAAGGGGTGGTGATGGACGGAACATCTGAACCAATCAAACACTCACACCCAGTCAACAGATCTGGGTTTAATCCATCACCGTTCTTTAGCCCACTCTGCCATCCCAGTTCAGACATGGCCATATGCAAATCAGTCTGACCCTGTGCCTCATGGGAACAGTCCAGCCCGAACTGCCAAGCCATGCCTTCCCTGGACCAGAAACAAGCTTCCTAGGACCGGTTTCTGGCATTTCAGTCATCTCCAGCTAGGCTTGCTTGAATCCAGTGGCAAAGTGAGCAAGGGACTCACGTCTGAGCATACCTTGCTACCTTATGGTGAGCAAAGCGGTACAAAAGGGGTGGTGATGGAAGGAACATCTGAACCAATCAAACACTCACACCCAGTCAACAGATCTGGGTTTAATCCATCACCGTTCTTTAGCCCACTCTGCCATCCCAGTTCAGACATGGCCATATGCAAATCAGTCTGACCCTGTGCCTCATGGGAACAGTCCAGCCCGAACTGCCAAGCCATGCCTTCCCTGGACCAGAAACAAGCTTCCTAGGATCGGTTTCTGGCATTTCAGCCGTCTTCAGCCGGGCTTGCTTGAATCCAGTGGCAAAGTGAGCAAGGGACTTGCGTCTGAGCATATCCTGCCAACTTATGGCAAACAAAGCGGTACAAAAGGGGGTGGTGATAGACGGAACATCTGAACCAATCAAACACTCACACCCAGTCAAAAGATCTGGGTTTAATCCATCACCGTTATTTAGCCCACTCTGCCACCCCAGTTCAGATATGGCCATATGCAAATCAGTCTGACCCTGTGCCTCATGGGAACAGTCCAACCTGAACTGCCAAGCCATGCCTTCCCTGGACCAGAAACAAGCTTCCTAGGACCGGTTTCTGGCATTTCAGCCGTCTTCAGCCAGGTTTGCTTGAATCCAGTGGCAAAGTGAGCAAGGGACTCGCGTCTGAGCATACCTTGCCAACTTATGGCGAACAAAGCGGTACAAAAGGGGGTGGTGATGGACGGAACATCTGAACCAATCAAACACTCACACCCAGTCAACAGATCTGGGTTTATTCCATTACCATTCATTAGCCACTCTGCCACCCCAGTTCAGACATGGCCATATGCAAATCAGTCTGACCCTGTGCCTCATGGGAACAGTCCAGCCTGAACTGCCAAGCCATGCCTTCCCTGGACCAGAAACAAGCTTCCTAGGACCGGTTTCTGGCATTTCAGCCGTCTTCAGCCAGGCTTGCTTGAATCCAGTGGCATTGTGAGCAAGGGACTCATGTCTGAGTATACCCTGCCAACTTATGGTGAACAAAGTGGTACAAAAGGGGGTGGTGATGGACGGAACATCTGAACCAATCAAACACTCACACCCAGTCAACAGATCTGGGTTTAATCAATCACCTTTCTTTAGCCCACTCTGCCACCCCAGTTCAGACATGGCCATGTGCAAATCAGTCTGACCCTGTGCCTCATGGAAACAGTCCAGCTTGACCTGCCAAGCAATGCCTTCCCTGGAACAGAAACAAGCTTCCTAGGACCGGTTTCTGGCATTTCAGCCGTCTTCAGCCAGGTTTGCTTGAATCCAGTGGCAAAGTGAGCAAGGGACTCGC
Organism: Lissotriton helveticus; assembly: GCF_964261635.1. Classification (NCBI taxonomy): domain Eukaryota; kingdom Metazoa; phylum Chordata; class Amphibia; order Caudata; family Salamandridae; genus Lissotriton; species Lissotriton helveticus. The sequence goes on from NC_136058.1 coordinate 82,627,198, forward strand.
GTCTGAGCATACCTTGCCAACTTATGGCGAACAAAGCTGTACAAAAGGGGGTGGTGATGGACGGAACATCTGAACCAATCAAACACTCGCACCCAGTCAACAGATCTGGGTTTAATCCATCACCGTTATTTAGCCCACTCTGCCACCCCAGTTGAGACATAGCCATGTGCAAACAGTCTGACCCTGTGCATCATGGGAACAGTCAAGCACGAACTGCCAAGCCATGCCTTCCCTCGACCAGAAACAAGCTTCCTACTACCGGTTTCTGGCATTTCAGCCGTCTCCAGCTAGGCTTGCTTGAATCCAGTGGCAAAGTGAGCAAGGGACTCACGTCTGAGCATACCTTGCTAACTTATGGCGAGCAAAGCGGTACAAAAGGGGTGGTGATGGACGGAACATTTGAACCAATCAAACACTCACACCCAGTCAACAGATCTGGGTTTAATCCATCACCGTTCTTTAGCCCACTCTGCCATCCCAGTTCAGACATGGCCATATGCAAATCAGTCTGACCCTGTGCCTCATAGGAACAGTCCAGCCCGAACTGCCAAGCCATGCCTTCCCTGGACCAGAAACAAGCTTCCTAGGACCAATTTCTGGCATTTCAGTCATCTCCAGCTAGGCTTGCTTGAATCCAGTGGCAAAGTGAGCAAGGGACTCACGTCTGAGCATACCTTGCTAACTTATGGTGAGCAAAGCGGTACAAAAGGGGTGGTGATGGACGGAACATCTGAACCAATCAAACACTCACACCCAGTCAACAGATCTGGGTTTAATCCATCACCGTTCTTTAGCCCACTCTGCCATCCCAGTTCAGACATGGCCATATGCAAATCAGTCTGACCCTGTGCCTCATGGGAACAATCCAGCCCGAACTGCCAAGCCATGCCTTCCCTGGACCAGAAACAAGCTTCCTAGGATCGGTTTCTGGCATTTCAGCCGTCTTCAGCCGGGCTTGCTTGAATCCAGTGGCAAAGTGAGCAAGGGACTCGCGTCTGAGCATACCCTGCCAACTTATGGCAAACAAAGCGGTACAAAAGGGGGTGGAGATGGACGGAACATCTGAACCAATCAAACACTCACACCCAGTCAAAAGATCTGGGTTTAATCCATCACCGTTATTTAGCCCACTCTGCCACCCCAGTTCAGATATGGCCATATGCAAATCAGTCTGACCCTGTGCCTCATGGGAACAGTCCAACCTGAACTGCCAAGCCATGCCTTCCCTGGACCAGAAACAAGCTTCCTAGGACCGGTTTCTGGCATTTCAGCCGTCTTCAGCCAGGCTTGCTTGAATCCAGTGGCAATGTGAGCAAGGGACTCACGTCTGAGCATACCTTGCCAACTTATGGCGAACAAAGCAGTACAAAAGGGGGTGGTGATAGACGGAACATCTGAACCAATCAAACACTCACACCCAGTCAACAGATCTGGGTTTAATCCATCACCGTTCTTTAGCCCACTCTGCCACCCCAATTCAAACATGGCCATGTGCAAATCAATCTGACCCTGTGCCTCATGGGAACAGTCCAGCCCGAACTGCCAAGCCATGCCTTCCCTGGACCAGAAACAAGCTTGCTAGGACCGGTTTCTGGCATTTCAGCCGTCTTCAGCCAGGCTTGCTTGAATCCAGTGGCAAAGTGAGCAAGGGACTCGCGTCTGAGCATACCCTGCCAACTTATGGCGAACAAAGCAGTACAAAAGGGGGTGGTGATGGACGGAACATCTGAACCAATCAAACACTCACACCCAGTCAAAAGATCTGGGTTTAATCCATCACCGTTCTTTAGTCCACTCTGCCACCCCAGTTCAGACATGGCCATATGCAAATCAGTCTGACCCTGTGCCTCATGGGAACAGTCCAGCCCGAACTGCCAAGTCATGCCTTCCCTGGACCAGAAACAAGCTTCCTAGGACCGGTTTCTGGCATTTCAGCCGTCTTCAGCCAGGCTTGCTTGAATCCAGTGGCAAAGTGAGCAAGGGACTCACGTCTGAGCATACCCTGCCAACTTATGGCGAACAAAGCGGTACAAAAGGGGGTGGTGATGGACGGAACATCTGAACCAATCAAACACTCACACCCAGTCAACAGATCTGGGTTTAATCCATCACCGTTCTATAGCCCACTCTGCCACCCCAGTTCAGACATGGCCATATGCAAATCAGGCAGACCCTGTGCCTCATGGGAACAGTCCAGCCCGAACTGCCAAGCCATGCCTTCCCTGCACCAGAAACAAGCTTCCTAGGATCGGTTTCTGGCATTTCAGCCGTCTTCAGGCAGGCTTGCTTGAATCCAGTGGCAAAGTGATCAAGGGACTCATGTCTGAGCATACCCTGCCAACTTATGGCGAACAAATCGGCACAAAAGGGGGTGGTGATGGACGGTACATCTGAACCAATCAAACACTCACACCCAGTCAACAGATGTGGGTTTAATCCATCACCGTTCTTTAGCCCACTCTGCCACCCCAGTTCAGACATGGCCATGTGCAAATCAGTCTGACCCTGTGCCTCATGGGAACAGTCCAGCCCGAACTGCCAAGCCATGCCTTCCCTGGACCAGAAACAAGCTTCCTAGGACCGGTTTCTGGCATTTCAGCCGTCTTCAGCCAGGCTTGCTTGAATCCAGTGGCAAAGTGAGCAAGGGACTCACGTCTGAGCATACCCTGCCAACTTATGGAGAACAAAGCGGTACAAAAGGGGGTGGTGATGGACGGAACATCTGAACCAATCAAACACTCACACCCAGTCAATAGATCTGGGTTTAATCCATCACCGTTCTTTAGCCCACTCTGCCACCCCAGTTCAGACATGGCCATATGCAAATCAGTCTGACCCTGTGCCTCATGGGAACAGTCCAGCCCGAACTGCCAAGCCATGCCTTCCCTGGACCAGAAACAAGCTTCCTAGGATTGGTTTCTGGCATTTCAGCCGTCTTCAGGCAGGCTTGCTTGAATCCAGTGGCAAAGTGAGCAAGGGACTCACGTCTGAGCATACCCTGCCAACTTATGGCGAACAAAGCGGTACAAAAGGGGGTGGTGATGGACGGAACATCTGAACCAATCAAACACTCACACCCAGTCAACAGATCTGGGTTTAATCCATCACCGTTCTTTAGCCCACTCTGCCACCCCAGTTCAGACATGGCCATATGCAAATCAGGCTGACCCTGTGCCTCATGGGAACAGTCCAGCCCGAACTGCACAAGCCATGCCTTCCCTGGACCAGAAACAAGCTTCCTAGGACCGGTTTCTGGCATTTCAGCCGTCTTTAGCCAATTTTGCTTGAATCCAGTGGCAAAGTGAGCAAGGGACGCACGTCTGAGCATACCCTGCAAACTTATGGCGAACAAAGCGGTACAAAAGGGGGTGGTGATGGACGGAACATCTGAACCAATCAAACACTCACACCCAGTCAACAGATCTGGGTTTAATCCATCACCGTTCTTTAGCCCACTCTGCCACCCTAGTTCAGACATGGCCATCTGCAAATCAGTCTGACCCTGTGCCTCATGGGAACAGTCCAGCCCGAACTGCCAAGCCATGCCTTCCCTGGACCAGAAACAAGCTTCCTAGGACCGGTTTTTGGCATTTCAGCCGTCTTCAGCCAGGCTTGCTTGAATCCAGTGGCAATGTGAGCAAGGGACTCATGTCTGAGCATACCCTGCCAACTTATGGCGAACAAAGTGGTACAAAAGGGGGTGGTGATGGACGGAACATCTGAACCAATCAAACACTCACACCCAGTCAACAGATCTGGGTTTAATCCATCACCTTTCTTTAGCCCACTCTGCCACCCCAGTTCAGACATGGCCATGTGCAAATCAGTCTGACCCTGTGCCTCATGGAAACAGTCCAGCTTGACCTGCCAAGCCATGCCTTCCCTGGAACAGAAACAAGCTTCCTAGGACCGGTTTCTGGCATTTCAGCCGTCTTCAGCCAGGTTTGCTTGAATCCAGTGGCAAAGTGAGCAAGGGACTCGCGTCTGAGCATACCTTGCCAACTTATGGCGAACAAAGCGGTACAAAAGAGGGTGGTGATGGACGGAACATCTGAACCAATCAAACACTCGCACCCAGTCAACAGATCTGGGTTTAATCCATCACCGTTCTTTAGCCCACTCTGCCACCCCAGTTGAGACATAGCCATGTGCAAACAGTCTGACCCTGTGCATCATGGGAACAGTCCAGCACGAACTGCCAAGCCATGCCTTCCCTCGACCAGAAACAAGCTTCCTACTACCGGTTTCTGGCATTTCAGCCGTCTCCAGCTAGGCTTGCTTGAATCCAGTGGCAAAGTGAGCAAGGGACTCACGTCTGAGCATACCTTGCTAACTTATGGCGAGCAAAGCGGTACAAAAGGGGTGGTGATGGACGGAACATCTGAACCAATCAAACACTCACACCCAGTCAACAGATCTGGGTTTAATCCATCACCGTTCTTTAGCCCACTCTGCCATCCCAGTTCAGACATGGCCATATGCAAATCAGTCTGACCCTGTGCCTCATGGGAACAGTCCAGCCCGAACTGCCAAGCCATGCCTTCCCTGGACCAGAAACAAGCTTCCTAGGACCGGTTTCTGGCATTTCAGTCATCTCCAGCTAGGCTTGCTTGAATCCAGTGGCAAAGTGAGCAAGGGACTCACGTCTGAGCATACCTTGCTACCTTATGGTGAGCAAAGCGGTACAAAAGGGGTGGTGATGGAAGGAACATCTGAACCAATCAAACACTCACACCCAGTCAACAGATCTGGGTTTAATCCATCACCGTTCTTTAGCCCACTCTGCCATCCCAGTTCAGACATGGCCATATGCAAATCAGTCTGACCCTGTGCCTCATGGGAACAGTCCAGCCCGAACTGCCAAGCCATGCCTTCCCTGGACCAGAAACAAGCTTCCTAGGATCGGTTTCTGGCATTTCAGCCGTCTTCAGCCGGGCTTGCTTGAATCCAGTGGCAAAGTGAGCAAGGGACTTGCGTCTGAGCATATCCTGCCAACTTATGGCAAACAAAGCGGTACAAAAGGGGGTGGTGATAGACGGAACATCTGAACCAATCAAACACTCACACCCAGTCAAAAGATCTGGGTTTAATCCATCACCGTTATTTAGCCCACTCTGCCACCCCAGTTCAGATATGGCCATATGCAAATCAGTCTGACCCTGTGCCTCATGGGAACAGTCCAACCTGAACTGCCAAGCCATGCCTTCCCTGGACCAGAAACAAGCTTCCTAGGACCGGTTTCTGGCATTTCAGCCGTCTTCAGCCAGGTTTGCTTGAATCCAGTGGCAAAGTGAGCAAGGGACTCGCGTCTGAGCATACCTTGCCAACTTATGGCGAACAAAGCGGTACAAAAGGGGGTGGTGATGGACGGAACATCTGAACCAATCAAACACTCACACCCAGTCAACAGATCTGGGTTTATTCCATTACCATTCATTAGCCACTCTGCCACCCCAGTTCAGACATGGCCATATGCAAATCAGTCTGACCCTGTGCCTCATGGGAACAGTCCAGCCTGAACTGCCAAGCCATGCCTTCCCTGGACCAGAAACAAGCTTCCTAGGACCGGTTTCTGGCATTTCAGCCGTCTTCAGCCAGGCTTGCTTGAATCCAGTGGCATTGTGAGCAAGGGACTCATGTCTGAGTATACCCTGCCAACTTATGGTGAACAAAGTGGTACAAAAGGGGGTGGTGATGGACGGAACATCTGAACCAATCAAACACTCACACCCAGTCAACAGATCTGGGTTTAATCAATCACCTTTCTTTAGCCCACTCTGCCACCCCAGTTCAGACATGGCCATGTGCAAATCAGTCTGACCCTGTGCCTCATGGAAACAGTCCAGCTTGACCTGCCAAGCAATGCCTTCCCTGGAACAGAAACAAGCTTCCTAGGACCGGTTTCTGGCATTTCAGCCGTCTTCAGCCAGGTTTGCTTGAATCCAGTGGCAAAGTGAGCAAGGGACTCGCGTCTGAGCATACCTTGCCAACTTATGGCGAACAAAGCTGTACAAAAGGGGGTGGTGATGGACGGAACATCTGAACCAATCAAACACTCGCACCCAGTCAACAGATCTGGGTTTAATCCATCACCGTTATTTAGCCCACTCTGCCACCCCAGTTGAGACATAGCCATGTGCAAACAGTCTGACCCTGTGCATCATGGGAACAGTCAAGCACGAACTGCCAAGCCATGCCTTCCCTCGACCAGAAACAAGCTTCCTACTACCGGTTTCTGGCATTTCAGCCGTCTCCAGCTAGGCTTGCTTGAATCCAGTGGCAAAGTGAGCAAGGGACTCACGTCTGAGCATACCTTGCTAACTTATGGCGAGCAAAGCGGTACAAAAGGGGTGGTGATGGACGGAACATTTGAACCAATCAAACACTCACACCCAGTCAACAGATCTGGGTTTAATCCATCACCGTTCTTTAGCCCACTCTGCCATCCCAGTTCAGACATGGCCATATGCAAATCAGTCTGACCCTGTGCCTCATAGGAACAGTCCAGCCCGAACTGCCAAGCCATGCCTTCCCTGGACCAGAAACAAGCTTCCTAGGACCAATTTCTGGCATTTCAGTCATCTCCAGCTAGGCTTGCTTGAATCCAGTGGCAAAGTGAGCAAGGGACTCACGTCTGAGCATACCTTGCTAACTTATGGTGAGCAAAGCGGTACAAAAGGGGTGGTGATGGACGGAACATCTGAACCAATCAAACACTCACACCCAGTCAACAGATCTGGGTTTAATCCATCACCGTTCTTTAGCCCACTCTGCCATCCCAGTTCAGACATGGCCATATGCAAATCAGTCTGACCCTGTGCCTCATGGGAACAATCCAGCCCGAACTGCCAAGCCATGCCTTCCCTGGACCAGAAACAAGCTTCCTAGGATCGGTTTCTGGCATTTCAGCCGTCTTCAGCCGGGCTTGCTTGAATCCAGTGGCAAAGTGAGCAAGGGACTCGCGTCTGAGCATACCCTGCCAACTTATGGCAAACAAAGCGGTACAAAAGGGGGTGGAGATGGACGGAACATCTGAACCAATCAAACACTCACACCCAGTCAAAAGATCTGGGTTTAATCCATCACCGTTATTTAGCCCACTCTGCCACCCCAGTTCAGATATGGCCATATGCAAATCAGTCTGACCCTGTGCCTCATGGGAACAGTCCAACCTGAACTGCCAAGCCATGCCTTCCCTGGACCAGAAACAAGCTTCCTAGGACCGGTTTCTGGCATTTCAGCCGTCTTCAGCCAGGCTTGCTTGAATCCAGTGGCAATGTGAGCAAGGGACTCACGTCTGAGCATACCTTGCCAACTTATGGCGAACAAAGCAGTACAAAAGGGGGTGGTGATAGACGGAACATCTGAACCAATCAAACACTCACACCCAGTCAACAGATCTGGGTTTAATCCATCACCGTTCTTTAGCCCACTCTGCCACCCCAATTCAAACATGGCCATGTGCAAATCAATCTGACCCTGTGCCTCATGGGAACAGTCCAGCCCGAACTGCCAAGCCATGCCTTCCCTGGACCAGAAACAAGCTTGCTAGGACCGGTTTCTGGCATTTCAGCCGTCTTCAGCCAGGCTTGCTTGAATCCAGTGGCAAAGTGAGCAAGGGACTCGCGTCTGAGCATACCCTGCCAACTTATGGCGAACAAAGCAGTACAAAAGGGGGTGGTGATGGACGGAACATCTGAACCAATCAAACACTCACACCCAGTCAAAAGATCTGGGTTTAATCCATCACCGTTCTTTAGTCCACTCTGCCACCCCAGTTCAGACATGGCCATATGCAAATCAGTCTGACCCTGTGCCTCATGGGAACAGTCCAGCCCGAACTGCCAAGTCATGCCTTCCCTGGACCAGAAACAAGCTTCCTAGGACCGGTTTCTGGCATTTCAGCCGTCTTCAGCCAGGCTTGCTTGAATCCAGTGGCAAAGTGAGCAAGGGACTCACGTCTGAGCATACCCTGCCAACTTATGGCGAACAAAGCGGTACAAAAGGGGGTGGTGATGGACGGAACATCTGAACCAATCAAACACTCACACCCAGTCAACAGATCTGGGTTTAATCCATCACCGTTCTATAGCCCACTCTGCCACCCCAGTTCAGACATGGCCATATGCAAATCAGGCAGACCCTGTGCCTCATGGGAACAGTCCAGCCCGAACTGCCAAGCCATGCCTTCCCTGCACCAGAAACAAGCTTCCTAGGATCGGTTTCTGGCATTTCAGCCGTCTTCAGGCAGGCTTGCTTGAATCCAGTGGCAAAGTGATCAAGGGACTCATGTCTGAGCATACCCTGCCAACTTATGGCGAACAAATCGGCACAAAAGGGGGTGGTGATGGACGGTACATCTGAACCAATCAAACACTCACACCCAGTCAACAGATGTGGGTTTAATCCATCACCGTTCTTTAGCCCACTCTGCCACCCCAGTTCAGACATGGCCATGTGCAAATCAGTCTGACCCTGTGCCTCATGGGAACAGTCCAGCCCGAACTGCCAAGCCATGCCTTCCCTGGACCAGAAACAAGCTTCCTAGGACCGGTTTCTGGCATTTCAGCCGTCTTCAGCCAGGCTTGCTTGAATCCAGTGGCAAAGTGAGCAAGGGACTCACGTCTGAGCATACCCTGCCAACTTATGGAGAACAAAGCGGTACAAAAGGGGGTGGTGATGGACGGAACATCTGAACCAATCAAACACTCACACCCAGTCAATAGATCTGGGTTTAATCCATCACCGTTCTTTAGCCCACTCTGCCACCCCAGTTCAGACATGGCCATATGCAAATCAGTCTGACCCTGTGCCTCATGGGAACAGTCCAGCCCGAACTGCCAAGCCATGCCTTCCCTGGACCAGAAACAAGCTTCCTAGGATTGGTTTCTGGCATTTCAGCCGTCTTCAGGCAGGCTTGCTTGAATCCAGTGGCAAAGTGAGCAAGGGACTCACGTCTGAGCATACCCTGCCAACTTATGGCGAACAAAGCGGTACAAAAGGGGGTGGTGATGGACGGAACATCTGAACCAATCAAACACTCACACCCAGTCAACAGATCTGGGTTTAATCCATCACCGTTCTTTAGCCCACTCTGCCACCCCAGTTCAGACATGGCCATATGCAAATCAGGCTGACCCTGTGCCTCATGGGAACAGTCCAGCCCGAACTGCACAAGCCATGCCTTCCCTGGACCAGAAACAAGCTTCCTAGGACCGGTTTCTGGCATTTCAGCCGTCTTTAGCCAATTTTGCTTGAATCCAGTGGCAAAGTGAGCAAGGGACGCACGTCTGAGCATACCCTGCAAACTTATGGCGAACAAAGCGGTACAAAAGGGGGTGGTGATGGACGGAACATCTGAACCAATCAAACACTCACACCCAGTCAACAGATCTGGGTTTAATCCATCACCGTTCTTTAGCCCACTCTGCCACCCTAGTTCAGACATGGCCATCTGCAAATCAGTCTGACCCTGTGCCTCATGGGAACAGTCCAGCCCGAACTGCCAAGCCATGCCTTCCCTGGACCAGAAACAAGGTTCCTAGGACCGGTTACTGGCATTTCAGCTGTCTTCAGCCAGGCTTGCTTGAATCCAGTGGCAAAGTGAGCCAGGGACTCACGTCTGAGCATACCCTGCCAACTTATGGCGAACAAAGCAGTACAAAAGGGGGTGGTGATGGACGGAACATCTGAACAAATCAAGCACTCACACCCAGTCAACAGATCTGGGTTTAATCCATCACCGTTCTTTAGCCCACTCTGCCACCCCAGTTCAGACATGGCCATCTGCAAATCAGTCTGTCCCTGTGGCTCATGGGAACAGTCCAGCCCGAACTGCCGAGCCTTGCCTTCCCTTGACCAGAAACAAGCTTCCTAGGACCGGTTTCTGGCATTTTTGCCGTCTTCAGCCAGTTTTGCTTGAATCCAGTGGCAAAGTGAGCAAGGGACTGACGTCTGAGCCTACCCTGCCAACTTATGGTGAACAAAGCGGTACAAAAGGGGTGGTGATGGACGGAACATCTGAACCAATCAAACACTTACACCCAGTCAACAGATCTGGGTTTAATCCATCACCGTTCTTTAGACCACTCTGCCACCCCAGTTCTGACATGGCCATATGCAAATCAGTCTGACCCTGTGCCTCATGGGAACAGTCCAGCCCAACCTGCCAAGCCCTGCCTTCCCTGGGCCAGAAACAAGCTTCCTAGGACCGGTTTCTGGCATTTCAGCCATCTTCAGCCAGGCTTTCTTGAATCCAGTGGCAAAGTGAGCAAGGGACTCACGTCTTTAGACCACTCTGCCACCCCAGTTCTGACATGGCCATATGCAAATCAGTCTGACCCTGTGCCTCATGGGAACAGTCCAGCCCAACCTGCCAAGCCCTGCCTTCCCTGGGCCAGAAACAAGCTTCCTAGGACCGGTTTCTGGCATTTCAGCCATCTTCAGCCAGGCTTTCTTGAATCCAGTGGCAAAGTGAGCAAGGGACTCACGTCTGAGCATATCCTGCCAATTTATGGTGAACAAAGCGGTACAAAAGGGGGTGGTGATGGACGGAACATCTGAACCAATCAAACACTCACACCCAGTCAACAGATCTGGGTTTAATCCATTACCATTCATTAGCCCACTCTGCCACCCCAGTTCAGACATGGCCATATGCAAATCAGTCTGACCCTGTGCCTCATGGGAACAGTCCAGCCTGAACTGCCAAGCCATGCCTTCCCTGGACCAGAAACAAGCTTCCTAGGACCGGTTTCTGGCATTTCAGCCATCTTCAGCCAGGCTTGCTTGAATCCAGTGGCAATGTGAGCAAGGGACTCATGTCTGAGCATACCCTGCCAACTTATGGCGAACAAAGTGGTACAAAAGGGGGTGGTGATGGACGGAACATCTGAACCAATCAAACACTCACACCCAGTCAACAGATCTGGGTTTAATCCATCACCTTTCTTTAGCCCACTCTGCCACCCCAGTTCAGACATGGCCATGTGCAAATCAGTCTGACCCTGTGCCTCATGGAAACAGTCCAGCTTGACCTGCCAAGCCATGCCTTCCCTGGAACAGAAACAAGCTTCCTAGGACCGGTTTCTGGCATTTCAGCCGTCTTCAGCCAGGTTTGCTTGAATCCAGTGGCAAAGTGAGCAAGGGACTCGCGTCTGAGCATACCTTGCCAACTTATGGCGAACAAAGCGGTACAAAAGGGGGTGTGATGGACGGAACATCTGAACCAATCAAACACTCGCACCCAGTCAACAGATCTGGGTTTAATCCATCACCGTTCTTTAGCCCACTCTGCCACCCCAGTTGAGACATAGCCATGTGCAAACAGTCTGACCCTGTGCATCATGGGAACAGTCCAGCACGAACTGCCAAGCCATGCCTTCCCTCGACCAGAAACAAGCTTCCTACTACTGGTTTCTGGCATTTCAGCCGTCTCCAGCTAGGCTTGCTTGAATCCAGTGGCAAAGTGAGCAAGGGACTCACGTCTGAGCATACCTTGCTAACTTATGGCGAGCAAAGCGGTACAAAAGGGGTGGTGATGGACGGAACATCTGAACCAATCAAACACTCACACCCAGTCAACAGATCTGGGTTTAATCCATCACCGTTCTTTAGCCCACTCTGCCATCCCAGTTCAGACATGGCCATATGCAAATCAGTCTGACCCTGTGCATCATGGGAACAGTCCAGCCTGAACTGCCAAGCCATGCCTTCCCTGGACCAGAAACAAGCTTCCTAGGACCGGTTTCTGGCATTTCAGTCATCTCCAGCTAGGCTTGCTTGAATCCAGTGGCAAAGTGAGCAAGGGACTCACGTCTGAGCATACCTTGCTAACTTATGGTGAGCAAAGCGGTACAAAAGGGGTGGTGATGGACGGAACATCTGAACCAATCAAACACTCACACCCAGTCAACAGATCTGGGTTTAATCCATCACCGTTCTTTAGCCCACTCTGCCATCCCAGTTCAGACATGGCCATATGCAAATCAGTCTGACCCTGTGCCTCATGGGAACAGTCCAGCCCGAACTGCCAAGCCATGCCTTCCCTGGACCAGAAACAAGCTTCCTAGGATCGGTTTCTGGCATTTCAGCCGTCTTCAGCCGGGCTTGCTTGAATCCAGTGGCAAAGTGAGCAAGGGACTCGCGTCTGAGCATACCCTGCCAACTTATGGCAAACAAAGCGGTACAAAAGGGGGTGATGATGGACGGAACATCTGAACCAATCAAACACTCACACCCAGTCAAAAGATCTGGGTTTAATCCATCACCGTTATTTAGCCCACTCTGCCACCCCAGTTCAGATATGGCCATATGCAAATCAGTCTGACCCTGTGCCTCATGGGAACAGTCCAACCTGAACTGCCAAGCCATGCCTTCCCTGGACCAGAAACAAGCTTCCTAGGACCGGTTTCTGGCATTTCAGCCGTCTTCAGCCAGGCTTGCTTGAATCCAGTGGCAATGTGAGCAAGGGACTCACGTCTGAGCATACCTTGCCAACTTATGGCGAACAAAGCAGTACAAAAGGGGGTGGTGATGGACGGAACATCTGAACCAATCAAACACTCACACCCAGTCAACAGATCTGGGTTTAATCCATCACCGTTCTTTAGCCCACTCTGCCACCCCAATTCAAACATGGCCATGTGCAAATCAGTCTGACCCTGTGCCTCATGGGAACAGTCCAGCCCGAACTGCCAAGCCATGCCTTCCCTGGACCAGAAACAAGCTTGCTAGGACCGGTTTCTGGCATTTCAGCCCTCTTCAGCCAGGCTTGCTTGAATCCAGTGGCAAAGTGAGCAAGGGACTCGCGTCTGAGCATACCCTGCCAACTTATGGCGAACAAAGCGGTACAAAAGGGGGTGGTGATGGACGGAACATCTGAACCAATCAAACACTCACACCCAGTCAAAAGATCTGGGTTTAATCCATCACCGTTCTTTAGTTCACTCTGCCACCCCAGTTCAGACATGGCCATATGCAAATCAGTCTGACCCTGTGCCTCATGGGAACAGTCCAGCCCGAACTGCCACGCCATGCCTTCCCTGGTCCACAAACAAACTTCCTAGGACCGGTTTCTGGCATTTAAACCGTCTTCAGCCAGGCTTGATTGAATCCAGTGGCAAAGTGATCAAGGGACTCACGTCTGAGCATACCCTGCCAACTTATGGCGAACAAAGCGGCACAAAAGGGGGTGGTGATGGACGGAACATCTGAACCAATCAAACACTCACACCCAGTCAACAGATGTGGGTTTAATCCATCACCGTTCTTTAGCCCACTCTGCCACTCCAGTTCAGACATGGCCATGTGCAAATCAGTCTGACCCTCTGCCTCATGGGAACAGTCCAGCCCGAACTGCCAAGCCATGCCTTCCCTGGACCAGAAACAAGCTTCCTAGGACCGGTTTCTGGCATTTCAGCCATCTTCAGCCAGGCTTGCTTGAATCCAGTGGCAAAGTGAGCAAGGGACTCACGTCTGAGCATACCCTGCCAACTTATGCGGAACAAAGCGGTACAAAAGGGGGTGGTGATGGACGGAACATCTGAACCAATCAAACACTCACACCCAGTCAATAGATCTGGGTTTAATCCATCACCGTTCTTTAGCCCACTCTGCCACCCCAGTTCAGACATGGCCATATGCAAATCAGGCTGACCCTGTGCCTCATGGGAACAGTCCAGCCCGAACTGCCAAGCCATGCCTTCCCTGGACCATAAACAAGCTTCCTAGGATTGGTTTCTGGCATTTCAGCCGTCTTCAGGCAGGCTTGCTTGAATCCAGTGGCAAAGTGAGCAAGGGACCCACGTCTGAGCATACCCTGCCAACTTATGGCGAACAAAGCGGTACAAAAGGGGGTGGTGATGGACGGTACATCTGAACCAATCCAACACTCACACCGAGTCAACAGATCTGGGTTTAATCCATTACCGTTCTTTAGCCCACTCTGCCACCATAGTTCAGACATGGCCATCTGCAAATCAGTCTGACCCTGTGCCTCATGGGAACAGTCCAGCCCGAACTGCCAAGCCATGCCTTCCCTGGACCAGAAACAAGCTTCCTAGGACCAGTTTCTGGCATTTCAGCAGTCTTCAGCCAGGCTTGCTTGAATCCAGTGGCAAAGTGAGCCAGGGACTCACGTGTGAGCATACCCTGCCAACTTATGGCGAACAAAGCAGTACAAAAGGGGGTGGTGATGGACGGAACATCTGAACCAATCAAGCACTCACACCCAGTCAACAGATCTGGGTTTAATCCATCACCGTTCTTTTTCCCACTCTGCCACCCCAGTTCAGACATGGCCATCTGCAAATCAGTCTGACCCTGTGCCTCATGGGAACAGTCCAGCCCGAACTGCCGAGCCTTGCCTTCCCTGGACCAGAAACAAGCTTCCTAGGACCGGCTTCTGGCATTTTAGCCGTCTTCAGCCAGTTTTGCTTGAATCCAGTGGCAAAGTGAGCAAGGGACTGTGGTTCTGAAAATCTGGACCCTGTTATCATCCCGATATCGAGGTCCAATACCCGTGTCACAAAATATCAACGTACCATGACGAATTTGGTGTCAGCGAACCGATAATGATTAGGGCATCAATCCCATGCATTTGCATCATAATCGAGGGTCGCCAACACCCCCAAATCGTAGTTTCCGTCCCTACCCCGTAGACTCCATTTTGTGAACGGCATCCATCTTACGTCTTGCCCTCATGATAAGTCAATTAAAGGTCGAGCTTGATCTAAAAGGACACGTCCTCCTTCCCTGACTTCCCCCTGACCTATCCGAACCGACTCCACTGCCTTTAGCCAAACCTGTCTGGGCAGCCCCTCGCCCAGTGGCCAAATGCGATAGCATCGATACATAACATTCCCCAAACCATTCACTACATACAAACCATGCTTTCTACAAACACACACCTGTCCTGTTCCCTGTTTATGGCCAGTTTTATGACTAGGAGGTGCCTTCCTTTATTAGGGTTTCATCGATATCTGATGGGAGTTCCGGGCTTGGCAGAGTAATCTATCACACATTGGACATCTAAAATACGGGCTTGCCTACATGACTTCGCTCTTTTGTATTATTGTAGAAATATGTGTATAGCCATATCATAAACTCAAGAATTCTCGCTTGCAGCTATTATTTCTGTATATAAGGAGAAGGCTGGTTCTGTAAAAACGAACAGTCTCCTGAGAACACATGACCCGTGTTTGTCGTGCTTCTAGGACACCTGTTACTTGGTAGCTATCAATAAAACTCGATCTCTGACTCGACTAGAAGACTCCGTGTTTCTGTGGTCCGGAACAGGGAGAACTCAGAGGTCTTCGGGTGTTATCCCCTGGCACCAAGCGGGTTCCTAAAAACCCGTTACCTCAGTTGGCGCCCAACTCGGGGCGATATCAAGCGGCGACGGTCCAAGCCAGATGTTCGTGAGGAGCTTCGTGTGAAAATTCCGGAGGACGGCCAGCCACTTCAGCGGCCCCTGTATGTCGACGTGGTTCCGAAGGTCTTTGCTGCGAGGTTCCCCGCGTCCCGACGGCTACGAAGGACTGCTGCCCTGACTATCGCCTTGTTTTGGACCCAGTGATCCTTGGTAGAGCGAAACGATAGACGAGTCTTCTAGCGACGTCACCGATCTTCAAATACTTCAGTTAAGTATAAGTGGAGCGTCTCCCAGTCCTTAGTTTGTCCTTAGTTTTTGGTATCCTTGAGATATGCCTTGATTTGGTACTTGCAAGCCCCAAAGCCGAAGGACTTGTGTATTCACGAGAAATATCGTAACAGATAATCCTTTGAAGTTTGAAGCTAGACTAGTGAGCAAAGATGCCTGGTTTTAGCAGACTTGGAAACTTGTTTTGTCTTGGTTATAGTAAGGACTCCCGATTAGAGGATTCCTGTCCGGTTCCTCCGATTGGAACTCCAACATATGAGCTCTACGTAAAGCACGGCGTAGGCCCTATCACATATAATGAAGTGTGGATAAAATACACGCGCAAGGATGGTGTTTTAAAATGGCCCCAATATGGTAGTTTCGACTCAGAAATATTAGATAACCTAGAGGTCAAATTATTTAAGAGAAAAGCCCGGCCGGCGATGTTTGACTCTTTTCGCTTATGGCGCAAAGAAGCCAAACAGAAAGTAATAAAGTTAGCGAAAAAGAATAAAAGAGGTATGTCGATGGTGCAAGCTGCCGTTGCATACAGGGATAACGAGGAAGATCAAGAAAGCAAACAAATACTTAGGAGCAAGAAACTAGCAGTAGATAAATGCTACCCGATGTTACCAAATAAGGGACAAGGTCAAGAGGAAAGATCCGAGAAAGATCCATGAATGTCCCACTTATTAAGCTCACCTCCACCGTATGCGTTAGACGCTACTACAACGCCAAAGCGTTTTTCTATACCACGCCCCGGCGCACGAAACACAGCTTTTGCACACACGCCAGCTACTGTTCAGCTGGTTCCTACTTCTCCGGCGCAGCCTTCTCAAGGGTCACCATCTTTACTACCTACCCCATCTACTTCTACGACTTTACCTACAGCTCCAGCTATTGTCTATGATACCACGTCTGCTACTACTTCCTCTACTATTGCCTCTACTTCTTCTTTGCCTCAGCCTGTTTTTTCCGATGCACTTGCTCCTCCACAAGCTTCTCCTTCTATTAGACAAAGAGTGACAGGTACAGTCACTGGTCTGCTTTCACCTTTCTTCGGGTCGCCTAAGACGACCCCTAAAACAGAAGATAGACAGTTACGTAGTCAACTGCCTGATTACGAGGAAAGAAAAGTGCTAAATGAACTAGCCCGTAAATGGATTACGGATACTGTTAGATATGATGTTCAGTCTGTTATGGAAGTTTTCCATCAATGGAATGCACCCACTCAGAGATACGTATTCGAAGAAATGTGTGTATATCTGGGCGAAGATTTGGAGACAAATGATCCCACATACACAATGAACGAACTATGGCGTACACGCTTTAAGTTTCACGAAGGCATGATTACAGGCAGAGATGTTGAGAAAGCGATAGAGTTATTACTCTCTTATAGGAGTAAAGGAAACGTCTCTAGACCTTTGTACGAAGACGACGTATCAGATAGGAAAAGAGCGAGACAGTACCCCATGAGAGAGGTTCCTCCGGTTTGGAGGGAAGGCGATGCAAATGTAGTACCGCCAATTCTGCCTCATTTCCAGCGTGTATGGGTACATGTCCCCTGGAAACGATCCAAAGTCTGGGCGCTCAAGCAGACACTGCCTGATCCTCGTAAAAACCCGACTGGGTATTATAAGGAGTTATCGCAAACTGCAAGCTCATGTATAATGAATTTAGCGGACATAGGCATGCTGTTTGGGAACGTTGTCCCACATCCTCTATGGAGCAAAATACGCCATACGAACCATGCCCAAGAGCTAGGTGACTCATGGGCGAACATTGCCGCTATAGATGCTAGACAAATTGGTGGTTCTAAACCTGAGCCGTTAATAGCTGAACTTCCCGGTAGAATTATCGCGTACATGAAAACGATAATGCCCGAGGTACGCGTAAACTGGGACAAGCTATCTGCGTGCAAGCAGAAGAAAGATGAGAATGTGTCTGACTTTTTCACAAGATTCGAGGAGACTTTCACCGATCATAGTGGTCAGGATATGGCTACCGAGGGTGGTCAAAGATTGTTTGTAGACAAGTTCGTACATAATTTAATCCCTGAACTATGTAATAAATTGAAAGATTCAGAGAGTGCTTGGGCTGTCTCTACGTCAGCTCAAATTTTAGCTACGGCCCAGTACTATGAAAATAGGCGCAAAGACGAGCTAGATAAAGTAGACAGAAAGACAAAAGATTTAAAAACTAAAGTTCTTCTCCAGCAAGCTTATCCGCCTCGTACGGCTAGTCAGCCCAGTTATCAACCGCAACATCAGTATTCGAGAAACGCGCAAGGAAACGAGTTTTCCCACCAGCGTATTGCTTATGGCCCGAATCAATGTGCATATTGCAAGGAAGAGGGTCACTTTAAAAGTAATTGTCCGGCTCTTGCGCGACGTTTGAGCGGTGCTTCGGGTGTAAGGGGAAGAGGTGTTCAACATGCCCCTAGAGGTAGGGGCCGTGGAAATTCCACGCAGAATACAACTTCTTTTACGCCTCAGAATTCGATGAACAGCTTCGACCAACAGAATAATGCGTCGACCAGGTCAGCTCAGTACTATGCTGACGACTATTACACCGAACATGAATACGAGGGTAACGATTGCTAGGACAGCCATGGACAAAGAGAGGGAGTTGTTTCAGTTCCAGTAGATCAGAATGGACTTTATGTCGAGGTAATAGCCTCAGGAGTGTCAGAGCCATTTCTGCTGGATACTGGTGCTACAAAAAAATCTATGATGCACTCGAAACTTCCTGGCGCACCTTTGTCTGGCGAAATGAATGTCTCAGTAGGTTTCTCTGGCGCCCCTGTTAGAAACCCGATCTCCAGTCCTGTATCTCTTTCTATTGGCCCATGCGAATTAGAGGCACCCCTCATTCTTACAACAGGTTGTGGTGAAAATTTGTTAGGATTGGATTTGCTAAAAAGGTTATATGCGACTTTGTACTGTTCACCATTAGGAGTACAACTTACTTTCGGTAAGAAAGTCATTTCTCCAATGTATGTGTCGAAAGAAAATATTGCAACTGAATTGTCGTGTCTTCCTGATGCACTCTGGGCAAATGGTTCTAATGATGTAGGTCGTTTGGAGATAGCACCGTATGTCATAACGTTGAAAGCCAACATTAGGTTGCCACGTATTCCCCAATACAAAATATCTAGCGAATGTGAAAAGGCGTTATTGACGATTGTTTATGACTTGATCGATAAAGACGTCATCGAAGAAACAACAGGAAATGTTTGTAACAGTCCAGTTTTGCCCGTCTTAAAACGTACTGATCCTTCACAACCCCCTGTGTACAGGTTCGTGATCGACCTCAGAGAAGTGAACAAGATAGTTATCCCACAGTTTCCAGTTGTCCCCGACATTACTGCTTTATTGACGATGGTTCCAGCTTCAGCAAATTGGTTCTCGGTGATTGACCTGAAGAACGCTTTCTTCAGTATCCCGATTGCTGAGGAGAGTAGAGATATTTTCGGATTTAATTTAGGAGGACGAAGTTTCCGCTTCAAGTGCGCTCCTCAAGGCTACTGCGAAAGCCCATCAATATTCAGTCAGGCCCTGAAAACACAACTAGACACAATTGTTCTACCAAATGGTTCAACTCTGATTCAGTATGTAGACGATCTACTGATCGCTGCAGACACTGAAGAGATTTGCAAGAAAGCTACGTTATCATTATTGCATCACTTATGTGACATGAAGCACAAAGTGTCTCTTTCCAAACTACAATTTTGCCGACAAGAAGTAACCTACTTAGGTCACATCTTGTCGAAGGAGGGAAGGAGACTGACACCAGAAAGAATACAGGCAATCGCAGAACTAAGTGCCCCAAGGACACAGAGAGAGGTTCGAGCCTTCTTGGGCATTACATCGTACTGTAGACAATGGATACCGAATTTCTCACTACTAGCTAAACCCTTGCTGGCACTACTCTGTAAAGACACGCCAAATCCTATGCCTTGGTCTGAAGATTGCCAGACTAGTTTTCACAAGTTGCGTGATGCATTATGTTCGGCTCCTGTGTTGGGAAACCTCAACTACAGTAAGCCTTTTACATTATATGTCCACGAGAAGGAAGGTTGTGCATTATCAGTTTTAACACAACATTTTGGGGACAGACAGCGCCCATGCGCGTACTTTTCGGCAACTCTAGACCCTGTGGCTAAAGCCCTACCAAGTTGTTTGAGGGCTACCGCCGCAGCAGCTGTCTGCATCCGACAATCCGCTGGATTAGTCATGAATAATACTCTGATCGTTATGGTTCCGCATGCAGTAGACATTTTACTAAACAGGACGAAGACACAACACCTTACTAGCGCTCGACTATCCAGTTACGAACTTACGCTGCTAGCAAGTCACATCCACATAAAGAGGTGCGATACACTGAATCCCGCAACGTTATTACCCATTCCGACAGGAACAGACGAGATTGATAAAAATGACTGCTGCTTTAGGACAGAAGAAGAGACAAAAGGGAGAGTAGACTTACAGGACACTCCCCTTCCTGAATGCAATGATACTTTATGGGTTGATGGTTCATGTTTCAAGCTGCCGAATGGTGATACGACTGCAGCATATGCCGTAACGACATTACACACCATTATAGAAACTGCGCGCATTTCCCATAATTCTGCACAAGCTGCAGAGCTAATTGCGCTTACCAGAGCATGTGTGTTAGCGAAAGGAAAGCGAGTGAATGTGTACACTGACAGCCAATACGCCTTTGGTGTGGCTCACAGTTTTGGGAGATTGTGGCGTGAACGTGGGTTTCTTACGTTACATGGTGCAAAGATACAACATGGTCAGCTAGTTAATGAGCTCCTCCAGTCACTGACCTTGCCACTACAAGTTGCCATTATAAAATGTAGTGCACACAAAAAGATTCAGGATGATGTTGGCCGCGGGAATGCATTTGCAGACGAGGTTGCGAAAGAGACTGCAAGGAACACAATGAGTCGGATGTATGTTGTAGGTCCCGCTAGATGGATTACTGATGTAGGAATGTGTGAGGACACCATTGAAAGCGTGAAATCTATACAAGCCGAGGCAACTGAGAAAGAGGTGAATGAATGGAGAGAAAGTAAGGGTAGATTAGACACGAATGGTTGTTGGGTCGAATTGTCAGAACACCAGCGATGGTTATTGCCTAACGCCTATGTACTTGCAGTAGTAACAATGGCTCACGGATTTGCACACATCAGTTTGAGAGGAATCTGTAAAGTATTGGCCCCAGTATGGCAAAATAGCAACATCCCGAAATATGCAGAGAATGTGGTCAGAAACTGTATGGTGTGTTTGAAGTACAATCCCGGTAGGGGAACCCCAACTCCAGCTGGTCATTTTGCGCCTCCAACGTATCCGTTCGAGGTTTTGCAGCTCGATTTCATTCACATGGAGAGATGCAACAATCTGAAGTATGTGCTCGTTGTTGTTTGCGCTTTCTCCAGGTGGGTGGAAGCGTACCCCCTTAAAGACAACACTGCCTTGTCAACCGCCAAAGCCCTTGTCAAAGAGTTCTTCCCGAGGTTTGGCATGCCTAGAATTGTCTGGAGTGATAATGGAAGTGAATTCGTAGGACGCGTGATGAAGAGAGTGTGTGAATGTTTAGGCATACAGCAAAAAATTCCACTCTGCGAAACACCCCCAATCAGCTGGATTGGTAGAGTGCTACAACGGCACTTTAAAGCTCAAATTAGCCAAAATCGAAGCCAGTACAGGTCTTAAATGGCCTGACGCCTTGCCCCTAGCACTCTTGTCAACGAGAATGACAGTCCATTCCAGATTAGGACTTAGCCCCCATGAGATAGTGTTTGGCCGCCCAGCCAACGTCTGGGGCGTGCCAAGACCAAAGAAACTTAGCGAAATAGAGCACCCCGTACTGCTTGACTATTTGTGCGAATTGACAACTAAATTGCGTGTTTTACACCAACAGGTTCACAGTTCCTCTCCACCAGCCTCTGACGATCCAGGTCACTCCATCACACCCGGCACGTGGGTTTTGGTGCGGAACTTCTAGCGCACCAACAACGGACAGCCGAGGTGGACCGGACCTTACCTGGTACTTCTTTCCACGAGGTCAGCGGTTCGGGTGGACGGCAAAAAGAACTGGGTGCACGGGACCCATTGTAAACGGGTCCCTCTGCCCCTTCCATACGACCGGTGGGTCAACGAAGGAATTGCCGACTCCGAGACAGAATCCATACCTCGCTTCATCCCTTTCAGCGATGCACGTTTAAAAGAAACTGGTACCGAAAAGGAGAGTGATCATATTTTACAAGGATTTGTGCCACAGGCTATGCAGTTGGACACTACCGAACCTGAGACATTGTTTGAAGACCACACCGTACCTGGGAAAGAACAGTATAATCTAAGGTCAAGACAAAGAGACTAATAAAAAGACACACAAACGAATGTGATTTTCCCTTCCCCCAAGAACTATTTTTGATTTTTCAGCTCTCTCGCTCTCAGGAAAC
Organism: Lissotriton helveticus; assembly: GCF_964261635.1. Classification (NCBI taxonomy): domain Eukaryota; kingdom Metazoa; phylum Chordata; class Amphibia; order Caudata; family Salamandridae; genus Lissotriton; species Lissotriton helveticus. Next base: position 82,649,310 of record NC_136058.1, read on the forward strand.
TTGCTCATTTTTGATTTTCGAACCGCCATCCGGTTCTGCTGCTAGGGTCGCGGTTGAAGGCTGGGGAGTGCAACTGGGGACGTTTAGGTCAACGGTTCTGATTGGTCCAAGGGAGTTACCCCGGACTGAACAGAGCGCACCCCCTGGCAGAACCAACCTACCACCGCGGGCAGCAACTAGAGGATGGAGTTTCCTAGGGTAAAGAGACCTACCAGACTCCCAAACTTTGAAAGACAATTGTGCACTGTACTGGCCAAAAGAAAGTTTCTGATAACATGTATTTTAATGCTGTGTAGCATAACGATGTTTTTGACTGGTTATACTCTATTCGTATTCCGAGTTACCTTTTCAAATGACACCCGGCCACAGCCTCCTCCTACTATCTCTCCACACTACTTTCACCCTCTACCTGAACACGAATCTGCCAGAAGACTCAAATTTGTAAATAACTCATTTATTCAACTCCCACACCAACACCAGTCCATCATGAACACATCGAACTGTTGGATATGTGGACTCATGCCACACACAACGGATAAGGGTATCCCATATTTCATCCTGCCTTTAAGTTATTATGGTTCTCTGTGGGCTTTCCAGACCATGTTCCTATTCGCCCTAGAACCATACCCGACACGTTCTACTGAAAGTGATTCCAGTAACATGGCACTAATAGAAGGGATAAGAAATATGAGTAGAGAGTTCGACACCTATCTTACGATTCCCAAAGATGAACTCACTCCGTACACTCGTTGGAACGTAACCAAATATGTGGTTTACCTGAGTAAGAGCCAGACAGCAAAGAAATCCCGCCCAGTTTGGATCGTACCCAACCGAGGTCACTTATGTTTACAGGGTATCGGCAGGGATCCCAAAACTCAATTAGGGAAGAGTATATGCGCGGAAACATATGTGTTCGCTTCCCGAACTTCCCCTATACTATTAGCAGCCAAAGGCACGTATTTCGTCTGCCATGACCAAGCTTACACGTGGTTGCCCCCTGACATCTCAGGTACATGCTTTATCGCATTTCTGCTGCCTCCCACTTACACGGCCAGAGCAGATTACCATCGGACAAGGACAGCTAGAGGTGTCGTGAGTAAAGACGACACCGCGGGTCAGGAATTCGCTGATTTCGCAAAGGGTTTTCTGCCATTTTGGGGGCCTATGGTAAACAGCAGTTATATTCGCCAGTTATCGAGGATAGTTGAATCCGCCGTGACTACAACGGCTGGAGCCCTTGGAAATTTGACGACCGAACTTCAGTCGGATCGACTTATGACCCTTCAGAACCGAGTTGCCCTAGATATCATACTCGCCGATCGTGGTGGTGTGTGTAGAGTGATCCAATCCAGTTGTTGCATTTTCATCCCTGATAACGCACCAACAGTGTACCAAGCCATCTCTAAACTACACGAAATATCTGATTCCCTCCACGTGGAAAAAGGAGATTGGTCCTTACTAGGGTGGTTCTGGGAACTGATCGCTACATGGGGATGGAAAACACTGATCTTCATTGGGATGATCTTAGCACTTCTGTTTATGTTCTGCCTGTGTATACAGTGCGCTCCTGCAATATGTGGCCTCTGTGCTACGTCATGTGTACGGAAGCCTGTGTCAGGAGACGAACTGAGCAACAGAATGATGTTACAGCAGCATCTCCACGAATTCCTTCATACGGATTTGGACTCTGATTAATATGAATTATTGCCTTACATTAAGGGCAAAAGGAGGGCTGTGGTTCTGAAAATCTGGACCCTGTTATCATCCCGATATCGAGGTCCAATACCCGTGTCACAAAATATCAACGTACCATGACGAATTTGGTGTCAGCGAACCGATAATGATTAGGGCATCAATCCCATGCATTTGCGTCATAATCGAGGGTCGCCAACACCCCCAAATCGTAGTTTCCGCCCCTACCCCTTAGACTCCATTTTGTGAACGGCATCCATCTTACGTCTTGCCCTCATGATAAGTCAATTAAAGGTCGAGCTTGATCTAAAAGGACACGTCCTCCTTCCCTGACTTCCCCCTGACCTATCCCAACCGACTCCACTGCCTTTAGCCAAACCTGTCTGGGCAGCCCCTCGCCCAGTGGCCAAATGCGATAGCATCGATACATAACATTCCCCAAACCATTCACTACATACAAACCATGCTTTCTACAAACACACACCTGTCCTGTTCCCTGTTTATGGCCAGTTTTATGACTAGGAGGTGCCTTCCTTTATTAGGGTTTCATCGATATCTGATGGGAGTTCCGGGCTTGGCAGAGTAATCTATCACACATTGGACATCTAAAATACGGGCTTGCCTACATGACTTCGCTCTTTTGTATTATTGTAGAAATATGTGTATAGCCATATCATAAACTCAAGAATTCTCGCTTGCAGCTAATATTTCTGTATATAAGGAGAAGGCTGGTTCTGTAAAAACGAACAGTCTCCTGAGAACACATGACCCGTGTTTGTCGTGCTTCTAGGACACCTGTTACTTGGTAGCTATCAATAAACCTCGATCTCTGACTCGACTAGAAGACTCCGTGTTTCTGTGGTCCGGAACAGGGAGAACTCAGAGGTCTTCGGGTGTTATCCCCTGGCACCAAACGGGTTCCTAAAAACCCGTTACCTCAGGACTCACGTCTGAGCATACCCTGCCAACTTATGGTGAACAAAGCGGTTCAAAAGGGGTGGTGATGGACGGAACATCTGAACCAATCAAACACTCACTCCCAGTCAAAAGATCATGGTTTAATCCATCACCGTTCTGTAGCCCACTCTGCCACCCCAGTTCAGGCATGGCCATGTGCAAATCAGTCTGACCCTGTGCTCATGGGAACAGTCCAGCCCGCACTGCCAAGCAATTCCTTCCCTGGACCAGAAACAAGCTTCCTAGGACCGGTTTCTGACATTTCAGCCGTCTTCAGCCAGGCTTGCTTGAATCCAGTGGCAAAGTGAGCAAGGGACTCACGTCTGAGCATACCCTGCCAACTTATGGTGAACAAAGCGGTACAGAAGGGGGCGGTGATGGAGGGAACATCTGAACCAATCAAACACTCACACCCAGTCAACAGATCTGGGTTTAATCCATCACCGTTCTTTAGCCCAGTCTGCCATCCCAGTTCAGACATGGCCATGTGCAAATCAGTCTGACCCTGTTCCTCATGGGAACAGTCCAGCCCAGAACTGCCAAGCCATGCCTTCCCTGGACCAGAAACAAGCTTCCTAGGACCGGTTTCTGGCATTTCAGCCGTCTTCAGCCAGGCTTGCTTGAATCCAGTGGCAAAGTGTGCAAGGGACTCACGTCTGAGCATACCCTGCAAACTTATGGGGAACAAAGCGGTACAAAAGGGGGTGGTGATGGATGGAACATCTGAACCAATCAAACACTCACACCCAGTCAACAGATCTGGGTTTAATCCATCACCGTTCTTTACCCCACTCTGCCACCCCAGTTCAGACATGGCCATATGCAAATCAGTCTGACCCTGTGCCTCATGGGAACAGTCCAGCGCGAACTGCCAAGCCATGCCTTCCCTGGACCAGAAACAAGCTTCCTAGGAACGGTTTCTAGCAATTCAGCCATCTTCAGCCAGGCTTGCTTGAATCCAGTCGCAAAGTGAGCAAGGGACTCACGTCTGAGCATACCCTGCCAACTTATGGCGAACAAAGCGGTACAAAAGGAGGTGGTGATGGACGGAACATCTGAACCAATCAAACACTTACACCCAGTCAACAGATCTGGGTTTAATCCATCACCGTTCTTTAGACCACTCTGCCACCCCAGTTCTGACATGGCCATATGCAAATCAGTCTGACCCTGTGCCTCATGGGAACAGTCCAGCCCGACCTGCCAAGCCCTACCTTCCCTGGGCCAGAAACAAGCTTCCTAGGACCGGTTTATGGCATTTCAGCCATCTTCAGCCAGGCTTGCTTGAAACCAGTGGCAAAGTGAGCAAGAGACTCACGTCTGAGCATATCCTGCCAACTTATGGTGACCAAAGTGGTACAAAAGGGGGTGGTGATGGACGGAACATCTGAACCAATCAAACACTCATACCCAGTCAACAGATCTGGGTTTAATCCATTACCATTCTTTAGCCCACTCTGCCATCCCAGGTCAGACATGGCCATATGCAAATCAGTCTGACCCTGTGCCTCATGGGAACAGTCCAGCCTGAACTGCCAAGCAATGCCTTCCCTGGACCAGAAACAAGCTTCCTAGGACCGGTTTCTGGCATTTCAGCCGTCTTCAGCCAGACTTGCTTGAATCCAGTGGCAATGTGAGCAAGGGGCTCATGTCTGAGCATACCCTGCCAACTTATGGCGAACAAAGTGGTACAAAAGGGGGTGGTGATGGACTGAACATCTGAACCAATCAAACACTCACACCCAGTCAACCGATCTGGGTTTAATCCATCACCGTTCTTTAGCCCACTCTGCCACCCCAGTTCAGGCATGGCCATGTGCAAATCAGTCTGACCCTGTGCTCATGGGAACAGTCCAGCCCGAACTGCCAAGCCATTCCTTCCCTGGACCAGAAACAAGCTTCCTAGGACCGGTTTCTGACATTTCAGCCGTCTTCAGCCAGGCTTGCTTGAATCCAGTGGCAAAGTGAGCAAGGGACTCACGTCTGAGCATACCCTGCCAACTTATGGTGAACAAAGCGGTACAGAAGGGGGCGGTGATGGAGGGAACATCTGAACCAATCAAACACTCACACCCAGTCAACAGATCTGGGTTTAATCCATCACCGTTCTTTAGCCCAGTCTTCCATCCCAGTTCAGACATGGCCATGTGCAAATCAGTCTGACCCTGTTCCTCATGGGAACAGTCCAGCCCAGAACTGCCAAGCCATGCCTTCCCTGGACCAGAAACAAGCTTCCTAGGACCGGTTTCTGGCATTTCAGCCATCTTCAGCCAGGCTTGCTTGAATCCAGTGGCAAAGTGTGCAAGGGACTCACGTCTGAGCATACCCTGCAAACTTATGGGGAACAAAGCGGTACAAAAGGGGGTGGTGATGGATGGAACATCTGAACCAATCAAACACTCACACCCAGTCAACAGATCTGGGTTTAATCCATCACCGTTCTTTAGCCCACTCTGCCACCCCAGTTCAGACATGGCCATATGCAAATCAGTCTGACCCTGTGCCTCATGGGAACAGTCCAGCGCGAACTGCCAAGCCATGCCTTCCCTGGACCAGAAACAAGCTTCCTAGGAACGGTTTCTAGAAATTCAGCCATCTTCAGCCAGGCTTGCTTGAATCCAGTCGCAAAGTGAGCAAGGGACTCACGTCTGAGCATACCCTGCCAACTTATGGCGAACAAAGCGGTACAAAAGGAGGTGGTGATGGACGGAACATCTGAACCAATCAAACACTTACACCCAGTCAACAGATCTGGGTTTAATCCATCACCGTTCTGTAGACCACTCTGCCACCCCAGTTCTGACATGGCCATATGCAAATCAGTCTGACCCTGTGCCTCATGGGAACAGTCCAGCCCGACCTGCCAAGCCCTACCTTCCCTGGGCCAGAAACAAGCTTCCTAGGACCGGTTTCTGGCATTTCAGCCATCTTCAGCCAGGCTTGCTTAAAACCAGTGGCAAAGTGAGCAAGGGACTCACGTCTGAGCATATCCTGCCAATTTATGGTGACCAAAGTGGTACAAAAGGGGGTGGTGATGGACGGAACATCTGAACCAATCAAACACTCACACCCAGTCAACAGATCTTGGTTTAATCCATTACCATTCTTTAGCCCACTCTGCCACCCCAGTTCAGACATGGCCATATGCAAATCAGTCTGACCCTGTGCCTCATGGGAACAGTCCAGCCTGAACTGCCAAGCAATGCCTTCCCTGGACCAGAAGCAAGCTTCCTAGGACCGGTTTCTGGCATTTCAGCCGTCTTCAGCCAGGCTTGCTTGAATCCAGTGGCAATGTGAGCAAGGGGCTCATGTCTGAGCATACCCTGCCAACTTATGGCGAACAAAGTGGTACAAAAGGGGGTGGTGATGGACTGAACATCTGAACCAATCAAACACTCACACCCAGTCAACCGATCTGGGTTTAATCCATCACCTTTCTTTAGCCCACTCTGCCACCCCAGTTCAGACATGGCCCTGTGCAAATCAGTCTGACTCTGTGCCTCATGGGAACAGTCCAGCCTGAACTGCCAAGCCATGCCTTCCCTGGAACAGAAACAAGCTTCCTAGGACCGGTTTCTGGCATTTCAGCCGTCTTCAGCCAGGTTTGCTTGAATCCAGTGGCAAAGTGAGCAAGGGACTCGCATCTGAGCATACCTTTCCAACTTATGGCGAACAAAGCGGTACAAAAGGGGGTGGTGATGGACGGAACATCTGAACCAATCAAACACTCGCACCCAGTCAACAGATCTGGGTTCAATCCATCACCGTTCTTTAGCCCACTCTGCCACCCCAGTTGAGACATGGCCATGTGCAAACAGTCTGACCCTGTGCATCATGGGAACAGTCCAGCATGAACTGCCAAGCCATGCCTTTCCTGGACCAGAAACAAGCTTCCCAGGACCAGTTTCTGGCATTTCAGCCATCTCCAGCTAGGCTTGCTTGAATCCAGTGGCAAAGTGAGCAAGGGACTCATGTCTGAGCATACCTTGCTAACTTATGGCGAGCAAAGCGGTACAAAAGGGGTGGTGATGGACGGAACATCTGAACCAATCAAACACTCACACCCAGTCAACAGATCTGGGTTTAATCCATCACCGTTCTTTAGCCCACTCTGCCATCCCAGTTCAGACATGGCCATATGCAAATCAGTCTGACCCTGTGCCTCATGGGAACAGTCCAGCCCTAACTGCTAAGCCATGCCTTCCCGGGACCAGAAACAAGCTTCCTAGGACCGGTTTCTGGCATTTCAGCCATCTCCAGCTAGGCTTGCTTGAATCCAGTGGCAAAGTGAGCAAGGGACTCTCGTCTGAGCATACCTTGCTAACTTATGGCGAGCAAAGCGGTACAAAAGGGGTGGTGATGGACGGAACATCTGAACCAATCAAACACTCACACCCAGTCAACAGATCTGGGTTTAATCCATCACCGTTCTTAAGCCGACTCTGCCATCCCAGTTCAGACATGGCCATATGCAAATCAGTCTGACCCTGTGACTCATGGGAACAGTCCAGCCCGAACTGCCAAGCCATGCCTTCCCTGGACCAGAAACAAGCTTCCTAGGATCGGTTTCTGGCATTTCAGCCGTCTTCAGCCAGGCTTGCTTGAATCCAGTGGCAAAGTGAGCAAGGGACTTGCGTCTGAGCATACCCTGCCAACTTATGGTGAACAAAGAGGTACAAAAGGGGGTGGTGATGGACGGAACATCTGAACCAATCAAACACTCACACCCAGTCAACAGATCTGGGTTTAATCCATTACCGTTCATTAGCCCACTCTGCCACCCCAGTTCAGATATGGCCATATGCAAATCAGTCTGACCCTGTGCCTCATGGGAACAGTCCAGCCTGAACTGCCAAGCCATGCCTTCCCTGGACCAGAAACAAGCTTCCTAGGACCGGTTTCTGGCATTTCAGCTGTCTTCAGCCAGGCTTGCTTGAATCCAGTGGCAATGTGAGCAAGGGACTCACGTCTGAGCATACCTTGCCAACTTATGGCGAACAAAGCGGTACAAAAGGGGGTGGTGATGGACGGAACATCTGAACCAATCAAACACTCACACCCAGTCAGCAGATCTGGGTTTAATCCATCACCGTTCTTTATCCCACTCTGCCACCCCAATTCAGACATGGCCATGTGCAAATCAGTCTGACCCTGTGCCTCATGGGAACAGTCCAGCCCGAACTGCCAAGCCATGGCTTCCCTGGACCAGAAACAAGCTTCCTAGGACCGGTTTCTGGCATTTCAGCCATCTTCAGCCAGGCTTGCTTGAATCCAGTGGCAAAGTGAGCAAGGGACTCACGTCTGAGCATACCCTGCCAACTTATGGTGAACAAAGTGGTACAAAAGGGGGTGGTGATGGACGGAATATCTGAACCAATCAAACACTCACACCCAGTCAACAGATCTGGGTTTAATCCATCACCGTTCTTTAGCCTACTCTGCCACCCCAGTTCAGACATGGCCATGTGCAAATCAGTCTGACCCTGTGCCTCATGGGAACAGTCCAGCCCGAACTGCCAAGCCATGCCTTCCCTGGACCAGAAACAAGCTTTCTAGGACCGGTTTCTGGCATTTCAGCCGTCTTCAGCCAGGTTTGCTTGAATCCAGTGGCAAAGTGAGCAAGGGACTCGCATCTGAGCATACCTTTCCAACTTATGGCGAACAAAGCGGTACAAAAGGGGGTGGTGATGGACGGAACATCTGAACCAATCAAACACTCGCACCCAGTCAACAGATCTGGGTTCAATCCATCACCGTTCTTTAGCCCACTCTGCCACCCCAGTTGAGACATGGCCATGTGCAAACAGTCTGACCCTGTGCATCATGGGAACAGTCCAGCATGAACTGCCAAGCCATGCCTTTCCTGGACCAGAAACAAGCTTCCCAGAACCAGTTTCTGGCATTTCAGCCGTCTCCAGCTAGGCTTGCTTGAATCCAGTGGCAAAGTGAGCAAGGGACTCATGTCTGAGCATACCTTGCTAACTTATGGCGAGCAAAGCGGTACAAAAGGGGTGGTGATGGACGGAACATCTGAACCAATCAAACACTCACACCCAGTCAACAGATCTGGGTTTAATCCATCACCGTTCTTTAGCCCACTCTGCCATCCCAGTTCAGACATGGCCATATGCAAATCAGTCTGACCCTGTGCCTCATGGGAACAGTCCAGCCCTAACTGCTAAGCCATGCCTTCCCGGGACCAGAAACAAGCTTCCTAGGACCGGTTTCTGGCATTTCAGCCATCTCCAGCTAGGCTTGCTTGAATCCAGTGGCAAAGTGAGCAAGGGACTCACGTCTGAGCATACCTTGCTAACTTATGGCGAGCAAAGCGGTACAAAAGGGGTGGTGATGGACGGAACATCTGAACCAATCAAACACTCACACCCAGTCAACAGATCTGGGTTTAATCCATCACCGTTCTTAAGCCGACTCTGCCATCCCAGTTCAGACATGGCCATATGCAAATCAGTCTGACCCTGTGACTCATGGGAACAGTCCAGCCCGAACTGCCAAGCCATGCCTTCCCTGGACCAGAAACAAGCTTCCTAGGATCGGTTTCTGGCATTTCAGCCGTCTTCAGCCAGGCTTGCTTGAATCCAGTGGCAAAGTGAGCAAGGGACTTGCGTCTGAGCATACCCTGCCAACTTATGGTGAACAAAGAGGTACAAAAGGGGGTGGTGATGGACGGAACATCTGAACCAATCAAACACTCACACCCAGTCAACAGATCTGGGTTTAATCCATTACCGTTCATTAGCCCACTCTGCCACCCCAGTTCAGATATGGCCATATGCAAATCAGTCTGACCCTGTGCCTCATGGGAACAGTCCAGCCTGAACTGCCAAGCCATGCCTTCCCTGGACCAGAAACAAGCTTCCTAGGACCGGTTTCTGGCATTTCAGCCGTCTTCAGCCAGGCTTGCTTGAATCCAGTGGCAATGTGAGCAAGGGACTCACGTCTGAGCATACCTTGCCAACTTATGGCGAACAAAGCGGTACAAAAGGGGGTGGTGATGGACGGAACATCTGAACCAATCAAACACTCACACCCAGTCAGCAGATCTGGGTTTAATCCATCACCGTTCTTTATCCCACTCTGCCACCCCAATTCAGACATGGCCATGTGCAAATCAGTCTGACCCTGTGCCTCATGGGAACAGTCCAGCCCGAACTGCCAAGCCATGCCTTCCCTGGACCAGAAACAAGCTTCCTAGGACCGGTTTCTGGCATTTCAGCCATCTTCAGCCAGGCTTGCTTGAATCCAGTGGCAAAGTGAGCAAGGGACTCACGTCTGAGCATACCCTGCCAACTTATGGTGAACAAAGTGGTACAAAAGGGGGTGGTGATGGACGGAATATCTGAACCAATCAAACACTCACACCCAGTCAACAGATCTGGGTTTAATCCATCACCGTTCTTTAGCCTACTCTGCCACCCCAGTTCAGACATGGCCATGTGCAAATCAGTCTGACCCTGTGCCTCATGGGAACAGTCCAGCCCGAACTGCCAAGCCATGCCTTCCCTGGACCAGAAACAAGCTTTCTAGGACCGGTTTCTGGCATTTCAGCCATCTTCAGCCAGGCTTGCTTGAATCCAGGGGCAAAGTGAGCAAGGGACTCACGTCTGAGCATACCCTGCCAACTTATGGTGAACAATGCGGTACAAAAGGGGGTGGTGATGGACGGAACATCTGAACCCATCAAACACTCACATCCAGTCAACAGATCTGGGTTTAATCCATCACCTTTCTTTAGCCCACTCTGCCACCCCAGTTCAGACATGGCCATGTGTAAATCAGTCTGACCCTGTGCCTCATGGGAACAGTCCAGCCTGAACTGCCAAGCAATGCCTTCCCTGGACCAGAAACAAGCTTCCTAGGACCGGTTTCTGGCATTTCAGCCGTCTTCAGCCAGGCTTGCTTGAATCCAGTGGCAATGTGAGCAAGGGACTCATGTCTGAGCATACCCTGCCAACTTATGGCGAACAAAGTGGTACAAAAGGGGGTGGTGATGGACTGAACATCTGAACCAATCAAACACTCACACCGAGACAACAGATCTGGGTTTAATCCATTACCGTTCTTTAGCCCACTCTGCCACCCTAGTTCAGACATGGCCATCTGCAAATCAGTTTGACCCTGTGCCTCATGGGAACAGTCCAGCCCGAACTGCCAAGCCATGCCTTCCCTGGACCAGAAACAAGCTTCCTCGGACCGGTTTCTGGCATTTCAGCTGTCTTCAGCCAGGCTTGCTTGAATCCAGTGGCAAAGTCAGCCAGGGACTCACGTGTGAGCATACCCTGCCAACTTATGTCGAACAAAGCAGTAAAAAAGGGAGTGGTGATGGACGGAACATCTGAACCAATCAAGCACTCACACCCAGTCAACAGATCTGGGTTTAATCCATCACCGTTCTTTAGCCCACTCTGCCACCCCAGTTCAGACATGGCCATCTGCAAATCAGTCTGACCCTGTGCCTCATGGGAACAGTCCAGCCCGAACTGCCGAGCCTTGCCTTCCCTGGACCAGAAACAAGCTTCCTAGGACCGGTTTCTGGCATTTTAGCCGTCTTCAGCCAGTTTTGCTTGAATCCAGTGGCAAAGTGAGCAAGGGACTCACGTCTGAGCATACCCTGCCAACTTATGGTGAACAAAGCGGTTCAAAAGGGGTGGTGATGGACGGAACATCTGAACCAATCAAACACTCACTCCCAGTCAAAAGATCATGGTTTAATCCATCACCGTTCTTTAGCCCTCTCTGCCACCCCAGTTCAGGCATGGCCATGTGAAAATCAGTCTGACCCTGTGCCTCATGGGAATAGTCCAGCCCGAACTGCCAAGCCATTCCTTCCTTGGACCAGAAACAATCTTCCTAGGACCGGGTTCTGGCATTTCAGCCGTCTTCAGCCAGGCTTGCTTGAATCCAGTGGCAAAGTGAGCAAGGGACTCACGTTTGAGCATACCCTGTCAACTTATGGTGAACAAAGCGGTACAGAAGGGGGTGGTGGTGGACGGAACATCTGAACCAATAAAACACTCACACCCAGTCAACAGATCTGGGTTTAATCCATCACCGTTCTTTAGCTCAGTCTGCCATCCCAGTTCAGACATGGCCATGTGCAAATCAGTCTGACCCTGTTCCTCATGGGAACAGTCCAGCCCAGAACTGCCAAGCCATGCCTTCCCTGGACCAGAAACAAGCTTCCTAGGACCGGTTTCTGGCATTTCAGCCGTCTTCAGCCAGGCTTGCTTGAATCCAGTGGCAAAGTGTGCAAGGGACTCACGTCTGAGCATACCCTGCAAACATATGGGGAACAAAGCGGTACAAAAGGGGGTGGTGATGGATGGAACATCTGAACCAATCAAACACTCACACCCAGTCAACAGATCTGGGTTTAATCCATCACCGTTCTTTAGCCCACTCTGCCACCCCAGTTCAGACATGGCCATATGCAAATCAGTCTGACCCTGTGCCTCATGGGAACAGTCCAGCGCGAACTGCCAAGCCATGCCTTCCCTGGACCATAAACAAGCTTCCTAGGACCGGTTTCTAGCAATTCAGCCATCTTCAGCCAGGCTTGCTTGAATCCAGTCGCAAAGTGAGCAAGGGACTCACATCTGAGCATACCCTGCCAACTTATGGCGAACAAAGCGGTACACAAGGAGGTGGTGATGGACGGAACATCTGTACCAATCAAACACTTACACCCAGTCAACAGATCTGGGTTTAATCTATCACCGTTCTTTAGACCACTCTGCCACCCCAGTTCTGACATGGCCATATGCAAATCAGTCTGACCCTGTGCCTCATGGGAACAGTCCAGCCCGACCTGCCAAGCCCTACCTTCCCTGGGCCAGAAACAAGCTTCCTAGGACCGGTTTCTGGCATTTCAGCCATCTTCAGCCAGGATTGCTTGAATCCAGTGGCAAAGTGAGCAAGGGACTCACGTCTGAGCATATCCTGCCAACTTATGGTGAACAAAGTGGTACAAAAGGGGGTGGTGATGGACGGAACATCTGACCCAATCAAACACTCACACCCAGTCAACAGATCTGGGTTTAATCCATTACCATTCTTCAGCCCACTCTGCCACCCCAGTTCAGACATGGCCATATGCAAATCAGTCTGACCCTGTGGCTCATGGGAACAGTCCAGCCTGAACTGCCAAGCAATGCCTTCCCTGGACCAGAAACAAGCTTCCTAGGACCGGTTTCTGGCATTTCAGCCGTCTTCAGCCAGGCTTGCTTGAATCCAGTGGCAATGTGAGCAAGGGACTCATGTCTGAGCATACCCTGCCAACTTATGGCGAACAAAGTGGTACAAAAGGAGGTTGTGATGGACTGAACATCTGAACCAATCAAACACTCACACCCAGTCAACCGATCTGGGTTTAATCCATCACCTTTCTTTAGCCCACTCTGCCACCCCAGTTCAGACATGGCCATGTGCAAATCAGTCTGACTCTGTGCATCATGGGAACAGTCCAGCCCGACCTGCCAAGCCATGCCTTCCCTGGAACAGAAACAAGCTTCCTAGGACCGGTTTCTGGCATTTCAGCCGTCTTCAGCCAGGTTTGCTTGAATCCAGTGGCAAAGTGAGCAAGGGACTCGCATCTGAGCATACCTTGCCAACTTATGGTGAACAAAGCGGTACAAAAGGGGGTGGTGATGGACGGAACATCTGAACCAATCAAACACTCGCACCCAGTCAACAGATCTGGGTTCAATCCATCACCGTTCTTTAGCCCACTCTGCCACCCCAGTTGAGACATGGCCATGTGCAAACAGTCTGACCCTGTGCATCATGGGAACAGTCCAGCATGAACTGCCAAGCCATGCCTTTCCTGGACCTGAAACAAGCTTCCTAGGACCGGTTTCTGGAATTTCAGCCGTCTCCAGCTAGGCTTGCTTGAATCCAGTGGCAAAGTGAGCAAGGGACTCACGTCTGAGCATACCTTGCTAACGTATGGCGAGCAAAGCGGTACAAAAGGGGTGGTGATGGACGGAACATCTGAACCAATCAAACACTCACACCCAGTCAACAGATCTGGGTTTAATCCATCACCGTTCTTTAGCCCACTCTGCCATCCCAGTTCAGACATGGCCATATGCAAATCAGTCTGACCCTGTGCCTCATGGGAACAGTCCAGCCCGAACTGCTAAGCCATGCCTACCCTGGACCAGAAACAAGCTTCCTAGGACAGGTTTCTGGCATTTCAGCCATCTCCAGCTAGGCTTGCTTGAATCCAGTGGCAAAGTGAGCAAGGGACTCACGTCTGAGCATACCTTTCTAACTTATGGCGAGCAAAGCGGTACAAAAGGGGTGGTGATGGACGGAACATCTGAACCAATCAAACACTCACACCCAGTCAACAGATCTGGGTTTAATCCATCACCGTTCTTTAGCCGACTCTGCCATCCCAGTTCAGACATGGCCATATGCAAATCAGTCTGACCCTGTGACTCATGGGAACAGTCCAGCCCGAACTGCCAAGCCATGCCTTCCCTGGACCAGAAACAAGCTTCCTAGGATTGGTTTCTGGCATTTCAGCCGTCTTCAGCCAGGCTTGCTTGAATCCAGTGGCAAAGTGAGCAAGGGACTCGCGTCTGGGTCTACCCTTCCCACATAGCGTAAACAGCAAAACACACAAGATGATGGACGGAATGTTGCACAATGGCAAAACATTCACCTCCAGTCACAGATCTGGGTTTAATCCATCATTATTTTGCTCACCAAGCCACCCCAGTTCAGACATGGCCATATGCAAATCAGTCTGTCCCTGTGCCTCATGGCAACAGTCCAGCACGAACTGCCTAGCCATGCCTTCCCTGGACGAGAAACAAGCTTCCTAGGACCGGTTTCTGGCAATTCAGCCGTCTTCAGCCAGGCTTGCTTGAATCCAGTGGCAAGGTGAGCAAGGGACTCACGTCTGAGCATACCCTGCCAACTTATGGCGAACAAAGTGGTACAAAAGGTGCTCTGCCTGCTACATGTGTGGGGGATTGGTGTCTGTTGCGGGTGTGGTAAATTGGTGTCTGCTGTGGGTGTGGTGGGTTGCTGCTCCTGCTACATGTGTTGCTGCACCTGCTGCAGGTGTGGGATTGGTGCCTTCTGCAGGTGTGGGGGTTGGTGCCTGCTGTGTGTGTAGGGGGTTGCTGTGCCTGCTATGAGTGTGGGGAGTTGCTGCTTGCTGCAGGTGTGGGGAGGTGGTGCCTGCTGAGGTGTGGGGGGTTGCTGCACCTGCTGTGGGTGTGGAGGGTTTGTACCTGCTGTGGGTGTTGGGGGCTGCTGTGCCTGCTACATGTGTGGGGGTTTGGTGCATCTGCTGTGGGTGTGGGGGATTGGTGTCTGCTGCGGGTGTGGGGGATTGGTGTCTGCTGTGGGTGTGGTGGGTTTCTGCACCTGCTATGGGTGTTGCTGCAACTGCTGCAGGTGTGGGACGGGTGCCTGCTGCAGGTGTGAGGGTTGGAGCCTGCTGTGGGTGTAGGGGGTTGCTGTGCCTGCTGTATGGGTTGGGGGTTGCTGTGCCTGCTGCAGCTGTTGCAGATGCACCTGCTGTGGGTGTGGGGATTGGTACCTGTCGTGAGTGTTGGTGCCCTGTTGTGGCTGTTGGTGCCCTGCTGCAGGTGTTGGTGCACCTGCTGTGGGTATGGGGGATTGGTTGCTGCTTCGGGTGTTGGGGATTTGTGCCTGCTGCTGGTTTTGGAAGATGCTGAGTGTGCTGCAAGTGTGGGGGGGTTGCTGTGCCTGCTGCGGCTGTTGGGATTTGGTGCCTGCTCCGGGTGTGGAGGATTGGTACCTGCTGCGGGTGTAGGAAGTTGCTGTGCCTGCAGCAGGTGTGGAGGGTCGGTGTCTGCTGCAGGTGTAGGGGGGTTGCTGTGCCTGCTGCGGGAGTTGGGGGTTGCTGTGCCTGCTGCAGGTGTGCAGGATTGGTGCCTGCTGCGGGTGGGAGGTTGCTGCGGGTGTTGGGAGTTGGTGTCTGCTGTGGGTCAGGAGGGCTGGTTCCTGCTGTGGGTGTGGGGGTTGATGTGCCTACTGCAGCTGTGGGGGATTGGTGCCTGCTATGGGTGTTGGTGCCCTGCTGCGGGTGTTGGTGCACCTGCTGCAGTTGTGGGGATTGGTGCCTGCTGTGGGTGTTCGGATTGGTACATGCTGCGGTTGTTGGGGAATTGGTGTCTGCTGTGGGTGTGGGGGTTTCTGCATCTGCTGCAGGGGTTGGGGTTGGTGGGTGTGTCCGAGTGACATTCAGAGCTTGGTTTTGGAAATGACACAAAGCACCCTGCAGTGTTCATAAGGATGCAGGGGCACTGGCAGGGGGTGGTTTACGGTGCGGGGCACATGGGGGTACCCCATGCCCTCTCCCGCGTCCCCCCCACAACCCCACCACTCATCGTGTCCAGGGCGCATTCTCCAGTGAGGGGAGTGCCTCTTTTTGAAGGCACTTCTCGTTCTTGGGTCCTGAAGGAACAGAAACAACTGTGAGAACAACACACTCACCACAACCTACTCACCGAGCACAAGACACCAGGACGTGAAGCCACCACGAATCCCCACCACAGCAGTTATGTTATATGTTATGTTATGTTATATGCAGTTTTGTAACGCGCTCAATTACTACCAGAGTGTCCTGGCCCGGATAAATGCAAAGGGCCATAACAAAAGAAAAGAACAGCCTAAAAAGCAAGTTTGAACAGATAAGTTTTCAAAGTTTTTTAAAAAGAGCAAAATTCAAATTAGACCGAAGGGTCAAAGGAAGAGAATTCCAAGCAATTGCCGCTTTAACCGCAAGTGACTGGCCCCCCAGCCGAGAGCTCCGGAATCGTGGAATCAGCAGCAAATGCTGGGAGGCAGAACGCAAAGGCCGATTGGGAAGATAACGGGTAAACCGTTTAATCAGATAAATAGGGCCTTGGCCATGAATGGCTTTATGAGCAAAGGTGAGCATTTTAAAGATGATACGCTGCGTCACTGGAATCCAATGCAGATTACGCAGATGGCCCCGGACACTCGTTCGCCTGGAGATGTTACATAAAAGTCTGGCTGTTGCATTTTGGATTATCTGGAGGCGCCCAACCAGGTAGGCCGGGGAACCACTCAGCAGGGCATTGGCATAGTCGAGACGTGAGAGAATCAATGCTCTGGCCACTGTCTCTTTCGCTGCATTAGGGAGATAAGGAAAGAACTTCTGCAGAGCTTTAAGGGTTCCAAAGCACCCACTGGACAGTTTCTTGATATGGGTCTCAAATAACAGATCTTCCCCAAACCAAACACCCAGATTCTTGGCTGGGATGTTAACAGAACACGGCAATGGGAAGCCGGCCGGCCATAGCGCTTCTCTGAACCGAGGGGGAAACTGACCATAAAGAATTTCCGTTTTATCCTCGTTACACTTCAACTGGGCAGATGCCAGCCAGTTGAAGACCGAGGACAAACAGGACCGAATCAAACCCGTGTCCAGGTCTGCGCCGGGCCACGTAAACAACAACTGTGTGTCGTCCGCATAGCCTATTATTTTGGCCTCTAGTTGTTCAGCCAGCATAATCAGGGGTCAGGTACACGTTGAAAAGCAACGGGCTCAGCGTTGATCCCTGAGGGACCCCCGTTGAAAGAGGTTTGGCTGTAGATGAAAAAGGAGGTAGCCAGACTTGCTGAGTCCGAGATGAAAGGAAGGAGCCAAGCCAATCAAGAGCCAATCCAGTGACTCCAATGTCAGCTAGGCGAGACAGTAGGAGCTGATGCGGTACCGTGTCAAACGTGGCAGAGAGGTCCAATAAAATTAGAGCCTCTCTGCCGCCGTTATCCAAACAGTCCCTGATAGCCTCGGCAACTTCAACCAAAGCTGATTCCATGCTATGCGCAGCCGGGAATCCAGATTGGGCAAGATGTAGAGCCGAGGATGTTTCAACAAAAGCATTTAGTTGTCGAAAAGCTATTTTTTCGCTGACCTTTGCCATAGCAGGAAGCAATTAAATGGCCGGTAATTGGCTGGCAGTGAAGGATCTAACCCGGCCTTTTTAAGCAGAGGCAAGAGCTTAGCCTGCTTCCAGTCGACCGGAACAGTAGCCGAACTGAAAGAAAGGCTGATAATTTGAGTGATTTCCTGACCAACCACCTCGGCGACGCCACCAAGAACCCGTACAGGGCATGGGTCAGTGGGGGATACAGATTTCAGGGATTTAACCACCGCTAAGGTATTGCCTATAGACGGCGAAATAAACTCCTCAAAAGTACAGGAGGAGGACTCAGATGTTGAAGAGGAGAGCACAGTGGCTACAGGACTCATACTGTGACTGATAGTCCGAAGGCTAGCTTGAATCCCCGCTATCTTTAGCTCAAAAAACGAGGATAGTCCCTCACACCAGACTGCCTATGGTGGCACAGTGAGTTGCTCGGCACTGGGGGAGAGAAAGCTATTAACAATAGAAAAAAATTCCCAACTGTTATTATTGGCCTTTTCAATCCTATCAGCAAAGTAATCACTCTTCGCTGTTCTGATGCAGGCATAATAATTTCTCTGAGCAGCCCGCAGAGTTTCCTTAGCAGTAGGGCAGTACGAAAGACGCCAGAGCCTTTCCAATTTCTTACAAGCGAGTTTGAGCTCTCGCAGGTAAGATGAATACCAAGGTTTGGAAGGGGTTGAGCGGAATCTAGATCTAGCATTCCCATTGGAGGAAGAATCCACTCCCGCCGAAATCCAGGAGTTAAAAGTCTGTACCGCCTTAGTTAGCTCATTTCCCAACACAGGACGACTATTGCTAAGGGTGGCAGATAAAGTATGCAAATTGATCTTCTGGGAGCACATAGACATCTTAACAGTGGAAGCTACTTTATCGGCGGACCACGCAAATCTGATCAGCTGGTGGCCGGACCACGTGAGGGCTTCAGGAGCCGCAACAGAGAGAGGAAAATTCGTGCAGATCAAATCAAGTGTATGGCCACCAGAGTGCGTTGGAAGAGTAACCCATTGTGTAAGTTGAGCCAGACTGAAACTCAGACAGGATTTTACAGTCCGGCAGCTCAGCCACCTCTGCGTGAATATTAAAATCTCACAGAAGGAGGGATCTAGGAAACCTCAGGGCACGGGGTACAATAGCCTCAGACAGAGCCTTAAGAAAGGGACTAGAGGGCCCGGGGGTCGAAAAATCAGTGTACCACCTGGGGTAAAATGGGGTAAAAGAGCAAGGGAGAAATTCAGAACTTCCTCATCTCCTACCTCGTCAGGGGGATCTACATGTAGGACCCAGGACTCTTTAAAAACAATTGCCAGTCCCCCCCATCTACCCTGTAACCGATCCTTCCTGCTAATTTTAAATCCTCTAGGGATAGCAAGTTCTATATCAGGGGCACTGGTGGTATTAAGCCACGTTTCGGTAACAAACAGAATATCCAAAGAGCCATCAGCAAGCAATTCAAAAATGTCGGCTGCATGTTTGCTCATAGATCGAGCATTAATTAAAGCCGCCGCAATTGATTGCGAATAGTTCATGTGGTGAGTGGGTGCAGTCAGCGTTTGGGCGCAGCTAAAGCCACACAAAGAGCAAGAGCTAAGAAAGTCATAGGTCCGTGGCAACCGGACTGTGCCAGGACAACCAGCAGGTCTAAGAGATAACAACTTCTCTCGGGTGTAAGATATCCCTACAGCGATCGGGGTGTAGGCTAGGGCAGTATGGTCTGCGCCAGGCGCGCCCGAGGCACGGACGGGCACAGATGGGCAGACCTTTGGCTTACCTTTGGCGCGCCAGCAGCGTGCCCGCAGCGCACGCCCGCTGCGCGTTCGAAAGGGCATATTGAATTTATGTCAGAACCTCCCTCCCCCAGCTAGACCGCTGCCACAGGTTCAGCCGGGGTCCGAGACTCCACGTGAGATGGCCGCCCGCTCTCCACTCAATCGGCACACCAGCCGCGGTGGAACGGGACATGGAAGGCACACCTCACCCTCAAATAGTGGCCCAGGTAGGTCGATCACCCCCCCAAAATGCTTTTAAGTAAATTAGTATGTCAAGAAATGAATATACACAGGCTCAGTAACGCGAGCCTCGAAAACATAAAAATTATTAAAATCGTTATTTAAAATTCAGCAAAGCATTCAAGGTATGGTATGGCCCCAAAGCAAAAGCGGGTCTGTATGGGAGCTGCCACCGCCCACACTAGCCAGCAGTGCCCCACCATGTGACACAACTCCCCGCCTCGTATCAGCACAAACTCTGACCTCAGCCTACCCCAAACCAGAACAACACGACCCAATCACTCACCCCTCACAAGTTCCCACACATTACAGCAAGCTCATAAAACGCATCACCACAACACACGTGTGCTACACACCACCAGCCCAGCCACATATCACCATAACACCCACAAGTAACCACAAGATGTCTGCCCAGCTGCCACCACAACACATGTCTGCTACACACCACCAGTCCCGCATCTACACAACATCCATAGGGCATCCCCGGGCAGTTTGGGAGGGGTGGGGGGAAGGGGTTGTCAGACAGGCATTTTGATTTTGATTTTTTTTAATGTAACACAAAAGGAGCCCAAGCATAAATGCTTTGGGCTCCGGCTCCCAGCCACCATTTTAGGTTTGTGACCAGGTTGCTGGGAGCTTTAGCTAGATACATTTTTTGTCAGGTTTAGTGAGGTATATTTTTCTGCAAGTAGTAGCGATGGCATCATAGGATTACCGTGTGCTGGAAGCCTTTCGGCTTCTCAGCGAGGCAGGAAGGATGGACTTGGTATTGGAGGATGTTGCAGGGCTGTTGCGCCGCGCGCGGCAGGCCTCCGCAGGAGTGGCACCTGTGGTGGCTGCGTGTATGTCCCCCAAGCATCCCAGGATTGAGGCGGTGAGTGAACGGGGCCGCCCACGTTTCAAAAAGGCTGCCCTGGCTGAGGAGGGTAGGTCTGGAGAGTCAGGCACTCTGGAGCGGGAGGGCGGGGCGCCCCATAGGGGAGAGAGTTGTGCGCGATGAACGGCCGGAGCTGCTTTCCGCTCTGGCGGTTAAAGAAAGGGCAATGTCGGCCCCCATGCCGAGAGGGAAGCGTGGGGGAGGGAGGGGCGGCAAGAGGCGCTCTGTCTCGTTTCCGCTGCCCCAGTTGTGGATGCGTCATTGGTGGGGGGGCGGGATGGGGATCTGTGGTTTTCTTCAGCCGCTGGGAGGCATGAAATTAATGCCGGGCTGGCGGGGGAGGAGCAGTTTGTTTCTTTAGTGCCCATTATGGGGGTTATGGAGCTGGAAGGTGGCGTGGTGCAGGTGGGGAGGGGGGCTGGGATGAGCACGCCAGTGCAGGCTTTTTTGTGGTTGGGCCCCATAGGATACAGTGTAGTGGCAGGAATGTACATGACATGTAGGTTTATGAGGCAGGGGGCGACAAGGATACTATCAGCCCCCTTATTTTCTCGCCACCTTATTCTCACAGGAGTGATGTGGCCTCTGTAGTAAGCAGCTCGGCGAGGAAGGGGAAATGGGCACAGGTGGGATGGTGGGGTGGTTTACATTTTCAGAAGGTCAGTCAGGGTCCGGGGAGGCTGGTTGCTGGGGGCGGAGGAAGCATGAAGGGTGTTGATGAGGTATGGGCGAAGGAGCGGGAGCAGGCCGGGGGGGCAGGTCCTGGGAGTGTCTAGATATTTATTCCGGCCTGGGCAGAGGGGGTGCGTGACACTAGCGCAGGGGATTGTATTGCAATTCATTGTTTCCCTCGGCACAGTTCGGTCGGAGGTGGTTTGGTAGGTCCAGGGGGAAGGGGTGGCCAGGGGTAGGGTCGCAAGGGGTCCATTGGGAACAGGAGGCAGGGAGAGTGGGTGCCAGGTTCCAGGGCCTTCATCGGCCATAGTGCAGGCAATGTTGGAGTGGAGTAGTGAAGGGGAGGGGGGAATCCCCCCTCCCGCTCCCGGGGTAAGTATGGGGATAGCAGGGCATGCAGTACTGGGCAGGGGTAGATGGTCAGGGGATGGTGCTTTGGGTGGGCGAGAAAGCTGGAAGGCTATTAGGATTGAGGGACCCAGCACATCAATCCAAGCTTTTTCTCCACAGGACAGGGAGCTTTCCGTAACAGCAGACTCGGTAGGGCGTAGTACGGCCCAGTTGTGCCGAGGAGAAGGGAGGGTAGAGCCTCGCGCGGCACATTCCGTACCGTCGGGGGATCCCGGCGCGGCCAGCATATGAAGGCCCAGCGTGACCTCGCTGGTCCCAACGATAGCTAGGACACGTCGGACAGAATGGGCAGCGGATGGAGATTCTAGGTGTGGTCAACGATTGGGGGAGTATCGGCGGGTACAGTCGGCTCCCCCTCCAGGTGTACACTGTCAGGATTCATACGTGCGCCTGCATTACCGTGAGATGTGCTGTATTTTCGGTAACTCGCATGGTGAGAAACTTGGATCCGTCTCAGAACTACATTTCCCAGACTCCTCAGGGAGTGGGAGTTATTTGAGGACTTCCGACACGCTTCCTGTTGCGTGTAATTCTATTCGACTTCCGAGGTTGCGGAGGAAGGGAAGTCTCCTGCACGCCACAGGACTTTCGCGGCTTAGAGTCCCGTTTATTGGAGCTATTCGACCGGGTCCCCAATTCAAGGTAGGATCGGGGAGCCCGGGGGGAAAACAGTTGCGCAATTCTCAGGCGCTGGATGTCGCCGCGCTTGCAGCGGATCTTTAACTTTGTTGCTAGGAGCGTAGCGCGGTAGTCTGTGCTACGCGTTGCCGTTCCACGCTCTAGAAGTGCTCCTGAACTTCTAGTAGCCTTTTGTTGAGTTCCATATTTAATCCAGCAGAGTGCTGTGGCGGTCACAGCTACGCGCTACCGTGTGGGTCTCATTTCCTTTCCTTTGGCTAAACCGTGCAGAGAGCGGAGTGAAGGGGTTCTGTTCTCCTCACTGCCGTGTCCGCATGCTCACGGACATTGTTTGTCTCCACACCCTTCGGGCAATCTATTGTTTACCAGGAACAAGCTGTTCAAATACTTTACTTTATCTTTATTGAAAGCCATTGGATATGTACCTCAATTGATTACAGAGCGGAGTGTTGTGGTTCTTGCTCCCTACACACCACCGTTTCAGGGATTACAAGGTGTTATTATTCTTTAAACTTTCAAAGAGGTTCGTGGGGTTGTTCCCTTACAGCATGAGGCCTCCTGTTACCTGAACTCAGAATTTATACACAGTATCGAATACAACCCATATGGTACGAGGAGGAAACAAAGGGGTTTGCTAATATGTGTGTTGGTTTCATAAGAGAGTATGTATGGCTTATGAACTTCTGTTTCTTTTCCATTAGGCACTTCAGCCCGAGCAGGTGTGATTGACGATACATTCTCTTCAGGTTCTTGTTCCCTATACCAACAGGTATACACGAGATATTAGTGAGATCATATGAGAGTAGACTGATGTTTACTGCTTGTTTTCTAAGCGTATGTTTTGTCATTACAGGTATATCCCTTCCCCGCTGTCCCTTCCCTTTCCTTCCCTTTTTTTCCCTCGCCTAATGGCTCAAATACTCTGTGTTCTTATGCTAGAGTGTTTGTGACGTTGGGAGGTGGACCACTATATACAACAACCGGATTCCGTGGAGCAAACCTGGACAGAATTACACGCCCACGAATATAGCTCTACCCAATCCGGTTGTGATTATAATGGCTACAATGGAGGATGTTCTCCAGGCCTTGGTCTTGGTCCAGCAGGAATTAGCTTCATACAAGGCAGAAACAGCGTCCTTAAGAGAAAAGGTAGACAGATTAAATAGAAACCCCTTTGATGCATCCCCCCCTCAGGTACAGGTTACGGTACCACCACCTATTCCCTTGGCATGCCCTGAGCGCTACTCTGGTGATCCGGCTAAAACTCAAGTCTTTCTAACCCAAATCATGCTTAATTTTTCTTGTAAACCGGCCTCTTTTCCAAATAATCATTCAAGGGTGGCTTTCGCAATTTCATACCTAATAGGTGATGCTGCTAATTGGGCAGTGCCTCTGGTGCGATTTAATGACGCCATCTTATCTGATTGGGCGGCATTCCGCCCTGAGTTTGAAAGGGTGTTTGACCGACGTGCCACCACTTTCAGCGCAGATAGAGAACTGCTTACCCTCAGACAGGGTAGACGTGATTTAGTGTCTTATCTGACTGATTTTAATAGGTTAGTGGCGGAAACATCTTGGCCCGAAGAAAAAAGAATGTCTCTTTTTTATCAAGGGTTGAGAGACGGGCTAAAAGACATCATTGCCCAAATCGATCCTCAACCAGCCACTTGCACGGACATGGTCAATTTGACCTTGCGTTTGGATGGCAGACTCAGTGATCGAGGCGGTGATAGAAGGAGGTGGGACAGGGTTTCCTTTGGGTCTGAAGCCAGCTCTCGGAGAGCTCTACCTTCTTCCGAACAAGGCTCTGAACCCATGGAGATAGGAGCAGTAAGCGCACCCTTATCGAGAGAAGAAAAGGAGAACCGTAGAGCCATGGGGTTATGTCTGTACTGTGGAAAAAAGGGTCATTATGTTAAGGAGTGTTCCACCAAACCTAAGACATCCGGGGTATGGAATAAAAGCAAAAGGTTGGCCGTCTCGGTTGTGGGGTCACCAGAGGCTACGTCCAAGAATCCTCAAGAAAAAGAAAGGGAGACACCGCCTTTAAAAATCCCTTCTCTAACTATTCTAACCTTACAAGATACCGAGACACATATAGTCCTTCCCATGAGACTGGAGAGTCGGCAACAGGTACATCAGGTCAGAGTCATGATAGATTCCGAGGCCACGGGGAATTTCATTGACAGTGGTTTAGTGTCCACCTTATCCTTAGACAGAGTGCCCAGAGTTATTCCTGAGGAAGTTCTGGCTGTAGACCGGAAACCGTTGAAATCCGGTTTAATTACCGAACAGACAGACATGATAGTCTTGTCAGTTGAAGTCCCTGAGGGACTACATAGAGAAGAGATAACACTGAACATTATAGAGGCACCCCAATACGAGGTTATACTGGGGATGCCTTGGTTGAGCCACCATAACCCTTTGATTGATTGGAAAGCCAAAAGCATCCAGTTCTTGTCTGATGAATGCAGAGAGCATCTAAACACTCCCACTGCATATCAGGCAGCTGCTATGTTCTTGCCAGTAGTAGTGGCTACAGCAGCCGAGAAAAACATTATCTTGCCTCCTGAATACAAGTGTTACGAAGATGTATTAAGCGAAAGCAAGGCAGAGCAGTTACCACCACATAGAATGTATGATTGCTGTATAGACCTAGTGGAGGGGGCCACCCTCCCATCATGTCGAGTTTATGCTTTATCGGTTCCTGAGACGGCACACTTGAAGGAATATCTAGATCACTATGTTGAGATAGGATTTATTAGACCTTCCAGATCCCCCGCCACCTCTCCTTTGTTTTTCATAAAAAAAGCAAACGGGGAGTTGAGAGCATGTGTGGACTACAGGGTACTAAACAAGAACACTGTGAGGAACCGGTACCCCTTGCCCCTCATTTCAGTACTCCTGGATCAAGTGAGGGATGCCAAGGTGTACACCCGTTTGGATTTAAGAGGCGCATACCATTTGGTACGTGTTCGAGAGGGGGACGAGTGGAAAACCGCCTTCAAGACTCGTTACGGGTTATATGAGTATACTGTTATGCCGTTTGGGCTATGCACTGCCCCAGCGGCATTTCAGTATTTCCTCAACGATGTCTTGAAGGAGTTTGTAGACATCTGCGCTGTCGTCTACATAGACGATATTCTCATTTACTCAGAAGAAACTGAGATACATAAACATCATGTTTCCAAGGTCCTACAGAAGTTAGGGGAACATAATCTCTACTGTAAACTGAGTAAATGTGAATTCAGTGCTTGAAGTGGAATTTCTGGGGGTGGTCCTCTGCCCTACTGGTTTACAAATGTCTGAAGAAAGGTGCAGGCAGTCCAAGAGTGGCCTGTTCCCTCCTATGTGAAAGACGTCCAGAGCTTCCTGGGATTTGCGAACTATTATCGCAGGTTCATTCTTCAGCTCTCTCAGGTAGCTGCGCCACTGTCGAAATTACTCAGGAAAGGGGTTGCTTTTCATTGGACTGGTGAAGCTGCAGGTGCTTTTGAAAAGCTGAAGGAGGCCTTTACCACAGCCCCGATACTGGCTCATCCAAAACCTGAATATCCCTTCATAGTGGAAGCCAATGCTTCCGATGAAGCCATAGGGGCTATCCTGTCTCAAAGAAACCAGACCACAGGTCAAAACAGCCATCCTGGTGGTCATTGATAGTCTCACAAAAATGGGACATTTCATTCCTTGTGTGAATCTTCCCACCGCTGGACAGACGGCGCAACTATTGCTAAGTAACGTCATACGCTTACATGGGGTGCCTGAAGTCATACTATCTGATAGGGGCCCACAATTTATTGCCAGGTTCTGGAAAGTCTGGTGTCAAATAGTGAAATAATGGGGACCCCCTCTAAGAGTTTCATTCAGGTCAGGGAGTAGAGGGGAAAGAAATAACAAACCAACAAAAAAATGCTCCCTCTTGACCTATAAGTACTTTTATCTTGGGAAAAGTCTCTCAAACATCGGGCATACACTAACAATGTCTACACAAATTGTAGATTTTTTTTCTTCATTTTATTTTATTTTGCAGTAGAAAAAATCTTTTTTCCTTTTTTTATCATCATTTTTACACTTATAGCACTTATAAAAAATTACATATATACACTTTCCCACATAAAAATTTCGGAGAAATGTTATTTCACCACAATGAGACAGTGCAAATATAACTTTGGTTGATCAGATTCATATTAACACTAATTCAATTAATAATGCACAAAACAGGTAGAGAGCCGCACACACACAACACATACATTCTTCCTAAGCATCCATTCCATTACACAAACAAATAATGTATCCTATAGCATTGGGTCTGATATCCAATTGATGACCAAAGTCATTAGATTTGAAAAAGGGGAGATGGTCGACGCGTTTCGGTGGAAGGAACAGGAGTACGAACCACCTTCTTCAGGACCAGTCAGATACAGTGCGATATAGGAACTCTAAACCTGGGGTGCAGATCTTCAACAATATATACAAAAATGATCATTTACAATTATGCCCTGTAAGACTTAGTACAATCATATTTACATTTGAAACAACACACGGGACCTGCACACACGCTATAGATTCTAACAACTTCACAACACCAAGTGACCCTTATAACCCATACAGGTTGAAATGTTATCCCAGGTTTGTAAGACAAGGTGAGAAAAATCTTTTCCATGCTAAAGAACGATCTTAAGGTCTAAAGGCGATGGCACAGAAATGCATAGATAAAGTACCTTTCAGAGAGACAAGATGCGGATATACCGGCACTTTTCAAAATTGTTGAGAACCTGTCACGCGATCTATTATGAGAAGGAGGTGAATATTAATCCTCCTAGCCAACTAAAGCAGGGCAGGTGTACTTACTGGTAATGGGCGGGAATATTTCAACAACAATTACCTGGTCTATTGTACGAGGAGAAGGAGCCAGATTTCTGCTACTTTATTAATGTAGTGATCAGAACAGCTGTTTGCTGAAAGGTATAACAACAGACAAAGGGATTTTTTGCTATTAAGCACTATGCAAATTTCGTTGCAATAAGAAAAGAATTAATTACCAGCGGACTCTTTACCTGTAAAATATGTAAGTAGTCGCTAACAGGCAGGAGGCGGCTGACTGTAATCTTTAAATTCGCTTTGTCTATAGCTAGAGATGTAGAGGGGACGCCACCTCTGAGGGAAGACAATTAGAATTATGTCACATGGGCGCCCCTTCAGGATTGGATGTGCAATCCATTATTTTTTAAACACAACTAGGCCTACTTACTTTCAAATGTTTATCCGTAGCTATTCCGATGTAACAACCGTCTAAAAGTACGAAATATCTTTAGAATGCCCACACCTAGAAGAAAAGCATTCATACATTATAATACGGCAGCACTGTCAGATGATGTCAATACTATGGTGGTTGGCCGTAACTCACGTACAATTCTACACCAGCATGTGCTGCGTTCCTATTGTCGACATGCCAGAATGCAGTTGGTCCTGACAAAGCATTCTAAAGTTTGTAGTTACCTATATCTACACTATGACCCCCTTATCACAGAACAACAGCATGCTAAATAAATTTCACCTTTGTGAAGAGGCATAGCTAATATTGAAGCCTGTAAGCCCTGGCAAGCAAGGAGCAAAAAGACTTTCGGATGTGCTAAAGGAGTTTCACCTTTGTAGAGAAACATGACCTGTACTAAAGATTTTAAGCTATGTCCCGCAAGGAGACGGTAAACCTCCTTTCCAATTTCAATTAATCTTTGCACTCGCAGGGGGTACACCGCAGATGACTGTAACTAGAATGTGGCGCTTTTACAAAAACGTAAAAAGCCTTGTTAACAATGTATGCATGACTATTCGACTATAACCTTATTACAAGAATTTCGTCCCCACCCCTTGCACCCAGACAGCCTTTCTAAGCCTGAGTAGCAATGCGTCAGTATAGACGAGGAACACTCTTTCATACACTTACGTCTAAAAGAGCTTGAAATTTCTAATCCCCTTCACCGGCCGCCACCGCTATCATCCTCGTGTTGTACGATACTGCGAAGTGCGCGGCGTTTTTCCAATTTAAATAGCCCGCAGGCGAATAGGTGAAACGTTGTAATTACTATCAGCTGTAATGGTAGCTACACCTTCGAACCACGTCATAGGCAGCTGCTCAAAGTTAGAAATAAGCAGCGGACTAACTTTATGTCGCCATCTTTGAGTTACCAGTTTAAGTAACCCACAAGCGGATAGATGCACCGCTATAATAGCTCTTAGCTGTAAGAGTAGCTTCACATACATGCCACGTCATTAACGGCTATCCAAAGCTAAAGATAGAAGACGGACTCAGTTTATGTCGCCATCTTGGAGTGATACCACGTAATATCGAGTTCCGGCATACAATGTGTGGCTACAAATAAAGGCATAATCTCTTGTAGTAGTTTCTTCAAATACATGTCAAGATGTAGGACGCTACCTTACGCTAAAAAGTAGACAACGAACCGATATATATCAACGCGATGTCAACTAACGGCATGTAATCTTCAGTGCAAGTAAATTCAAAGTCTCCGAACATTTATAGCATGTTGGGTTAGTCTGGTGTCAAGCCATGCAAATCAAACCAAACCCTCGCTCTCCACTAGCTTCCACCCACAGACGGATGGGCAGACAGAGAGACTTAATCAAACCTTGAAGAAATACCTACGGTGTTATGCTGCTGAGGCTCATGATTCATGGGTCTCTTTGCTATGGATGGCTGAGGGGGCTTACAACAATGCATGGCATAGTTCATTGGGTGTGTCTCCCTTTTGCGCCACTTATGGCTTTGATGCCCGAATACTCCCTGTCAGCATCCCAGAGGGGTGACTAATCAACCTACGGTAATGGGGCAGATGCGAAAACTGCAGGCGATACACCGGAAAATCAGAACACATCTACAAAAGGCCAAGATTGAGTACAAGAGAGGTGAGGATCGGCATCGGAGAAAGGGCCCAGCATATGAGGTAGGCGGCAACGTGTGGCTGGCCACCAGGAACATCAGATTCAAGTTGCGCAGTATCTTTCACCCTAGATACATTGGCCCTTATGTCATTCTAAAACAGATCAATCCAGTGGCTTACAAATTGAAACTGCCAGGCACACTTCGGATACATCCGGTATTCCACTGCAGTTTGCTGAAACCCGCTTTCGCTACCAGACGGCGTGCTCCTCCTCCAGTGCTGTGTGATGGGGGGTTTGAATATGTGGTGCGAAGCATTAAAGACTCCAAATTCAGGAGGGGTGTGTTGTGGTATTTGGTTTCCTGGAAGGGGTACTCGGCTGAGGATGATTCTTGGGAACCTGTACACAATATACATGCCCCTGATGCTATCCGTTCCTATCACCCTAGATTCCCTATGCGGCCTGGACCTAGAAGGCGCAAGGAGGGAGGACATACTGTCAGGATTCATACGTGCGCCTGCATTACCGTGAGATGTGCTGTATTTTTGGTAACTCGCACGGCGAGAAACTTGGATCCGTCTCAGAACTACATTTCCCAGACTCCTCAGGGAGTGGGAGTTATTTGAGGACTTCCGACACGCTTCCTGTTGCGTGTAATTCTATTCGACTTCCGAGGTTGCGGAGGAAGGGAAGTCTCCTGCACGCTGCAGGACTTTCGCGGCTTAGAGTCCCGTTTATTGGAGCTATTCGACAGGGTCCCCAATTCAAGGTAGGATCGGGGAGCCCGGGGGGAAAACAGTTGCACAATTCTCAGGCGCTGGATGACGCCGTGCTTGCAGCGGATCTTTAACTATGTTGCTAGGAGCGGAGCGCGGTAGTCTGTGCTACGCGTTGCCGTTCCATGCTCTAGAAGTGCTCCTGAACTTCTAGTAGACTTTTGTTGGGTTTCTTATTTAATCCAGCGGAGTGATGTGGTGGTCACAGCTACGCGCTACCGTGTGGGTCGCATTTCCTTTCCTTTGGCTAAACCGTGCAGAGAGCGGAGTGAAGGGGTTCTGTTCTCCTCACTGCCGTGTCCGCACGCTCACGGACATTGTTTGTCTCCACACCCTTCGGGCAATCTATTGTTTACCAGGAAAAAGCTGTTTAAATACTTTACTTTATCTTTATTGAAAGCCATTGGATATGTACCTCAATTGATTACAGAGCGGAGTGTTGTGGTTCTTGCTCCCTACACACCACCGATTCTGGGATTACAAGGTGTTATTATTCTTTAAACTTTCAAAGAGGTTCGTGGGGTTGTTCCCTTACAGCAGGAGGCCTCCTGTTACCTGAACTCAGAATTTATACACAGTATCAAATACAACCCCTATGGTACGAGGAGGAAACAAAGGGGTTTGCTAATATGTGTGTTGGTTTCATTAGACAGTATGTATGGCTTATAAACTTCGGTTTCTTTTACATTAGGCACTTCAGCCCGAGCAGGTGTGATTGACGATACATTCTCTTCAGGTTCTTGTTCCCTATACCAACAGGTATACACAAGATATTAGTGAGATCATATGAGAGTAGCCTGATGTTTACTGCTTGTTTTCTAAGCGTATGTTTTGTCATTACAGGTATATCCCTTCCCCGCTGTCCCTTCCCTTTCCTTCCCTTTTTTTCCCTCGCCTAATGGCTCAAATACTCTGTGTTCTTATGCTAGAGTGTTTGTGACGTTGGGAGGTGGACCATTATATACAACAACCGGATTCCGTGGAGCAAACCTGGACATACAGACAGGGGCCGTTAGGGCCGTTGCAGGTAATGAAGGATATGGTATGGCCCATGGTGTGGTGTTGGTGTCGGACCCTGTACAGATGGAGGAACCGGTGGTACTAGACTATAATGAGGATAGCCCAAAGGGAGGGGAACTGAATGATAGTGAGGATGGGGGGCCTTCTCATGTGTCTCATAGTTTTTTCAGGCACCAGAGGTGGTGAAGCCCAGGAGGGCAGTGGCATTTGGACCCAGAAGAGACCATGGCCCCTCGGTGAGGGCTCCTTGGATGGCAGACAACGCGGAACAAGTGGCATGGCGGTCGGCGCCCGGTCGGGCCTCATTGTTAGAGCCAGGTGGGTTTGGTGCACCACGGGCCAAAATAAAAATGGTGTCTGTGGGGACTGGGGTTGAACGGGTGAGGGGGATTGGGAGGAGAAACTTCACAAGGGTAGATATGTTAAGGATCAAGGGGTAGGAACTGGAGAAGTGGAGGGAACGTTGGGTACTAAGGTGGAGACCAGGGTAAACAATGAGGTGACCGGAGCAGGTAAAGAGCCTTTACAGAGCAAGGAGTTAAAGATTAGGAAGGTCCCCTACCTGGGTGTGTCAAAGCCCCTGGGTGCACATTTAATGTTAGCAAACAAGGAGCGGATTTGGAAGGGGGAATATGTTGAAATACTGAAGCTCCTTCACAGAGAAGTGTGTTTGAAAGAGGGCTCTAAAGAGCAGGAATATGAGTTGGCTAATCAGCCGAAGGTGCCTTTAACAATTGAGAATTGGACGCCAGCATTCTTAATTTATGCTAACGTGTATTGTGAAAAGTTTCCTGAGTGCTGCGCTGCCATTTTCAAATACATGGACGTTATTAGGAAAGCTCAGATCACTGGTAGTGGGTTCGCCTGGGCTTAATATAATGAGGACTTCCGGGCCAGTATGGCTTGGTACCCGGAGGCAAAGAAGGAGGAGTCGGATGCTGATTTGTGGCAGCACACGATGGGGATACCGGCAGGGGGTAAGACCATATTCACAGCTAGTGGGTTACCTTTAGTATACCGGCCCTTTCAGGGGAAGCCCACCCGGGGAGGGGTGGGGAGCACAACAGCGACACAATCTGCGTCTGGGGCATGCTGGGATTTTAATAAAGGCCTGTGTGCAAGGGAGTACTGTAGGTTCCGGCACGAGTGTTCACAATGTGGATAGGAACATCCCTTGGTCAAATGTTAGGGTGTTAAGCCTCCGGGCAGCCTGCAGTGGCTACAGCCAAGTGCCAGCACTCCGGGCCCCTCTCAGCAATTCCAGAGTGCTAGAGGAGGTAAGGGTTGCCAAGGGTCTGGGCCCAAAGGCTCCTACTCCGGTTAGGATAATAACATTGACAAAAGGTTTGAGGGGGTATGGGGATGTGAGGTCCAGGAGGGTGCTGTTGGAGGGGTTTCAGGAGTGGTTTCATCTATGTTACACTTGGCCGGGCTGTGGCGGTGGGCACAGAATTTGAAATGAGCTGAGGAACATAAGGCAGTTGTGGAGGAAAAATTGAATAAGGAGGTGCTAGAAGGGAGGATGGTGGGCCATTTAAAGATTGGCCATTGGAGGACTTGATTATCTCCCCAATTTGAGATGGTCCCCAAGAAGGATGTGGGGCAGTAAAGACTAATTCAACACCTATCATGGCCAGAGGTGTCTTCAGTCAACGATTTTATTGATGAGGAGGCAGCCTCTGTTTCATATTCCCCAGTTGATGTTGCTATGTCACTAGTAGTGACCGCGGGCGCAACTGCAGAGATGGCAAAATGTGATATAAAATCTGCATTTAGGTTGCTTCCAGTCGATCCAGATGATTAAAATCTTCTGGGGATCCATTTCGATGGTAAATGGTACGTGGACAAAGCATTGCCGATCGGTTGTTCAATGTCTTGTGCTCTGAGTGTTTAAGCACCTTCTTGCAGTGGTATTTTATACAACACGCTGGTCATGAGTTGGTAACACACTATTTTGACGATTTCTTTTTTGTTGGTTCCCCGGGCTCCAAGGAGTGCCTGGTAGCCCTGGACACTTTCCAAGAGCTCATGGAGGAATTGGGGGTGCCGTTGGCAAGAGAGAAGACAATGGGTCCATGCACGACCATGTCTTTTCTGGGAATTGAGATTGACTCGGTAGTAATGCAGGCTCGCTTGCCAGTGGATAAGAAAGTGAAAATGTTAGAGCTATTGGATGGAATGTTATCAAAACAGAAAGTGATGGTGAAGGATATCCAGGTCCTGCTAGGCCATCTTAATTTTGCATACAGAGTGGTCAGGGCAGGGAGGACTTTTTGTAGGCGATTGGGGCGTGCACTGTCGGCACATCATTTGCCTCACCACCATGTACGATTGTCAGTGGGGGTGAAAGAGGATCTGCGTATGTGGACAGTCTTTTTACACTCTTTTAATGGAGTTCCATTGGCCAGGGAGGATGACTTTCGGTGGGATGTTCAGATCTTTTCAGATGCGGCAGGGAGTGACGGTTTTCGCCTTCATATTGGCAGGATAGGTGGCTGCCTCAATGGAAGGAGGGTGGGAGGAGCATTGCCTTTTTGGAGCTGTCCCCGGTATTGGTGACACTGACACTGTGGGGGGAAGCGTTGGCATATAGGAAGGTTTTGTTTCGGATTGACAACAGGGCAGTGGTGGACATTATCAATAGGCAGTCGGCGAGAGAAGAACAGATTTTGAAATTACTTCAAGTTTTTGTGCTAGGCTGCCTCAGACATGATATCGCTTTCAGGCCATTATACATCCCCGGTGTGGACAATGATATTGTTGATGCTCTGTCTCATTCGCAGTGGGAGAGATTCCATGGGTTGGCCAAGGAGGTGGACAGGACACCGACCCCCATGCCTGAACATCTTTGTTATGTAGGCAACGTAGGGTCATACAACTGGTGGTAGGATTGTTGTCAGCATCAACTTGAGCAGCATATGCGCTAGCCTGGAAGGATTTCTTGGCATCAGGAGCCTGTAGGCGAGAGGTAGGATGGCGGCGGTCAGAAGATGTGATCTAGTTTATTCTTGACCTTATGGAGAAAGGTCTTTCTGGGGTTACTACCGCCGGCTAGCTAGCGGGCATTTCTTTTATGGGGAAACTCCTTTGGGGTTACTCTCCTTCTGCGGGGGAAGTTGGGAGGAGAATGTTGGAAGGTTGGGCTAGGGAGCGGGTGGGGTAGCATTTTGCATGTAGCCCTCTAACATGGCAGACTTTGGCTCGTCTTTTACAAGTTTTACCGTTCTAAGTGCTTCCTCTGTGCAGGAACCGGGCGGGCTGCTCCCACTCCAGACGGTCGGGGGTAAAACATCACTGAGTCAGCTGCTTCACCCAGATGGGCTCCGGAATGGGGTGGAGCAACGGTGTTGCAGGTGGAGGATGACTCTCTGACGACCACCCTCTGATTTGTTAACCCTCTGACGATGCACCGTAGTGCTCTGGGACACTTCCTCCTTTGCCTCCCTGACTTGGGGCAATACCCTCTCCCTGCCATTTGAACTGACTGCGGCGTGGTACTCAGCAGAAAGCTGTGAGACTTGGGGTGGCTCCGCCTGACCCCCTATGGCCTGCTGGGTAGGATGCCAATTTACATTTGCCTGCTGGTAGTGCTCCCCTGCTATATATTCGAGTATTCCACTATTCAAGTAGTCTTGGCCCGATATGTATCGCTTTTCTTCTTTACTCAATCCTGCTGTGAGGAATACCCTCCTGTTGATTGGGCGCCTTTGTGCCACAAATGTTTCTCCTTGGTTTCCATGCTATTAACACGTTTTGTTTTAGGGTGTCAGATACTTCCTGGCATGAAGCGTGGGGTGGGGGATTTGGGGGGGAGGAATTTATGTTGAGATTGAGGTGGAGAAGTGTGGTGGAGAAGTGTGGCTCACTGGTAGGTGGAGAAGTGTGGCTCACTGGTTAGAGGCGGCAGACCCGTCAGCAGAGAACGGCCCGGGACCAGGGTTCGATTCCCGATGTGGCAGGGTCGTGGACCAGGGTCAGCGGACTCGATAATTCTCGCCTCGGTGCCTACTCTAGTCAGAAACCACACTCGGCAACTCTGGGCATCAGCTTGCCTCATCTTCACAACGGCCCCCCAGACCGCCGGGGATGCTTGGTCGCACCTTAGAGATACCCATCAGGGACCATCTCTCAGGGTGAGCCAGGACGGGTTCCCCAGCGGTCGAAGCGTGGAGATACTCCTCCGGGAGTCAATTCCTAGCGCTATATAAACCCACAATTAAATTAAATTAAATTAAATTATGTTGGGCCCCCTTGAGCCTGGTTTATTGTTGTAACCATGTGTATCCTTTTCAGGATTTTAGACAGCCAGTACTTTTAGGTCTCATTCAATATACGTATGATTGTGCTACATCCATCCTATATAGTTGTCTCTGGGTTGTGGCAGATCTATTGTGAGCCTTCTTCCCCCATTATGTCAACTCCTGATTTGACAATACTACTCTGGAACACCAATGACCTTGTTACAGGTGAGTATTGTCATCAAAATATAGAATCACGAATTGGCCTGCTGTGGCTGGCAGCGGCAGACCTCCTATCTCTCCAATCCATTCGCATCCTACCTCGTGGCATTTCCGATCACGCAACCCAAATGCTGGAAAGGGGTGCCCAACCACATAATTTCCGTCCTGCTTTGCTATTTAGCGCCTGGTACCTGAGAAACTCTGAATGCGTTGCATTCATCAGAGGAGGAGCTGCAAACCTTCTTTCTGCTTAACATGGGCTCGGTAGCATCGCCTGTCATGCTGTGGGCATCCAGTAAACCCTCTCTGAGGGGTCATCTTTGGGGATATGTGTGACAATGTGAGGTTCTCTGACTGGCTTAGATGGGCAACCTTGAACGCAAGCTATTCCAAGCGGAAACCAGCTTGTACCGATGTGACTTGAAGGAGACTCATCATCTCCTGGTGGTTGCACGCACAGACTCACACCAGCTCTTGCTCTAGGAAGTGAAACAGTGCTAGAGGGCCTTAGTTGTTTCTAGAGTTGATTACTACACTGCTCTATACTTAGGAGCTGACACAGGGCAGATTACCAAACTTCAGTCACTACAGAATGTGGTATTGCTTGATTTACCCAAACATCATCCCATGTCCGCTAGTATTAAGCACCTCCACAGGCTTCCAGTTTAGTGGCGAGTGGATTTTAAGGCCCTCAGTCTAGTGCTTAAAGCGTTGTATGGAGCAGGAGCTGTGGATATTCAACTCCTATTTCCCTGGTATGTGCCACTATGCTGTCTCAGGTCCACCAACGCTGGACTGGTATGTACCCCTCAGATAAGAAAAGCCTGGTGGGGAGGAAAGGGTTTCTCATACCAAG
The DNA here is from genome assembly GCF_964261635.1 of Lissotriton helveticus. Taxonomy (NCBI): domain Eukaryota; kingdom Metazoa; phylum Chordata; class Amphibia; order Caudata; family Salamandridae; genus Lissotriton; species Lissotriton helveticus. Next base: position 82,685,539 of record NC_136058.1, read on the forward strand.
CAACCAAACTGTGGAACTCCCTCGCCACACAGATCTGACTTTAGTCCAACCTGACTCTTTTCATGATCTGCTCCAAGCTCTAGATCTGTCAGCATTTGCCTGGTTTTCACTCACTGCGGTAATGTCACACACATACATGGTCTTACGACATGTATGTGTGCCACATGGCACAAATGTACATGCACAGATATGCATGTACACAGGAATTCATTATTTACCTCTGAAAGTTTTATAAATTTTAAATCGTTATATCTACGTATTCATTGAACAATATAAAGCAACACATTACCTGGGAAAATAAAGAACATGTTTATTTTAAACTTTTAAACAACATATATAACTTTATTTAAACAATTATGAATGTCACAAGGGTGCGTACCAATTAAGCACATCATAAGATGACGTAAGCGCTCCATAAATAAAACGTAAACGCAACATAAGCTTACGTGAGCACTCAGTAAACGCTCCTTAAACACTCCGTAAGCTTACGTCCAACCATGTGACCTTATAACAAAAGATTTTATTGGTTTATAATACTTCCTACTCTAATTCTTGAAAGACCCCTCCCATCTTCATCATTCTTCTTTGGCTTTCGAGGAAGCAACAACTTTTTTATCAGCACTTTGCTCTTGAGAAATCTACTGAAATGGCAGGAACCTCAGAAACCCCTAGAACAGAGAGAGAGTCCATAGTACGGAAATTTTTTAAATACCCATAAAAATAGAAAACGGTAAATGTGCCTTTTGTCACATGTAAAATCTGTGACACAGTACTTTCAAGAGGGGATCCACAGAAGAAGTACAGCTTTGGAACTTATAGCATGGAACACCATGTCCTAAATATACAACCAAACAATTGGAGTAAAGCTGTAATGAAAAGATAAGAGGAGCAGGGCTCTACTCCCAGCACTTCTTCTGAAGCAACAGCACCACCAATGCAAGCTTCAATGGTTGGAAATATCCAACCTGAACTTAACAATTTGATGATGCAATGCATTCGTTGCCAGAAACTAATAGCCTTTGGACAAGAGCATTCTGAACACAAGGAACTTGAGGATTCTTCTAGTTCATCTTCAGAAGAGTTTGTTCCTAAAACCACTAGAACACAGAGAGAGTCCATAGTACGGAAATTTTTTAAAAACCCAGAAAGAGAGAAAAAGGTTTCAAGTCACACAGTACTTTCAAGAGGGAATCCACAGACACAGTACAGCTTTGGAACTTATAGCATGGAATGCCATGTCCAGAATATACAACCAAACAATTGGAGTAAAGCTGTAATAAAAAGATCATCAGAGGAGCAGGGCTCTACTCCCAGCACTTCTTCTGAAGCAACAGGAAGCACAGGTGCATAACCAGGAGCATTTTTTTCTTTTCTCTGAAGATTGTCCTTTGCATGAATCTTCTAATTGACTCCTCTTGGTTGATAAAACTTTCTTATAAAGTCTCTTTTGGCGGTCTTTCGTAGGCATAATCTATTATGACTCTGTAGATATTTACAACCTGTTGAAAACAAAAATGTGACATATTATAGACCACTACTAACATAACACATAGCAAACACATTAACTAAACATTATAAACACTAGTTCACATCTCTCTTTGTGTGTCTCATATCACTCTTTGCCTGCACTATCTCCCTCTTTGCATGCCTCATCTCACTCTCTCCTTCCACCATCTCTCTGTTTTTATGTGTGTGTCATCTCAATCTCTGCCTACACCATCTGTCTGTTTGTGTGTATGTGTCATCTCACTCTCTGTGCCTAAAACGATTTACCATGCTAAATGTTTTTTGCTGAAAGGACTGGCTTTAAGATTTTTGACAAGCACAACACTGAGTGTGTATGTGAATTAAGGAATTATATTTTCATCTTTTTCCTTAATGTTAGCTGTGTGTGCTTACAGTTTGTATCTTTTGCCTTATACAGTAGACTTCTTTTAAAAGTGTTTCTCATGCTTGAATTCAATGCTGGTATAGAGATAGTGCTAATGGTTTCATTGGGCTTGTGTGGGCTGTGAGGGCTGTGTGGGCTGTGAGAGCTGTGTGGGCTGTAAGAGCTGTGCGGGCTCTGAGAGCTGTGTGGGCTGTGAGAGTGTGGGCTGTGTGGGTTGTGAGAGCTGTGTGGGCTGTGAGAGCTGTGTGGGCTGTGACAGCTGTATGGGCTGTGAGAGCTGTATGGGCTGTGAGAGCTGTGAGAGCTATATGTGCTGTGAGAGCTGTGTGGGATGTGAGCAGTGTAGGCTGTGAGGGCTGTGTGAGCAGTGAGAGCTGTATGGGCTGTGAGAGCTGTGTGGGCTGTGAGAGTGTGGGCTGTGTGGGCTGTGAGAGCTGTGAGAGCTGTGTGGGCTGTGAGAGCTGTGTGGGCTGTGACAGCTGTATGGGCTGAGAGAGCTGCATGGGCTGTGAGAGCTGTGAGAGCTATATGTGCTGTGAGAGCTGTGAGAGCTGTGTGGGATGTGAGCTGTGTGGGCTGTGAGAGCTGTGAGAGCTGTGTGGGCAGTGAGAGCTGTGTGGGCTGTGTGGGCTGTGAGAGCTGTGTGGGCTGTGAAAGGTCTGTGGGCTGTGAGGGCTGTGAGGGCTGTGTGGGCTGTGAGGACTGTGAGGCCTGTGAGAGCTGTGTGGACTGTGAGAGCTGTGTGTGCTGTGAGAGCTGTGTGGGCTGTGAGGGCTGTGAGAGCTTTATGGGCTATGAGAGCTGTTTGGGCTGTGAGGGCTGCGTGGGCTGTGAGAGCTGTGTGGTCTGTGAGAGCTGTGTGGGCTGTGAGTGCTGTATGGGCTGGGAGAGCTGGGGGAGCTGTGTGGGCTGTGAGGTCTATGTGAGCTGTGAGAGCTGTGTGGATTGTGAGAGCTGTGTGGGCTGTGTGGGCTGTGAGAGCTGTGAGAGCTGTGTGGGCTGTGCGAGCTGTGCGGGCTGTGAGAGCTGTGTGGGCTCTGAGAGTGTGGGCTGTGTGGGCTGTGAGAGCTGTGAGAGCTGTCTGGGCTGTGAGAGCTGTGTGGGCTGTGAGAGCTGTGTGAGCTGTGTGGGCTGTGAGAGCTGTGTGGGCTGTGAGAGTTTTGTGGGCTGTGAGGGCTGTGTGGGCTGTGAGGGCTGTGGGGCCTGTGAGAGCTGTGTGGGCTGTGAGAGCTGTGTGTGCTGTGAGAGTTGTGTGGGCTGTGAGGGCTGTGAGAGCTGTATGGGCTGTGAGTGCTGTGAGAGCTCTGTGGGATGTGAGCTGTGTGGGCTGTGAGGGCTGTGTGAGCTGTGAGGGCTGTGTGGGCTGTGAGAGCTGTGTGGTTTGTGAGAGCTGTGTGGGCTGGCAGGACTGTGTGGGCTGTGAGAGCTGTGTGTGCTGTGAGAGCTGTGTGGGCTGTGAGGGCTGTGTGGGCTGTGAGAGGTATGTGGGCTGTGAGAGCTGTGTGGGCTGTGAGGGCTGTGTGGGCTGTAAGAGCTGTGTGGGCTGTGAGGCCTGTGAGAGCTGTGTGGGCTGTGAGAGCTGTGTGTGCTGTGAGAACTGTGTGGGCTGTGAGAGCTGTGTGGGCTGTGAGGGCTGTGTGGGCTGTGAGAGCTGTGTGGGCTGTGAGAGCTGTGTGGGCTGTGAGAGCTGTGTGGGCTGTGAGAGCTGTGAGAGCTGTGTGGGCTGTGAGAGTTGTGCGGAATGTGAGAGCTGTGTGGGCTGTGAGAGTTTGGGCTGTGTGGGCTGTGACAGCTGTGAGAGCTGTGTGGGCTGTGAGAGCTGTGTGGACTGTGAGAGCTGTGTGGGCTGTGAGAGCTGTGTGGGCTGTGTGGGCTGTGAGAGTTGTGTGGGCTGTGACAGTTGTGTGGGCTGTGAGGGCTGCGTGGGCTGTGAGAGCTGTGTGGGATGAGAGCTGTGTGGGCTGTGAGAGCTGTGTGGACTGTGAGAGCTGTGTGGGCTGTGAGAGCTGTGTGGGCTGTGTGGGCTGTGAGAGTTGTGTGGGCTGTGACAGTTGTGTGGGCTGTGAGGGCTGCGTGGGCTGTGAGAGCTGTGTGGGATGAGAGCTGTGTGGGCTGTGAGAGCTGTGTGGGCTTGTAAATATGCCAATGAAAACATTACACTATCTCTATACCAGCATTAATGTCAAACATTGTGCAAGGGGCTTGTAAATATCCCAATGAAACTATTACACTATCTCAATATCAGCATTAATGTCAAACATTGCGCAAGCGGCTTTTAAATATGCCAATGAAAACATTACACTATCTCTATACCAGCATTAATGTCAAACATTGCGCAAGGGGCTTGTAAATATGCCAAAGAAACGAATACACTGTCTATATACCAGCATTAATGTCAAACATTGCGCAAGCGGCTTGTAAATATTCCAATGAAACTATTACACTATCTCTATATCAGCATTAATGTCAAATATTGCGCAAGCGGCTTGTAAATATGCCAATGAAACCATTACACTATCTCTATACCAGCATTAATGCCAAACATTGCGCAAGCGGCTTGTAAATATGCCAATGAAAACATTACACTATCTCTATACCAGCATTAATGTCAAACATTGTGCAAGCGGCTTGTAAATATGCCCCTCTTTATCTTATATTCCAGCATTGAATCCAAGCATAAAAAACAATTTAAAAAAAGTCTACCTTATAAACTAAAAAACACAAACTGTAAGCACACACAGCTAACATTATGGAAAAAGGTAAAGAAATAATTCCTTAATTCAAACAGACACTCACTGTGATCCTTGTCAAAAACCTTTAAGCCACACATGTTATCAAAAAACATTTAGCATGGTAAATCATTTTACACACAGAGCACAACCCATTTAAATGAACACTACACTACAATGCAGAAACCTGACTCATTTTCAAAATACAACAGGAACGAAGCCCAATATGCTTGTTATGCTTCCCAATACTGCAAACAGCACTCTCTCTATATTACTCACCTTTAAAATCGCTTTTGAAAATATAGAACAGTGTCAAACACACAGCAGATTTTCTTAAGCAGAATCTCTGAAATGCACCTCAGACACTGAAACCAGAAATGGCACACTTTCCCACTCATTCTTCACACATATTTCAGGTCTTAACCAATGAAATCTCTTCCCACACTATTTCAAAACTAAACAAACATTTCAATTGCTTCTACATTCCCACAATTTCAAACTCACATTATATTCACCCATCCCCCTAGTGCTCATTCAACCTGTCACCATGGTAACTCCCACCTAAGGAAGAACAGAGTTTAAAAGTTCATTATACTTTGTTGCAAATGAATCCACCAAGGTTGTTAGAGCTTTCAAAATAACAGCTAATCATCTGCAATGTTCCTTTCAATGACCTTTTCTGAACCAATAGAATTGCTTCTTTTAAAAAACAAAACTATGCACCCTAATATGCTCTTTTCCATTTTCAGAAAGCACCAACCATTTCTTAAGCTTCAAGTGCAGTGAATGTCCTCCTCTCTTTTTTCTACAATGCAAGCTTTCCAACTGCCATTTCATTTACAGCCATCATCTGAGTACAACCAGACCTGCCTTGAAGATGCCTTCAGTATGGTTTGTAGGACACAGTTTTGTATTCTGGTCTAAAAGGTATGCAACAAACAGAGGAATTTTAAACCTTGATTTACCAAATGTGGATATTTTATGGATTGGCCAGAGAAGATTGAGATGTCACCAATTGATACCATTGGTGAAATCCTTCATGCATCTCCCACATCCTGACCTTATAATTGTGCCCTGTGGTGGAGATTACTTATGCACTTTGACTGGGGTTGGTCTGGAAATGCTATTGAAGGACATCTTTGGACAATTGATGTCACTTTTTCCTCAAACTGCCTTTGTCTATTCCAATATATGCCAAAGACAAAAATGGAATTGGTCCAATCAATTTTGTCCACAGATTGAGAAAGCAAGGAAACATGTAAATAAATCTGTTTCTGCATACATGAGAGACTATGGAATGGGTTGTATATACCACAACAACTTGCGTTACAACATGCAAGGCATCTATAGGACAGATGGTGTACATTTCACTGATGAAGGGAACAGAGTCTATCTCTGTAACATCAGACTCTGCATTGGTACTTACTTGTAGGTACCAAAAAAACACAATGAACACAACGGCTCTTTTTAGAGCCAACTAACAAGTAAACACTCAAATATAATTTTTAACTTTATTTTATGTATTAATTTTTACCGAGGTCCGCGCACCGAGCACTCACCGAGCCCTCCCCGTGCGTGGACCTATCGTGTTTTCTGTTATTTTAAAAAAAAAACATTATTTTTAACCTTAGGAGTCCTTGAATGACCCCCTGAGAAGGCTTAAGGGGTCAGGGACACTCTACCCTACCCCCTTCCCACGTTTTTAAGTTATATTTCTCACTCTCTTCTGAAACCACAAAATGGCGGCGATAGGGTTCGCGCACCGTGCATTTA